>NC_082701.1:22720784-23372183 GCF_949987515.2 Delphinus delphis
ACAGAGCCACTCCCACTTCGAGGGCTACCCCTCTACACCTAGGAGGCTGGGGTCCCATCTGGTTTCTATCTTTTTTTTTTTAACATTTATTTATTTATTTTTGGCTGTGTCAGATCTTAGTTGAGGCACGAGGGATCTTCATTGCAGCGCGTGGGCTTAGTTGCCCTGTGGCACGTGGGATCTTAGTTCCCCGCATCGAATCCACATCCCCTGCATTGGAAGGCAGATTCTTAACCACTGGACCACCAAGGAAGTCCCTCCCATCTGGTTTCTGCTGCTGCTCAGGAAGGAGTCTCTTCCCTTTTGCCAGCTGCCCAAAGAGCTCATAAGAGCTTGCATTTACTGAGCCTTTATCGTGGGCCAATCACACAGAGTTTCTTGTTGACTCTTCACAACAACCCCTGAGGTGGGTCTTACTATTACCCCATTTTACAGATGAGGAAGTGAAGGCTCTGACAGGTTGTGGTTGCCCTTCCTAGCCAGCATGCAGCCCCCCCTTTGGGCCAAAGACTGAACCATTGTTTGATGGACAGCAGCGGAGGCCCACTTGAGGGAAGGGGCAGAGAACAAACGAGGCCTGGTCCTCTCTTGGGAAGACACCTTCTTGAGCAGTGTTCAGTCTAGTGGAGGGGATGGATGGTCTGAGAGAGGAGTCAGACTGTACTTGAAAAACCAGTGATCTCCTGACCCTTGATGCCAACATCCAAGGTGGCACCAGTCAGAGGCTTCCACTACTGTGTCTGGGTCCCAGGTATGAACCTGGTTCCCTGTCGACCTTGTCCTAGGAATAAACAGACCTGGGATTTCTCTTCCCTGAGGACAAGTGAAAACCCCTTTCTGATGCTGAAGGACTCTTGTGAGACACAAAGACCTTCTGACTTCCATGGGGCAGGCCTCCCCTGAAGGAAGCTTTTCCCACCCGGAAGCAGGGGGATGGTTGGAATGAACTCTGAGGGCATCTTGGACTTCCATCCAATCCCATTTCTGCTTCTTCATCCTGGCCAGACTCTGAGGATTATGACAATCCTCAGTGTGGGCAATAAAAAGTGCCTAATTGGTTGTTGTCCAGACAAGGCTGCTTCCCGTTCCCCTCGTGGGGGTAGGAAACCAGCTGAGTCAGTTTCACTTTTGTGATTACAGCTTTCCCATGGTGGCTGGGCACTCGCGGAAGCAGGGCACCCAGTGGGAGTCAGCAGCTGGTGCCTGATGCTGCTTCTGAGGTGGGCATCCCCTGGGAGGCAGAGGGCCCCCAGAGAGGACCAGAACATTAGGCCATTCTGTTCCTAATCTGAGGAAAGAGGACACCACCCCTGCTGGCCTCGGTGGGAGTCGGGAGGAAGGCAGGGGATACCCTCTGCTTTGGCCTCGGTGATCGCACCCCTTACTTCTGCGGTAGAGAGCAGAGGAGAGCACGGGCTCCGGAGCTGGGCTGCGCCTGACTGTGCCGTTACCCAGCGGGGTGATCCTGGGCGCCCTGGGTGGTTATTTAGCTCACTATGCCTCATCTTTCTCATCTGTAAAGTGGGGCTAAGTGTATGTAAAGTGCTTGGAGCAGTGCCTGGCCTGTAGTAAGTGTTGAATAATTGTAGCCATTAGCACTGTCATAGCTCGACAGTGGGAGTGAGGAGATGGGATGTAAGTCAGGCTGAATTTGGACATGGTGGGATGGGGGAGGGGTGGGTGAGATGCCCTCTGGGGCAGAGAACCTGGGTTTCCCAAGGTCTTCTCTGAGGTTGCCATGCTGAACACAGCTCTCCTTGTTTCCTTCTGGAGATAATGGACTAGACCTGTCTACTTGGGTCTCAGCCAGAGATGGCACAGAGCCACCAGGCCAGCAGTCTTCTTCCCCTCCTATTTTGGGGGCAACCCTTCTAAGCTTGGGCTGCTGGAGAGCCCCGAAAGCCAGGAGGGTGAGTGAGACCCCAGAGTGGGAAATTCTTTGCCCTAGAGGCTGCGTCCGACTCTCCCGGTGCCCTTTCTCCCACCACCCACCTTGCCTCTCCCGACCTCCAGCAGGAAGGCTGTTCTCTTCCTGCCTCTGATTCCAGGAAGCCCAGAGCCAAGCACAGGCTCCTTACATTTCTCGCAAACCTGCTCAAGTCCCCCGCTCAGGCTGCATCCTCTCCCCCTGCGAGTCTTCAAACAGGCTGTTTCCTCCACTGGGAAACACCCTGCTCCCTCTGTAGCTCTCACCTTGTCCTTCCTGAGCCCCTCCTGTGCCCATCCCTTCCCTGCCTGCCCCTGCCCTGAGACTCACCCCAAGGCCGGCAACGTGACCCTCCTTCTCTCTGCCTCAGTCCTGGATGAGTGTCCAGCCTCCCCCATCAGACTGGGAAGGTGCAAATTGTGTTTTACTACTGAACCCACTGGACCATGCAGGTCATCCATGACCCCTCCAGGTCTCATCCACGATTACCCCTTTTCCCATTCTTCAGGCTCCCCCATTTTTTTTTAAAATAAATTTATTTATTTATTTTTGTCTGGGTCTTCGTTGCTGCGCGGGGCTTTCTCTAGTTGCAGCGAGCGGGGGCTACTCATTGCAGTGGTTTCTCTTGTTGCGGAGCACGGGCCCTAGGCGTGCGGGCTTCAGTAGTTGTGGCTCGTGGGCTCTAGAGCACAGGCTCAGTAGTTGTGGTGCACGGGCTTAGTTGCTTCATGGCCTGTGGGATCTTCCCAGACCAGGGCTTGAACCCGTGTCCCCTGCCTTGGCAGGTGGATTCTTAACCACTGCGCCACCAGGGAAGTCCCAGCCTCCTCATTTTTGATCCAGGAGAGTGGCATAGTCACTGGGCTGCCTGCCACCTCTGACTGCCCCTGGGGGCTTGGCAGACAGACAGCCACCTTTCTCAGGAGGTTCAGGTGGATGCTGGCAGGCAGTGGAGGCCAAGGACCTCCCCACCAAGGACCCCCCCAGAAGCCCCTCCAGTGCTGGAAGCTGCCACAAGAGATCATCCAGTGACAGGGTCAGAACCCAGCTAGGCAGCAGCTGATCCCAGAGCAGCAAGGGAGAGGGAGGCCCCAGAAAACCCCCCACCCTTTCCCTGCCACTGCTCCGTGTCTGCTGTCTCTCGGTTGGGGGGATGCTTACGGGTACGGGGTGGAGTGGGAGGAACGCCGCTCAGCCCCTAGGGGGGCAACTGAGATTTATGGGACTGGATTTTTACGGGCTGGGGAGAGGCCCCAGGCGGGAGGAGCGCATGCATAAAACCTCCCAACATGAAAGTCTCAGCAGCAGGTCCCCCCCCACAGGCCTGTGGGTGGTGAGAGATTTACAGCTCTTGCACAAGGCCTGGAGGGAGCCTGGGGAAGTTGCAAGGACACTTCAGAGCCAGAATAACTCCCCACCAAGGCCTTCACCTTTCTCCTCTAGGAAAAAAATTACTCACCAAGAGAACAGGTTGGAGCTGCCAGAAAGATGGTTAGCACTGCGGGGAACCTGCCCCACCTGAGTCTAGGTGACTCCCAACTTCCTCCCCCACCCTGAACTCTTCTCTGCCCCCAGGTCGGGGGGAGATGCCTGGAGCAATGTGGGGGAGGGCAGGGGGACAACGTCCAGGAGGGCCTCCCTCTGGGGACAGGGGAGCTCGTGCTCCTAGGTCCCTTTTCCCAGACGAGGAAAGGGCAACAGTGGCCTGGAAGTGGGAGCAGGAGGGTGGGTGGATTCTGGCCAGTTCTGGAAGAGTCTCAACATTTAGGGAGTACTTTCAGAGCGTGTATATGGGGTAGGAGTCTTACCTGAAGGGAGACACGGGTGGCCAATAAGGACACAGAAACACAGAAAGCCCCTGTGCTCAGGGGCTGCCTCTCATTTCATCCAATGAGCCCAAAGGCTGAGCTGGGACTCAGGAGTGGAAGGTACCTGACCCCAGCCCTACACCCTCAGTTCTTGCCCACCAAACTCAGCTGCCAGTTTTCCCTTGGGCCAGACCTCTGGCTTCTTCCTCACCCGTGGAAGGATTATGTGCATCTAGGCTCTACCTCACTGGGGACAGCTCAGTTGTTTCGAGGGTGCGTTTCTGCCTCTCCCTGACTCTGGACTCTGCACCCCATCACCCTGGTCCCCCACGTCCCCTTCACCTGCACGGAGAAGCCCTAAACCTCAGCTGGGTGGGGGAGGGGTACACCGCTAACCACTTGAAAGGGCCAGGTAGGCATCCCGGGACAGGTAAGGGGCCAGAGCCTTTGAACTGGGAGGGGGCGGGGCTGCTGCCAGAAGATGGAAATCCTGGGCCAGGCTTGCAGCGCCAGAGGGAGAGGGATGGGGAGGAAGCGCCATAAAAGGCCGATCCCACCCTCCGTCCAGCCTAGGCTTCCCCTCCCCACCCCGTAGTCCAGCCTCCCAAGACCAGAGCTGGCACCGAGACAGTCTACTGAGTAATGTCTCGGGTGCCCCGCCAGCTGGACAGAGACTCGCCCACTGGCAGGCCCCACCCTGAGTGGTCGGTCAGCACTCCCCAGGCCAGGGGCATGGTGGGGAGGAGACAGAGGCACTGCCCGTCCAAGCAGGGCACTGCTTGAGCCCAACCCGACAGGGAAGATGTTGGGGTGGGGAGCCCCGTACTGGGCAGAAGGTGGGGATGCAGCTGTACTGCCCGCTTGTCCTTTCTGTTGCTGGCTGGCTGCAGGGCAGAGAAGGAAGACTAACTCTGGGTCAGCACTCCAGCAGGGAGAGGGGGAGTCAAAGAGGAAAGATGGCTCTGCTCCCTTGGCCCCCAACCCCCTTCAGACTGCAGGCTCAAGGAGGAGTGGGGCCGGGCTGGTCAGGACCTGCCTCCAGCCTGCCTTCCTTCCCAGGAGGTCGGCAAAATTACTCTCCTGGTACTGCTCTTTATTTTTTGAAGGCAGATCAAAGGTGGGAGCCAGCTGGGAGCTCTAGTAAAATCTCAGCAATGTGGAGCCTTGGAGTTCAGTCGGGAAACCAGGAGCTGGGGGGAGGGGCATGGTCCCAGGCCCTGCCTGCGGGCTCAGGGGTGAGACGAGAGTCTGGAGTGGAGCTGGTGGGTGGGGACCAGTCAAGAAGGGTCTGTGACCTGAAGGATCCAGGCCAGGCTGTGGTCACCTTGGTTTCCACTGCTCTTCTTTCCAAGTAGGGACCCACCCACGTATAACTCTTCCAGCGTCCAAGCCAATTGGAACCCCTGTTCACATTGGCCACAGGTCATCCCACTTTGACCTCACTGCCCTCATCCTCGTCACCTGCTCCAGGGCATTACTTTGTAAACCAGGAAGCTCTTAGATTAGATAAACTTACTCCCTCCTGCAAAAACAAAGCACATTCCCCCTTTCCATTCCGAGTTCAGACTAGAAAAAAGCAAAAGCACCTCCTTATTTTTTTATATAGTTTCCTGGTGAAGCTGAGATTCAGTCGCGTGTGCCAGCAGCATCTTTCCCCTCCTCCCCTTGCTCCTGTCCACACTGTCTTCCTGTGTAGGCCAAATAATTGTCACTCTTGTTCGGGAGACCTTCTCCTTCCTCCCTGGGACTACCACATCTCCTCACTGGAATCACATCGCCATCCCTAATATTGTGGCTGGACGGGGTCAATGGGATCCTTCATCCATACTGGTTTTCAGGGTGAACACGTCCCTGGCACTATCAGCGGGGGACATGTTGGGTGGGGCCCCCAGACATCCCACACTTCTTTCCTCATGAGTCCTGAAGTCGGGAGGGGCTTGGTCCTGACTGGCACGTTGCCAGATGCGAGGCTCGTCCAACAGAACAGTGAAAGATTTCCCCAGAGCCCTGGCTGGCCCTGAGAAGTCCTCCTCAATCATGACTGGGGTGGCACTCCTCGTTGCCCCGGGTCCAGCTTCTCCCAGATGTGGAGGTCCCTGGCAAGGCTGATTGGGATGGACAGTGAGAATGTGCGTGCGTGTGTGTGTGTGTGTGTGTGTGTGTACCTGGGCACACACACTTAGGTGGGTCTGGATATTAGAGGAAAGGAAAAATAAAGTGCTACTTTACAAATTCTGCCACCATGAATGCACTGTGTAACTGTGGCCAACTCCCTCACCTTTTCAGGGCTTCGGTTTCTCTGGCCATAAAATATGGGGTTAACTGTCCCTCCTAGGGAAGCTAGCAGGATTCACTGGGCAATGGCTCTGAAGTGTCTAGGAGGAGAAGGAGAGCTATAAATATAAGCGATCATTAGAGAGCACTTCACAGCCATTTCCGTGGCCCCAACGTTTTATTAATATTATTATTGTTATTGTCACCGCTTCCCGAGTCTCTGCTAGCTGGGCTGGAGCTTCCAGGTGAAGGTCATGCTCCGCAGCCCAGCATCCCAGATAATGACCTCACTGAATCCCCACCCTCCACACTCAGGGTGCCTGGGGGACTCTCAGGAAGCCAGTGATGGTGACTGAGATGAGGCCTTGACAGAAGGGGGTCAGGGACCCAGAAGAGAAAGTACCCGCCCAGGGAAACTCACAAGCCCTCTGTGTCCCTAGGGCTGTTTCCAGTCTGCTGTGGGAAGCCTGGGCTCAGAGAAGCAGACAAGGAGCTGCGGTCCCCGAGGTCAGGAAGGGTGGAGAGGGGCTGAGTGCAGGGGAGAGGCCAAGGTGGAGAGAGGATGCTGTTACCCAGGCAGTAAGAGGAGCTGGTTGGTAGGAAATGATTCCTTGGAGAGGCAAATGGTTCTTTTCAAGGAGTCTTTGTAGAGGCTAGAACATACTCTGTTTCCAGGTGAATCAGGGCACAAGCCTGGCAGACAGTGGGCACTCAATGAATGCTTGTTAAACTGAATTTCCGTGCTTGCCTTCCTACTCCAGTAAGATTAAAAAACCCGGCATTCGCTTTTGGAAATGCCTTGGACGCCCCCTGGTGGCGACACACAAAGGCTGAGGGGGCACCAGTGCCTTCCATCCTAACTGGTTCCTGGGGGGGCTGCCCTTTCCTCCTGAGTCTCCACAGACCTCATACCAAGGGGACTGGGAGCAGGAAGAACCAGGGAAAAAGGAAGAACCCTGTGGGGGAAGGATGAGTGGAACGTCCTTGCTGGAAGATTCCATGGCAGTTGGTAGAGGACAGCCAACCGTCTGGGCAGGGGAACCAGGGTGCAAAGGGAGTTGATGAGTCAGTGTAGGACTGGCATCCCTGAGCAGTGGAGAAGGAGGGGTGGTTGTGTGTGTGCACCTGCGGTGTGGAGTGGGGTAGCTGCCACAGTATAATAGGGAGATACATTTTACAGCCTCTGTTAATTTTTCATGCTCAGAAAAAGACTAAGGAAACCTGGATAATTGAAATCAAAGATGGACCTGGGAGAGAAAAAAAAAATGGTTCATTTAAACTAGGTGGAAAGAGGAGAAATGAGAATGTAGAAAACCAAAGGAAGAAAAGGGGAGAAGCAGAGGCTACTGGGAAAATTCTTAAGGCAGAACGTGCAGCCTTTAGAAGACTGAGTTGGCTTCTTCAAAAATAACAATAAAGCTTGGGTTGTAGGGGTGAGTGAGGATTAACAGATAGTCAAGGGCTGGGACATTGATATTCTTCTAGTTTCTGGACATCCAACACCAGCTGCACCATGTGGTTCCTTTCATAGGAGGCCCCAGAAGGAATGTGGAGCTTCTTAAGGGCAGACTGTGGTTCTGCAGCCATCCCTCCCTCCTTCTGGTGCCCTAGGCATCCTCAGGGATAGATGTTCACTCTCTGGTACTGATGAATCAGATGGGGGCAGCCACATGCAGAAAAGAAGGACAAGGAAAATGTCAGGAAGCAGGAAAAGCATGGGAAAATGAAGAGGGAAGGGGGTTAAGAGGCAGACAGGGAAGGAGAAGTGAAGTGGAGGTGGAGGAAGCTGGGCTTGGAAGAGAAGGGAATAAGTACAGGAAAAAGGTTAAAAAGATGCAGTCATTCAGTCAGTCAGCAAACATTTACTGTGCACCTACTATATATCAAGCAATGTGCTGGGAGTGGAAGGTGCTATGGTGGACAAGACAAACACGGGGATTTTAGGAGTGGCGAATGGATAGCTTTATAAATTAGAAATGGGGAGAAAGTGACAACTTAGAACAGGAAGAGGCTGAAAGCATTGGAAACAAGGGAAATATCACCGAGGGAGAAACTGTCTCCAGATGCACCCAGGGAAGAGACGTTTCTCCTGGTTGGTGCTGAGACCCACAGCTGGAACCACCTGTTGGCTCTGGGGCCACGGAGATCGAAGCAGGTAGGATGGGCAGGGGAGAAATTCAGGACGGGGAGGGACAGGAGTGGGTAGAGGCGGAGGGTACAGATGCGAGGCTTCACAGCGGTTTACTTGAGCACCACCGTCGGAAGATAACTTTGGGCTGACGAGTGGTTCTCTAATTTGGCTGCCTGTTGGAATCACCTGAGGAATTTCTTAATACCATCACCAGGGTTACACTTCCAGAGATTCTGATTTCCTTGGCCTGGGATGGGACCCAGGCTTTAAAATTTATTAAACGCTCACAAGTGAGTCTAAAGCGCAGCTAGGACAAAGCAGACATTAGGGGCCGGCTGCCCAGCCTCTTTCCTCTCTGTAGAGTATGGGGGCATCTGTGGGAAGCAATCTGTGGGAAGCAAAACTGTGTGGTGGTTTTAGGGTGTTGTAACTGAGGCTCAAAGACACCAAAGGTCCTGACAAAAGTATAACGGGGTCCTCTCCTTAGAAGATGCTCCCTTCCTCAGCTGTGCCTCTGGTAAGAACAAGAAAGATGGCAGGGAAGAGCAATTTAAATTACTCAGAACTGCTGGCAAATTCTTCTACGTTTTTGCACCCTGCGTCCCCACCCACACACACGCAAACTTTTTTTTCCCCCCACTTCTGCTGTCTTCCTGATGGGGCCTCTGGGGTAGGAGAAGCACAGCTGCCCCAGCTTTCATCCCATAAGAGGTTTGGCAGCCGCCCGGCAGGATATTCAACCCCACCTCTCTGGCCCCCAAATCCCTGCACCCTTAAATAGCTGAGTCCCTGAACCCGGGTGTAGTCCTTGGCTTGACAGTGAAGCAATCTTAACTTGAACAATGGCCTGGGAACAGAATGCACGGTCTATATAAACAAGTCCTATGTAGAGGTAATTGTATGCAAATATTCATTCTTTAACTCGGCATACATTTCCTGTTGGTCCTCTAGTATGGGCCTCTAACCTTCCACTGCAGCTCACAGTCTAGTAGGGAAGTAAGAAGTAAGAATAAAAGTGTGCAATGCAGTGTGAGTGAGTGAAGCCCTTTGCATGTGCCAAGAGCAGCCCAGAGAAGTAAAAAGCTCTGGCTCAGCAGGAGTTCAGACTTTGAGCAGGTTCGTGAAGGATGCGTAGGAGTTTACCAGGAAAAAGGAAGGAAAAAGTAGGAAGGGAAATAGAGACATGCGTAAGTGTTTAGGAACTGTGGAATCTTTTCTTGAGGCAAAAAGGTAGGGTTTGTGGAAGGACAATAGGGTGGCAGAGGGAGGTAAAGCATGAAAGGTACACAAAAGAGTGTGAAGGACATTGTTTGCCTAGAAAGGAGTATGGACTTTTTATCCAGAAGGGTGCAGGGAGCCAATGAAGGATTTAACTAGAGGAGTGATATCTTTTGAAGTCTTGTTCTTTCAAAGGCTAAATCTGAGAGGGGTAGACTGGAAGAGACTAGTAACATTTATTCAACAATTACAATATACTGGGCATTCTGCTCTGTATTTTATCACACCAACCCTTTATGATAGTGTTCTTCAAACTGCCAGTCATGATCAAGAAAAGGAAGTGGTGGGAGGGATAAATTAGGAGGTTGGGATTAACATATACACACTACTATATATAAAATAGATAACCAACAAGGACCTACTGTATAGCAAGGGGAACTATACTCAATATTTTGTAATAACCTATAAGGGAAAAAATCTGAAAAGGAATATCCATCTATCTATCTATCTATCTATCTATCTGGATCACTGTGCTGTACACCTGAAACTAACTCGATATTGTAAATCAGCTAGACTTCAATTGAAAAAAAAAAGAAAGGAAGGAAGGAAAGGAGGAAAGAGGGCGGGAGGGAAGAAAGAATAAGATAGGACAGGATAGAAAACATCAGTCCATCACGCGTAGGAAGGGTAAGTATTGTTTTTGGAAAGTTTTATCATACACTCACAGGAGTATAAGTGTACTGGGTCAGGATGCAAATATATTTCTCACTGTGGGGTTATGATTTTTTTAAAAAAAAGGAAAGCCACTGCTCTAAGATGTAGGTGTGATTAGCCTCATTTTACAGATGAGGACATAAGGCGCACGGAGTTTCGGTACCCTGCCTCTCTGTAAGTAGGCTGTGCGAGTTTCGAGCCCAGGCTGGTCTGAAACCAGAATGGATTCCTTCTCACTAACGCCTTCCAAAGTTACACAGCCATAGGGAAGATAAACCTACCCGGGTAGCGCCTTGGCCAAGTGCTGAACTCACAGCACCTCGTTCAAGGAGGTAAGTGGGACAGAGGCCAATTCTGTCCACCCGAGGCGCTGGTTAGAATGCATATTCCAGGCGTGCCCCACACACGGGAGGCGGTCCCGGGAATCTACTTTTAGAGAGCCTCAGGTGATTTTGGTGCCCACGTTAGCGGAGAGATGCAATAACCAGGTGAGGATTAAGAGGGGTTTGAACTGAGACGGCGAAAATACTCCCCTCTGAGAGGTGTCACTTAGCCCCAACTCCCGCTATTGTGTCTGACTCCAATGCCTCGCTGTACAAAGTCGCCCGGAGGTTCACCTCCCTCTCCAGAAGCGATAAAGGGCGAGAGACTAAATTAAAGACTGGTGGCTTTCCACTCAACAGGCACTGGGCTCAGTGACCGAAGACCGAAAGGCCCCTGCCACACCAGGGCTACACTGGATTGAAGAGCAAAGTAGATGCTATTTATGGGGCATTTTTCGGCCTCACCCTGATGACTTCTGATTGGCTTTAGGGCAGATCTATCACTCATCTTCTGGGTTAGAGGTGGGTGGAAGGTCAACCACGACCAATATAAAACCACTCCTCAGCTAAGCCCCGCCCCATCCAGCTTCCTGTTGCTGTCCATCAACTACCTTGTAGGCGGGACTTTGCCTCCCGCCAGTTGGCTGGCGAACATGTCGTTCACTCTTCAGTAGGCTTCCGGTTGGCGCGCTCTACCGTCCATCAGTGACATTTCACAGTTCTATTGGCCAAACCAACGTCGCTCTAGGTGCCTCTCTTTGATTGGTTGGTGGTGCTGTCGGTCCCCAATGTACCGAACTCTTATTGGTGAACGCTGCCGTCGCTCGGGCGGTGGCGGGCTCCGGGATTGGCGGGTGCTAAGCGGGCGGTGTCAGGCTCTCGGTGGCGGCGGAGGCGGCGGAGGCCAGGGAGGAAGATGTCGTAATGAGCGGTGGGTCCTGGCCGCTGCCGGCGGGGTCTTCCCGGCTCTCAAGAGTCGGGAAGACGGGCAGAAGCCGCAGGGAGGAGGAGCCGGGGCTGGGGGTTCCCCCCTGGGGCCGGGCCTGGCGCCGGGGCCCGGCTCCGGGAGGGGCGGGGAGGGAGGATTCCCGCCCGGAGGAGGAGCGGGGCTGGCCAGCCAGGCGGAGGCACCCGGAAGGGGGCGTTCGACTCCCCGCCCCCTCCGAGCCCGCTGGGCTGGAGGGCGGCGCTTCCGGGGGCTGGCGAGAGGATCGGGCACCCGGGGCGGGCCTGGCACCCCCTCTGCCCGGTGGCCGACACGCGTCAGCGCTACCAGGCCCGGGGACGTTGCCTCGGTCTGCTCTGAGGAGGCGGTCGACGTCCTGTGCGCTTGTTCTGTGTTCGGGGACCCTCTTGCACTCTAACTCTAGGTGCCCATCCGCAATTCAAGGTTCTCCCGTGTGCAGAGAGGGGCGGGGGAATGCTTGAAATTCCGACGGCACCAACCACATGGGCACTGCTGGGTGTGGAAGCCAACCTAGTTAGCGATGTATCCCAGTCGAGAGATGGTGTCAGGACACGAGGGCACTCCCTAGGCAGATGACCTCTCGCCTGAGACTGCGGAGTGGGCAGAAACCTCCTTTTAATATTTTCACTTGCATCCTTGAACCTCCAACTAGATTATCTGCCAGCTCTTTGCAGAATTGTGAAACGTTTAAGAACTTGTTGACAGAGTTCCCAGCCTGTTACCAGACATCCCAGGCGGGGGAGGGAGGGGACTGCTGAATCCCAAAGGCCAGGAGCAAACCTAAGGAATGATAGAAGAAATAAAACAAAATGGATACTTACTTTCTTCCTCCACCCCACCTTCGTCCCCATTACGGTTCTCAGCCTCCTACCCATGCTTCTTGGCTTATGTTCCTGGTGGCTTTCTAATTTTAGATGAAAAGGAACTGCGTCTTCTCCTCTGGGCAATTGAGAAACTCGTCCTCACTTCATTCCTTGGTTTTGATTCCAATATACTGTCATGTCTAATTGTTTCTTAATTAACTTGATCCAGAGGGACTCAGTCCGGCTTTTCTCAGTGCACATTCTCCCGCAGTTTGTTTCTTCTGAGGCTACTTCTTGCTCACTTATTTGTTTTCTTAGAAAAAGGGAGGGAGGGAGTTCTGCTTTAAACAATTGGCCCATGGTCCCCCATGACATGGGTTTCGTTGCAGATAGAAGGGTGATGATTGTTACAAGGTACACTGGCATGCACTGTCTAAAACTTGCATGCTGTACCAGAGAAGGCACTAAGTATCACAGTGGAGGGCTAAATGTTGAGTTGGTATTTTGGATAAGAGTTTTTGGGCTAGAAAGTTTAGGGTGTTGGCCAGCTCACTGTTAGGCTTTGCAGGGAATGGTGGTGGAGTCCACACCACAGGAGTAATTTTGATTTGATAACACAAACCTGGTGTCTGCAATAATGAATATAACTGCAGTGTCTTGTTTTGTTTTAAATTCTTGTGTGCGATGAAGGGGGCGAATCTGTCAGACAACCTATCAATTGGGCTGATGATGTCATTGTTCCAGTGGCTTCTAACAGGCATTAATACCTGTTGGAAATGGATTCTCATTGGCTGGGGCGATTGGTAAGTTTTCTAATTCTGGTTCTTCCACTTGGTTGTACAGAGGCGTAACCTCTTTGTTTAAAAGCAGCAACAACAGGGCTTCCCTGGTGGCGCAGTGGTTGAGAGTCTGCCTGCCGATGCAGGGGACACGGGTTCGTGCCCCGGTCTGGGAAGATCCCACATACCGCGGAGCGGCTGGGCCTGTGAGCCATGGCTGCTAAGCCTGTGCGTCCGGAGCCTGTGTTCCGCAATGGGAGAGGCCACAACAGTGAGAGGCCCGCGTACTAAAAAAAAAAAAAGCGAAGAAAAAAACATAAGCTGGTCTGACATAATTACAAGCCCCCTGAGCTAGGCTGCTAAAGACACAGTCTCTTTGCCAAGGAGACCCAAGTAGAGTTAGTTCATAATTGGAACGTCCTGACTGCTCAGCAGGGAGAACTGACTCCAGGAGGAAGGAGGAAGAGTTTGGCCTCACTGTTGACAGCACATAGACCGGCAGGCTCTTTTCTCTCAGATTCTATTAAGTTTGGGCCTCTGGAGGCTTGTCAGAGGAGAGAAGAAGCTTTAAGAAGATTGTGGCAAATGCCTGGGGGAAGGAACCTCATGGCATAACAGCAGAGAGGACAGTTCATTTTGATATCTTTGGCCTTGAAATTTCTAGTTCTTCTGTTGATGAATAGCAGCCTTTCAGAGAAGTTGCATAGTCTCTTGTACCCTAAACAGTTCTTTGCTATAGGTATGTGATCATTCCCAAGCTTGCTTTACGCAAGTATTGCCCAACCAGGGCCTTTTTGAAAACATTTAAGCTTGTTGCAGCTAACCAGTAGACCCTGGTATTGGCTTGGGTTTAGCAGTCTTCTAGACCTTGCCCACTCCCATCTATATGATGGAAATGTAGCATGTTCTTCTAAGACTTACCTTTACCCCTTCTCTGTAGACACGCAAATTGGAAGCCTTACTTCCAAAGATTGAAAAACTTAGGAATTATTTTGGAGGAGATGGAACAACAGCCACAGAATGAAAGATGCAGAGAAACACTGGGTGTGTAGAGTATCAGAAAATGTAGAGATGTGAACACTTCTGAGTTTAAATGATTACATTGTCCAGTCTGAAACCTCGTGGGCTGCAGACTTAGAGCAAAATCTATTTGGAGAAACTCCAGTATTTTCTTGTGAGTGTATTGGGTGATACATCTGGAGTGTCCCTGTGAGCAGCTTAACTGGGTTTGTGAACGTCTTCCCAGCAAGCTCTAAGCCAGGACACTTGGCTTCATGGTGGGCTGGAAGCCAAGATGGGCTGAGAAGTGGACACCGTTGTGGATACACTTGTTGATGCTTTTGCTTTGCTTTTGTTTGGATCCACGTGCAACTCCTCTTGTGACTTCCTTCTGCTGAAGGAAGGGAAAGAAGCTTTCTCTTTATTTCTTCCTTCATAGCGCCCAGCACTTAGATCTTTATATTTCTGAACATAGTTGAAAGTCTCTTTCTCTCTGAAGAACTACTTCCTCGGTTATCAGATCTGTTTTTGGCTAGCAGCATTCTCTTAGGAGACCTCAGGGTGGGGAGGTATCACTTTGCTGTCAGTTATCTGTTGGAGCTGGGTGGAAAGATGAATGAAGTGGGTAAAAACGTGGGGCATTCCTAACTCAAGGGCACTGTCCGCTTGAGTAGGAAGGAGGTTAGAGACTGCCCTTGTGGAGATGTTCCCAGGTAGTACTGGTTGATTTGTTCCAGTTGACAGGATTCCAGAATGGAAAACTGATTTTTCTACTGCCTCACTCGAGGCTGAGAAGAGAGCCCAGGAGCAAGCAGAGTCAGCACTGGCAGCCTGAGGGACGCTACCACTTCACTGCACGTCTAGGTCGCGCTCTTTGCCGATGCTCTGAGGCCGCCACTAGCATAAGGGATTGCTTCTCATCAGGATGGGCTTCAAGCTGGCATGCTCTTGGGAGATGAGCTCCACTCAGGAGCAGAGGAGTATAAAGAGCTAAGTGCCCTGTTTTGCTGCTTCTCAGTTTACCCTCTGTGAGCAGCTCCGAGCAGTGTTGAGATGTCAGGGCTGTTTGTGTCACAGGAAGAACGTGCTTGCAGACCCAGCTGTTTGAATCCTTCCTTTGGCCATTTCCCCGAGCTATAGTTTGTTTCAACATCAGAACTGCATGCTGTCCCTAGCCAGAAGCGCCACCACACTGAGAAGTGTTTGTCCCCGTGCCGTGATTTAGGCTGTTAGGTGGTCTCTTTGTCTCAGCCATGCAGTGAAAATGGCGCAGGAACCAGCAGGCACTGGCCTCCACACTCCCAAATGTCCTCTCTCCAGAGCTTCCTCTTTGGGGTGTTTGTTACCTCTCCTAGGGGACTTGGTGGAATCACAAAGCTGCCTTTCAGAGGGTGTAAATAGGCAGTAAGAGACAGCAGGCAGGGCCACGTGATTGGATGTGGAATATTTCTGCCCCTGGCCAGTGTCTAACTGGGAGTCTTCTCAGACTAGCCTCAGAACAGACCAAAACATTTCCCAGCCATCAAAAAAGTAAATGGTGAGCCAGCCCTCTCGTCCCAGGGGAAATGAAGTCACTACTCATTTCAGAACCGATCGTAGCCCCGGGTGAATGTGTGAAGTGACTCACAAATAAAGCAGAGAGCACGTGTTTGTACCTAATGATATTGTTTAGGGGGGAAAAGTATGTCTTGGTTTTTTTTTCTCCTATTTTCGACAGAGTTCTGAGGCCCAGTATTTTTGTACCATTTCCTGGGACTGCTTCTGTCAGTGATGAGTTCTCACCATCCCCTGCTGGCTGCCCCGTGTCCCCACTGACTTCTCCAGGGTCCCTTCCAGTCTGATAGGATGCAAACTAGCAACGACACGGTCACGTTTTCAGGAGAGAGATTCAGGGTGGAGACACGTAAGAGGTATTCAGACAGCAGGTACGCACGTTGTCTTAACTCAGTCGGAAAAGAACTTCTTCCCAGTACTTGTTAATTGAAAGAAGCATTGAGATGTGGTGCCCGGTGTGTGGTGATGAGGTATGTGCTTTGAGAGTTCTGTCCAGGAGAAAGACGGGACCGTGCTGGTCCACGCATAGGCTCTTGTCCCCGTGTGAGGTGACTAGCAAGGTTGAGTTCCTTCTGGGACTGGATCGGCAGAGTTGACCTGGTGAGTGGATCCCAACCTAGTGCCAGGATATGCAAGTCTGCAGGTTTTCTCCTTTGGTTCTTAAATTCTACTCAGGCTCTCCCGCTCTGCAGCCTCCAGGATTCATTCATTTATGCACTCAACAAGCATATATCGGGCACTTGCTGTGTGCCAGGTTGTGGGGTGGGTGGGTGGGGGGTGCATCACTAAGTAAGGCAGAGAGAAGTCCCTGCCTTTAGGAAGCTTACATCTTAGTGGGAGACAGTAAGGCTAACTAGTAGATACTAGACAATGAGAAGTGCTAAGGGGAAAAACCAAATAGAGGACGGGAGAAGTGAGAGGAGCGGTTTACATAGGGTGGTCCGGGAGGGTAGTCTGAGTAAAACCCTGAAGGAAAGGAGGGATTGAGCCAGGCTCAGTCTGGGGAGGGGGTGGTGAGAACTCAAGCAGAGAGAACAGCAAGTACAAAGTCCCTGAAGAGGGGCCATACCTGGCATGTTCAGGAACAGCAGGGAGACCAGCGTGGCTGAAGCGGTGAATGAGGGAGAGTGACGGGGAGAAGTCAGAGAGGTCACATGGGCCCCTTATGTGTCATGGTGTGGACTTTGACTGGGAGACGGAGTGTACTGGGGGCTCTGAGCAGAGGAGTAACATGATTTCATTTAAGTCTGATGGATCTCTGGATGCGTGTTGAGAATAAACCAGCAGGGACAAGGTCAGAAGCCCAGCTAGGAGGCTTTCGCACTTATCCAAGTGAGAGGTGATGGGGACGTGAACCTGGTTGTTAACAAGAAGTGGTTGTGAAAGCAATCAGATTGTGAACATATTTTGAAGGTAGAGCCGAAAGTGTTTACTGACAAGTGTAGAGTGGAAAAAAGAAGGGTCGAGGATGACTCCCAAGGTTTTAGGGCTGAACAGCTGAAAAGGATGGAGTTCTATTCACTGCCGTGGGGAAGTCAGAAGAAGGCACAGAATTAGGGAGATAACAGGAGCTCTGTTTCGGGCTAGGTAGATTTGAGTTGCTTATTAGTACCTCCAAGTGGAGATGTCAGTAGGCAGTAAGATATACAAGTCTGAAGATATAAGTTTGGGAATCGTCATTATATAGAACCTGTATATATTATTGGTTTCTAAAGCTCTGAGACTAGATGAAATCCCCCAGCAAACAGGTGTAGACAGAAGAAAAATAGGCCCCAAGACGGAGCCCTGGAGCAGCCCGACCATTTAGAGTTTGAGACAAGGACCCAGCAAAGGAGTCTTAGAAGAAGCAGCTGGAGAGATAGGAGGCCACCCTACAAGCCAAGTGAAGAAAGTGTTTCAAGATAAGAGGGGCCAGCTGTCAGATCAACACCAGCTGAGGTCTAAGAATTAACCATTGGACTTGGCAATGTGGAGGTCACTGGTCGTGGGAGCAGTGTTTGTCGTGTGGATGGGAGGGGGCAAGCTAGCTGGAACAGGTTCAAGAAAGACTAGCAGGAGAGAAATGAGGGACAGCAAGTATGGGTGACCCTTGCAAGGAGTTTTGCTTGAAAAGGAGAGAAATAATGGATCTTGGCTTATAAAGGGAATTTTAACTTCTTGATGAAATTGTGGACTCACATCAGGGCTGAGGCTGGGGGTCAAAGTTGGGAACAGGGAAGACAGGATGGCTCAATAACTGGGTGGAGACAAGATCTCCATTCTTTAGCCTGTGGCATTAGCCACACCCAGAACTGTTCTCATTTCATGAAAAGTCCATGAAATTCCTTTTACTGTTAGGAGCTCTTTATATGGTTAGTATAGTTGTTGGAGATTTGCTTCTCAGAAATGCTTAGAGCAATTTGGAGTCTTTCTTGATCCTTTCTCCAGCTAAGCTGATTCTCTAAGCCCATTTCTCAGCTCCCTTTGAGGTCCAACTTTGTTCTCTAAAACCAGCTGTGGCTTGCTTTTCCCTCACCAGCTCTGAATTCTTCCAGGCTAGGCAACTGGAAAAGACTGGGCTTAGGAACGGTTTTGTTGGCTTCAGGCCCAACTGAGCTGACCAAAATAGCCAACAGGAGAACTGTCTACACAGAGTGAAATTCCTCCAGGGGAAATACCATAGCAGACAGCCAAGATGGCCATAGCCAGGGTGGTGGGACCCCACGAGGCAATAAAAACCTAGTACCCCCAGGCCTGGCTGTGGAGTTTGAGCCAAGTTCTTTCCCAGAGCCTGCTGTTGTGGTATTTCTTTGGATCCCTTCTCTCTCAGCCCCTGTCTCAAGAGTAGTATTCTCAAGTGAAAGACCAGTGGAACAGCCCCTAGTCTGATGGCCAGGGCTCCGGGGTCCCACGTGAGGCCTCTTCCTGTTACGTGGTGCTTGCTCCCTGAGTCAGCCTATGGAGAGAGCCCTAGAACAGAGCTGCACTCCCTGCTCCGTCATGGGGGGTGGGGGGAGTTCTGTGAGGGGTGCCGTGGGGCATATACACTGGCACAGAGCAGGGGCACTTGCCCCAGACTTGGGGAGCAGGAGGGAAGATGTCAGGAGAGTTCTAAGTGAGCTCTGAAGAGGGACCGGAGGTGGCCAGACAAATGGGAGCAAGTGTGCTTAGGCTCCGAGTGAGAGGACACGTTGTAGTTCCGGAAATGGAGAAAACTGAAGTGTTTGTCCGGAGGGTTGGAAGAGCAAGAGATAAAGTGGGAGAGGGGGAGGTGCAGGGAGGGAGGGGGTGGCTTCTTTGGGCCTTTATAAGGTTATCTTAAAATCCTTTGGAAGCTATTGAAGGATTTAATCTGGGGAGTAACTGTGTGGGATTTACATTTTAAAAGAGTCTTCAGACCAGTTGGTGGAGGCTGGATTAGAGGGGGCTAGGCCAGAGGCTGGGAGGCCATTTTGAAGACTTTGGGCCGAAGGTGGTTAACGCCAGCATAATGCAGATGGAGAGAGGTTTGTATTTAGGAGGTAGACCCAGGAGGACTTGAAGACTGAACGGTGATGAGGATGGCGTTCAGGTTCCCTTGTGATTGAGAGGCTGGTTTAACCAAAAATATTCATCATTCATTCAGCCTGCAGGCACTGAAGTGTCGCTGTGCTGTGTTAGGTTTGATGTAGCAGTTCAGCGGTGAAGACAGACCTGGGCCACCCTTCCATGAGTGTGGAAGAGAGACATTAAGCCCATGATTATTTAACGGGTGGTGAGTTACCAGAGGAGTTAACCCCATCTCAGGGGTCCTGGAAGGCCTCTCTGAGGAAATGACATACCTGTTACATTACATAGTGGGCTCTTGGGGGGAAAAAAAAACCTGCCTGAGACCTGAAGGGTGAGTAGGTGGGTATTAGCTAGTGAAGAGAGAAGAGAGCTCTAAGCAAGGAAAGGGCAGCGGCAGAGATGGAGGCTCTTCAAGGATCTGGAAGGAGGCCCGTGGTGGCTGGGGGTGAGAAAGCTGGGGAGAGAATGGGCAAAGGTGACAGCTCAGTGTTGGAAGTTCTGTGGCCAGCCCAAGTGGAAGGCCCACAGAGGGCTGGATGTACTGGTCCGCCACTCAGAGGGCAGATGTAGGCAGTTCATAGACCTGGGAGTCATCAGCCTGTGGAAGGTACCTGAAGCCATGTGAGTGGGCAGTCACTCATGGAATGGGTGTTGGGTGAGAAAGATGATGTTGAGGAACATCCATATTGCAGGGGTGGCAAAAGGAAGAGGAGCCCACAAAGGGAAGAGTTGGCCAGAGAGGTAGGAGAAAGTCCATGAGGATTTCAAAGAGGAGGGAATCGTCAACGGGTCAGAAACTGCTGAAGGGGGTCAGCTGGATTTAACAATGAGGAGGTCCCTCGTGACCTGGGCAAGTGCAGTGTCAGTAGAGAGCTGGGGTGAAAGTCCAAGTGAGAGAGGAGGGGGTAGCAAAGTGCTGGCAGCTTTTCCACTAAGTTTGGCCGAGAAGGGAGGAAGCTGTAGCTGGAGGGACGGAGGTGGAGATGAACGATCTGTATGTACCTCAAAAGCCGGGACACTCAGGGGATGCTTTTCCCCTGGTTTTGGAATTAAATTGGCTTCCAGCATGGGGAAAAGGAAAGTCAGGTGTGGTCCTGTCAGGCACTGGACACCCCCCAACCCCTGTCTGGAAGCCGTGTTTGATAGCCTTGGAAATTTTCCTTGCAGCCTAAGAGAGCTAACTATTGCTTGTGTAGTAAATCACCGTAAAACTTCACGAGCCAGAGGACTGTTGAGAAGGTTTTAGCCAACCCAAATTAATGAAAGTCTGAATGATAGCACTCTGAAGGAAATGCAGCCTTTTCTTCCAAGAATATGCAATAACCCCACTCACCAACCTTGCTAAATGTAGGTTTCAGTGAGCAGATATAAACTGCTGTTAAAAGCAAATGGTACCATTGAAACAGTGGCAGTGGTATAAAACAGTTCCCTAACTATGCCTTAGAGTCCCTTTGCAGGCTTCATACACTATTTAGCCTCGCTTTGAATAGTATGAAGGAAAAGCTAAGCCCAATTTATGTCCAAATTATACATTTTAAATATAAGGCTCCAAATTAACGAGGTTCTAAAGTACCTTTGAATATAGTCCTGCAGTTAGGCATCTATGCTACTTCTTAACCACTGTTCATTTCCAAACACCAATTGGAAATGCTGCTTTTCCCTTTCATGGGTAATCCCAGGATATAATTCTGCAGTGGCAGGGAGATTAGTTGCCCAGGTCCACAGCCCAGGGGCCACAAAACTCTGAGTGACTCTAGGAGAGATACTTAAAACCACTGGTTTGAGATCTGGAGTATTTCAGGGGCCAGCGGGGAAGGCAAATGAAACCAACCAAGATGGTGTGGGTGGAGTGCCCACAGCCTGCAAGGGCGTCAAGACTCTGCTGTAACTTTTTTTTTTTACAAAGTTTATTTATTTTTTAAATTTTATTTATTGATTGATTGATTTTTGGCTGCGTTGGGTCTTCATTGCTTTGCATGGGCTTTCTCTAGTTGCGGTGAGTGGGGGCTATTCCTCGTTGCGGTGTGCAGACTTCTCATTGTCGTGGCTTCTCTTGTTGCGGAGCACGGGCTCTCGGCACGCGGGCTTCAGTAGTTCCAGCACGTGGGCTCAGTTGTTGTGGCTCGCAGGCTCTAGAGCACAGGCTCAGTAGTTGTGGTGCACGGGCTTAGTTGCTCCGAGGCATGTGGGATCTTCCCAGGCCAGGGCTCGAACCCGTGTCCCCTGCATTGGCAGGTGGATTCTTAACCACTGTGCCACCAGGGAAGTCCCTGCTGTAACTTATTAACTGAAGAGCCTCTTAGCCCAGCCCAGTCTCCAGACAGTTTGAGTCCAGGGTGATAATGACTGCAGGGCGAGAGAGGGAGATGGGAAAGGGAGGTGAATAAGCACTGGGCCAGTTTTCATTTTGTTTGCGCTCTGTCCTGTTCTAGTGTCCTTCAGTTTCATAACAGGGGATGTCTGAGGGAGAGTCATTCACCATTCACCATTTTTAGCTAAGTGAACCTAAGCCCAGGGGAACCTCTTGGGAGAGGCCCTGCCTTCCCTTCCCAGCCGGCAGCTAACTCATCTTGTGTTTTTATCGGCAACACGGTTGGAGGATTATAAACAAGTTTAAATTATCAAACAAGATCATTTAGTCCAAGTTCTCACCCCATCTAGACATCCCATCTCTGACAGAGACACACATCCTGTCTCTGGCTAAATGATTTCAGAGAAGGGAGAACATTACCTCAGGAGGCAACTGATTCCATCTTTTGAAAGTTGTCCCCTCTAATAAACCGAAATTTCCACCCCAAAGTCTACCCATTGAACGTATGTATGGAATAAACACCCTGGTGGGTATCGCTCCTCTGGTGTCCTGGTCACTACCATGGCTGCCCTCCTCTGAACGAGCTCCATTTGAAAATCCCCCTTTCAAAATGTCCCTCAGGACGGAACCTGACACTCCAGATGGGGCCCGAGTGCAGAGCAGATGAGGACTATTATTTTCTTCTATGATTGAATTTTTGGAAATTCAGTCCAAGATTGCAGGAGCTTTTTCGGCCACCACATCTAGATTCTAACTGCTTCCCATTTAACTTTGAGTCAAAACCACTGGGACTTTTTCTCATGAGAACCGCTATTAAGCTCTATCTTCCTCTCCTATATGCATGATTTTTTTTCTTTTTTTTTGCTTAACCCAAGTGCAGTGTTTACTCAGCTTCAAAGTTTAAACCACCATTTATTGATAACCCCCTGTGTGCTCAGTGTTTTTCATATTACTGACGCCTCCTAGAATCCTGTAAGGGTGACGTTACCTCTGTTTTACAGACGGTGCACTGAGGCTGGGAGAGGAATGCCCCAGCGATCCCACCGTCTGCATTCTCATTTCGGTCTGGAGCCTCATGCTGTTAAGCACTGCACATACCAGTTTTTTAAGATCTCTTTGAACCCTAATACAGACACCCATTGTGTTCACAGTCCTCAGTTTTGTGACATCCATAAAGTTAATTTGCCTTCTAGGTCTTTTGCATGGTTTCCCAAACTTGGGTGGTGGAGAGACTGCTTTGAAGCCATGTTTTCCAGCCTGTAGGGCACAAAACCAATTTAGTGAGTCACAACTGGCATTTTAAAAAATGAAATAGAGTAGAAAAATACCAAAGCCCATGACATGTAGCAAGGGCAAATTTTGTTTCAGGAAATTCTCATTACATCAGCACAGGACAGGGACGTGTGTGGGGGGGTGCATATGCGTACACTGGGTCTTGATGTAAATTGTTTTTATGACTGTGGTTCATGGTCTAAATAGTTTGAACACTGCTCTAAAGGGAAAATGTATTTCAGTCAACTTAGATTGTTTTCATTATAAGGCTGCAGCCTTAATTATGTATGCACATAAATCTGTTTATCAACTCATAGATCTAGTTCCTGTAAAATTTAATTAAATAACTACAGAAAAGCCAATAAAACTCAAATCAACAACATCATTTTGGGAGGAAAACAGTTGACTGAGCCCAAATTGCTGCTGTCAGCGTAAGCGCAGCACAGACTTGACATCCGGGCTCCTTGAGTTCCGCATGCCCACCCTGCAGTGTCTAGTGCCCAGCAGCATGGTCTTTCCAGGCTTCTGAAGAGCTGTCATTCCTCACTTTGCACAGATGTATCATGAATTACATGTGCAGAATTGAGTTGTCTTAATTAGCCCATGTAGTTAGAGTGGTGCCACTTGGTACCAGTACAGTTGTAAACACACACAGGCCCAGAAATGTGCAAATCTTGGTTAAGCAGCAGTCACCCAGCGATCTGTAGTACATGTTCATTTTTAAAAGATGATCATCACGGTGAAAACACAAGAATAAAACATTCTGTTAGAGAAAGCACGAACCTCCGAGGAGAAGCCTGCATATCCTGGTCCTGGCGTGCACCCGTAGTTTGAGACCCTGGTTGACACCATAGCAGCAAACTGCTCAGGATGGCCTGGGTCTCAGCACTTAGGTGGAGGCACGTTCAGCTTAGCCCCCAAACCAGACTATCATCCTGCCTGCAGTTCTTTTCCTTCTCGTTCCTAAGAATACTATGAACATTTCAGTCAGATGCCTTGTTGTTATAAAGTACACAGTGTATACCATTCTCTTGATGTAGCCAACCAAAACCCCCAAAAAAGAAACAGGTTTGTTCAGCATGACTTGTTTTTGGCAACCCCAGCTTATTCTTTGTGATCACTGCTTCCTTACCTCAGTAATTGTAGTTGCTGCTCAGTCATTTGTTCTAGGATTTTGCTAAGGATCAGTGTCTGTAATATTTCAGGATCCACATGTACGATTTTGCCCAGAGCTCTCCTCTGGCTCCTCAAACAGCTTGCAGGTGTGCCTGCAAAGTGTCTCCCTACTCTGGAGTGCAGTTCATGTGGCCTTAGGGCCTGGAAACCATTTAAGGCTTTGATGAGCCTACTGTACTTACCTGTCCTGGGCTGCAGTTCCCGCTTTACCTTTTCTTTACCTTTCCCATTTAAGAGTCACTCCCCCAAAGAGAGAAGCCAGAGGCAGCTGAAACGTGAGTGGTTCCGCCTTCTTCCTGACCTCTGTCTTCTTCCTGCCAGATGCCCAGCAGGGGCTCTATGCCTGAGTCGTTCTGCCTCTTCCAGTCTCTGAGTAATACCCTTCTTGTTTCGGTACCTCCTGAAACCTACTTTCCAAAGGTCTAAGATACAAGTCCGGCTGTCTGCCTGGTGTTCTTTTCCTTAGTGATTTATAAATTATAAGATGGCTTAGATCCTTTCCCCCCAAATTCTCCTGATTTCCATTTTATTTGTATTTCTCTTAGATCAGACTTAAGTTCAGAGTAGAGATTCCTTTCATTACTTCCTCAACGTTCTTTATTTTCCTTTATTTAAAACAAGTATAGTAGAGTGTATTCGTTGTGGGGAAAATGAGAAAATACAGAAAAACAGAGGGAAAAATTCTTTAAGTGAAGAAAAAACCTACCACCAGGAGATAATGGCTTTTAACATTTTAGCCCCTTTTTGTTTTTAGACTTTTTCCTGCTATATTCATATGTAGAAATATATACACATTTAAGGAAAAACAGGATTTATTATATTTTCATTCTCATTATATTCATTTATTAGCTCTCCTAATCTCGGTGATACCTATGGGGCCATGCCTGTTGTCCTATGTAAAACTGTAAATTCATTTAAAGGAATTCCCTGTGTGCTATCTGTAATCTATACCAGGGCCATTGTGCTTGTGTGGCGAAAGCTGAGCACAAAGCGCTCAACACTTTTGCATGGAGTGGGTGTGTCCTCCTCGACAGGCATCCTGGCCCGGAGATGCTTCTTTCCCAGGCTGGCTTGGCATCTGGCTACGGGAGGAGTGAGCAGGAAGCCTGGGTCAGAGCCACAGGATTAGCTGGGGGCTTCCCCTGCCCACCGTATAGGGGTTCCAGTCTAGCTGGGGAGAGTCAGCAGTACCCGGCAGAGAGGGCTCCATTAGGTGGCACAGCGTAGTTACTGAAGCCAGTGTTATTATAATCTCGGTATCTTCACGGTATCCTAGACTTTATGATGGTTGGAGGAGACGGTCCGATAGAGGCAGGACCCGCTATCCTCACAGCCTCAGATGGTTGAGTCTGAGAAAGGGAGAAGGTCATCTACTGAAAGAGTTGTAGGGCTGCTAACCTTGAGTGGGGAAGTGTGGGGAAAGGTCATTAACCTCTCATGGGGAGGCAGCCCAAATAGAGGCAAAAAGAAAATCTGAGGCAAGGGGACTTGGGTTCTTTTCGGGCATCACGGGTATTACTCTATCTCTTTTCTTCCAACAGATCCACAGACCAGCATGGCTGCCACTGCCGCTGTCAGTCCCAGTGACTACCTGCAGCCTGCCGCCTCCACCACCCAGGCGAGTGAGCAGTGGGCTCTGAGGGTTGGGGGCTGCATCAGCCTGGAAGGACTCACTGAAGCTGACATGAGACCGCATCTGAGCTCTGCCCTGGCTAACTATAACTCCCCGAGGCAATGAGACCAGAGAGGGTTCAGTTTTCCACTTTTTCTGAACTAAGAAACTAGGGCCACTCATCTAAGGTGCCACAGTTGAGTCAGGGGGAAAAGCAGGATGAAACTCAAGTCCTTTCCTCCAGACCCCACTGGCCATAAAAGGAAAACAGAGACTGTGTCCCCGCACCCTAGAGGCTCTTTCCTTGTAGCTTCAAAAGAACAGCCCTCCTTGATCAAAAAAGTCATGTCCCAAGCACTGGAAAACACTCTTCCAAAGGGTTTATTCCTCCTGTCCCCCTCCCTTTCTTTTTCCCTCCCTCCCTTCCTCAGTCCTTCCTCACTTGATGACTCAGTAAGGTGCGCTAACGGAGCTCCATCTATAAGCTGAGGGTGATTCCGTGTCCTCATTAGACACTAATAGACCAGTAGGGAGTAAGCAGTCAGCCCATGCTGTTAGTTCACCCTGTCAAGGGGTGCTTCTGGGGAGTTCCTTCCTGAGAAAGCCATTTCTCACCCTTTCTCCCTTAATTTCTCAATGGAGAAACCAGTGGGGAAGGGGAGATGGGCCACTGTCCGGAGAGGATGCTGGCTCCCTGCCCGCCGGTGGGGGGGAGCCTGCGAAGAGGAGAGGATCTTAAAGGGTGGGGCGGCTGGGCAGCAGGCCTCCTGTCTCACTCCTTTTCTCCACGTGGTGTCTTGCAGGACTCGCAGCCATCTCCCTTAGCCCTGCTTGCTGCAACATGTAGCAAAATTGGCCCTCCAGCTGTTGAAGCTGCAGTGACGCCTCCTGCTCCCCCGCAACCCGCACCTCGGAAACTCGTCCCTATCAAACCTGCCCCTCTCCCTCTCAGTCCCGGCAAGAATAGCTTTGGAATCTTGTCCTCCAAAGGAAACATACTTCAGATTCAGGGGTCACAGCTGAGCGCGTCCTATCCTGGTGGGCAGCTGGTGTTCGCTATCCAGAACCCAACCATGATCAACAAAGGGACCCGATCGAATGCCAGTATCCAGTACCAGACGGTCCCTCAGATTCAGGCAAGCAATTCTCAGACCATCCAGGTACAGCCCAATCTCACCAACCAGATCCAGATCATCCCTGGCACCAACCAAGCCATCATCACCCCCTCACCATCCAGTCACAAGCCTGTCCCCATCAAGCCGGCCCCTGTCCAGAAGTCGAGTACGACCACCACTCCGGTGCAGAGCGCGGCCAATGTGGTGAAGCTGACAGGTGGAGGGGGCAATGTGACACTTACTCTGCCTGTCAACAACCTCGTGAACACCAGCGACACCGGGGCCCCCGCTCAGCTCCTCACGGAGAGCCCCCCGGCCCCGTTGTCTAAGACTAACAAGAAAGCCAGGAAGAAGAGTCTTCCTGCCTCCCAGCCCCCCGTGGCCGTGACCGAACAGGTGGAGACGGTGCTGATCGAGACCACGGCGGACAACATCATCCAGGCAGGAAACAACCTGCTCATCGTTCAGAGCCCTGGTGGGGGCCAGCCCGCTGTGGTCCAGCAGGTCCAGGTGGTGCCCCCCAAGGCCGAGCAGCAGCAGGTAGTGCAGATCCCCCAGCAGGCCCTGCGGGTGGTGCAGGCGGCATCCGCCACACTCCCCACCGTCCCCCAGAAGCCCTCCCAGAACTTTCAGATCCAGGCTGCTGAGCCGTCGCCTACTCAGGTACCACGCACACCCTCTGCACGCGCCTCCCTCTCCTCCTCAGCTCTAAACGGCTGATGCTCCACCCCCGTTGGCTTGCTTTCCTAGATGATGCTGATGCATCTCCTGATCTGACCTGAGTGTTGGGAGTCAGTACTGTTTGGGGTGGGTAATAAGTGACCATTTCTGCCAGTTCATAGGGCCACGTACTGCTTATCTTTAGAAATCAGATGCGACATGCCTATGTACCTATATTTTGGAAACTTTCTTTATGAGAGTCTTTTGGCAGGGGGATGAGTAGCAGGCAGATACATACTTTTTAATAATAAAGTTTATTTTTTTATTCTAGAATTACATACTCCGAATGATAGCAAGAATTAGTCAGAACCATAGAATTTGATGTAAAGTAAGAAAACCAATGAGAAAAATGCTGATCATTGTTAATGACAAAAAAAAAAAAATTAGGAAGAAGCACCCTAGCTTCATAGCAGGGACATTTAGGATAGATTCTTCTGGGATGCTAACTTGAACAGGAGCTTATTTTTGGCGTTCATTAAGGTGCTGTAATACTAAAATTTATTTGGCTGTGCAGGGCAGGTTTTATGCTTTGTGTAAGCCTAGTAAATGCCAGAGATTAGGCCCATGTTGAAGATGGAGAACCTGGAACTCAGAGAAGTTACCCAGTATCCAGCTCTCATGGAGCCCAAATGACAAAAGAGCCAGGATTCAACTAGATTTCTGACCTACGCTTTTGTCCTTACTCCACCCTGGCCCACCCTGGCTCTTGTGTATGGCAGGGGCTACACTTAAAATTGTACAAGGATTTTTTTAAATATAAAAACCAGCTCCTGCCATGGAGGAATTTACAATCCAGCTGTCTGTAGAGAGAACCGAGGCGTCAGAGTGAGTGACGGAAGTAGGGAGTTGTGTAGTCTCCCAGGTGGAGAAGTGCCCTTAAGTTTGAGCTGCGGACATAACGGATGCACAGGAAATCTGAGGCCTGCCCTCAAGTGCCTCCTCCTTTCTGGCATATTGCATACTGCCCAGGGGTTTTCTATGAATCGTGTAATTTGTTACAACACGTGTGAGGCTCCCTTATCAGACCTACCTTAAAGGTGAAGAACTGAGGGATACCCGCTAACTCCTCTCTGCAGTGCCTCCCCTCCCTTCCCTGAGGTCCTGTGTCTGGAGACTGATGGAGGCAGGGCTTAAAACTAGGTCTTCCTAAGGAAAAAGGCATACGTATGCAGAAGGATTTAGCTACTGCATTACTTTGTGATGATGACATAGTTTTCTGGTATCTGGAGGTGCTTTCTGTTACCCAACGGTAGATTTAGGCTGTTTCTAATCTTATCGCTAAATAAATTCCTAAAAGTGGGTCAAAGGATATGCACGTTTTAAAAAATGTATTATACCCTGTATCAGAGAAATTGGCAATCCTCAGCCCTGAGGTCAAATCTGGCCCATCTATCTGTCTTTGTAAATAAAGTGTAATTGGAACACAGGCATGCCCATTTGTGCGGCTTTTGCACCACAAAGCAGAGACCTCATGACCTGCATAGCCTAAAATATTTACTCTCTGCCCTTTACAGATAAAGTGTGTTGACCTCTGCTCTACATTGTGGGAAAGAAAATGTTCTAGTAACAGAAACTTCAGATATGCAGAAAATAGCAATGATTTGCAAAAGGGGCACATACCAGAAAATTGAGGATGAGATGTGTATTTATTAAGAGATAACATGAGGTTTGTTTGTTTGCTTTTAACTGAGAACCACAGTCCTAAATAACCCAAGGATCAAAAATAACCCCAATCAAAATCACAGTAGAATTTTTTTTTAAACAAGTGACTTTTCCCCCTGTATCATTTGAGTGTAACTTGCCACCATGCCTCTGTTACTTCCAAATGTTTTATAGAAAGTGTGTAATTCTTATACGCAAGGAGGACAACAGCACAACCTTCAGACATAGGCAGTTAGCAAGGAAACACACTGACGTCTAATACAGAGACCCCATTCAGGTTGCTCATCACTTGCCGCAATGATTCCTTTGTGGCAAAAGGATCTCATCCAGTATCACACATTCCATTTAATTGTCATGTCGTCTTAGTCTGTTTTGACCTGGAATAGTTCCTCAGTCTTTACTTGATGTTCATGACCATGACACTTTAAAAGGACAGTTACTTTGTAGAGTGTTCCTCGGTTTAGGTTTGTGTGATGTTCCCTCATGGATAGATGCAAGTTGTACACTTTTTTTTGCAGAAATATCAAAGAAGTGATGCTGTGTTCTCACTGCATCCCAAAAGGAGGTGCATGGTTTCGATCTGTCTCAGTACTGGTGATGATTAAAGTGATATTTAGCGGGTTTCTGAACCTTAAAGTTACTTTTTTTCTCTTTGTAATGGATTAGTATTTTGTAAGGAGATACTTTCTGTGTAAATATCTCATTCCTTATCAGACTTTCGCCTGCTTATTTTAGTAGCTTTCACTGTGTTAGAGATTTTTTTTTTTTTGGCCAGACTGCAAGGCATGTTGGATCTTAGTTCCCCGACCAGGGATCGAACCCCAGCCCCTTGCAGTGGAAGCACAGAGTCTTAACCACTGGACCACCAGGGAATTCCTGTAACTTATTCTAAAATAAAAAGTTAATTTTAAAAAATCTCTTATCATGGGACTTCCCTGGCGGTCCAGTGGTTAAGACGCTGCGCTTCCACCACAGGGGGCCTGGTTTTGATCCCTGGTTAGTGAACTAAGATCCAACATGCCTTGCTGTGCGGCCAAAAAAGTTACATTTACAGAAAGGTTGCAAAGGTAGTACAGAGTGTCTTATACCTCTCACCTGGTCCCCCACCACCACCTTGTTAAACGTCTTACATACCAGGGTACACGTGTCAAAACTAAGAAACTGACATTAGCATGTTACTGTTCACTAAACTCCAGACTTGATTGGATGTCACCATCCAATCAATTAATCAGTTATGTCCTCTTTCTGCTCCAGGATCCCGTCCAAATACCACATTGCACTGTGGGCATGTCTCCCCAGGCCCCTCTGGTTGGATAGCTTCTTAGTCTTTGTTTTCCATGATCTTGACAGACTAGAGGCACATTGGTCAGGTATCCTATAGAATATCCCCCAGGCTGGATTATAGGTTTTTGGAAAGAATACCACGGAGGTGAAACGCCTCTTTTCATCACATTATATGTGGGGTACATGATGTCCATACAACATCTCTGATGATGTAACATCCCTGATGTTAACCATTATCACTTGGTTAAGGTGGTGTCTGCCAGGTTTCTTCATTCATCAAAGCTGCTACTTTTCCCTTTCTCAATTCTTTGGAAGTAAGTTGCTAAGTCTCCCATCGTCAGGGGTGGGAGTGGGGGTGAGAATTAAGCTCGACATCCTGGAAGGGACGGTATCTATATAATATTATTTGGAATTCTTCTATAAGGAAGATTTGTCTCTTTTCCATTTATTCATTTATTTATATAAATTTATTTATTTATTTATTTTTGGCTGTGTTGGGTCTTCGTTGCTGTGCACAGGCTTTCTCTGGTTGCGGCGAGCAGGGGCTACTCTTCATTGCGGTATGCGGGCTTCTCGTTGCAGAGCACGGGCTCTAGGCATGCGGGCTTTAGTAGTTGCAGCATGTGGGCTCAGTAGTTGTGGCTCGTGGGCTCTAGAGCGCAGGCTCAGGAGTTGTGGCGCACGGGCTTAGTTGCTCCATGGCACGTGGGATCTTCCCAGACCAGGGCTTGAACCCGTGTCCCCTGCCTTGGCAGGCGGATTCTTAACCACTGCGCCACCAGGGAGGTCCCACCATTTATTTTTTTATTCGATCATGTATTTATGTCAGTAGAGACTCATGTATATTTATTTTATACTTTGGAGTACAATCCAATACTGCGTTATTTATTTTGTTGCTCACATTGTTTCAACTCTGGCCATTTGGAGCTCTTTCTGGTTGGCTCTTGCATCTGTGTGACATACTCCCAGTCTTTTTTTTTTTCTTATCAGCTTTTTTTAAAAATAAATTTATTTAAATTTTATTTATTTATTTTTGGCTGCATTGGGTCTTCGTTGCTGCACACGGGCTTTCTCTAGTTGATGAGAGCAGGGGCTACTCTTCGTTGCAGCGCACGTGCTTCTCATTGCGGTGGCTTCTCTTGTTTTGGAGCATGGGCTCTAGGTGTGCGGGCTTCAGTAGTTGTGGCACGCGGGCTCAGTAGTTGTGGCACACAGGTTTAGTTGCTCCACGGTTTGTGGGATCTTCCTGGACCAGGGGTCTAACCCGTGTCCCCTGCCTTGGCAGGCGCATTCTTAACCACTGTGTCACCAGGGAAGTCCCCTTTTCAGCTTTAGTGAAATTTACCCTTTTAAAGTGTACAACGCAGTGCGTGGGTTTTAGTATACTCATGGAGTTATGCAGCCATCACCACTATCTAGTTTTAGAACATTTTCATCACCTCAGAAAGACCCCTTTAGTGGTCACTCCTCATTTCCCCCTTGCCCCAAGCCCTGGCAACCACTAATCCATTTTCTTTTCTTTTCTTTTCTTTTTAAAATAAATTTATTTATTTATTTTTATTTTTGGCTGTGTTGGGTCTTCATTGCTGCACGTGGGCTTTCTCTAGTTGCAGCGAGCGGGGGCTACTCTTCATTGCGGTGCGCAGGCTTCTCATTGCGACGGCTTCTCTTGTTGCAGAGCATGGGCTCTAGGCACATGGGCTCCGTAGCTGTGGCGCTCTAAAGCGCAGGCTCAGCAGTGGTGGCACATAGGCTTAGTTGCTCCACGGCATGTGGGATCTTCCTGGACCAGGGCTCGAACCCGTGTCTCCTGCACTAGCAGGCAGATTCTTAACCAGTGCGCCACTAGGGAAGCCCTAATCCATTTTCTATCTCTATAGATTTGCCTATTCTGGACATTTCATGTAAATGGAATCTTACCATAGGTGATCTTTTGCAGCTAGCTTCTTTCACTTAGTACACCGTTTTCTGAGTTCATCCATGCTGTAGCAAGTGTCAGTACTTCATTCCTTGTATTTTCCCAGCCCCAGTCCTGGGATCAACCATTTGTCCTAGGAATCCTAGTTCCTTTTATTGGAGGATGTGATAACAGTTTTTTAAATTCTATCATTTTCTTCTCCATTTGTCTATTTGTCAGTATGGATTCATAGGTTCCTGTTTTATTCACTGAGTTATAATCCATTAGTATTGTTATTTTGATGTTCAAATTATCCTATGTTTAGCCAGTGGGAGCCCCTCCAAGCTGGCTCTTGTGTTCTTTTCACATGTCACCACCATTCTTTGAGCATTTCCTTACTTTCTGGTATAAGAGGTGTTCCAAGGTCTTCTTGTACTTCCGCTGACCAGAGTCCTCGAATCAGCTATTTCTCAAGGAGCCCTGGTTTCTTTTAGTGGAACATGGGATTTAGAAGCTAAGAGATGGGTGCTAGGTGAGCTCATTGCTCCTGGAGTTTTGCTGCTTTCAGCCTTTCTCAGTGGACACAGTTAAGAAGTATATATAAATATACCTATACATATATCTGTAACACCAAGATAGATACAGAAATGCACACACATATATACATACACTTATATTTATATTTTTCTATTTATATTGAAACCTAAGAGTTTCCATCAATACCTCTAATCCCCATCCAGTACCACACGGTTCATTCTCGTTCTCAGGCTCTAATATGCATATTTTTAAAGGCTTTGGACACATATTCCCAGATTTCCCTCCAGCAAGCCTAGACCACTTCACACCCCTTGACGTAAGAACATGTGCCTATTTCCCTACTGTCTCAGCAACAGTGAGCATTATGTTTTATTGTTCCATCTTTGTTAGTATAAATTGGAGAAAGACAGTAGTCTCTCCACTAATTGTGCCTCCTAAAGGCTGTTTTCATTTCTTTGATGAGCATTCACAGCGCATCTTTTGTGGGGTCATCATTTACCTGCCATCTCATTCTTCAATTCGGAGATTTGGCATTATATTTTTCCATGCTAAGTAAATTAAATGTTTTGTTTCAAATCAACAGTCGGCATTTGTCAGCTTAGTACAGGGATGCCATCAGCCCTTTTTGTTGAACATCAACAGTGGGTGAATGTAGGCCTGGGCTAGTTGGAGAAGACTTGGGTGGACAAAAAGGCACCCGCTTCTCCCTTGGGCAGGGAGATGATGCTGCATTGAAAGGGGGCAGGAGGGCTTCCCTGGTGGCGCAGTGGGTGGGAGTCCACCTGCCAATGCAGGGGACACGACAAGAGTGTTATACCAGGGAATGGATGATATAAACATTCTTTAATGCAAAAAAAGGGTGGGGGCAGGAGCCAGGGCTCTCAGGGGGCATTGACTTTTTCTCTCTGGCCCCTCCCAGGTCTACATCCGTACACCTTCTGGTGAGGTACAGACGGTCCTTGTCCAGGATGGCCCCCCAGCAACAGCTGCGACCACCTCCACCACCACTTGTAGCAGCCCTCCATCCCGTGCTGCTCATCTGAGCGGGACCAGCAAAAAGCACTCGGCTGCGATTCTCCGGAAAGAGCGTCCCCTGCCAAAGATCGCCCCTGCCGGGAGCATCATCAGCCTGAACGCAGCCCAGCTGGCAGCGGCAGCCCAGGCCATGCAGACCATCAACATCAACGGTGTCCAGGTCCAGGGTGTGCCTGTCACCATCACCAATACTGGCGGTGAGGGAAGGCCCCTGGCCCCAGGCATGGGCAGCCTTGAGTTAAGGTTGGAAGGAAAGGAGGGAGCCTTTGGACTGGCTTGTGCTGCACTTCTCAGTTCAGTGGTAACATTGGGTGATATTTACGGTATGAAAGCAGCCTTGCACATAATCAAAGGAACATTGTAGGTACCTAGCACAAATGGTTCGTTGCATTCTTTAGCTGGGTGAAGGGCAATTTTCAAGGTAGTGGGAGCTCTCTGAATCTCCTCCCTTCCTCCTTGAATGAATTTCCAGCACTTTATGCATTTGGTTTAGTGGCCTGGGAGAAGTCCACCCACAGGCACTCCCCCTGCTTTGATGGCTTTATGCAAGTCCTAGAGGGCTTGACTTGTTCCAAAGCCCGTAGAACGGACTCTCCCTCTGTTAACAAAAATCCCTGGAGACTTCCCTGGGAGCAGAGTTGGTGTCTCACAAGGGCCTAAGGTTGGAGGAGATTCTGGAAAAACACTCCAAGACCCATGTGGGCAACGTCTGGAAGTGAATTTGGCCTATGTAGTATAGTGGTTCTGGGCATTGACTCTGAAGTTGACTGGGTTCCCATCCAGATTCTACAAGTTCTACATGTGTGGTCTTGAGCCTCAGTTTCTTCACCTTTAAAAGGGGGATGATAGCACCTATTTCATGGGGTTATGAAACTTAAGTGTATTAATACATTTAAGATCTCTAAAATGGTATCTGGCACATAGCAGGCTCTCAAAAATACTAGCTGCTATGACTGTCAACCTTACTATGTGCTGGAAGGAAGAAGGGGGTCAGGCTCCCTCTTCTGCCCCTTTGGGCTTCCTCACCCTGAACTCTGCTCCACTCCTCCCCACAGGGCAGCAGCAGCTGACAGTGCAGAATGTTTCTGGGAATAACCTGACCATCAGTGGGCTGAGCCCCACCCAGATCCAGCTGCAGATGGAACAGGCCCTGGCTGGAGAGGCCCAGCCTGGGGAGAAGCGGCGCCGCATGGCCTGCACGTGTCCCAACTGCAAGGATGGGGACAAGAGGTGATTTGAGGAGACGGGCCAGGTGGCCAGCCTGGCGTGTGTCCTGTTCCCCAAGCCCTCCCTGGGACACAGACAGAGAGGGGACCAGGGGCTCCATGCTCTCCGACCTGACCCCACATCCTCTCTCCATCCTGTCCCGCCCCCATCTCTCTACCTCCCCGCTGTCTCTGCTTCCCATTCCCTCCACCCCACCCTCAACCCAATTCCCAGGTCTGGAGAGCAGGGCAAGAAGAAGCACGTGTGCCACATCCCTGACTGCGGCAAGACTTTCCGTAAGACGTCCCTGCTGCGGGCTCACGTGCGCTTGCACACTGGCGAGCGGCCCTTTGTCTGCAACTGGTTCTTCTGTGGGAAGAGGTTCACACGGAGTGACGAGCTCCAGCGGCACGCCCGCACCCACACAGGTCTGCTCCCTCCCCTGCGGTGCCCTCCAGCCCCCCGCCCCCCCACTCCACACTTCAGCTCCCTGCCTCTCTCCCCACCCCCACTCCATTGTCCTCAGCGACATGGAGACTCCTGGCCTGGCCAAGGAACTGCGGCACTGAGCGAGGGCTACAGACTGTCTCCTCGAGGTGCAGGACTACCCGGAAAGTCTCGCAAGCCATTCCTTTATTGCAGTGTTTCCCAAAGTGAGGTCAGTTGCGTGGCACAGCCTTGATGGCTTCTGCCATAAGCTGCATGTGTTTAACGGTCAGTGGCATCTTGTGCAGGCAGTGTACTACACATTCTACCCGTTAACTAATGTCATCCTCATAACGACTCCATGGGGACGGCACTTTGATTGTGCCCATTTTACTGAGGCATGGAGCGGGGGCCGGGTCACACAGCCAGTGACTAGTGGAGCTGGTTCAACCCAGGCCCTCTGGCTCCCAAGTTCACGCTCTTAGTCACTATCCCACATTGCCTTTCCTACTGTTATTTACCGAATGATTTTCCTTAAATCACTTCACTATTTTTACTTACTATTTTTTTCACTATTTTTACTCTTTTATGTCCAGTGCAGTGTTATTTTTCACATCACTGGCTTGGGTTGATAGCTAAGTGTTTTAATGTGCTGGCAAACAAATACAAAACTATAAAGTAGAAAATCGTTCATGCATCTGCCACCCGAGATTGCCCTGGGTGTCTCCGGTGGTCCACAGCACATGCTTTGAGAACTGCCGCTCCGGCAGATGCCCCCAGTGAGCAGATGCCTGTCCTGGGCCTGGGGACACGAGGCCCAAAGCTCTGGCTCCTGGCCAGCGTGGCGGGGCAGGTCACGCCCACCCTCTGCAGGCTGCAGAGTAAATAGAACAGCAGCAGAGCCAGCCCGGGTGTGCGGCTCAGTCTGGCAGGTCAGAGGGGAGTGGGGTTTCCCTGTGAGGGGGCGGACTTTGAGCCGGGTTTAGTCAGAGGGACGAAGATCAGAAGAAAGTAGGTGACAGGCTACACGGGAAGCGTCCTGGGTGCAGGTGCACAAGTATAGCGTTTGGCACAGCACAAGGAATGGAAACAAAGTAGACTGGAGGGTGATGGCGGGGAGGGGATGAGGACTGACAAAGGTTCCCATCAGGGGATCACGGGGAGCACTGTGTGAGCAGCAGGTAGGCCGGTGACACGGCTTCACAGGTGCCCCTCACACCTCACGTGTGTGCCTCCTTTTCCGGGGCATGGCACTGTGAGTGACGGGCATCTCCTCTTCCCAGGGGACAAACGCTTCGAGTGTGCCCAGTGTCAGAAGCGCTTCATGAGGAGTGACCACCTCACCAAGCATTACAAGACCCACCTGGTCACGAAGAACTTGTAAGGCCAACTGAGGCGGGAGGCCTCGCAGATTGCAGACCCCTGCCTGTGTCCTGCCTGGGCCCCTGGAGGAAAGAAGGCCCACGGCTGCCCTGGGCCCGCCCTCTCCCGTCCCTCCTGTTCTGCGACTGTCCCCACAGGAAGGGACTCTACCGCCCCCATACTCACCTCCTTCTGAAGCCCCTTGGCTCCTCCCTGGCCCTCCCCTCTCACCACAAGCTCCCGGCCTGCCCAGACCGTGGACAGTGGCCGTGCCCAATGAGACGTTCTAAACCAGGACGAGTGGGAACCCTTATTTCCAAAGGAAAAACGTGAATTTCACTCCATCGAGGAGCAAAGTGAGCCCCCCCTCCCCCAAACACTGCCGGAGTCGCATCGTGCCATGCCCCTCCCTCTCCTGCACCTCCCTGGCCCCCTCAGCCACTGCGGGTGCCCCGGGGCCCTGCACGCAGGGCACCACTGGCATCCAGCTCCACCTCCGGAGAGGCTCCAGAGGCCGCCTCCGCTCCACATTCCCCTGCCCCACCCCAGCTCTCCTCCAGCACATTCCAACTTTCTATTTAAAAAGTAAAGCTACCCACGGACTCCCTGATTCCCCTCTTTTTCTATGGGGAACGTTGCCTTATACTCTACTTCCGATGATGAACACTGTGTATTGTGTGTGCTTTAAAGAAGTTTTATTTAATTGCTCCCTTCTTCCTGTTCTTGTTACTCACCTCCCCCATGCCTGCTTTTAGTTTAGGGTTTTTGGGGGGCAATGATGAGCATATGAATTTTTTTCTCACTCTAGTAATTCTCTTTTCTAAACGACACAGCATTTCAACTCGAATCTGGATTCAGGTAAAACACCTTCCCATCCTGAACCTCATCCCTCCCCCTCATCTCACCCACCCCAACCAGCCCAAGCCCTACTTGTGTACAGTGTATATTGTATAATAGACAATTGTGTCTACTACATGTTTAAAAACATATTGCTTGTTATTTTTGAGGCTTTTAAATTAAACAAAAATCCAACTTTATTTTTAGTTGTAACTGCTTGAGGTATGTTTTTGAATTAAGTGACAGATTTGTTATCCTTTATTAACAATGTACTTTGTTGGTCAGCGCTGGGCTGACAAAAATTTTTTCTTGCTAATAAATTTAGTTGCCTGAGGCAAAATCTGCAACTTGGCACTGCAGCTTCCTTTGTCCTTCCCCTCGGAGAGCTCCGAGAGGGGAGTCCTGAGGAGGGAGCCCTGGTCTCTCGGAGCTGTCCGCACTGGGACCAGGGCAGGACCTGGTCCTCCTGACCTTGACAGATCTAGGCCACAGCCCGAAAAGGGCTTCAGCCACAAGGACCTCCTGGCATTGGCACAAGCCCCCAGAGCACCTGGGGGGCTACTCCAGAGGGCAGGGCCTGGTGCAGGCGTTCCTGCTGTGTTCTCCCCTAAGCCAGTTTTGCCCAGATCAAAGCAGGCATACTCTGCCCAGAGACTCAAATGAACAGCAGTGCCTTCCTTACCAGCAAGTGAATTCCTCCACTCAACTCTCCAACCCCTGGAGCAGGGCTTTGGCCTCAGAGCCCGTTAGTAAGAAGCTTAGGAGAGAAATCCAAAGGGACCTTGCCTCAGTCACTTCCAGAAGGCTAAAGAGTCTGGAGAAAACACAGTTCCCCAAGGTCCTTTCCCAGGGTGGAGGGCCAGGCCAGAACCCAGCTCTACCCGAGAGAGAACCCTGGCCCCAGTTTCTGTTCTTCTACTGTCCCTCACCCCAGCACCGCAGGGAAGGCAGCAGGCTGATTTTGGTTTTAGCAAGTGCTGCAGATCTGAAATTTTGGTGGGGATTTTTGGGGGTGGGCAGGGGTGGGACAGGGCTCATTAGGAGATCGGGGGTTGGGATGGTAGGCAGACTGCGATGGGACCCAGCTCAGTACCTGTGTTTACACCTAGCAGGAGCCTGAAGAGCATCTGAGCTGAAGGAAGAGGCAAGTTGTTCTCAAGCATATAGAGAACAGTACGTGCTTTTCTTGTAACAACAATGCCTCTTAATCAGCCTCGAAAGGACACAGCCAGGGTGGCTGTTCTGTGCAAGAGTGGCAAGGCTCGTTTAGAGCTATCAGTCTCCTTAACTGTGTTTCCTTTGTCACCAGCGCCTGCATTTTTGCAAGCAAACAGCTTGTCCTTAGAGCCAGTGCACCCTCACATCAGCTGAAGAAATAAAAAGGAGATGGATCTCAGATCACAGGTCCTCTGCCCCCATCACTTCTTTATTAACAGGCAGGGAGTCCCGTCCCAAGCATACTTAAGCCCTTTGGGTGATACCAGACCAACCACTGTCTCTACCCTGACATGGAAGCCTCCTAACCAGCCCAGCAGCCCCACTTCTCATTGCTGCACTGGCGGGAGGAGGAAGGCATGAGGTATATTTATCTACTCTCACGTGCAGATTGTGTGACTAGAAAACTGCCTTACTGTGTTCTTGATCGGGATTGGTGGGAGAAGGGGAATGTTAACAACTGACCTCTTTCTGCCACATGTTCCCCACCGGCTTTGCTCTCAGGCACAAAGAACTATCCTTTCCTGGGAACTGATTCCAAGTCATGTGCTTTATGCTTCAAGTGTGGAAACTGACCTGACTCCTTGGCATCCTTTGGAAATGAGGTGTCAGCCCTCAGCGGGCAGAACAGTGTGCTGGCACTCGGGATTTCCCTTCTCCAGTGAGACTCACGGGTTCAAAAGTTATGCCTGACCATCTCTGCCTCCCGTGGGATGCCTGAGTTAGAAAGGGAGCAGGAGGGCTTCCCTGGTGGCGCAGCGGTTGATAGTCTGCCTGCCAATGCAGGGGACGGGTTCGAGCCCTGGCCCGGGAAGATCCCACATGCTGTGGAGCAGCTGAGCCTGTGCACCACAACTACTGAGCCTGTGCTCTAGAGCCCGCGAGCCACAGCTACTGAGCCCATGTGCCACAACTGCTGCGGCCTGCGTGCCTAGAGCCCGTGCTCTGCAACAAGAGAAGCCACGACAGTGAAAAGTCTGGGCACCGCAATGAAGAGTAGCCCTCAGCTCACCACAACTGGAGAAAGCCCGCGCACAGCAACGAAGACCCAACACAGCCAAAATAAACAAATAAATTAATTAATTAAAAAAAAAAAGGGAGCAGGAAAGTGTATTCTGCCTAGCACGGCTGTTGGCCTGGGGAGAGAACGGAGAGACCTGGTGGCAAATTAGCCCTCATCTGCTTTAATCCATCCCTTATTTACTGGAGTTGCAGGGGGTGGGGACTGTTGACACTGATGTGGCCCAAGCTCGCCCCAGGCCAGAGGCCTCCCCAGGACACCTGATTGGCCCTGGTTGAAAATCTGGGGGCAGGCTACTCCCAGCAGCTTGAGAGTGGGGGTCACACAGCCCGAGTTCCCTCCCCAGGGTCCTGTGCACCAAGGCCACCCCTCACCACCCCCTCCTGTCTGCTCAGTGATGGTCAGTGCTGCGGCTCATCCAGATACTAGGATTATGAGCCCGAAATAAAAGGGGGCTGGGGAAGACCCTCCCCTCCTGAAGGCACATCGGGCAAAGTACTTTTCTGTTGTCTAACTAAACCAGCAAATAGATCTCAGGCTTCCTTCAAACTACTCAGTCCATCTTGACAATGACCTTTGAGGCCCCACACTTGAGTTTAATGATGGGAGCTGCCTGCAGCATCTCAGGTCCCTGCACCCATCAGGGGCTCGTGGCTGAGGTCTAGATGGTGGTGGATTCCAGGGAACCTAACTTGGGGGTCAGACACTGCCTTGGGACAGAGACCTCCTGTCACCTGACCAAGGTCTCTGGGGCTGGGATGAAGCCACTAAAGGAACTGCAATAATCTCAGGACAGGTGGCAGTTGGGTTTCCTAGTGAAGAGGTCCTCGGGGAGTAGAAGAGCAGGAAGTGAGCCTGGGAGGATGGAATAAAGAAGAGGGGTGTGGGTGAAAAGAAAGCAAACCATGGAGGGAGAGGCAGAGAATCAGGGCTTGGAGGAGAGCGTCAAATACCTGCTAATCGGGATCGTGGCCAAGAGGAAATTAGAAACGACCACAGGTCAGGCCAAGAGGATTGACCAGGATTTCTTAAATGAAACTAAGGAACCGCCAGGTCATATCCTTTGGGCCTGCTGAGAACTCATCAGGCCTCCTCCCCCTGCCTGTGGCCCACTCTCTGATTAGCCAGTACCTGGGCTAAGAGAGATGACCCAGCCAACTCAACCTGGAAACCTTAACATCCCTCCAGCCAACAAAGACCCTCTTGGTGGCCCTGCTCCTACCAGGTGCCAAAAAACCCCAAGCCCCACTCACCAAGTTCAGAGAAGTTTAAGAAAAGCAGATTATGCATAAACATTACAGATTAGCATTTCCTGGCTGGGATTCTGAGAAGGAGCCAGGGAAATTAAGCAGTCCCTCCCACGAAGGAGCTTCTCAGCGGGAACACATATGAAAACAATGGGACAGATTCAGGGAGCAATCGGTGAGCACATGCAAAGGATTGTGTGAGGGGTTAACTCCATAACTGCAAGCAGGACAGTCGGGAAAGGGTCAGCCTCCCTGCATCCCCCTCTGGGTCACCTGATAACCATAATCAGGGCTCAGGCATCTGCTGGCAGAGCACCAAGTACCCACCTGTCTGTATGTCCTGAGGCTCCACACTGAGTTCACCCAAAGCTAGGCTGGAGAATTCCTGAGTTCTGGGTCCCCAGCACACCCATTCTGGCCTGCTGTTGGTCCCCTGGAAAGCTGGGTGCTATACTTCAGGAGCATCTTTACCACTCTCCCAGGCCCCCTTCCCTTCCCAGACACTGTCATCCTCCCCCATGGCTTCAAGTGCCACCTTGGAGTTTCATGACACCTAAACCATCCCGTCAGCCCAGACCTCTCCCCCAGCTCCAGAACTGATTTTCCAACCCAACCGAATGTGGCTGTCCCATAAATCCTCCCACTCAACAGGTCTGATGGCGACTTCATCTCTCCCTTAAGCCTCTCCTCCAACATTCCCCTACTTCAATGAACAGCACCGCCCATGTCGCCTAAAGCCATCCTGCTGAGTCAAATCCCTCCTCTCCACCCCACACCCCCCAAACTCAGGCATCAGGCTCTGACGCTTAGAGAGAACACAGCAGCGTCTTGCCCTCCTTCGCCTATCACCCACTCCGTCACCAGAGCCACATCCCAAAACAAAAATCCAATCACCAGGGGCTTCCCTGGTGGTGCAGTGGTTGAGAGTCCGCCTGCCGATGCAGGGGACACAGGTTTGTGCCCCGGTCCAGGAGGATCCCACATGCCGCGGAGCGGCTGGGCCCGTGAGCCGTGGCCGCTGAGCCTGCGCGTCCGGAGCCTGTGCTCCGCAACGGGAGAGGCCACAGCAGTGAGAGGCCCATGTACTGCAAAAAAAAAAAAAAAAAAATCCAATCACCAAGATGTAACTGAAATGTATAATTCAATCAAACAATTAGACTAAAAGGTGACTTAAGAACATAAATGCAAAAGCATCAGAAGAAAACAGGCAAGGCATAGCCCCCAAACTCACAGCCAGCCTTTTGTTGCATATTAAGAAACCGGGGTGCCTCTGTACAATGCAGTATTGCAACATAGCTTCTATTCACTGAAGACTCTCGATAAAAGATTAGCAACTTTACAAAGTTGGGTGTGGGGGCGGGGGGGGTGGGCAAAATGTTTAAGACAAAGCAGTACCAATAAAAAATTCATTTCTCCCAAGCAGACAAACCCCTTGCTGGGGTTGCAGCAGTAGCAACACAGCTAGTGGGCATGTTTCCCCCTCTGGTTTGCACTGTGGGGCTGCTTTGTGATCCAGACACCAAATCCCACTATGCAGAAAAGCACAATACAAGCCTACTTATTATCTTCAAGATGAAGGAGCAAATATAAAAAGGCAACCAGTTGCAAACTTCCTCACCAACAGCCGAGGATGGAAGAGGCTGTCAGAATCTAGAGTTTTTCTCTCTACCTGGCCTTAAAAAACCAGGAATTAGACACCCTGGTTTGACAGCAGCACAGGATAAAAACTTAGAATAGTTGTCTAGAGCCTAGTCCTTGCTACCTACCCGATCTTCAGCAGGCACCGAGCCCCTGACTACTTGCCTGGTCTGTTTTCTCACTACCTAGCTACAGCAGCATCACACTTGAGTTGCTCCCTCTTCCTGGCATGCCTGTTCCATTGTCCATCTGGAGAACCCTTACTCATTAAGACAAATCACATGTCTGCTCCCTTTATGAAGGCTTTACTGACTGTGTGACCTCTGGAGACCACTTCCTCCTTTTTGCTCCCCCTTACCTTGCAGAAACATCTGTTAAAATTCCTGTAACTCCTTAGCTTACAGATCTGCCTCCCACTGTAGACTATAAGCCCCTCGTGGGCAGGAACCATGAATCTTCATCTTCATATTTTCAGACCTAGCTCAGTGCCTGGTCCAAAAGAAGTCTTTAACACATGTCTACCCCACTATACCGAGCCCTTGGCTTTTAATTTTTAAGCAAACCATTCAAATGATCCTAGTCTTGGTACCCCAGAATCTTGGGTCCAGGGTAGCATAGCCCAAGCAGGGCTAAGAGTGTAGCTGCATGAACAAAATCATCTGTGCTGAAGGGTACTAATCACTGCTTACCCAGGTTCAAGTGCAGGGCCTTGGGAGGAGGGGAGCAATGTTCATATGTGGAAAGACAACTTCAACAAGAAAGAAAGCCCAGTCAACTCTCTCTCGACTGTGTTGACAGAGAAAAATGATGGCAACACAAAAACTTTGTACCAGCGGAGGATCCATAGATCAACATCGTTAAGCCCTGAGACATGTATTATTTCTTTGCAGCAAATTTGTCTTCCAGATTCTATTTGGCTCAAGCTATGTGCACATAATAAAGGATGATAGGTATCTAATGTTGGGCTTAATGAAGCTTGGCTGTAATGCAGACACCTGGGCAGGGCAGGAAGTTTCCCTTACCTGGCACAGTCCTGGGGTGCCTGCCTAGGTGGCTCCTGCAGCTCCCCTTCCTGATGTTGGTGGAAAGCAGGACTACACAGAGGCCTTAACCCAAGGCTGCCCCAGCCAGGTCAAAGCTGGAATGGGCACTGGCAGATGTCCTATTTCTCAGTCCTGAGTCCACAGCCTGCAAGTGACTTTTGCATAGCCACCTGCTCCCCTGTGCCCTCCTTTATGGCTGGCACTGACCTGGAAGCTACACTCCAGCTACCTAGAAAGGGCAAAATGTGAAAAAGGGGAAACGACAAAGATGGGGGTGGCCCGGGAGAGGTGGGGCAATCTTTCCATCTACCAGAACACTGGCTAGTGTGAACTCTGCTGCAACCACAAAAGGGGAAACCATGAGGAAAGGGAGCAGCATGCTCTGACACAGGTTATAGCAATGAGGCTGGAGAGAGGGGATTCCGAGCTGGAAGATGGTTCTGGTCTGGGATGGCTTGATCCCAAATTTCCCTCTTCCCCTTTCTCATTCAGCCATCTGCTTTCTTACCATAGTCTTGGTAAGACTGCTCCTCCCCAGACCCCAGAGTACCTCCCCATACTCACACACTATACAGTACCTATCCCGTGAGATCCACAAGTCATTTGCAACCTGTCCCACTCTTGAACGCCAATTTCTCCCTCCCACCAGATCGCCCCTTTCTGTGTCTCCACATCACCTTGCCTCCGAGTCTGGCCCCTAATTCCATTTTCCATTTGTCCTTTCCTGGCACCAGCCTCCTCCGACGGGTACTTTCTGCACTAAGCTGGCCTTCAGGCACCTGCTAGGGGCCGGCCCCTTGATACTGACTACTCCCCTCAAGCCCCCAGCGGCTCATTCCCCGTCCCCGGCCAGGACCGCTTCATTTCCTATACCTTTAACAAACTCCACGTGCGTGTTAACGGCGGTGACAGCATTTCCTTGTCTCTCTGCTCCCGCCCCCGGAGGCGCCGTCCATTGGCTGCAGGGTTCCTCCGTTCTTGCTCTAATTGGCCTCGCTCTTGGAAAACTCTGACCAATGGCATCTCCGCGCCCGGCTCCCTCCACCAACCCTGGCTTCCTATTGGCTCCCATTGGCTCGGAGCACTTGGGGCCTGTGGGCCTGGCTCGGCAACTGGCAAGTTCTTCCTTGCCGGCGTAGATTCCCGGGCTAAGAAACTGGTTCCGAACCCAACGGAACCCAGCGCGGAGCGACGCCGGCTCACGTGGCCTGCGGCCCCATGACGTTCGGGCTACGGGGCGTCATCGTGACGTTCGGGCGACCCGCCGAGTGGCCCCGCTGCCTCCGCCACCTGTGCAGTCGCGGTGCTGTCATGGACCTGGGACCGATGCGCAAGAGTTACCGCGGGGACCGAGAGGTGCCGCCGCCCCGCAGGGCCTCCGCAGGGGCGGGGGCACAGGGGATCCGAGTCATCTCCGGAGCGGAGGGGAATGGGAGGGATAACCTGGGGTTTCTGGTCCACCCCTTGGGGCTCGGGGTCACCTCCGTGGGAGAAGGGGGTTCAAAGACAATCAAGGGGGAAGGTGTTCCGGGGAAACGAGGATGAAGGTGGACTCCAGAGGCAGCTTGTCTTAGGGGCTCAGGGCGCGCACTCGGGGGTCTGCCTGGATATCCTGCAGGTCGCTCCGCGCACCCCTTGGGCGGTTTACTCACCTCCTTGGGCCTCTGTTTCCTCACCTGTGAAGTGATAGTACTGACCTCACGGGGATATTATGGACTTTGATATTTGAAAAGTGCCTAGAACAGTGATAATTAGCTTATACATGTTTGATAAGTAAGTAACACGTGGGGTAGGAGGGCTGTTTTACGCAGGAGGGGAGGAGAAAGCTCCTGGCTCTTACTGCCTTTTCCCTCCTCAGGAGAGAAACCAAGTGAATTATTTTGGAATTTGGGCCCAGGGCCTGGTTACCAAATCTGATTGCATGTGAGCATTTCCAGAAATGCATGTTAAACATGCAAGTTTTCATTAAACCTCAGACCTACTGAGTGAGAATTTACAGGGTGGAGCCCAGGAATCTGTCTTATTTTTTAGGCTCCCCAGGTGATAGGTTTGACACCCATGACATGAAACCCTGATTTGTCCATCAGTAGGTGTGGGACCTAGTCACCTTTTCGTGTTTTTTGTTATGAGATAGTTGTTATGAGGACTAAATGAGTTAATATTTGAAAAGTGCCTAGAACAGAGCCACATACACAGTATGCACTACATGTGTTTGTTAAGTGAAATAAAACTCTCCCTTCCCAGGCGTTTGAGGAGACTCAGCTGACCTCCCTGAACCCCATGAAGCAGTTTGCTGCCTGGTTTGAGGAGGCTGTTCAGTGTCCTGACATAGGGGAAGCCAATGCCATGTGTCTTGCTACCTGTACCAGGTAGGCATAGCTGTGGGCCCTTCTGAAGGTGGGTACAGATGAAGTAGGAAACTTAGGAAGCTCTCAATTTGATGGGTGACAACTTTATGATTCTAGTTGTGTTATTAACATGCTGTGTGGCCTCAGGCAAGTAACTTGTCCTCTCTGGACCTCAGTGTCCTTACCTCTAAACCAAAGATTAGACTTTACTCAATTCCATTTCAATGATAAAATGTAGTGCCTCATTCATCTCTGCCCTCGATGCACCCACCCCCCAATACACACACCTTTGTCTCCCGCATCTCCCGGTCTCCCCAGTTCCCATCTGCTCTTTGAGAGGCAGATCTCCTGGAACCTCTCCATAAAGCCCTCTTCCTCTCTTGAAATCTAGCGCAGTGCTTGTTTGTGTCATTCGTTTGACAATCCATCATAAACCCCTTGAGACATCTCTTATATTAGCCTCTTATTCAACTCTGCTTGTCCCCCACTCACTAAAGCACAAGGCCTTGAAGGCCGGGCTCTTGTACTGTGCCCCCAGATATCCCCCAGAGCTAGTTTGCTTGGGCCACCATAACAAAGTACCACAGACTGGGGGGGCTTAAACAACAGAGATTTATTTTCTCACAGTTCCGGAGGCTAGAAGTCCAAGGTCAAGGTGCTGTCAGAGTTGTTTTCTAGTGAGGCCTCTCTTCCTGGCTTACAGATGGACACCTTTTTTGCTGTGTCCTCACATGGCCTTCCCTTTGTGTGTGCAGGGAGAGAGGGCTCTGGTGTCTCTTCTTCTTATAAGGACACCAGGCCTGCTAGATTAGAGTCCCACTCTTATGACCTCATTTAACCTTAATTATCTCCCTAAAGGCCCTGCCTGCAAATATAGTCACATTGCGGGTTAGGGCTTCAAAACTGAATTTTAGGGGAACCCAGCTCGGTCCATTACAGAGCCCTAGGCAATGGTGTCATACTGCACCTCCAGGACAAATTCCCATGGGCAAGTGGGAATGGGCAGCCTGAGTGCACAGACAGTGCAGAATCAGGGGGTATAGGTGTAGGGGTGCTCAGACATCCTGTGGGGAGGGGCTCTGACCATGGTGCTCTGCTCTTTGCCGCAGAGATGGGAAACCGTCTGCCCGCATGGTGCTGCTGAAGGGCTTTGGCAAGGATGGCTTCCGCTTCTTCACTAACTTCGAGAGTCGAAAGGGACAAGAGCTGGTGAGGGTTCACGGTAAATCCTTCCTGGGCCTGCAGGGTCCAGCCCTGGCTCATTGGTCACCTTCTCATGCCATAGCTGCCCCAACCCACTTGCCGGCTGTGCTCAGGCACCATCCCGCCTGCGGGCCTTTGCACTTGCCCTTCTCTCTGCCGTGGATGAGTGCTCTCTGTAGGCACCCCTACCTCCCTATGTTTACCTGAGTAGCTCCTGTTCCTTTGGGTCCAGCCCCCACATTACCTCCTCAGGAAAGCCTTCTGGACTCCCAGGCTGAGTCGGCCCCTTGCACTGTTTGCAGTCATTATAGCTGGCAACTTTCCTTGCTGCCATTTTTTTAGTTTCTAACCATGTATGTATTTATGGGATTATGTGATTAATGTTTGTGTCCTCTGCTAAACCGTAAGCTCCTTGGGGTCAGAGGCTGCATCTGTGGTATCTCTGTTATACCCCCAGCACCTCTCCCGGTGTTGAGCACAGAGTTGGCACTTCGTATGCATTCAATTCGTGAATCCAAAATGAGTGCCCTTCCCTGAGTCCAGTGCAGCCAAACATACATTTCTGAGGATTTGCAAGTCTATGGGTGAGAGAAATGGCAAGCCTCACTTTGGAGTCCCTCTGGCCCATTTACCGTGTGAACCTGGGCACGTTACTTAACCTCTCTGAGCCTGTCTCCACACCTGTAAAAGTTGGCCTACCTTTGAGGATTTAAAAATGAGACGTTACAGTAAATGCATCTGCAGTGGGCCTGCGCGATGCAGACTCCCTGCCTTCCCCCCATGCTGGAGGCATCCTCACTTCTGTCCTGATGACTGTCTGTGGATTCTGTTTCCTTTCCAGGACTCTAATCCCTTTGCTTCCCTTGTCTTCTACTGGGAGCCCCTAAACCGTCAGGTGAGTGTGCATTCCTGGGACAGACTGGGGTGGGCAGGGGTGGGAAGGGCCTGAGTTTATGAATGAACCTGGTGAGGGTCCCCAGGCTGGGCAAACATCCTGCCTTTCAAACGGCTCTCACTTAGCTGGGCTAGCTGGAGTCAGGCGTGACGGGGCAGTGGACAAAGAGAAGAACAGAGAGGACTGGGGCCTCTACTGGTTGCGGGGGCAGGTGGCACGGAATGCCGTCTAACCAGGACCATCCCTGTGCAGGTGCGAGTGGAGGGTCCCGTGAAGAAGCTGCCCGAGGAGGAGGCCGAGTGCTACTTCCACTCCCGCCCCAAGAGCAGCCAGATTGGGGCTGTGGTCAGTCACCAGAGTTCCGTGATCCCCGATCGGGAGGTGAGCGGGGCTTCTCCTTAGTCCTCTGCGTGGTAGTGCTTTGGCTCAGCCCCAGAGGCTGTCCCCAGGGGATGCCAGGGCCCTCTCTCTCCAGCAAAGTGAAATGGATGGTCTCCCTGGGGGGCGTGGATTTGGCGAGCAGGGAACAGGCCTCCTGTATCTGTCTGGCCCTCCCGTTGGACTGTGCCCCTAGAGGCCAGAGGCCAGCCGGGTTTGCGCACCAGTGTCCTCAGCACCTGGCGCAAGAACACATGCTCAGTAAGTGGTGATTAAGTGAATCACTGACTGGGTCTGGCCCTTCCTCCATCTCCTTCCCCTGGACAGTACCTGAGAAAGAAAAATGAGGAACTGGAGCAACTCTACCAGGAGCAAGAGGTGCCGAAGCCAAAATACTGGTGAGTGATACCTGGTGGTCGTCTAGAAAGGGACACTGGGACCCTCGTGCTTACTTAAAGCCACCCTGTCCATGGAATTACAGATCTCCTCCTTCCTGGCAACCCTTGTTTGATGCACGCCAGCAACTCCCTTCACGGGCGCTGGGATGGCGCAGAGGGTGGTGGGGTTGCCTGGCTGGACAAACGCACAGAGCACCGAAGCCTCTGCTTCTCCTTGTAGGGGTGGCTACACCCTGTACCCCCAAGTAATGGAGTTCTGGCAAGGCCAAACCAACCGCCTGCATGACCGGATCGCTTTTCGACGGGGCCTACCGACAGGAGACTCCCCCTTGGGACCCATGACCCACCGAGGGGAGGAAGACTGGCTCTATGAGAGACTTGCACCCTGACTCCCAATCTGCTGGCGCTGACTGGAGCTGGGATCCGTGCTAAGAGAGGGTATGGGATCAGGAGCCAGGCCCTTCTAAACTCAATGCATTTCCCTTCCCACCTCTTATATTCAGGGCCCTTCAGAGAGTTCTCTGTAGTCAGCTGGTCTAGGGGAGTCTAACAGTGGCATGGACAATCACAAATGTAAAATAATCCCATAATTATTCTTGACCTTAACTATGATTTATTGGAATAGCTCCCTCTAGGGGTAGCATCTGGTGTGATTCCCTTTTCTGGTGACAGGGCCTGGGCCCACCGTAGCCTGTCTGTTATCACGTGACAGTCGTACCGGCCAAAGCCCGTTGGTCCCAGCAGAAGCACCTGAGCCAATCTAGCCAATTGTTTTTTCTCGTCACCAATTTGAAATTTGAAACGGAGGGACTCAGAGCATAGGAGTGTCTGTAGCCAAGTCAATAATGGCCGCCTAGAAGCAACAGCCTCTGGGTGCTGCTCTTGCAACTCCCTCAGCAGTCCCTGGACCCCTCCTTCCTGTGTCTGGGCTGTGCAGTTCCTCCTCCTACCTCAGAAAACCCATTATCTCTTTACAGAAAAAAAAATCTTTTTTTTCTGCTTAAACTAGCCATTATCTATTTGTGTTGCTTGCAACGAAAAGTACCTTAACTATCTCATTTACTAATAGGATATTTTTATACCACTTAACCCAACTGATAGCTGCCTTCCATTAGCACAGCAACGTGGAAAAGAGACTGAATTTATTCTCTGTCGCTCCAAAGGCCCCACAGGTGGAAGCTGCACAGAAGTACATTTCATCTCAATATGGGAAGAGATTTCAAACAATTGGGGCTGCCTAGGAGGGTGTAGGTTAGGTAATGAGTGTTCTGTCACTGTCAGGCAGGAGTTTTGTAGAAGGGACTTGTGCTGGTACCTACGTATCAGGAAGCTTTTCATCAAGCTTTACTCTCCATATTTGGTTATAAAAACTATATGTATGTGAAATACATATGTACATACATTTATATGTATTTTACTTTCCAGGTATAAAATTAAACAATAGAAATTATACTTTTCTGACACTCACACATCCTTTTACCCCCACCCCCACCCCCAACTGATGATGACTCCTAGATCACTGGTTTTCATCCTCACGGGAATTACCGAGGAGCTTTAAAAACCCTGGTGCCCAGACCCACCCTCAGAGATGATCTGACCAGTGTGAGTGCAGCCCGGACTTGGGGAAGGTTAAAAGGTCCTCGGGGAATTCTTTGCAGCCGAGGTTGAGACCCCCCAGTAGTAGATGCTTGGTACTTGCCGTGTGGTCCACAGGCCAGCAGCAGCAGCATCACTTGGGAGCCCAGCCCAGACCCACTGAATCTCACTCAGCTTTCAACAAGACCACCCCCGCCCCCAGGTGACCCAATGCACTAGCCTCAACTTCTAAAGCAACGGCCTCCCACCCTCACAATTGGATTCTTCAGTCACCCTTGGCCGAGGCCTGTGCTGAGCTGTAGTATTTGCTTTCCTCGAGCCCAAGTCTGGTGACCAGGGACAACCTGGGTGAGTGGCCTACAGGCTTCGGAGGGGAGCCAGGCTGGGCAAATGTTTGCTGTGACTAAGCCGGCATCAGAGAACTGACTGTTTGTACACGTTGGCCCTGAGCTTGCTACCCTGTAAACTGCTTCATTCCACTGCATGGGCGTGTGCTTCCGTGTCTGTTACTGACTCCCTCCTCCAAGGGCGGCCCTCTGGGTGTTGGCCCCCCTTAAGCCTGGGTGCAGGAAGGCACAACAGTAATCCTGTGGCCACCTGCAGGAGAGGGTGCTGGGGTGCCCTTCCCTACCGTGTCCTGTTTGCATTGTTGGGGGCTGTGTATCCCCCCTGCTTTGGGCCTGGTCTCAGCTGTTCCTCTCCTCTCCTCTGACAATCACTGTGCCGAATCTATAATAAAAGCTCGTCAACCACGCATGATATTAATGTTCAATCCAGCCCAGTCTCGTCCCTGCCCCCCAGGATTGAGGGGAGTTGGGGAATTAAGCAACTCCTCCCAACTGGCTTCTCCCCTCTGGGAGGTTGGGCGTCCAGCAGGGGGAGCCCGAAGCCCAGGGTTGGCCCCTCCTGGGCAGCGCAGGCCAGTTCTGGTCGGCCCTCCCTGCTCCCCCTTTCCCCCTTGCCACGCCTGGGTCTTGTCCCAGTGAAACTGTGGTCGAAAACCCGCAGCCTCTCCCGGCTCCCACACGTACCTGCACCCTCGCTTCCTCCTCCTGCCCCAGCCTCGTGAAAACTTGCAGCCGCCTTGGCTCTGACTCCCTGGGCAGCCAGATCTCCCTTCGGCTTTTAGTACCTCCCCCCACCCCCATTCATCCATCCCCCAGCTTAGGGATATATGTGGAGTTTCCCTGGAAGATTCCGCGGACATCACTTTGGGCCGTGGAGTGGGGTGGCAAGCATGGGGCAGGGGGGCCTGCAGACTCTCTCACCTAAGAGGGGTGGTGGTGCATGCGTTGCCAGCATGAGACAGAACCACGGGTCAGTGGCCCAGGGCCCAACCTCACCCCCCCCCTTGCCTCAGGGAACCTCAGGATGGCTGAAGTGGCAGGTCCCTACGGCCTGGGGTCACAGGGGACACTCACCTTTGAAGCTGGTTGACTTTCTCTCACTGGTTCCAGGGTCTGGGCAGCCCCATCGGATGGTGCTTGCCGTCCAGGATCCCGAGGCCCAGGCATAACCCCACCTCCCCTTCTGCAGAAGGTGACTGTGCTCCTTTCCTTGTTCTGAGCCTCAGTTTCCCTTCCCTAAGCAGATAAAAATCAAGTGTGGAAGGGGCTGTGTGGTGCAGCAGTCATGTGCACAGCTCTGGCCTCCGTCTCAGCTCGGCCACTGCAAGCCCTGACCTAGGGCTAGTGACCTGACCTCTCTAAGCCTCAGCTAATGCACCTGGAAAAGTGGAAAACAGCGATAATGATAGCACCCGTGATGAGTTAAAGGCGGACCCTGTGGAGGACTTGTCACAGCGCCTGGCCTGTCAGAAGCCCTCTGTGAGTGTCAGCTGCTAACCCTAGGCAGAGCTGCAGCCCTGGGAAAGTCAGCTCCTCCATGGGAGGCCTTATGGACTGAGTGATTGATGGGACCCTAGAAAGTTCCATGTGGTGGGGAGGGATACGGGAAGAGGCTTTGGGGAAGGCAGCACACCTGAGCCCGCCTTCCCTCCCTCCGGCCCCTGGTCTCCCACACTCATCCTCAGAGTTCCCTCTGGCCTGGGTGAGGCCACCTAACAAAGGCACCCTTGTACAGGTCTGTTTGTTTTGGTAAATTTCCTGAGTACCTCCCTGGGGTGGCCCAGTAGCCTGCGAGGAGCTGACCTGGAAGCCACAGAATCACATTGTTTAGTTGTCACCTTGGTCTCTTTCTGTTCCCACCATGAGCTCCAAAGATTTGGCCAATTTTTTCCAGTTCTCAGCTCCTGGGTCTGGACCTAACAGCATAGGGAGTAAGCTCTCTCCTTGTCCTTAAACGGTAGCTGTGGGCTATAGTGGAGTTCCTTCATAAAGGAAGGGGAAGGAAACCGATATTCACTGGGCACCTACTATAGGACTACTTATGGGCCACTTAATACTGACCACCCCCTGTGAAACAGGTATTATTACAGCCCCTTTTACAGAAGAGGAAACAGGCTCAGAGGAGGTGTTTTTTGTTATTGTTGTTGTTGCTGCTTTTTTTTTCTCTTTAATGTTCCCCCACATCACACAGCTACTAAGGGGGGAACCAGAATTTGAATCTGGATCCCAAACCAAACCACTGAGATTTGGGGATTGGTCACCAAAGGTCTACTCCATTCTCTTGGAGCCCCTGACAGCCTCTCTTGCTGAGGTGTAACTAGCTCCCTCCTTTACTCTCTTCATCTCCAGATGCTAAAGATGGCTTGGTGGTGAAGTTAGTGACCCAAGTGCTACATTTTTACACCTGGGGACCCTTCCTGGTGCTTGAGAGGAATAGTTCGAACACAAAGTAAAAAAGAGTAAAGGCATGAAAAACAGCATCTCAGTAAATGCAAGACAAGAGCATAAACAGGTTCTCTGCTTCTGCAGCATTGTTTATTACAAAGAGAGAAACCTACGAGGATTTTTTTAAACAAAATGCAAGGCTGCAGGACTCACCTCTGAGGCTGATCCATCTTAAATACTAGTAGGGTGAGGAGGGCTCCTGTCAGAGCCTCCCACCCCCTTTCTGAGTTTGGACCTGCGGGGCAGTGTAGCTTTCCTTTGAGGGTATGTGCAGGAACCCATGGGGTCCCTAATCTGGCCTTCTGCAGCACCCCCTAGGGAGTGCCAGGGTTGCCCTCCCCCTGCACCTGGGGGCAGAGTTCCAGGAAGTTTCCCACCTGAGTTAGGAGGTGAGCTCAAGTTCAGCATCTCCGCCTCAGCTCCAGGAAGCCACCCCGCATCACGTGGCTTCTGGAAAATGCACTCTCAGAATCGATCCAGAGAATAATCACAGGTAGAGAAAGTAGAGGGAGCAGCAATTCAAACTCACCCTTGACCCTGTGTCCCAGGAGGGGGTGAGGTCTGTCCAGCTCCCTGTTCCATTCCTTCCACGCCCACCTCCCTTCTGGTGCTTCCACCTCTTCGAGGAGGGCTGTCCTTCCTGAGTGGGACTTTTCATCCTTGAACTGGAGTGCCTTTGTGTGTGGTGGAGGAGGGCGGGAGGACCTGGGATCTCTCAGGCCTTCCAGAAAGCTGGAGCACATAAATACAAACCTAAAACCAGACATTTCCTGCCAGCAGGCATCGACTGCCGCCGAGGCTTCAGCTGTGGCCAAAGAGGCCAGCGTGGCGAGCTCCCGTCTCAGATCCGGCTGATGGCAGGGAGTGGGGAGGTGCTAGCGTCCTGCTTGGCCCCCTTCACTGTCCTTTGCCCTCCCTGTCATCAAAGAGGTTGGGGTTCTCTGCCAGCGTGGCTCGGACCTTTTTCTTCTCCTTGAAGCGGCCCGAATTGGAGACTTTGACGTGCTTGCCCTTCGTGTTCTTGTCCACAATCTTCTCCAGGCGGGTGTTAAAGTTGCTGTTGGGGCCCCCGCCGTCAGGCCTTGGGGGCTCTGCGCCGCCCTCAGTTTGGGTGTAGGTGTCAGGGATCTCATACAGCACCTTGGGAGTGGATTTCTTTTTCCGGAGGAAAGTCAGCTTCCACCAACCAACTTCGGTCATGGTGCTCTCACACCCGAGGGTGGGCCTTTCTGCAGGAGCAGGGGATGTAGAGAAAGGGGTCAGTGGGGAGAAGGGGCGGGGGCCCCTTTCTAGTCTCCCAAATGTGGGCTATTTTCATAGCCTGGGCTTGAAAGAATTGAAGCCTGGGGCCAAATGAACCCAGGATTCAGGTAGGTGATGCAATACTTTTGGGGTATATCAGGAGAGAGAGGGGTCTGGGGAAGGGGTGGCCAAGAAGACATCCATGGGGACGCCATCTGAGCCAGGCGGAGGGGACAATGGGACAACCAAACACCACTGCCAGGCAGCTTTGACACTCCAGGCCCCTTGGGGCTGCAGGAAGGGGAAGAGCTCGCCCCGGTCACACAGCAACCAGGCCTTTGCCACCTTCCCATGCTGTTCCTGCTATACCTCCAGGCCCTGCTGCCAGGAGTGGACAGATGGTCAGCTGGTATCAGACGGACAGAAACACCCTGTGCATTTTACTTGGAATTCATTACAAAATTAAATAGGATTTGTGATGGTCAGAGTAATTTGGACCTCCCGGTGGTCCCCACCACGACTAAATGAGCAGCGGGGTTTTTCTAAGGGCGAGAAATGTCAGGCTGGGAGCGGGAAGTCCCGAGGACTGTTCCAGCCTCGTGACCTCTGGCAAGTTACTTCTCTGGACCTCGGTGTCCTCACCCATCCCTTTCAGCCCTAACATTTAGCTGTAACGTTAATCCCTGCCCATGAGGTAGACATGCTTTGCAAAGTATTCAATAACATTTATGCTAATGTGATAATTATTGAGGGGTGGGTCCCCTTCCCCATACAGCTTCCACAAGGACAGGGGTTTGAAGGGGACCTGAACATTGGGAAGGAAGTTTGGTGCGGCCAAGAGGTACATGTGGGATCTGGTTATCACAGGCTGGACCCTCCATAAGGATACCCCACAAGAGGTGGGGCAAGGGGGCTGAAATCCAGGCTTCACCCCTGTCGTGACACAGATGTGGCCTAGCCTTTTACTAATTTCCACAAAGTTGCCGCCTGAGCTAGTCGAAGTTCGGGCAGGTGAAGTTGCCTGGACACCACAAGAAGAAGAGAGCATAGACTGGAGGAATTAAGATCAATGAAAAAGCATGCAGAGCAATGAGAAATGGAGACATCTCTGGGCCCGGAGGGATTGGTGGTCTGGTTCTCAGGACTCCGTGGCATGGGCTGTGAAAGTCCTGAGGAGGAGGGTGCGATAGCCACAGTACACAGTACAGAAAGCTAGATGGTCAGTCGGCCTAAGCCCAGGCAAACGTGTCACCTCCTTTTAAAAACTGATGGTCTTGGGAATTGCCTGGCGGTCCAGTGGTTAGGACTCCACCGTTTCACTGCTGAGGGCCCGAGGGCCTGGGTTCAGCCCCTGGTGGGGAACTAAGATCCCGCAAGCCGTGCGGCGTGGCCAAAAAACCCAAAAAACAAACAAACAAAAAAACCCTGGTGGTCTTAACTACATTTACATTTTCTAAAAAGACCAGAAAGAAATATGACAAATGATTAATATTGGTTTTCTTTATGTAGAAGGAATAGGGGATGTTTTCTCCTCTCCATTTATTTATTTATTTATTTTTATTTATTTTATTTATTTATTTTTAGCCGTACGCGGGCCTCTCACTATTGTGGCCTCTCCTGTTGCAGAGCACAGGCTCCAGACGCGCAGGCTCTGCGGCATGTGGGACCTTCCCGGACCGGGGCACAAACCCGTGTCCCCTGCATCGGCAGGCAGACTCTCAACCACTGTGCCACCAGGGAAGCCCTCCTCTCCATTTTTTGATTCCCAGATTTTCCATAATGAGTCTGGATTTCTTTTAGAGGGGGAGCATATCAAATTCAGAGAAAATGAAAGCGGGATACTGACCTAGGCTTGGAATGAATTGAGTGCCTGCCTCCATGGCCCCCTTGTTGCGGTCATCCCCTGGCCCTCCGTATACCCATCCCCTTGCCCAAAGCAGATACCCAGTGGATTGCTTCCCACCTCTCTGTGCAGGAAGCAGATCCCACTTTGCCAGCTCTGTCCCTCGAGTTGAGCTCAAGTAGCAAGAGAATCCCAGGGAGATCTAGTGCAGCTCCCACCTAGAAAGTGAAGGAGGGGGCTTCCCTGGTGGCGCAGTGGTTGAAAGTCCGCCTGCCGATGCAGGGGACACGGGTTCGTGCCCCGGTCCGGGAAGATCCCACATGCCGCGGAGCAGCTGGGCCCGTGAGCCATGGCCGCTGAGCCTGTGCGTCCGGAGCCTGTGCTCCGCAACGGGACAGGCCACAGCAGTGAGAGGCCCGCGTACCGCAAAAAAAAAAAAAAAAAAAGAAAGAAAGTGAAGGAGGGGTGAGTAGTCAGATAAATACCTTCAGGGCACCCTGGAGAGGTGAGCGCACCAAGGGGATAGCCTGAGAGCTTTGCTTTGGCAGTCTGCCCCACCTGGGCTGAGCACAGCCTTGCACAGAACTTGGTGTGCCAGAATGGGTTTCTGGAAGGAGCTGTGGGGAGGGCTGGGAAGGAGGGACAGGGCGCTTGCTTGGCCTGTGGGTGCCCCAGTCACCACCTGGTCCGGGGCAAAGTCCACAGCCCCACCACCTCTCACTGCCAAGGAACTTGGGGAGTGGAGGATCCAGCTCCTGAACTGACAGTAACCACCAAACTGTGTCAGAAAACCACAGAGAGAGGTCGGAATAGCCCTCGGACCCTGCGCTGGAGCCTCTACCACGGCACCAAGGCATTGGTGCCCTTGTCTCCTGGCCTTGGAGGACTCTGGTCTCTCCAAGATGCTTTTCGCCACGCCTTGCTATCCCTCCTGTCCAGGAGGACATGCGCGCATCAGTAAGCAGGTGTTTGGCCCCCTAGGCAAGCCTGGCCTATGGAAATCTGAACTTGCGGAACAGATAAATTAGTGGACTATTCTTTGTTTCACAAGATAACCTGGCTATAAGATTCTTTTACATAGTGAGCTACCCCAAAGTAGTGTAAAATCTGATTTGCTTTAGAAAAAAAAAAAGTGACACGATAGTCAAACTTCCCAGGTATCCAAAGTTGCAAAGAGCCAGATGCCTACAGCCACATGTCCAGGCCTAGTCACAGGAGGCTAGGGAGGCCTGGGGGAAGGGAAGGTACTTGGGATTTTGAACAGACTCGGCGTTTGGTGACACGTCTGCTTGTGCAGGACCCTGAGCAGGCCGCGCTGAGGGCAGGGCCCTTGCCCCGGGGCCTTGCCATCCATGGGATGATAGAAATCAGCCCTGAAGATGTAAGCTACACCTCTGCTGTTTGCACAGCTTGGGAACCCACAAAGGGCCTCACGGGACAGCCTGCCCCCCCCACCCCGCCTATGGTGGTCAGCACCCTGGCATGCATGTAGGCACCCCAGGACAGCCCCCACCATGCCAGCTGGGTTCTGTGAGCTCTCCTAAGGGCCTTGCCCAGACTGGGCTAGGCTCCTTCTGAGCTGGGACAAGTTAACCATTGACAGGGGTGGAGGTGGAAGGGTGGAGGGGGATTGAGGGAGCAAGTCAGCGTCCATGTTGCAAGACAGAACTCAGAACCCCCATCCCCCATCTCTCTTCAGGGCCCCTGTGGTATTTCTTCACTCTGCATGAGACTGGGGTACCCTGGATAGGACAGGGAGATGTTCCTACTGGCCAGCCAGAAACATCCTCCAGGCTGGGGGGTAGGAGGTGGTAGGCTCCAGCTCACAAGAGTTAACAGAGCCCCGCTCTGGAGTTAAACTTTCCCAGAAGGAGTTCTGTTGGAGGCCTGGATTGACTCCAAGAAGCCAGTGGGATGAGTGGAGTTCTGCCTGCCCACCTAGTGAGAGATGGGAGACTGCGTGCCTGGTTCCCCCTCCCAGCTGGGCCTGTCAGCTGTGGAGGCAGAACTGGGTCCCCTGACAGAGGTCTGTGCCTTGGCTTCCCCTCCTGCCCACCCTCTGCCTGTACCTGTGATCCCGATCGCTCCGGGCTGAAGGCGAGAGCTTCCCTAGAGAAGGAGCTGAGTGGAGGAGCTGCCCCGAGGGAGGCTGAGGGAGGTAGGGGTGCCTCCGGGGTGCCACGCCAGGCAAGGCTCAGGCCAGGAGAGCTGAGTAGGAGCAGCTGTGCGGCAGGTGAGAGAGAAACAGGTGCAGGAGCGGGTACCTGCTCAGCGGCGCTGCAGCTCCAGGAGTCAAGGTGAACCTGAAACCCAGCCCTTCCCGGCTGAGTAAACAGAAGCAGAGGCTGGCTTGCCTGATGAATATTCATCACCCCAGAAATCCAACCCCAGCACCCCCCGCACCCACCCAGAAGCCAGGGTCCTCCAGGGACCGCCCAGCCAGGAGGAGGCAATCCTGAGAGAAGTCTGAGGTGGGGAGAACACGGGAGCCTCTCTCCTCAGTTTCCCCACTCTCAGGTGCCTGGTGGCAACCCCCAACCATAACCAAGGTCACCCCCACCCATTTCATGCCCCAAAGAGACCAGACCCTTCCCCAGAATGAACTGCTGCCTGGACGTTGCCCCGGGCACAGTTGGGGAAGGGTTAAGGGCCGCTGCTCCCATTGGCTGGGAGGGACGGGGTGCACCCAGCTCCTTTGAACTCCGGAGTCGAAACTAGTCCCTGGTTAAACTGGTTGGCAGACCGGTTCCCAGGCTCTCCTCCCAGGCTGTCCGCTCCTACCCCAAGCCTCAGGCGGGTGCTGGGTGGGGGGCTGTGGCTGCCTCCTGACCTGAAGGGCCTTCCTCAAGATCTCCCTGGAGGTGGGGTTGAGCGTCACCAGCCCCTCCTTAGGCCAGGTTCACCACAGCCTCAAGCATCCTCATCCCCTGCTCCCTCGCTTAGAAGTAGGCTTCAAAGACCTTGAAATCCTACCTTCCTCCATGCACCGTGTCCCGTTCCAGGCTCAGAGCGAGGCACTGGGTAGAGAAAAGGCATATGATTCCCCCTATCCCTGGCTCTCCCTCCAAGTTACATTCTAAATTCTAATTAACCAACTCTCAAACCTGCCCTACCATCTCCAGCCCTGCATCTACTTGGTTCAGCTTCTCATGGCCTCTTGAGTACGTGTTTGCCTCCATCCTAAATATCCCCTTGTGCCCCTAGGCCTCAGGCGGACAGTCCTTCAAAGGCTCCCCACGGCCCATAGTGGAACAGACTTGGCCTGGCCCTCCTAGGAAGGGGCCTCTGCAGCCTCCTCTCCCAACGCTCCCTGAATGTGCACATGAGGTCTTTCTCTGCCTACCTTCCTGGGTGCAGAAGCTGCCTAACAGGACGAGATTAGGAATGGCCTCTCCACACCCTGAGTAAACCAAGACAAACTCCTATCCATCCCTCAAGGCCTAAATTAATTATTATGCCCCCTGCTCCACCAGGAATTTTCTTGTTCCTACAGGGCTTACTCACATGCTTCTATTTAACATGCTATATACCATGATTGATTAAATATGTATACACACACATATATAGTATTACTTTTTAATTTATTTATTCATTTGTTTATTTTGGGCTGCTTTGGGTCTTCGTTGCTGCTTATGGACTTTTACTAGTTAGGGCGAGCTGGGGCTACTCTTCGTTGAGGTGCACGGACCCCGCATTGCGGTGGCTTCTCTTGCTGTGGAGCACAGGCTCTAGGTGCGCAGGCTTCAGTAGTTGCAGCACGCAGGCTCAGTAGTTGTGGTTCACGGGTTCTAGAGTGCAGGCTCAGTAGTTGTGGCACACAGGCTGAGTTGCTCCGCGGCACGTGGGATCTTCTCGGACCAGGGCTCAATCCCGTGTCCCCTGCATTGGCAGGTGGATTCTTAACCACTGCACCACCAGGGAAGTCCACATGTATAGTATTGTAATGATCTAGTCATGTATTTGCCTCCCTTATAGAATGTTAGCTCTTGGAGCCCAGAGTTATCTATCACTGATACTGACCTGATATATAGCAGGTACTTAATGCAAACTTTGAAATACAAATAAGAGGGACTTCCCTCGTGGCACAGTGGTTAAGAATCCGCCTGCCAATGCAGGGGACACCGGTTTGATCTCTGGTCTGGGAAGATCCCATATGCTGCAGAGCGAATAAGCCCGTGCGCCACAACTACTGAGCCTGCACGCCACAACTACTGAAGCCTGCGCGCCTAGAGCCCACGTTCCACAAGAGAAGCCACCGCAATGAGAAGCCCGTGGACCGCAACAAAGAGTAGCCCCTTTTGCTGCAACTAGAAAAAGCCCGCGCGCAGCAATGAAAACCCAATGCAGACAAAAATAAATAAATTAATTACTTAATTAAAAAAAATACAAATGAGATACAGAAGTATTGTCTTTAAGAAATTCTTAATGTAACCACTTGCCTTTGTCCTACTCTCCCTGGGGCAGGTAAATGTGAAAGAAAACACATTTATTTCACTTCTTGTGGTTTCAGCTACACCAGGCTTACTGATACCTTATCAATTCCCCTGGGGTCTATGTGAATTGAGGATGTTACTTTGTAAGGTTCTCCTGCCTCTCATGAGAGGTACACACAGTTGTCCCAAGAAGGTTTCTAGATCTGTCACTTTCTCTGAAAGCCTAGTCTATTTGAGAGTGGATGTCCAGTCCAGAAGACACCAGAAGAGGCTAAAAACTTAACTCAGGTGTTGGGAAGATACTGGAAGGATGATGGGATGACACTATCCTGGAGGACTGTAACCAAGGGCCAGGACAGCATTTCCATCTGTAGGAGGAGGGGCTTGTGCTGGAAGTACTCCCTGCCCCCACTCCAAAATTCAGGGCTTTCTGATGTGTGGGACCCAGGAGGGCAGAATTCTGTTCTCTCAGCTCCAGTCTGGAGGATGCGCCCTGGTGGGTGGGATTCAGTGGATACCCACGTAGCCTGCCCTTCGAAGAATGCCAGCAGGACCAGGTGCAGGGGTAGAGGCCCGCCCCAGCTCCCCTTCCTGGGAGGGACCAGCCTGGGAAGTCAGGCCCAACCCCTGACCTTTGGTAGGTTTGTTTCTGGGAGGAGCAGGGTTGGGAGGGGAGTTTGAGATAAGGCTATAAACTATGAATATCCCTTAAACAGATCACCCCCACAAGGCTGCTTTATTGCTTTCTACAATTTTCCACCTTTTAATGCACCTTCCTAAAACTAGGTTCAAGTATGATATTCCAAATACAAACATGCAATGTGCACTTTTTCAGAAATGTGTCCTTGTTGAGTAAAGCAAGTAAAATATACCTAAGGGAGCCTCAAGGACCTTGGTGCCTGTTGGGACATGCAGCCACCAGGCCCCACTGGATTATAGATCTCTAATCTGGCCCAACAGATCATTCCTCTTATTGACCTCTGCCCAGGGAGTAGATCTAGGCTCCAGGGAGAAGAGAGGGGCTACATTTCTCCTCAGCACTCCCCCTCCTCTGGAAGGCCAGAAGATGGGAGATCCTGGGGGGGCGGGGGTTGGGCAGCTTGGCTGAGGGGATAAGTGGGGCCAGGCCAAAGACTGGCCTCTGGAAGCTACACCAGGCGTAGCTGGGAGGTGGGCAGGGGCAGGCCTGAGGTGGATGTCGAGGTTGCCATTGGAGGGGCTGCCGTTGCTCCCCTTCAGGGACACCTCAGTGGGGACTGGGAATACGAACAGCCAGTGTCCCAGGGACTGCCCCAAATGCTCTACGTGTGAGAACTCGGGATCCTCACTGCCACCCCAAGGTAGAGCCTCTGAGTGGGTTCACCAACTCGCATACCCACCAGCAATTTTCCCGTTACTCTTTGTTGGTTCCCTGCGGCTAATGTAACAAATTACCACAAACTTGATGGATTTAAACAACAGAAATGTATTCTCTCACCAGTTCTGGAGGTCAGAATTCCAAAATCAGCTTCACTGGCCAAGACCAAGATGTTCCTCCTCCCGTTTCTGGTGGCGGTAGGCATTCCTTGGCTTGTGGCCGCATCATTCCCGTAGCTTCCTCCATCCTCACATCACCTTCTCCTCTTCCATGTGTCCAATCTCTCTCTGTCTCTTTTTTTTTTTTTGCGGTACGCGGGCCCCTCACTGCTGTGGCCTCTCCCGCTGCGGAGAACAGGCTCCGGACGTGCAGGCTCAGCGGCCACGGCTCACGGGCCCAGCCGCTCCACGGCATGTGGGATGTTCCCGGACCAGGGCTTGAACCCGTGTCCCCTGCATCGGCAGGCGGACTCTCAACCACTGCGCCACCAGGGAAGCCCTCTCTGCCTCTCTTTTACAAGAACACTTGGGAGAATATTTAGGGTCCACCCAGATAATCCAGGATGATCCTTACTTAATCACATCTGCAAAGACTCTTTTTCCAAATAAAGTCACATTCACAGGTTCCAGGGTTTGATGTGGGCATCTTGCGGGTCGGCGGGGAGCATTTGTTGGCCTGCCTCACTCTTCATTTTGACCACCTCTGTATTGTCAGACTGTGGTAGACAGTGAATGTGCCAACCAGACTCCCCCCACCCCGTGAGGAAGGACTTGCTGCCTTCCTTGGCGGTTGGCCTCCAGCTGTCAGCTCTTTCAGGGCCTGCTGCAGCTGCAGAGAGCACCTCTGCCAAGAGCCTGCCCTTCTGGGGCAGCCTGCATCTGGGGATATAAGGACCAGCCATTTCAGCCCCACGAAGGGCACTCGGACGGGCAATAGTCACTCCAGAGCTCTCCACCAAATTGACTGAAGCTTTGTCAGGCCAGCATTACGGTTGGATTTCTTCCACTGCTCAATCCTACTTCTGTCTGGTTCCTCTCACAGGGAGTGATGCCTAGTAAGCATCTTGCCCCCCAAACTTCAACTACTTCTGGAGAACACAAACTGGGTCACAGACGTTATAATATTTGCCAGTATGATGGAAGTGAAGTAGCAATTTTTGTGTCTTATATATTTTCATTTCCCTAGTGCACTGGATTGAATAGTGTCCCCCAAACTCATGTCCACCTAGAACCCCAGAGTGTGACCTTATTTGGAAATAGGGTCTTTGCAGACGCAATTAGATAGGCTGAGGACAAACTAGATTAGGGCGGGCCTTAAACCCAAGGACTAGTGTCCTTACAGGAGGAGAGAGACAGAAACACGCAGGGGGAATGCCATGTGACGACAGAAGCAGAGATTGAAGGGATGCAGCTGCAGGTCAAGGAACGGCAAGGGTTGTCTGCAACCACCGGAAGCTGGGTGAGAGGCCAGAACAGACTGTCCCTCAGAGCCTTTGGAAGGAATCAACCTTGCTGACACCTTGAGAGCAGACTTCCGGCTTCCAGAACTGTGAGAGAATACATTTCTGTTATTTTAAAGCACCTAGGTAGTGGTAATTTGTTACAGCAGCCCTAGCTAACTATACACCTAGTTACTAGTAAGATTGAGCAGCTTTTCATACATGTATTGGTCATTTGGGTATCCTGTTCTCTGAAAGCATCCTTTCTCAACATAGAAAAGCTTCTCCCCTTCCCCATATGATTGTTGTCCTTCTAGCATGCACTAAAATAATACAACTGCATTTATGGATTCCTGGACTCTTTGCACAATTCTATAGTTTTCCAGGGATCTGCTGCCTATTGGTTGGGAACCCTGATCTACAGGATTAAATTTCAACCCTTTGTCATGGACCTGAGTATTCTTCATGCTCTCACCTTGCCAATCTCTTCAACCTAATTTCTCTCTCCATAAACATCCCATGTTCCCACAATAAAGTTCTGGAAGAGTCATGCTCTCTCTTACCTATGTGCTTTACCCATGTTATTTACTCCTCCTTCCTAGAATGATGCCCATCACTTATACACCTCTCCTCTGTCCTCTCCCTTCTACCACAATTCATTCCCATCCTACCAGACTCAGCGCAAGTGTTACTTCTCCCAGGAGCCTGCTCTGATAGTTTTCCATCCCCATCCCATGCCTTTACCCCCCAATTGAGTTGGATACTCCCCCTTTCTGTTCCCTTAGCACTCTGAGCATTCCTCTTATTTTGTTTGTATGGATTTTTTAAGCTCTTACTATATATGAACACAGGGCTAGGCTCCGGGTGTGCTGTCACAGGATTTAGAATGTGGTGAGCCCTTCACACCTCATACCATCACTTTCTTTGAGGGCTGGGACCATGTCTTCATGTTAAGGTCCCCAGCACCTTGGCAAACAGTGCTTGACAAATAGAGGGTAAGTAACACTGAACTGCATGGGAAAGGAGGCTGACAGATGAGTGGTTTGTCAGTGGACTTGGTTTTCCTTCCCTTGGAAGAGCAGATCCCTCTACCTGCCATGATGGGGATGAGGAAATAATGAAATGCAGTGGCATCCTTAGAAGATGACACCTTGGACCCAATTCATGAAGCCACCTAGTGAGTTGTTTCCCCCCGGACGACTAACAAAGGTGAAGGGATGGGGAGGGCACAGTGGCCAGGGTTTATCGGGCAATTATTGGCCGCGACCCAGCTGACTGGGCCCTCATAGGCCTTCTGGCCTGTGTTAACTCGTGAAGCCAACCAGCCCTGACATCTTCACCTCAAATTCCTCCCTCTAACTCCAAGTGACTCCAAGTCCTGAGCTGTAGGGGGGAAGTGATGAATAGAGCTGGGGAATGCACAGCCCACCCCCCAGGCCAAGTGACCATGGTCCCCACTCATCACTAAAGACCTTCCTGCACCAGCGGCACCTTCTCTCATTCCTTCCTTCACAGGCATCCATCAAGCACCTGACACTCAACATGGGGTGTCTTGCCAGGTGCTAGGGTTACAGAGACGAACAGGCCTGTACTCCCTGCCCACACGAGGCTCACTGACTAGTTGCGGAGACAGACTGAAAAAACCAACCCCGAGAGATTACACTGTAAGCAGCAAGAGGCCCAGCTGAGGAGGCTGGGTTTCCAGAGCTTTCAGCCCAGCAGGCAGATACACCACACACACGCGTGCGTACACACACACAGCACAGTCAGTGTGGCTGTGAGCAAACACACATAAGACATGGACCACAAAGTCATAAACCTATGGTAGATAAATGTCTGAATGTCAAGGGTAAGCCCTCCTTTTATGGATATGACAGGAACATAAGTAATGGGCCTTCTTGCCCGGAATGGGGCGTGGTAAGAAAGAACTCTGGGAAAGTGCAGGGACTGCCAGGGTGAGGGTGCTAAGTGTCTGATACAACAACAGGGGAGAAAGTGGGAATCAGGCCAAAGAAGAGGGAGGAAGAGGCCTGCGCCTGTGGTGGCCGAGCTGTGGTGCTTGAATGGAGCAGGCAGGGCTGCCGGAGAAGCCACATCCCACGGAGAACAAGAATGAGGGCTGGGGAGGCAGACAGGCCTGGGTTTGGATCCCAGCCTCACCAGCTCCAGCTCTATGATCTTGGACAAGTTACTTAATTCCCTAAGCTTTGGCTCCCTTGCCTTTAAAATCTGCCTAATAACAGTACCCACATTATAAGGTTTGTTTGGAAGGATCAAATTAGATAAGGTTTGTAAAACATTTAGATCTACACCGGCACAGGGCACAATGACTATCGCTTAATAAGCAAACAAACAACAACAACAAAGGATGACAAGGCAGTCTGCATACACACCACCCTGGGGCTCTGTGCTTTCCTGTCCAAAGCCGCCACAGGCCTGCTCTAATCCTTCCTCACCTTCCTATGTGCTGCCCCTCCCCCACCTGCTAGATCAGCAGAGAATTGAGAGATTCACAGCCAGAAGCCTTTCACAGCCTCTCCCTGCCACTTTCCAGATGATGGGAGTCCTGAAGACCTCGATGCCCTGGATGCCAGACCACTTGTGTGCTTATCTGCCCATCGGCCCTGAGGTTCTCTATGGCCTCAGAAAAGGACAGACTGTGCAGATACTGTGCAAAATCCACACTCCTACGCTCTCTGGGGCCACCACCCTGAGGCCAGGAGCCAGGCAGAGCTGTTCTCAAACATCCTTCTGTTCCACATGAGCCACCCGGGGTGCTGCGGGGGTGGGGGGAGGTGAAGTGCTGGTGGTCTCTGCCTCCACCAACCCACCAGCGCTGGGCCTTCTAGACTCCTCCTGTCCTGCCCTGCCTGTTGGTTCAAGGAGGAGAGATGCACCTTGAGGGTAGGGCAGGGCCATGCTTCTTGGGATGTCCCAGGGAGCCAGGAACACAGAGTTGGAGCCCAGTAAGTGTTTGTTTAATCATGGAGGAGCCCCGGCAATTCCTATAGCCTGAGTCAGGACTCTAAGATGGGAGCCAAATTCCCACGAGAGAGCTCTGAAGAGGCCCTTAGTTCTGCCCTATGAACCATTTTTACGGAAGTCTTTCAACCCATTCTATAAAAATAATGATTAATGTTTTATACACACATACACCCACACAGTTTGCAAATAATGAGAAAAATCTATGAAAGCATGTTGTAAGCTATAAAGAGTTACGTACATTAGTATGCTTATTTGTTTAGGCTTGTAAATAGAAATACTCTGAGGTGGTCAGGATAGGTGTTATCTCCATGTTGAGGAAACCATGGCTGGCAGAGAGCTTATGGAAATGGTCCAAGATCTCAGTGGGCAGGAATCTAGGCCTTCTCACTGCCCTATCACATCACACAGTTCAATAAAAAATTTACTAAGCCCCAAGTGATGAGACGGGGCAGAGTGGTGGGGGGAGTGGGGGGGTCATTTAGAAAGACCCAGGCAGAGCCCCCTTGAGGAGCTAACAACCTGGAAGGGGAGGGATGCAAAGTGGCACACCCAGCCCTGTGAGATCCCCAGCCCCGCCTCTCTCCTCTCTCCTCACGCTCCCCACTTCTTGCCCAATCTAATGCCCTCCCTCAGCTTCAGCCACCACCTGAACCACAGATCAGTCAGCCTACGGCTCTCCAAAGCTGCGTCCCCAGTCCCCTGAACTCCGGAGCTACAGACCCAAGTGCCTCCTGCATACTTGCCACCTGGGGGTCTCCCAGGGCCACCAACCCCACAAATTCAAAGCTGATATGCCCTCCTCCTCAACCCCGGCTCAGCATCCTGCAACCCTGTCTTAGGTGGAGGCACTCGCATCCAACCACCTAGGTGTCATCCTGCTGTCCCCAAACCACACAGCCAATCGATTGCCAAGTCCTGTCCATTTTCCTCCAAAACATCTCGGAAATCCAGTCCTTCTCTTCCTCCTCATGCCTCTGTCCCAGGTCAGGCTCTAACTCCTGCATGATAACCTCCTGACAGTCTTATCTCCCATGAATCCATCTTCTTTGCAGTCAATCTGTACAGGTCCCTCCCTGTCTCAAGGCTCAAACCCTTAAAACCCTCCAATGGTTCCCCTCTCTCTGCAGGCGTGAAGTCCAAGTTCCTTCGTGAGATGATATGATACAATACTACCCTTCCGCCTCTACAGTCTCTTGTGCCTCAAACCTTTCACGGCACAGAGGCTGGCCTGCCTGCAGGCCTGGCTTCATGTGTGTGAGACCTCTGCAGTTCATATTTTTTAACAAGGGCATTTTAATTTTGCACAGGACCCCACCAATTATTTTGCTAGTCCTACCTGCCGGTTTTTCCCTGCACCCCCTTGCGGTTTGTGGCCTGCAAAACTTTGTACAGTCTCCTCCACCCAGAACACCCGTCCCACATCACCTCTTTCTGCCGCCCTTCTTTTAACACTCAGTTTAGGTGTTATCTTTGGGACGCCTCCCTTGACCCTCCTCCCTCCCGATCCCTGCCCTAATCACACAACACATAGCAGGTGTTCAACACTTGCCTATTACATACTGAGAAGGCAATGTGTGACAAGTGCCACAAGAGACCAAACTACGATCGATCGATCGACGGTAAAGCAAGGCAAGGAGAGGGAAGGCATTTCTAACGACCTCCAGGTTCCTCAGGGGGGCGCTAGGACCTTGTCCGCACACGCGTTAATCCTTGAGCAGAAGGCTCTACTCCTGCCTGGCCGGAAGCGGCCGGGATCGGCTCTTGGGCGGCGCCTGCCGCAATCGCGTCGCCACTGCAGCCCTTTCCGGGAGCCCCCGCCCCTCCGCGGCCGTGAGCCCGCCTCACGCCTCCCATTGGCTGTCTCCTCTTCTCCCGCCCTTCCCGGGCTCAGCCACTCGGAGCCCCGGGGTGGGTGGGGCTTGAAGCCCGGGTGGAGCGCGCGCCCCGATTGGCTCTGAGGAAGGCGGTGACGTAGCCGGAGGAGACCTAAACTGAGGCTCAGCCACACCACCACTGGATTAGTGGTAGGCGGGGCGGGCCCGGGTCGGCGGCCGGAAGCGGAAGTGGTGGAAAGATGCAGGTGGGGGAACAGTAGCTGGGGAGGTGGGGGGCTGGGTTGGGACCCCTGAACTGAGTTCAGCCCGCCCGTCCCTGACCTGCTTCCCGGGCTACCTCCGGGGCGCGGCCCTCCCCGGCCAGTCGTGCTGGCCCCGCAGGGTGGCGGTAGGGTCGGTGAAATGAGCGCGCGAGTGGCTTGTTCGCTCCCAGGACTCACGCCCCCTTCCCCGCCGTGTTTCCCGACAGGACCATCAGCACGTGCCCATCGACATCCAGACCAGCAAACTGCTCGGTAGGAGGGGGCACCCCCGCTCAGCCAGCTGTCAGGGGGAGGCCTGGCCCCTTTGCCCCCTGTCACCAACAGCTGGAGCCCCGACATCCCAAGGCCCCTGTTGAGGCGTTGACCACTCGCCCTGTTCTATGCCCCCATCTGTGGCCGGATTGCCCCGCTAAGAGGAGCGGGAAGGAAACAGACATAGAGTCTGTAATTGACCTGTGTTTTCTACTTTAACATTTATAACATGTGTTGTCAATGATATCTTTCAGGCACAGAGAGGGTGAGGTGAGGTCTTACCTTAAAGATGGTCAGCTACTGAATGGCAGATCTGAAGTTAGAACCTAAGTCTGTCAGGTTCCAGTATCTATGCTTTTTTGTATATGCCGGAAAACCCCCTTTTTTTAAAAAAAAAAAAAAAAGGTTCCATCTCCCCTTGATTTTAGGAGGAAGAGGAACATAGATCCAGTTGGAAAGAAAAACCTTTTAGTGGCCAGGTCATCTCCCTGCCATCTGTATCTGATCTATATACCTCCTCCCCAGTTCAGAGCCAGGGAAGGACCTCTTCATTCTGACCCCTCCAGGGCCATGCACAGCTCCTGAGTTTGTTTTCTTTATATATAAATATATATATATATATATATATATATGTATTTGTTTATTTTTGGCTGCATTGGGTCTTCGTTGCTGCGCGTGGGCTTTCTCTAGTTGCGGCCAGTGGGGGCCACTCGTTAATGGTGCACAGGCTTCTCATTGCGGTGGCTTCTCTTGTTGCGGAGCACGGGCTCTAGGCGCGCGGGCTTCAGTAGTTGTGGCACGTGGGCTCAGTAGTTATGTCTCGCGGGCCCTAGAGTGCAGGCTCAATAGTTGTGGCGCACGGGCTTAGTTGCTCCGCGGCATGTGGGATCTTCCCGGACCAGGGCTTGAACCCGTGTCCCCTGCATTGGCAGGCGGATTCTTAACCACTGCGCCACCAGGGAAGCCCTGGATTAATTGTTTTGATGCTGGTTTGTCATTAAGATGACATCTGTTTGCCTCATCCCTTTGCTTCTACTTCTGTGACATCTACAGACTTTTTCTTTCTGAAGATTTTAGAGGAATACAGTGGAGGGAATATAACTGATAACTAGTGTGGGCCCTCAGTGTTTGACCAGCTGGCAGATTTATTAACAAGGGCAAGGTGGCCACTTAGTGGAGGCTTCTTTAGTTTTGTTGCAGATTTGTCCCAGCTCTTCAGCACACGTAAACTCTTTTTTTGTTGTTGTTTTTTCGGTACGTGGGCCTCTCACTGTTGTGGCCTCTCCCGTTGCAGAGCACAGGCTCCGGACGCGCAGGCCCAGTGGCCATGGCTCACGGGCCTAGCTGCTCCGCGGCATGTGGTATCTTCCCGGACCGGGGCACGAACCCGTGTCCCCTGCATCGGCAGGCGGACTCTCAACCACTGTACCACCAGGGAAGCCCAGCACACGTACACTCGATGTCATGAAAAGGACCAATAAAACAACAGCCATTTATTGAGGGTTTATTCTATACAAGGTGCTGTTTTATGTGCCTGACATTATGAAAATGAAGATCACTACAATTCATTGAGCCCTTGCCATGTGTCAGACACAGCACTCAGTGTTTTACCTTCATTCCCCCTTGTACTCAGTATCTTTATCATCCCCATTTTACATGTAGGGAAACTGAGGCACAGAGAGTTTGAGAGACTTGCCCAAGAAAGTTAGTAATTAGAAGCCAGGACCATCTGACCACAAAGTCTAGCTCTTAGCTCTCTCCTACTGAGGAAATGTACATGGCTCTTATCCACCTATACCCTCTACTAAAAACACAGATCTGGGCCTAGAATCCAGGAGGTCAGTCACACGGGTATTCATGTGTGCAGGATGGTACTTCACTGGTAAGAAGAGACCAGTGTTATCTAGTCCTTAGGGCGCTGTAGGTAGTAGGGGCTTTGCAGTTATTCATTCATCTGGTATTTGGCATAACCATCTTGTATTTTCCATTGTCATGGTTAATCCCAGCCCTGAGGAAGTGGAAGTTGAATAGCGTCTGCTGTCAGTAAGAAAGATATAGTTATCCGTGGAAGCAAGAATATCATGGAGAATATGGTCCATATTGGTACTTTGATGTCAGGACCAATTTGAAGTTTTACTTTATCCCTGTGTTGAGGCAATTGCTCTATAAAAGTCACACTGTGGATGAAGTCAGGTTGCCAGAGTCTGTTTAGCCCCAAGCATCCCTTCGGGCCTGTTTTCATTCCCATCTTCCCGTGACCCCCACACCTTAACCAATATGAATACAACTTTTAGCCAATGCCTTAGCATACTTCACTTGAATCAGTGATGGAATTTTGGCCATGGGAATGGAAATGCTGTGATTTGGGTGCTTCTCCTGTAGACTGGCTGGTGGACAGAAGGCACTGCAACCTGAAATGGCAGAGTCTGGTATTGACCATCCGAGAGAAGATCAATGCCGCCATCCAGGACATGCCAGAGAGCCAAGAGATCGCCCAGCTGCTCTCTGGATCCTGTGAGTGCTTTGGGGCTACATTACTGGACCCCACCCCTTTCCTGGGGTGGTACATATCAGCTGAGCTGCTCCCTTTCCTTTAGCCATAGGGCTGACCCCTAAAGAAAGAGAGGTTTTTATTTGGGGTATAGATGCTTGTTTCGTTCAACACAAAATGATGAAGGGGAGAGCTATGCCTGCTAAAGTTACTAGCATATACGTGAGTCAGCCATGCGTAGTGGCCACAGTGGGTGGGGAAGACACTGTAATTCTCAAAGTCTTTGTTCTTTCTTGCTTTCCAGACATTCACTACTTCCACTGCCTAAGAATTGTGGAGCTTCTCAAAGGCACTGAAGCCTCCACAAAAAATATTTTTGGCCGGTATTCTTCACAGCGAATGAAGGCAAGTGTGGGCGACGGTGGTAACACGCAGCTGGAGACCTCCAGTCCAGGGGGTCAGAGCCTGTCTGGTCTCGCTGAGGATCCAGTGGAGACGCCTACATAGAATATCTCCTCCACTTTCTCTCCGTCCCCACAGTTTATGCCAAAAGTAGATCCTACCCCTGGCTTTACATTTGCTTTGGGGATCGCTTGTCGGCACCACACTCTTAAAATAAAGTGGGTGGTCCAGCCAGCATTATGGAGGAGGACGAGGAGATGCAGAGACTGGGAGAGCCTCCCCGGCTGGGGGACTGAGCTGGGATGCACTCAGCGGCTGCTGAGTGCTGTTCAGGCCCACTTCCTGTTTCTTTTCTTAGGATTGGCAGGAGATTGTAGCCCTATATGAGAAGGACAACACCTACCTAGGTAAGGTGGCCCAGCCCAGGAGTCCCAGTGTCCATGGGGAGGCTGACTCCCCAAGTTCTGAGACAGTGGGCTTCTAGGAGGCACAGTTCACGTGGGGGAAGAGGCTGGGGTGTAGATGTTTGTGAGGTGGGAAAATAAATTCCACGAAGCGTGTTGGGAGGAGGACGACCACCAAGCAGGTGTGTGCAGGTCTTCACCAGTCACCTCCTGGTGACTGACTCGTCCACTGAGCACAAGAGGCACGGGTTGTCCTGGGAGCTGTATCAGGGGCCTGAGGGAGTAACTAAAGGGCTGACTGTAGTTCGGGTTGTGTTTTCTAATAGTATAAATAATTGTAATAGCTAATATTGACGGAACACCTACTAAATGCAAGGGATTGTACTTGTGTTTTATGTGGGTTCTCTCTCTTGATCTTCACGATAACTATTATTGCTCCTGTTTTATAGCTGAGGATTGGATTAGAGAGGTTAAATGACTGTCTTAGGTTCCACAGCCAGGAAGGGGAAGAGCTGGGAGTCCAACCCCGTGCTCTTCGCCACCCGACTGGGATATGTTTGTGCGTGTCCTTGGGGCATGCCTGCCTTATGGTGTGCAGATCTGGGGTGAACTTCCTGGGCCCTTCTTTCTCAGTGGAACTCTCCAGCCTCCTGGTTCGGAACGTCACCTACGAGATCCCTTCCCTGAAGAAGCAGATCGCCAAGTGCCAGCAGCTGCAGCAAGAATACAGCCGCAAGGAGGAGGAGGGCCAGGCGGGGGCTGCCGAGATGCGGGAGCAGTTCTACCACTCGTGCAAGCAGTATGGCATCACGGTGAGCGGGCATCACGGTGAGCGGCGGGTTCTTGCCGTGGCAGGAGGACGGACACCTGGGGCCTCTGTCTTCCTGGGCCCAACGCCTTTGCTTCTGGGAAGGGCTTCCCTCTCAGCCTGGTTGGGCCCTTCTCAGGCCATTTTCTTGCCTATCTCTAATGTTCAGGCGTATTCTTTAATCTGTTGTACTCTGCTTCCCACCACTTCTGTCTGAGCCCACCTCGTGGATCCTCTCTAGGGGGACAACGTCCAAAGAGAACTGCTGGCCCTGGTGAAGGACCTGCCGAGTCAGTTGGCTGAGATTGGGGCGGCGGCCCAGTCCCTGGGGGAAGCCATCGACCTGTACCAGGCCTGTGTGGGGTTTGTGTGTGAAAGGTACTGAGGGCCTGTTTCTCCCCAGCGGAGGGGACAGTTTAGCTACTTCCCCAGCTATGCTTTCTCCACTTGTATTTTCCCCACATGATATTTGAGAGTCGGGGCCTATGCTGGCCACATGAGTGGGCAGCAGGAGGGTCAGCTGCCTGCTCCGTTGCAGCCCCACAGAGCAGGTGCTGCCAATGCTACGGTTTGTGCAGACGCGGGGGAACTCCACCGTGTATGAGTGGAGGACGGGCACGGAGCCCTCGGTGGTGGAGCGGCCGCACCTCGAGGAGCCCCCTGAGCAGGTGGAAGAAGACGCGGTAAGACAGGCCTAGTAAGAGCCGCTTCCTCCCCTCATACGCCATCCACACCCCACTTGAGTTCAGAGTCCAGAGGGAAGAAAGGGGTAATTCCTGTGAGAGAGACTAGGTGGAAGGGCCCGGAAGGGCCTACCCCTTTATTTTTCTGGCTTTCTTGAGGCCAGAGAACAGATGAGCTCGGAAGAGTCCCAGCAAGCTGGTCGACTTTGAACTGGGACCCCTTCCCCTGAGCTCTCTGAAGATGGGCTCTCCTTTGGGAACTTGGAGGCCATTATGCTTAAACAGTGCACTCCCTACTGAAGCAGCTGAGGCCTAGGGGAAGGCAGGCCCCTTTATTCACCCATCTTCTGCGAGCTAACACTTTTTTCCCCCTTCCAGATTGACTGGGGCGACTTTGGGGTGGAAGTGGCGTCTGAAGGAGCTGACTCTGGCATCTCTGCCCAGGCTGCTGGAATTGACTGGGGCATCTCCCTGGAATCGGACTCAAAGGTTAGGATGCCCTCTCGGTCCATCTCTCTGAGGACTTTCTGTGATTGCTGCTTTGGTGATAAGAAAAGTGTTGTCTCTGTCTTTAAAGACATCACATGAAGTTCATAGTTCTTGGACCAGGTGTAGTCCAGTGTGGGGCAGAGTTTCCAAAGTGACATATCAGAGTTTTGACCTCTTTCTTATGGTGTTCAGGGCAGGTGTGGGGATATAGGCAGGTGGTACCTACATGCATGGGCCCATAGTGCCATCTTTGCCACCTCCATCAGGGCTGCAATGTGCTGTCATTGAATTTTTTTTTTTTTTAGAGGAATTTTTTTTTTTTAATTTATTTACTTTTGGCTGTGTTGGGTCTTTGTTGCTGCACGTGGGCTTTCTCTAGTTGGCGGTGAGCGGGGGCTACTCTTCGTTGCGATGCGTGGGCTTCTCATTGTGGTGGCTTCTCTTGTTGCAGAGCACGGGCTCTAGGCGTGTGGGCTTCAGTAGTTGTGGCACACGGGCTCAGTAGTTGTGGTGCATGGCCTTAGTTCCTCCGCAACACGTGGGATCTTCCCGGACCAGGGCTCAAACCCGTGTCCCCTGCGTTGGCAGGTGGATTCTTAACCACTGCGCCACCAGGGAAGCCCCCATCATTAAACTTTTGAGGGCTTTGGTTTATTCCGGCTCCCTCCCTTTGCTGGGGAAAGTTCTCCCAACACTGCTGGGGTTCTTTACTCTCCACCCAGGAAGCTGGGGGTGGTGAGATAGACTGGGGAGACGATGCTGCTGCTCTGCAGATCACCGTGCTGGAAGCCGGAACCCAGGGTGAGTGCACCCCTCCCTGCAGCCCTGGCAGAGCCTGCCCCCGTGTCTCTAGAAGCAAAGAAAAAGTACACTACCATGATTGGGCTTCTCAGACGTTTACCTGTTTTTTCAAAATCATGATGATGTGAGTTCAGGCGGATGGAGAGAAGTTCTTAAAATTAAATCTAGAAACTCAACTTTCTGGATACTGAATGTGGGTCAGCTGTTCTCTGGGGAGGTTCCGAGAGGGCTGATAGGCTCTGAGGCCTGACCTGGTCCCCGCTCCCCACAAGCTGAGAGTAGGGATCTGAGCCACTAGAGGGCAGTGCAGGATGAGACTTCACGTCCACTAGAGCGAAGGAACTTTCCATTCTTTGGAACTCAGCTCTGTGGTCCTCCTCACAGACTTGGGTTGGCATTAGTGCCTGATTAGGGCTGAGACAAATGGGAAAGGGTAACCCTTCCCACTTGGGTTGGAACAGGAAGTGGCCTTAGTGCAGTGTCTGTGTCCATATTAACCCACCAGGACTTCTCAAACTGAGAGTCTTCTCCAGTCCTCAGCAACTTTATCACTTCTCTCTTCCTGGCAGCTCCCAAAGGTGTTGCTAGGGGCCCAGATGCTCTGACACTTCTTGAATACCCTGAGACCCGGAATCAGTTCATCGATGAGCTCATGGAGGTACCTTTGTCCTCTGGGTGATGCGGGGGGAGGCCTGGCACCAGCATAGGCGGCATCGCTCCAGATACCTTACCTGACCCTTCCTTTTTGTGTAAGGGTGCTGAGCACTTTCCTTGTTCTGGAGCAGGGACTCACGTATTAGGAGGCTCCCCCATTCATTCAGCTGTGTTTATCATGTACTTCCTAAGCCCCTGGCACTGTCTTGAGGAGCTGAGCAGCGAACAAATCAAAGTCTTTGACCTCATGGATCTTATATCCTAGAGGGGAAGGCAGACAAGAAACAAGAAAAACAAGTAAAATATGTAGTATGTCAGGTGTTAACGTAAGTGCCATGGAGAAAGAGAGCTGGGGAGGGAGATGGGGTTACTGGGAAGGCCTGCAGTTTTATGTTGGTGGTCAGAGAAGGCCTTGTTGCCAAGGTGACCAGTAAGTCAAGACCTGCAGTGGGTGCAGAGAGAGCCAGGCTGATATCTGGCAGAAGAGCTTTCCAGGCAGGGGGAGCAATGCAGAAGCTTTGAGGTGGGAGGTGTCCTGCACGTGTGATGAACAAGGAGGCCACTTTGGCAGGGGAGCTGGGGGAAGTAGAAGAGCCCAGAGAGCTGAAGGGAGTTGGAAATTTGGCTTTTACTCTGAGGGAACTGGGAAGCTGTTGGAGGTTTGGTGCGACATGTTCTCATTTGTGTTTTAGTATCATCACTGTGGCTAAAGTATCCAGCAGCCTAGAGTAAGGAGCCAGTGTTCTTGGCTCTTCTTTCTGGGACTGGGAAGCAGGGGGCTTGTCTTTGTTAATCTCTGGGTCTGTCCACTTCTTGGTGGCCTGCTGGCTGGGGAGGGCCTCATGGAAGGCCTTGTCCTCGCGAGTCTAGTTCAAGTTTCCATGGTCCAATAAAAGTGACAAGATATGCGGCTGGTTCTCAGATTCTTCCTAGCCTTTTCTTAATCCAGGGCTTCTCAAACATGGATTCCTATTCCCTGAATCTCATTCTTCCCATGGAGAGAAAATACCTTCACTGGGCAGAGAGAACCCTTTGAATCTCTGCATCGTAGTTATGTGCTGCATAGCCTGGGAGGAAGGAGAGGGGTCCAGGGCCAGGTAAGGCCTGAGACAGCAATGAGGGACTGAAGGGTGATGGTGGATGCTGCCCCAAACTCCCACGTTATAGTTGGTGAGTTTCTAGCAATAAAAATGTTCAGAGGAAATAACTGCTCCTCAACCAGCATCTAACCCTCACCTTATTCTTCATTTTGACCAGCCTGAGGGCCTAGTTTCTGAGTTCTTTTCTCGGTTTGAACCAAATCCTCTTCTGTCCTCAGCTTGAGATCTTCTTGTCCCAGAGAGCAGTGGAGATGAGTGAGGAGGCAGACATCCTGTCTGTGAGCCAGTTCCAGCTGGCTCCAGCCATCCTGCAGGGCCAGACCAAAGCAAAGATGGTCACCATGGTGTCGGCACTGCAGGATCTGATTGGCCAGCTCACCAGTCTTCGAATGCAGCACCTGTTTATGATCCTGGCCTCACCAAGGTCTGGCTTTCCCCTTGATGTTGGGCTGTTCAGGGCATGCTGCAGGGCCCTGCCATCTCGGGCAGCCCTGACTCCTATTTTTTTTTTTATAAATGTATTTTATTTATTTATTTATTTATGTATTTATGTATTTATCTATTTATGGCTGTGTTGGGTCTTCATTGCTGCACATGGGCTTTCTCTAGTTGCGGCGAGCGGGGGCTTCTCATTGCAGTGGCTTCTCTTGTTCCAGAGCATGGGCTCTAGGCACGTGGGCTTCAGTAGTTGTGGCTCACGGGCTCTAGAGCGCAGGCTCAGTAGTTGTGGCTCACGGGCTTAGTTGCTCCACGGCATGTGGGATCTTCCCGGACCAGGGCTCGAACCCGTGTCTCCTGCATTGGCAGGCAGATTCTTAACCACTGTGCCACCAGGGAAGCCCCAGCCCTGACTCCTTGTTTCCTCGTCTCCATGACCTCTTAGACCTCATCCCTGCCTCCCATAACTGCACCATCCCAACTAGGGATGGCGGTTCTCTTTGGGGCAAGATGGGGTGGTTTGAGGTATGTAGGCAGAATCTGCTTCCCCTGTAGGATGGGGAAGTGGGAGTGGTATTCCTTGCAAGAAAGGATTGAAGGATGTGGAGGCTGAGAGGTCAATTAGAGACTTGGTTTCCTGAGCCTCAGCAGTTGGATGGGGACACCCAGGTTGCCCAGTGACACCAAACACTTACCTGAGTGCCCGGCCCAGGTATGTGGACCGAGTGACTGAGCTCCTCCAGCAGAAGCTGAAGCAGTCCCAGCTACTGGCTTTGAAGAAAGAGCTGATGCTGCAGAAGCAGCAGGAAGCCCTTCGGGAGCAGGCGGCTCTGGAGCCCAAGCTGGACCTGCTGCTGGAGAAGACCAAGGAGCTGCAGAAGCTGGTGAGACAGGGAAGGCAAGCCTGCCCAGTTGCTGGAGAATGAGGTCCCTTTGTCTCTGCTTCCTGCCCACTCTGTATCACTGTCTTTCAGATTGAAGCTGACATTTCCAAAAGGTACAATGGGCGCCCCGTGAACCTGATGGGAACCTGTCTGTGAGATGCTCCCCGTTCTTCCTGCCTGTCTTCTCAGCCTTCAGGATGGAGGAGGGACAGCCGGGGGCCCTTCCCAGCAAGAGACCAGGCTGACTGGAGGACGGAAAGCCCCAAGATGGAACCATCACCCAGATGGTTACCTTGGCACTCACTGTACTCTCTGCAAGAAGCTGTCTTAATTGGTCCTGTGACCCATCAGCCTCAAACCACAGCTTCTGCTCTTCCTCATTATCTAGTTGGACTTAATAAAAGAGGAAGGGACTCTTGTTTCACTACTGATAGTGCCGTTTTCTGGGCCTGGGGTTGAGGCTGCATGGGGTTCTTGATCCTGTGGAGTGCCAGGTTGGGGACTTTTCCTCTTTGCTTCTGGTGACGGGGGTGAGCCCCGATTAATATCTACAAATGGTTCAGCAAGGGGCTCTGGGGTAGCTGAGTCAGCTGGGCCCCTTTCTCTCCATAGCCAGGCCAGAAGCCCAAGGGGAGCAGTCAAGTGGCAGCCTTGTTGGAGCCAGCAAAACTGTATTTTCCTTTTAATCACAGCTTACCTCTAGACAGAGGGAAAATGCGGTTTGCAGAGGAAGGGTCTGATAAACAAGGTGGAGACAGGAGTTGTCACCTTCACAACCTGCCTGTCCACTTCCTACCCATAACTGGCTGCTCTGTGATTGGGTAGAGCCCACCCCAGGCTAGCACCCTTCTCCCCGGCCACCTACCCATCCCCGTTTCCCAGGAAGGGTAGGGGTTGGGGGTGGCCAGCAATTCGATTTTAATTTCATAGCAGAGCAGTTGATTCATGGCTCTTTGTCGCTGGCGTTGACTCCCGTAATGACTTTCCATCAAAATGAAAAGTGGAGTGACACCACTCATTATTCCTGCTGCTTGTTATCTCAGTTCTGGGGAGGGCCGCCCCCTCCCTGCTGCCTTTCAGCCGTCCTGGACAGTGAGTGATGGCCCCTATTAATCACCGACCCCGCGGACTCCAGCGGACACACGCTATCCAGAGGAGAGAGAGATAAGGCGGCATGAACTGCTCGAAGCCGCTCCTATCAATTAATGTCAGCCCATCACTTCCCCCCAATCTTCGCCTGTTCACCTCCCTCCTTTTGGGGGGATTGAAAGTCTAGGAGCTGAAGATGGAAAAATATTGGTATGGAATGTCGAGGTAAAACTGTCCTTGGAATAGAAGGACATCGAGGGGCCTGAGCGGGCTGCATCCTGCCCTCAGCTGCTGCGAAGGCTCTCGGCGGGGGGCGCTGTCTGCGTCTCTCAGTCCCTTTCTCTCTGAGAGAATGTCCGCTACCTCCTGGCCCACCTGTTTGGCGGCTGGCTCCACCGGCCTTCTGGCCTGCTCCTGGCAGCTGCCACCAGCTCACCGAGGCAAACTACGCCTGCCCACTCTAATGCCCCTCATCCAATCACCAGCTATTACATGGGCTCTTCGCTCGCTGGCGCCCAGCTTTGGGGAGAAGCCTGTGGTCATGTGACCATGGCAGGCTGGGTTCAGGCCTCCGAAGCTCTTGCTTCTGCCCTCGCAGAGGAGTGCCTTGCTGGCCTTCTCTGCCCTGCCTGGGGCCGACGGGGGACATCGGATGTGCTGAAATTTGGCCATCTTTGCAGGACAGGAAGTGGGTTTAATAGAAGGTTTTCTCAGCAGAGTTTGGCCACCTTAGTAAGCAGTGGGGCTAGGGGACTGTTCTCTCAGAGGAATTGGGCTCATTTCACTGCTTATCTGGTGAAACGAAGGCCCACTCAACCCCTGGGTTCATGTAACTGGTTTCCTAAAAGCCTTTGACTCCATAACATTGGATTTATTCTCCAGAATCTTTAGCCCCATTTGGCTTTGACCCTGTGCTTTGCTTCCTGGGTCCCACATTCCCGACCACCCTATGGCACTGAAGATCCCACCTGGCTGTTTGACCCCTCAGGAGGGCAGCTCTGTGTCTTTCCGATCTGCTCCCAGATTTCCCTGAGCATCACTCTGATTGTATTTAGGTTCCTGCTTGTTCGTCTCAGAGTCGCCTCAGAAGTTGTGAGGATTAAATGAGTTAATGTGCACAGAGGTCTTCAAACAGTGCCTGGCACAGAGTAAGTGCTCGCTGGAGAAATGTGAGCTCTTACTTTGGGTTTGTGAAACAAAGCTAAGGACTCTTCATTCTGTTTCCTTCTTGGAAGGGGGAGGTGAGAGGTTCCTTGTAGAGCTTGAGGACCAAGTTCTGAGCAGTCAGGTTTCTGGAATTGCCAAAACAAACAACAGGGAATTCCTGGGCGGTCTAGTGGTTAGGACTCCACGCTTCCACTACCAGGGGTCCGGGTTCCATGCCTGGTCGGGGAACTAAGATCCCTCAAGCCACATGGCATGGCCACAAAAATTAATAAATAAAAATTTTAAACCAGGGAGAGACAAAGAGGAGATGAGCCCAGATTACACCCTTGGAATCCTTAGTTTGATGCGAATTGTATTGTCAAGAACACATTCTACTTTTATGATTACTTCAGTGCCGCCTCTTCCCAGAGATTTAAGGCTCTCACTACTTAAGCTAAGTCCAGTCATTACCTGCTTCAGATAAGGAAAGAGTCACCTTTCCAAAATCCTCTCACCCAGCCAAATCCAGCCAATGCCCAAGCCTACTCACAATCTCTCTGCTCAGATGAAGCCTTTCTTCCTGCATAGACGCTACTGTGTCCTTTCGAAGTCTGGTTCTCAAAGCGTAGGATCCATTTGCACTGCAGCCCACGATGGTTGACCCTGAATGTGGGCTAAGTAGATGCTAATGATTACTCATCTGGGTTCCGGCTGCCCACTGAGGGCTTGCCAGGGAGACGTGGGGTCCTACACATCTAGAACTAGTTTCCCAAAGCCAGTGCGGGGCAGGGGGATTCTCTGCATCATTCAGGCCAAAAATCTCACTCATATGATCTGCTCCAGAGAACTGGCCTGGAGCTGAGGACCAAAAAAACAAAAGCAGATCCCAGGCCTTGGGGAACAGGAGCTAATCCTGCTCTCTCGTGTCTGTCTCCCTCGTTAATTCTACAGGTGTTGCTTACAGTTTCTCCCCTAGAAACAGATCCTGCGGCTCTTCCTGCCTTTTCATCCACCCGCCTGTCCTGTTACTACAATTCTATTTCATCTTTTTTCTTTTTTTAGCTGCACCATGCAGCTTGCAGGATCTTGGTTCCCCAACCAGGGCCCGGGCCCTCGACAGTGAAAGCGCAGAGTCCTAACCACTGGACCGCCAGGGAATTCCCCTATTTCCTTTTTTTTTTTTAATTAAAATTTTTTTTTTGTTTGTGCCATGCAGCTTGTAGGATTTTAGTTCCCTGACCAGGGATTGAAGCCGGACCCTTGGCAGTGAGAGCGCCGAGTTCTAACCACCAGACCACCAGGGGATTCCCATCCCCTATTTCATCTTTTTTTTTTTCCCTATTTCATCTTCTAATTGCCACTTGTTTATTTTCCTCTCCTCCCCATTCCTGTACACACACACACACACACACACACAGTCTAATAACAGTAACAAGAAGACAGCAGGCAAAGCAACGCGGTAGTGATTAGCATCTTCTCTAGATCTAGACTGCCTGGGTCAAATCCTGGCTCTGCTCTTGCTACCAGTGCGACCTCGGGTGAGTCCCTGGACCTCTCTGCACCTCATTTCCTTCACCAGTGAAATGAGGACAATACTACCAACCTCAGGGTGGGTAGCTGTGGTGAACGTGTGCAGCACCCAGATGGTGCCTGACACGGGAAGACTCACCTGTCAGCTTGTGAGGGGTGGTGGACTGCAAATAGCCTGGACTGAGGTTAGAAACCTGTGTTCGGGTCCTGGTTCCATATGTCCCAGATATCCTAACATGTCCCAAACCAAGCCCATTATCATCCCCGTCCCACCCTGCATCCCTCCCTGATATCTGCTATTTCTATTCTATCAACAGGCTCCCAGTCTCTGCTGGCTCACCTCTAATCCACCTTTTCCATGTGCTTTGTCACCCTAATCATTTCTCTACTTAGAAACTCTGATGCCCCCTCAGCTCCCCAAATTCCTAGTGTAGCAGGCCAGCCCTTGATATTCGAACCTCCCCCTAACTTTCCGGCCTGGGTATCCACCCAAAACAGCAAACCCACGTGTGTCCCCAAACCTCTTCTTGGCCCCACCTTGCCTTTCTGACCCAGCTCAGTTGAGGCCTGAACACATCTCTGTGGACATTGCCAGTTCCCAGGCAGAATGAGCCCCTCCCTCCTTGGCAGCATCCCTGAAGCTGTGTGTAGATGCCCTTCGGGGAGCACCTATCAACTATATGACAGTGCCTTCGTATGGTGTGCGCCCCAGACTGAACTGCTTAAGAGCAGGGACTGGGTCTTGCTCATTTTTGTGTCCCCTTTGGAATCTCAAACTTAACTTCTCCAAACTTCAGTTGACTTAAGTCAACTGGGCCTCAGCTGACTTTGCCTTCTAAAATGGCTCACAACTAAGCAAAAAAAGAAAAGTCCCATCAAGAAGTTTGGGAAGGAAATTGGGTTTAAGCCGGCTTTTAAAATGAACCAATGGTCAGACTAAAATCCAATCCACAGCTGTCTCGTGAGTATGCCTGACCTGGGAGGATCTCCTGGGCCTGCCTCTCTTCTCTCCCTGTTTGGTTGAGGGCTTTTCTAGGGAGGAGAACTGCTGTCCCATCCTCTCGCAGATCTCACTGCTTCATAGACCCAGGTCTGCTGCCGAAGCTGGGGTCACCACCCCCACCCACACCGCTTACTGAGTGCTGCCCACATGCTGGGCTCTGAACAAGCTGTTCTGTACCCCGAGTCATCAGGCCCCAGGAGCTGCTCCCAGGCTGCAAGGCAGATCCCAGGGCCCAGGAGGAGGGTGTCAAGCCTGCTCCCGGGCTAAGAAGCCCAGGGTGCCAGCTGACCGCAGATCTCCATGTCCTCCAGATGCCCTTCCTCTCAGGTGGTGGGTACATCAGCCCTGAGTAAACTCTTACCTCTCCTGCCTGCCACCCTCCTCTCATTCCCCAGGCTACAAAGAAAACGAGTTTGAATATTTAAACTTCTCCTGCCTGTCTAAATAAAAAGTTCTGCACTATTTAACGCCCCAGCTATCCATAAGTGTCAGGAGCTGCCCTCTCCCTTCCAGCCTTCCCCTCCCTCCCTCTCGCCCAAACCTCCGCGCAGCAAAGCCATTTGTCAAAGCCCTGCCGCAGGCTGCGCTTGGCTGTGTCTGAAAGGACAAGCGCCCCACAGGGGGAGGCGGGGGATGAATGAAGGGGCTATGCAAATTGCTGCTTAATCTGCAGAGAAACACCCAGGCTTTGGGGAGACGCTCATTACTTCTTTTAACTGTGATTAACGGGCAAATTAAACCCAAGCCCTTAACTCTCTCCTGGCAGAGGACTCGAACGCAGAACCCTGGGCCGGTGTGGGTGGAGGGAGGCACTTGTCTGTAGCTGCGGCCCGGGGACCAGGATCGAGGAGCACAAGGGCTGCCCCTTAACCATCGTCATCGTTGTGGGGTAGGAGAGAGGGGAGCCCCGGGTGGCGGGGAGCAGATCCAGCACAACTTCACACGTGGGGAAGGGGGTACTCCGTGCCATCTTTTGGGTTTCTTTCAGCCACTCGAGAAAGAACAAGGTCGTGGCCCTGGATTTGCTGCCCTTCTTTTCCCTGACCAAAAAAAAAAAAAAGTGAGAGAGCCCCTTAGGCCTCACCTGCCAGGACCTGCTGATGGTGTGACCAATGCAGCTTTAGCCCCAAACCTGGGGCTGGAAACATGTGTCTAGGGGGCCTCCAGAAATTCAACTCCAGAAATGACCTTGGGCCCAGGGAGGAGGGCGGAGGACTGTTTTTATGGGAGTAGAGACCCTGGGAATAGTCTTGCCACAGGTTATACAGGTCATAAGTTTACACGGTCGAACACCCATGTTAGAAGGGATCAAAGGTCCAAGGCATCTCTCTCTGTTTCTTCCTCCATCCATGCGTGTGTGTGTGTGTGTTAAAATACCTGACCCAGCTCAGAACATAAAATTGACCACTTTAGCCCTTTGTGCAGGGACTTCCCTGGGAGTCCAGTGGTTAAGACTCTGCGCTTCCACTGCAGGCAGCACGGGTTCAATCCCTGGTCAGGAACTAGGATCCCACATGCCACGTGGAGTGGCCAAAAAAAACCCCAAAAAACCCGCTTTGTGCAGGTACATGGCATTGTGCATTCAGTGGCATTAAGTGCATTCGCATCGTTGTGCAACCGTCCCCACCACTCATTCCATCTGATTATCTAGCTGTCGCATCAGACCTATAATCACCTCTAACAAAAAGCAACAAGTGAGGCAGAACTCTATAGGTAGAAGAGTTCTGTTTGAAATGGAGAAAATTGGGGAATGCCAGCTGGAGCACCGGTGGTTGAAAGGGAGGCCTCATGCTCAGGAGGCAGACTGGGTGGAAATCCTGTAGGGACTCCCCGTTAAAGGCAGGTCCACTAAGCCCGAGTGATTAGGAGGTGAAAGATGACATACAATGGTGACGGACTGTCTGTCAACCTGACGGGGCCGAGGAGAGACATGGCCCCGTATTTATTTTGTCGTCGTCGAGTGGATCAGTAGGTCTGTCATAGAAACCAGGCCTGACAGCTCTCTCAGCAACTCAGCTCTCTTCTCTTAACTCCCGCATCCCGGCTCCACCATCTATTAAAACATCCCGGGCTGTCAGGGATATTAAAAGGCTCTGTCACTCCTTCTTAAAACAGTCATAAATACAATCTGGACACGAGCATTTGGGCAGGAGCCCCAGTCCTGAATGGGAAGAGACAACAGCAGCGACGCCTGCCTTTCTTGACAGCCAAGGCTCAAACGAGGAGCCCTGGACTCCTCTCCTTTTTCTCTCAAATGCAAGAATCAGGGCCGTCTCCAACATCTGCCAAAGCCTGGCATTTTGAAACAACTGTTCTCGAGCATAGGATGTTGCCTTTGTTAGCGTGACCACAAGCCTCATGTTATCTCTGCTGCCCGGCGCACCCAAACTGCACCTGTTCTAAATGTTTGCCTGTGCAGCTGCTTCCTAAGCCTCCCGACGCGGGGCAGTGCGGGGAGGAACCAAAAGGTAACGAGAGAGCCCCAAGTTCTTCTTCTTCCATGATGGGATTTGCCTTCTGTCCCTCTTCTATCCTCCCTGCCCCATGCAGCCTCATGACTGACCAACCTTGGAAGGAGAGCCTTAGGCCAGAGGCTTCCCAGAGTACAGGCTGGAACTTGTAATTTTGCCCAATTGGAGGACCCCAGTCAGCCCTGAATCCTTTTTTTGTGGCGGGGGAGGGCGGCATCTTAGTTCCCCCACCAGGGATCAATCTCAGCAGTGGTTGAGATTGCCAAGTGGTCCTAGCCACTGGACTGCCAGGGAATTCCTTGGCCCAGAAGCCTTGAGTCTCTCCAAACTATGGAATCACAAATCTTTCTGCCTGGAAACTTCTGGCTTTCAAAGAGGACATTCCTTTCCTTTCTACATTTCTGATAAGAACACACAGCCTCTGGCTTCTTGCTAGGAGCTAGCCCCTCTTTTCAAGAACATCCTATCTGCAATGGAGGACATTTCTCCAGGTTGCTGCAGGGATACCAAGGCATAGGGCCAAAGACCAGTCACAATCCCCTGGCAAATTCCGACCCTGGGCTCTATCTGTGTCCGTTGGGCTAGGTATTCACCAAATGCCTAGTTTACAGAAACATACAAAGGCCCTGCGTTGACATCAGGGCAGCACCCAGGACACTGGCATCTTGAAATGTCCTGTCTTCTGCCCACCCAGTGTTGCGTTCGATGGCTGGAATCACTTCCCATCCCAGTACTTCCAGTTAGCTTTGGATATTTTTGTAAACTATGGACTATTATTTTTTTTCCCAACAAATTTACCTTCTCAGCAGCTTTTTCCAAATAGTTCATGTCAAGGAGTGTCAGACTTTTATCCTTTCTTTCTACAAGATGCATTACATGCCTACCTTATTCGGTTGTGCAGCCCCAGAGGGCAGAACTAAGCCTGTGTGTGGACATAAGAGGAAGGCAGGTTTCTACCTAATATAAGGAAGCCTCTTATGGCAACCAAAGGTGCTCCTCAGAGCACACACAGGTGAGACAGTCACCATCACTGAGGACCTGAGGCTGACGCGGGGTCAATACCTGGTGGGGACGCTGCAGAGGATGGGAGATTGGGTAAGATGACTCTGAGAGTCAAGGACTGGGGGCACTTGGTATGGCCAGAAGCTCGACAAGGCCTAGCAGCTGTTCACCAGCTGCCTTCCACGTGGCCACGTTCAAAGGTAATCCCAGATGGTCGGACCCCTCACCCTCAGAGGTCACAGGGCCAGCTGCAGGGTAGTGGGCAAGCCCTGGTAGCCCCCAGGCAGTGTCTGTGACCCGGTGGGCAAGATGCGGAGAGGCTGCCATGAGAGAGAGCTCCCTCCAGCCACTTGGGTAGACAAAGCTCAGCGCTCTTCCCTCTGGCCAGCTCCCCTCTTCCTCGTGCTGGCTTCTACTCCCACCTCCTGGCGTCTCCGCCCGTTTTCACCTGCCTTGCCTTCTCCCTCCCTTCTTTGCTTGCCTAACCCCCTCCCCTCCCCCCACCGCCTCCCTCATCTCCATGGCGATAAAAGGGGAGGTGGGGCGAGCTGTGCCCTGTATTTTGAGTCGCTCCATAATAGCTCCTTTCTCTGGAGACACAGGGGCTGCCTGTGGAACTAATCTCCCCCTGCCCGTCAGCTCACAAAGGGCCAGGGAAGCCCCTCCCTCAGCCCGGCCGCCCCCAGTGACCCCGAGCTCGTTTCCGGGTGCGCTTCCAGCCCTCCGGGGCCTGCAGCTGGGCCTCTCTCACGGGATCCTGCACACAGGCAGGGTCACCCCAGCTCACCTCCCCTGAGGACAGAGGTCAAGCCCCCTCTGGGGTCTCTAACGTGATTGGAAGGGAGCTGAGGCAGGGGGAGGGGGAGGAGCATGGGGGAGGGAACCTTCTCTTCTAATGTAAAATTAAAAGACTCCCTGTGCCTTCCTGTCTGTGCCTGTCTCTGGCTGGGTCGCCTGGCCTAGGACCCCACCCTTGGGAATCTGGGCATCTTAGACATGAGTTAAACTCCTGACAACGGGGCTTGGTCAAACCTGATCCCGGAGTACCAGAATCATAAAAATCTTGGCATGGGAAGTGGGAGAAGCTGCCTGTATGGGGCAGCTGGGCGTGCAGAGTCAGCCCTGGTTGTGACTGTGGTACTTGCTAGCTACAGTCTGCCTTTAGACCCCTCTGGGCCTTGATATACTTAGTTGCAGAGTGGGAACCACCAACCTCGTGGGTAACATACTCAGTGAGATCATGCACATAACATGTTTCTTAGCTTAGTGCCTGGCTCAGAGGAGGTACTCAGGGTACCAGAGGTGTGACTGTATTAGGCAGGAAGGAAGTTCTCTGACTTCAGGAATGATCTACTTAGCTCAGGCCAGGAATTCCCATACCCGGAGAAGAAGAATATTCGAGGCAGTGTAGCTGGTGAAAACACAGACTGGGAAGTCAGAATGGCCGGGACTCAATCCCAGATCCACCACCTACCAGCTTTAAGACCTCACTTTGCTCACTCATAGAATGGGATAATAATAGTACCCACTGCCCAGGGTTATTATGAAAATCAAATAGTTTAACACATGCAAAGTGCCCAGAGGGAAACTAGCTCGTTGTCTATGCTTCATAAATGTTCATTATGAGGGTTATTTATGTTATTATTATTGGATCTCTGTGGACCTGATTTTCCAGAACAACGCTTATTTCAAAGGCTTTGTCCCTAGAAGTCCCCTCTCTTTTCCATGTCACACAGCACATTCTGATTTCTGGCAAGGAATAGACGGTCACTCTCACTTGCTTGGCTGATGAAAAAAAGGCACGTTTTGCTTATACAGACAGCAGCTCTAAACAAGGGACACAGCTAAGCCAGAAGGGAGTCGTTGGCCCCTTATAAAACAAGGCCAAGTAAAAGATAGGAGTTCAGAAAGGTCGAAGGAGGTCTGGTGGGAGCTGTTGACAGCTCTCCTAACCCGCCCAACTTATTACTAGCATCATTTCAAGAGATAATTAAATGTTCTCCCTCGGTGGCCCTGTTTGCTCCTGCAGGGAAAAATAAATAAATAAACAAACCCAGCCATCCTGACCAGCACCTGCTTTAGGAGAACTTCACTTGCTAGTTTTTAATGACACAGTTATTAATATAACTGTCCTGGCACCTCTCCTCTATCTGATCACTGGTGAATTATGGGCCTTGAATTCTGATTGCAGCTCCCATTACTGCAAACAGTTCCACTCTGTCCTGACAGGAAGGAAGAGTCAGCCTTTCACGCACGAGGAGAACTCAGAGGCTGGCGCGGGGCCTGCTGTCCCGGAGTTGGAAGCAGGAGAACTTGGGTGAGGAGTGGGGCAGGAGGGTGAGAAAGAACCAGCCAAGGTGGGGCAGGAAGTCACCTGTCAGGTTTGTTGTGGAGAGAGCACTTGACTGGGAGTCGGGAGACCTCACTTCAGCACCGTCTTTAGTTCTATGATTCAGCCCAATCTCTCACTTTCCGGGGCCTCATTTCTTCACCTATAACATAAGGATTTTTTAAAGTTATTTTTTCCCTTTGCCATTTTTAAGCATTTATAATGTGCCAGGCACTGTGCTAAATGCCTTATGTTAATAGTATTATTATTGTGTTTTATTCTTTCTTGCCATGCCGCGCAGCTTGTGGGATCTTAATTCCCCGACCAGGAATTGAACCCAGGCCCTCAGCAGTGAGAGCACTGAGGCCTAACCACTGGACCACCAGGGAATTCCCAGTATTATCTTATTTAACAAATTCTCATAACCAATGTGTACGATAATGCTGGTTTAATCCCCATTTAGTAGATAAAGAAACTCAGGCTCCCAGAAGTTCAAAAGCTCGCCCGAGGTCACACAGCTGGTAAGCAGGGATGCTGGTGTGCAACCTCGATTTGTCTGACTCCAGGGCCCAAGCCCCTCACTGTTAGGCTCCGCTGCCTTCTGGGGACAGTAACACCTGTCCTTCCACCTGGCAGGGTGGGGAGACTCAGACACGCCCATGGCAGTGGAAGGGTGCTGCTGTCAAGTGCACAGTGGTCACACACACGGTGATATAAAAGGCTTTTCCAACGGAAGGCAAAAGAAGAGGTTGCGGTGGGATGAACTGAGATCAGAGGAAGCTGGCAACATCCCCAGGGGACTGAATTTAGCAATGAGCAGGCCACACCATAGCAATACTGCCTTTGGAAGGACACGTGATAGTTGATTGAATTTGTCAATGAAAGAGAAACTATTCTCATGTTCTGAGTCTTCCCACCCTTATTCAAGGTGTTTTTGATTCTGGTCTTGTCTGGTCATCCTCAGAGGCTCTGAGCTGAGCAGGGCTCTGGTCCAGTTGAGGGGGCAGATGCTGCTGTTTCCTGCTACCCAGGACTCTGGTACCACAAAGGGCTGACAAGCCTGGAGAAGGTGAGGTCCCCAAGGAGAAGCCCCCCTTAGGCCCTGGGAGTTCAGCTGCAGTGGGGAGTTGGTAGAGCTGGCATGAGGGTACAGAGGTGGCCAGGGGCTGTGGAAGGTGGGGACGGACCCCCCACCCCCCGACTCCATGCCTTTCCTGCCCTGGCCCAGGTTTGCTGGCCACGCGGGGCAGCCTCGAGCTGAGGCTGGCTGCTTGGTATTCTGCTCAGGCGCCTGCGTCCGGCCTCCTGGCTCCCCTGCCGGAGGGCCTCCTCCCCCAGCCCAGCCTGGGCCATGCATTATCCTCGCAAGATTGAGGGCCTAATGGAGGCGATCAGCACCAAGGGAGCCACTCCAGCCAGGCTCGGGAAGGAGGGCAGAGACGTGCTAGTCGGTGCCTCTGCCCACCCTGAGATCCGAGTGCACTGGAGGGGGTCCCTGGGACTGGGGAGGGGATCCTGGCACCTCCTGCGGAAGGACTCTGGACTTCAGTCCAAGAGATGCCACTGCAACAACCCCTCTCCTCCTCTCCCTAGGATACCCTGGCCATCTGGGGCCCCTGTGGGGAGACCCCAGCCACCATCAGCTCTCCTGGAGGACTTTCTGCTGGCTGTGGGGAGGGCATGCCCCCCCTCCCCACACACCCCCACACACCCCCCCACCCCCACACCCCCCCCTCCCCGCCACACCCGCGCCTGACTGCCAGCTGGCCGGTCTTCCGGAGCCAGCGCTCCTCTGCCCATTGTTTCTCGGCTCTCCTCCCACGGTGGGAGGTGGAGGGCTGGGCCGGACCCCCCCAGGTTGGGAGCACAGGGCAGCCCCTCCCCTCCCTGGGCTTCAAAGGCCCCGAGGGATGACGAACCCTTGCCCCTGTGGGGCCTCTCCTCTGGGAGCTGTGAGGGGGGGCAGCTGCCCCCAAAGCAGCATTCAGCAGCTCCCTGGGTGAGCAGACAGGCGATCCTGGGCATGTAGGAGGTCAAATGAGGGGAGGTCCCGAGGCAGAACGCCTGGGAAAAGCCCAGGGATGGAGGAGAGGCCACAGAGGTGATACCAATACTGTAACAATACGCTTACTACCAAGAGCAGCTAAAACTCATTGAACACTCATGGTGGGCCAGGTGCTGTGTTTTCCATCCATCGTGGCATTTCATCCTCATAGGAGCTGGGTACTATTAGATCTACATTGCATAGAGGGAGAAAATCAGGCTCAGAGAGGTTGTATCCAACCCGGGCTCACACAGGGAGGATGTAAACAAGACTTGGACTCACACTGTTTGACCCTGGAACCCTGCTCCTAACCACAGTGCTGGGCCACTGTAACAGGCAGCTTTGAGGGAAAACAGGACGGGTCATGGGCACGCACTCCAAAACACTCACCTGACTTTGGTCACATCAGCAAGATAGTGTTTCTTGCCAAAGAGCATCCAGGGATCTAAGAAGCAATTTTTTCACCGAGCCCACATAGACAGGGATTCTCTTCCCTCTCCTTCCAGCCCTTCTCCCCCTTCTAAGCTTCTTATTTCTCCTGCTCTCAGGCTAACAGTCTCTCCTCCCACCATCTGCTCCCAAGATGGCCGACACTGCCCACCTTGCTTCCCCGGGGATGGATGGGTCCAGGACTCATCCCTCCCCCAGGTGCCATAATTTGAGGGGCTGCCCAGCTGGAATGGACCCAGGGCCTCCCCAGGCTGCCCTCTCGCCCCTGTGAGCTAGCTGGCCTCTGCCCTCTGCCCTCTTCTGCCATTAACCCTGTCACCTGCCGGACATCAGCCCCCGGGCCCAGTCTGTCAACCGTGGCCAAAGATGGATGGGGGGCGGCTGGGAAGCATAAGCAGTGACCCCTTAATGAGATCTGGTGGGGGAGGGCTTGGCTCTATCAGGCAGCAGCAGGGCCAGGTTGGCGATAAAGGCCCTTGTTGGGTGTGACCCGTGTTCCTTCTGTGGAGGGAACAGTGGAGTGAGAAGCTGCAGGACAGGCTGGGATTCTGTTGCCACTTCCCCCCACCCTCCCTCCCCTCTACTGGCAACCAGACTGGAGCGGGGAGAGATGGGCAGAGGCTGGGAAAAAAAGATGATTCCCTCACCTCTCATTCCTTCTCCTTGGCACTGTGACCCCAGCACCTCGGGAAGAAACACAGACACAAAGAATCTCTAGGAAACAGGAGGCCAGCTGCCTGGCTGGGGCAGCCCCAAGGCAGTCCCGGGAGACTTCATGTCTCCTATCCATGTACAGAGAGATCGGAGGGAGGGAGCCTCTGTGGGGTATTGTCTGTAGAGTGGGGAGCATCTTCCGAGTTGCAAGGAAAGGGCCCTTTTGAAGCAAGAAAAAGAGTGGGACAACCGGTGGGGGAGGGGAGAAGAAACATTATTGGGTGGCCTCCTACACATTTCCCCTTAGTGACTCATGGAGTTTTAAAAGCAGGAGATCCTGGAAAGCATTAAGTTCTAGCCTTTCATTGTACAGATGGGAAACTGACACCTAGAGAGGGGAAGAGACCCACTCAAATGAGTAGCGGAGCCAGAGTTAAAATCCAGGGTTCTAGAAGCCCAAGCCCCTTTGCCCAGCATCGCACCACACTCTCTCCTTGCTTCTTACCCAGTAAGAACATAAAACAGCTGCTAAAATGATCATTCCTGGACTTGTCTGAAAGGGCTTGTTCTCCCCCCCGTTCTTCCCCCGCCCCCCTCAACTCGCACAACACATTGCCCAAGGGTTTCCAATAGGTTTGGAAGTTAGGCTGACTTGGGGAAAGGGGGTGAGGGTGCTTCCTGTGTCATCCTGCCTGGGAGTGGGGAGTAATTCACTCCCTGAGGACGTGAATGACATTGGTTGAAAATAGGGCTCTTTGAGTTTGAGGGCTTTTGATTTGGGGTTTTTTTCTTCACCCCCATGAAGACTAAGGAGAAGCTTAGTCTTTGCTGGGTACCCAGCAAAGGTTGGCTGCAAGACCCTTTAGCCACTATTTTGACATTGTGCATCCCCAGAGCCACTGCCTGTGGTTATTCCTGGTTTCCCTCCCCGCTGCCTAGTTCAAGCTGAGCAGATCTGTGGTGCAGCATCAGAGGCTTGGATGCTGGCCCTGGTTAGCTGTACGACCCTCAGCAACTCTTTTTCTGGGCCTCAGTTGCCTCATCTTTAAAAGGTAGTGCTAGACAATGGTCTTCACATTTCTTTTTAAGTAGAAGGCCCAGAGCTAGTGCTGTGTAGCTTGCTGACTTGCCCTGACTCTCAAGAGCCTGTTATGTGCACTTCCCAACTTTGCCCTGGGTGACTTCCAGTCCATCGCTTGAAATGGGCTTTGGTGGGAGTATTTACACCACAGAAATTGGCAAATGCTACAGATGGGAGCTTCTCCATCACCACCCCAGTGAGAACAAGCTGTTAAGCTTTTACCAGCACACCGCTGACCAGAACGCTCACGTGTTAAGTATTAAAACAGAGAAAAGCAGAATTGCTTTGGTTAAAGCAGAAGTGCCCCCTCCCCACCAAACTTTGCCCCAAGCCAGGACTTGAAAACTGTCCTACCAGCAGGCTGAGATTCTTTCCAGCTCTAAATTCTCCAAGTCTAAGTAACAGGCCACAGAGGCGACGCGCGGGAGGGAGAAAGAAGAACGATAAAGAGGTTTGGGGTTTACAGCTGGACTTGGCTAATCAAGACTTGGCTGGGTGGGCAAATCGGCTTTGATGAGTCAGGAAGTAACTCCGGTAATTGCTTAACGCTGCAGGTCCCAGGCCTTTGGTGGCCTCTAGTGCAGTCTCGCATCAGGAGGTTTCTCGAAGGGAGGCTGGAGGAGGAGATTGCCTTAGGGGAGGGTGTGTCACCCATCTCCTCTCCCTGCCTCACCTCTCCCTGCCTCACCTCCCCACCCCTGTCCTCCTGACCTCCTGGAGGAAAGGAAGTGATGCCACTTGGGTGCATTCAGGTACGCAGAGAGCTGGAGCATCTGGGAGGAACACAATGGCTTCACCGACATGGGGTGGGGACACCACCGAACAGGAGAGGCAGAGACCAGGATTCAAATGCAGGTCTCAACCCTAAGCTCCCGCAGTCCCTGATCTTGACTTTCGCATTTCAGTACCATTTTGTGGAATGGGGCTGCTCAACCAGGGTTGAAACCATATTCATTTCAAATTTAGTCCTTTCAATGGAGAAAGTAGAGGGTGGTCGACAGGGACCAGAACCTCATTCAGCTTGTGGTGAAAGGGCCCACTTGACAAGCGAGCGTCACTTCTGTATTTGCCTAGATTCCCTGAATACAGAAGTCAATATCCCCAAAGCTTGCTTTCTTTCGGGCCTATTAGAATCAGCTGATTCATTCTTGCGGTGGTGGAGAAGCAGGGGCAAGCAAAAGAAAAGAAAAACAAGCGTTCCTAGCTGAAAGAAACCTGGTATTTAATCTAGTGGCTTCTAAATCTGCCAATCATCAGAATTACCTGGGAAGATTTTAAAAGTACAGTTTCTTGGACTTCCCTGGTGGCGCAGTGGTTGAGAGTCTGCCTGCCGACGCAGGGGACACGGGTTCATGCCCCGGTCTGGGAAGATCCCACGTGCCGCGGAGCGGCTGGGCCCGTGAGCCATGGCCGCTGAGCCTGCGCGTCTGGAGCCTGTGCTCCGCAACCGGTGAGGCCACAACAGGGAGAGGCCCGCGTACCGCAAAAAAAAAAAAAAAAAAATTTCTTGCCCCTGCCACTAGACTTACTGATTTAAAAATCTCCAACTGGGGGAGAGGTTCTAGTGTTTGGTCCACTCTCAAGAGGTTTACTCTCTCGGCTGCCCGCGGTGGAGACGGAGGGCTACGATCAGTGCTGACCATCAATTAGACTTTGTCCTCTTTCTATTTCTGAAGGAGATTTCCTCATTCTCCCTTAATAAATAAAGATTTCTTTTAAGTTCTTACCCACAGCTAACCTAAATCTCTGCTGCACTTCTAGCCCCCTCATCTGTATAATAACTTTACTGATGACTTTTGGAGTTTGCCAGCATGTTGAATGTTCTGGGTTTATTTCTTCATTCCACAAAAATTAATTCAGCACCTACTAACTACCAGGTTCTACGCTTGGTTCTGGGGAGACAGCGATGAGTGAAATGGACTTGATCCTTGGCCTTTGAGCGTACAGCCTTGTGAGGGAGTCAGAATTAAACTACCAGTGTTGGGGTTGGCATAGGAGAGACGTTGGGATTGGGGAGAGGGGTGAGGGATAGCGTCCTGAAGAAACGAGAGAGTGGCCACGGCCTTAGATAGTCCCGGAAGAAGGATGCAAGCGTGGGGAGCATAGTTCCCGGCACAGAACAGCATGTGTAGGGCTGAAGGTAGGGCAGCAGAGCGGGCCTCAATGAACCGAGTGAAAGTCCATACAGTTGAAACTTTCTGTCATTTCCTTGGCCCTTCCCAGAAACCCCTCCAAGCTCCTCCGTGACTCTCTGGGCTCCATGGAGTCCAGAGTAAGACAAAGAACTTTTGTCTGATCAGCTGAGCTAAACTGAGAGAATGACCCCCACGTTCTTTATTTAGGCATCCAGCGTGGAGCTTGTTTTCGTAAGAGGCAGCACTGTATTACTGACTCAGTCAGCCATGCATTTTACAATCGTTCCACATTGTCTGCCTTGGATTTTATTTCTGCCTAATTTCCCTTTCAGCTTTCTTTTTAAAAGCCTTGCCTCTTTGCTCCCTTTTTACTTATCTCTTTCTTTGAAGTGGAACACGTGGACAACATGTGGGTTTCAGGGAAATCTGCCATCCCAAGGGTCCCTCTCCAATGAAATGCAGGTCAGACTGAGATTTGGAGTTGAAAGCTGATTAGTCTAAATGCTCACATCTTAGAAACTCTAACCAATCTACCCATCAAGGCCGCTGATCCCATCCTGTCTTATTTGCTGCTGGGGAGGGGAGGGGGGGAGGCGCGGATGGGAGCAGAGTCAGCGCCAGACACTGATGTGCCAGGCAGAATAGCATCTTTGCACAGTGCCTCCTGGAAGGGAGGGCAGTGGGGAGGGGGCAGATGCTGAGAGGCTCATGGGAGCCGTGCCAACAGATGGGTCCACGTGGGTCCCTGTCTAAACCAACTAACCCTTCCCAAGCCGATCCGCATGCGGGGCCAGAGCCCATTATTCTTCCGTGAGATCCCAAGTGAAGCGACAGGGGCCACGAAGGAATTCATCCGTCAGTGTTAGTTTGGTGGGTGGGAGTGAGGAGGCCAGGAGGGGCGGGCCCGGGGGTGGGTTTGCTGGGATTAGCCCGTGGGAGCTGAGCCAGCCTGGGCGGGCAGGGTTGCTTTGGCATTCTCCTGCAGTTACCAGGCCTCCCTGCCCACCAGGCTGCTGGTGTGCAAAGTTCAGCCCCCTCCCCAAAGAGCCCCTGAAAGGGGCCAGGAGAGGGGGGAAGGCCACCCGTGGCCTGGTGAGGCTGAGGCACAGGCTCCTTCCTCAGCTGCCAGGGAAGAATTTAATTACCAATTAAAGCCCCCTCCATCTGTTTGGGGCCTGCCAGAGAGCTCTCTCTACCCTTTAATTACATCTCTGACAACAATTTAACTCAATTAGCTGGTAAACACAGCAGAATGTAGGCAACCCAGGGCACCCTCTCTTCCCTGCCATCTGTCTGTCCGTCTTATGCTTTCCCCACTCGCTTTCAGTCTGTCTGTCCTGCCCCTGCTCCCCCATCTCATTTCGTTCACCCCCCTCCGTTTTCTCTTTTCCTTCTGTCGCTCTTCTCCAGCACCTCTTGTCTGCCTCACGCCAGCTGGGTTTTTCCCCTGATCTATGTTATTACATCTTCCTTTCCCATCTGTCTGTCCATCCCTATCTGCTGTCTGTCCATCTCCTTCCCCGCCTCTGTCTTGTTCCGTCCATTCCAACTTTCCTTCCTTCTCCGCCGGCCAGTCTCCAGGGAGCCCTCCTCTTCCTTTCCTTCTCTGGGCTTCTTCCTCCTTCTCTGCCATCCCTCCCACATGTAAGCAAATCCACCCCTTTCAACGTTTCTTCTTTGAGTCTCCTTCCTGGTTTGTTTCCCTAACCATCACCATCCCCTTTTGTCTTGTCCACTTAGCACGGACGCATGTGAGCCAGAGGATTTGGCCAGTCACCGGCTCAGGGCTTTACATATACTATTTGGTTGTGTCTTTGCAAAAATTCTGTGAAGTAGGTATAAGGATTTACAAGTGGAATAACTGATGCTCTGAGAGACTTTACATCTTGCCCAAGGTCACAGAGCTCGCAATGGTTAGAACAAGGATTCAAACCCAGGCCTGTTTACTCCAATGCTGAATAAGACAGATGGCCCCTGTGAGGGCAGCAGCTTTGTGGATAGCAGAGAAGGCCTGAATATTGGGGAAAAGGCTCTGTGTTGCTCAGAGGAAGGGCAAAGCAAGAGGTTCCCAGTTAACATTGGGGGAAAACTAGTGATGATTTCTGAAGAATCTAATCTCACTATTTCTGCTGAAGGGAACCTTCCAGATTCTCATTTGCCACAGTGTTGAAGTTTTTCAGTCCCCTAAGAAAATATTTCTAGGACCCCAAGGAGTAGGAGAGGAGAGAGAGAAACAAGTAGGCTTTAATTATCCTAGCAACCCTCTCCTGGAATGAGGCGGGGAGGAGGTGGGGGGAGGGCGGGAGAAGGGCAGACTGATCCGTCTTGTGGACAGGCAGGGACATGATGGAGACCCCAGGTCAGCCAGGTAGTCACATGGCTGCGGTTCAGGCAGACCCCAGCCAGATAAAACTCATCTGCCTTCTTCCCCCGTCCTTCCTCGGCTGACTAATCATTCTTCCTGTGATTAAAACAGAAAAGAATTGAGGGGAGACTACAGCAGAGAAGGGGAGCCTATTTCTTATCTCTGTTTTCTACCTTCCTTTTGTTTTAAGATTTGCAGTCTGTCCAAAGGGGTTAGATCCACTTCGGGTTCGGAACTCACACACCTCTACCCCGCTTTCTGCCACCTGAAGCAGGAGTGCTGGGATCTCGACTAAACTCCTCAAATGCGGGAACTGTGCTCAGAAAGCAACTGGAAACATGGGTTAGAGTCAGCCTAGGTAGGGGACTGGTACTTCGCCTAAAACCGTCATCGTTACAAATCTCTCAGAGGAGATCCTGTTCTGTAGACAGATATGAAAAGTCTGGGCAGAGGCAGCCAAGGCATAGATGGGGGCTGGAACAGAGGCAGGGACAGAGAAGCAGATCTCAAAACGTGGAGGCTCCTTGTCCAGGCTTCCCAAGCCTCATACAAGCAGAGGGCTCGTGGGCAGTTTCTGTAAACATGGTATAATGAAGACCACAGAGTAATGAGGTTGGTGGGTTGTTTTTTTCTAAACAGACACTTGATTGCCTAGAATTTCAGATGTCAAGGGACTAGAAAGGTCTATCTAACCCAGAGTCCTTCCTGCTGCCAGAATTCTTATTACAGTAGCCCTGATAATATTTCTTTGAATACTTCCAATGACAGAGAACTCACTACCTCACAAGGTAACCCTTTTCCATTTTCAGACTATTTTAACGTTTAGAAAATCCTTTCTCATATTAAGTTTCCCTGTACTTCCCATCATTCTGTCCTATTTTTACCTTGTGAAGCAATGGAGAGAGAATGTGTAAACTTTTCCTCCTCAGATCAACTGCCAATCCAATGTCTAGAAGGCAATCAATAGGAACTCTTGAGAATTTATTTATTTATATTTAATTTTGGCTGCTTTGGGTCCTCGTTTCTGTGCGAGGGCTCTCTCCAGCTGCAGAGAGGGGGGGCCACTCCTCATCGTGGTGCGCGGGCCTCTCACTGTCACAGCCTCTCCCGTTGCGGAGCACAGGCTCCAGACGCGCAGGCTCAGCAGCTGTGGCCCACGGGCCCAGTTGCTCCGCGGCACGTGGGATCCTCCCAGACCAGGGCTCGAACCCGCGTTCCCTGCGCTGGCAGGCAGACTCCCAACCACTGTGCCACCAGGGAAGCCTGAAACCGTTGAGAATTTAAACATCCCTAGTTCCTTCAGCTCTTCCTCAGCTGCTCTCATTTCAAAATCTCACTGTGCTCTTTCTCTGTGCCCCTTTTCTTTAGCAATGTCTTTCTTTATAAACACTGCCACAGGCCTAAACTGAAGCTCTAGATAAAGTCCAATGGGCACAAGACAGAGAAAGACTATTACCTCCCTTGTTCTGGATACTGTATTTTTACTAATGCAGATCAGACTGTAGAATTTTCTATGGCCACTACAGATCATAGTAGCCTCTATATCATATCAGCATACTGAGGTTGCGGTCACCTAAACTGATTTGTTTTGGTATATGCCACCCTTAGGCCATGTCATCCTCATGTCTATTGAGTTAATACTTTTAGTAATAAATATAAAACTTATAATTTAACCCTTTAAAATTTTACCTCACTTAATTCAATTTAACTAACACTGATAGAGCGTTACTGTGTTTCACTGTGTTCAATTTGGGCCAGCGTTCCCATCCTACTGATGTCTTAGATCCTGAACCCCTCACCCAAAATATTCACCAGCTGTTTCAGCCTCAGATCTGATGCGCTCGTCTTCTGCATCTTCATCCAATCCCCTATAAAGCACTGATGAATACTGTGCCTCCTGAGAGGACTATTTTGAAAGAATCAACGTCTAAATGAGTCTCTCCTTCAAATGGAGGATAGAGCTGGTTTTTTGATAACTGTTAATTTTGATAAAATTCAAGGAGAGATTATCAAAAGTAGTACAATGAACTCCCATTTGCTCTCTACCCAGATTCACCCACTGTTTACATTTACCTCCATTTGTTTTATTCCTCTCTGTTCACATGTTTACATATGCATATTTTTCCTGAGCTTTTGGAGAGTAAGTTGGAGACCTCGTGTCCCTTTTTCTCTAAATACGTGAGTATGTATTTCTTAAGAACAAAGGCATTCTCTTATACAAGCAACCTCAGTATAGTTACCAAAATTCGAAATTCAACATTACGCAAGACTATTATGTAATTCACAGTCCACATTCAAATTTCATCAACTTTCTCAGCAATGTCCTTTACAGCTATTTCCATCCCCACCTCCCTTCACCCCCTGTCCAGGAGCCAGTCTGGGATCGTTCAGTAGTCAAGCTCTTTATAGGAGGCTGTGGTTTTATTTCAACACTTTGCTAAAAACAGTTTAGAAACTTTTTGGGAAAATGCCAACCTAAGAAAAACAGTCAAAGCATCCTACCTTCCAAGGATGAAAATCTGGTACCCCTGAGGAGAGCAGAGCAAATGTACTACAGACTCTGAAGCTAATTCTCATGAAACCTTCACAAATGTTTCAAGCAATGGAAGCATTTGTAACAAGTGCAGCCACCTGGTGAGATGACTTTGGAGGAAATTTCCTCAAAGAGAGGAATGACTCCTAGAGCATTTGCTTATAAATTTGCCTCATGACTTGACAGTCAAACTGCACACCATCTTATCGTTTCAGCTCCTGGAGAATAGCGCCTATGTTATAGACACATTCTCTGGGGCCCATTTGTTAAAAGTACTGGGCTGCTTGAGCTGAGCCCCAGGTTTTGCTCCCCAAAAGGGCTATTTATACTTGCCACATAGGATGAACCCTTAACCTCTAAGTTGAGGCACGAAGGAGGTAGGTGGGCAAACGAAGATGTACAGGGTAATCAATTCCCAACAACTCAAAACACGTGTCACACTGATGGAGGATGGATAACATTGACTTCCCACCTACTCAATCCATAATGGACACCCAATAAATATGAATGCACATGAACAAGCCTGTGGCAGCAGGCTGTACAGTGACCTGCTAAACTAAGGCATATGGGGCTCCAACCGGAACTTAAGTTAATGATGACCAAACAATGTTGCTGTAGATTTCCTCCCCTGCACCCAGGTTCAAAGCCTTAGGGCTTAGTGCCTAATTGTTCTCCTTCTCCCTGTCTGTCTTCCTAACATCTGGTCATCAAACTTTTTCACATTTCTCACATTTACTCTTTCCTCTCCATTCTGGTCCAGGTCCCACTTTACTGGCTCCCTGGTCTCCAGTCTCTCTCCTATTGATATATTCTACGTATTACCACTAATCTTCCCTTTAAAAAAATGTATATATATATGTACATATATATATATATATATATATATATATATATATATATATATATATATACACACATCTCCCCATGTGTCTATGTTTAATACTTTCCTCAAGTTTCCATTTTAGATCCAGCCAAAACAACTCATCCATGAGCAAGCCTTCTTCTTGGCCTTTGCTCTTGCCATTCATTCACCTCTCCATACTACTCCACTCTGTCACTTCCTTAGAGACCTAGGCTCCATGGCTCCATGGGGGGGCCCAAGCTCCACACCCTGCAACCCTTCTCTCAGAGCTGAGTGTTGAAAACATTTGGCATCTATACTACTTTTTTGGCACTTGGCACATGACTCCTTAGATGATTTGTAATTTTAATGTATCTATTCTTTCTCCTAAGAAAGACTGTAAGCCCTTCAAGAGAAGACATCATGTTTAGCTCTCTTCTCATCTTATATTTGATGTAATGCCATTTATATAATTGGAACACAATGCATGTTCAGGTTAGTGATCATGAAATCTGTTTGAAAAAGGTCTATAACCAAATAATAATATAACAGCCAACATGTATTGAGCACAAAATAACCATCAAACACAGTGCTATACACTTTATGCAGATTATCTAATTTATCCCTTCCACAACCCGGTGATCTATGGACAGTTATAATCCCCATTTTACTGATGAGGAAACTGGGGCTCTGAGAAGCTAAGTAATTTGCCCATGGTCATCCAGATAGTGAGCAGAAAAACCAGGATTCAACACAGATGGTTTAATTCCAGAGCCCTGGCTCTTAACCACCAGGCTATGGCCATGAAAAAGGTAATCCTCCCACCCCAAGGCTTTAGATAATAATAATTGTGACACCGATGATAATAAATAAAAAATTTCCAAGGAAAGTGGGGCTTTGATCTGCTCAAACAGCTTTACAATGTTTAATAACTTCACTCTTGCAAAGCTCTTTGGGTGTATAAATTCAATCCTTTTTTGTAAAACAAGATAAAATGAGTAGCAAAGTCATATTTAAATTTGGCCTGGGCTTTAAAGGTCTACTTTCTTCTTTTTATTTTGTTTTTTGGCAAAGGATAGTAAAGAGGAAGCCTCAAACCTCAGAACGATCTACACTTACAGACCCGTTCCTGTGTTTCTGACTCCCAGGCCTGGCCAGAAATCTGTAATTTTCAGCTTCCACCCGGCATTCCTAGTGGGCTGGGGCTGTGGAGGGTTTTGTGGGGAGGATGGAGAAGGAGTAGGGGTGTGTTTTCTCATAATTCAGGTCAAGTTTGGGGTTCCAATGGGGCACTTGGTTCCTTCTCCAGAAAAGAAGACACAAAATAGGATGCATTGTATGTGTTCAGACTGTGTTCACAGAAGACATCTCAGCAAGGCAGACCCTGTCACAGCCAGCTGATGTCACCAAGAGAGGAGGGGAAGATGGAGGAAAGAAACAATAGGGGAAGAGACAAAGAGAAAGGGAGGGAAGATGGAGCAAAAAGGGAAGATGGCAAATATGGCAGAGGAGGTGAGAGCAAAGAGAACAGTGGAGGAGAGAAAGAAGGATTTGGAGCCATATTCCCTTCTCCCAGCCCTAAGCCACGGGTGAAAGCTCCCCGCCCTCCCTGTAATCCAGCGAGGACATATACCCTCCACCCTCCGGTGCTGTCTCGGGGCCCCGAGGTTGCAAACAGGGGTGACTTGTAAACAGTTTGTGACAATTTCCTCCGGTTCCTCCAGGAGTTGCCCGTTTCCTGGGGCCATTCCTTTCCTTGCAGCCCTCCGGGAGTCCCCTCCCCACAGACCCCAGCCAGGCTCCAGCAGCCCCCCCCTCCTCCATTCCCCCAGCTCTCCAGAGGGGCTCGCGTCTCCCCGATGCGCTCCGGTCTCTGTCTGAGCCATCCATCAAGGGTGGCAGGCTGAGGGAAACATGAAAAAGAGCCTATTTGGCTATTAACATCCCCTCCCGCTTTGTTGTCTCTCTCCTCCCATTCCCCTTCCAGCCCCCCCCCCACCCCTCCCTTTCCCCTTTTGCGGGAGACAAAACCAGACTGACAAGCTGAAGACTCAAACATTAATCAAACTGCGCTCCGGAACAACCTTTCCCTCGCATTAATAAATACATTTGCGGCCCCTCATTGGACAGTTGGCCTAATTTGTTTCTTTTTTGCGGGGTGGGGGGAGCAGCCGCGCCCGCGCCCCCGGGCTCCCAGCAGCCCAGTGCAAAGCAGATGTTCCGCCGCGGACGCCGAGCAGCGCCGAGCGGCGCGCCCCGGAGGCCGCGGTTGCCATGGCGACGGCCGGGCCGCCTGCTGTCGCCGAGCACGCTGTCTCGCCCGTTCAGTGATTACCTCCATCTCCGCAGAGTTCGCCATACGGCCCGGATTCTAATCAGATCCCCTCCCCCTCCTCCCTGCCTCCTGGCGGAGCCCACCCTCCTCTGCCCAGCCCACTACCCTTCCAACTCCCACATCCTCGAGGCTCATTAAAAACTGCGGGTGCATCCCTAATAGTGCGGAGGAGAGCGGAGTGGGAGAGAGGCGGTGTGCTCCCGTGTTTAGGAACGACTGGCTGCCCTTGGGAAGAGGTTCTGTGCACCTGAGGCTATCTTTGGTGGCAATGGGCTCCCAGGGTCCAGCTCCCAGTACTATTCCCCAGAGACTCTTCCTCCTCCCCCTTCTTGGTTATGTTGAGGCAGGTCACCGAAGACCCCCGAGAGAGAGGTGAAGCAAGCAACCCTAGGCCCCCTCCACCTGGGCAGGACTCTTCCATTCTGATTCTGCAAGTGCTAGAAATCATTTCTTCTGCACAGACTGGAGGGGAGGAGGGTTTCTGGAGAAATCAGAGCATGTGTCCCTGTGTTACGCCTACTGGTTTCTCAGACTAAGAGGAGGAATGGGGAGGCTGCTACTCAAATGAGACAGGCCTGGCCTGAGTTAGGCCCACGTTCCTTCAATCCCCTCCCCATCACATACACAGTGTGCTCCCCACGCTTCCAGTCCTGATCTCTAGGTGGTCTCAGCTACGCTGCCAGCAGGCAGTCTTGCCAGTGGTGCACATGTGCCTTCTCCAGGCTTGGCAGTGAGCGAGGGGTGGTTGTGAGGCCGCAGGGCCTTGGGGTACTTCGAGGTCTCTCTGTTGGGGGAGGAGGGTCCCCTCCCTGAGACTTTGAGGCTGCATGACAAGATCCCAAACATGGCCCCCTTCCCAAACATCCCTGGCTTCAGGACAAACAGGGTAATAACAGAGGCCACAGGCAAAAGAGGACACAGGGGCTGGGGGGAGGCCAGCATGGAAGCAGGGCAAAGCATGTGGGACAGGGTGCAGGTTCCACATTTCAGGCTAAATCACAGCCCGGAAATCCAGGGTGGTTGGCGGAAAGAATAATTTTGCTTTAAGGGAGGGGACCCCTCAGAGTGATAAGAAGTGTTGAAGTCCTCATCCCAGCCAGGGAAAGCTTGCTTAGACACTCCCACAACATCCAAAATGCCAGCCTCCCCCCACTGTGTTTGCCTGTGAAGTCCTGAGCAATATCAGTGAATGAGAAGAAATGCTACTCTGGGCTGTCTCTCCTGAGTCAGCTAGGATCCTCCTGTTAGAGAGAGCTCTAGATCAATCCTTCATTTTACAGATGAGAAAACTGAGACCCAGACAGGGACCATCACTGGCCCAAGATCCCACAGCCAGCAGAGTGGAAGCCGGCTTCGATTTCTGCTAGGAGCCCGCTGGTGCCCCTCCCTTTCTTCTCTCAGAGGCAGTAGGCTGGGAAACTGGTTTCCAAGAGGCACAGGCAGAATCCCAAGAATCTCAGGCCTCTCTAAGCCCGACGTCACCCTGTCTTCTGAAGGCCTGTCACCTGAAGGCGCTCCACTGATGTGACAGTACCCGTTGGCCCGCTAGCCCAGGGCCCCTCTGGGGGGGGGGGGAGCTTTTGTGGGGCCTCCCTCAGTCGATTGTCTGCAGCTTTGTCATTGTCCGTCTGTCACTCAGAAGTGAACCTCTGGGGGGAGAGGTCAGGCTGGTTGGTGGACAGGGAAAAAGAGGGCTGTCCCTCTCAGAGAGGGGTGGGGAAGATGGGGGACAGGGCAGCTCCTTCAACCTCCTCATCCCCACCCTCTCCAACCCTCAGCTACCCTAGAGAATTCCAGGCTTTGCTCATTTTAGGACCAGGACAGCAACTGCCCACAGAGACCCTTCTCTTCTTGGGCTTTCCTGGTGGCACAGTGTTTAGGAATCCTCCTGCCAATTCAGGGGACACGGGTTCGAGCCCTGGTCCGGGAAGATCCCACATGCCGCGGAACAACTAAGCCGGTGCACCACAACTACTGAGCCTGTGTTCTAGAGCCCAAGAGGCACAACTACTGAAGCCTGCGAGCCATAACTACTGAAGCCCGCGTGCCTAGAGCCCGTGCTCCGCAACAAGAGAAGCCACCGCAGTAAGAAGCCCGCGCACCACAATGAAGAGTAGCCCCCGCTCGCTGCAACTAGAGAAAGCCCGCACGCAGCAACGAAGACCCAATGCAGCCAAATATAAAATAAGTAAAATTAAAAAAAAATTAAAAAGACCCTTCTCTTCTTGCCATGTGAAATCTTGGGTCCCCATTGGAGATCTACTCCCTTATCCTGCCCTGTCTAGAAGAAGGGGCTGCAAAGGAGTCTTAACTCAAACCTACTCGGAAGGGGGTTCCATTGCGCCCGCAATTCCACACAACCACCTTCTGACCACTCCTGTGTTTGCCTGTGTCCCTGCCCCCATCTGCCTCATCAGATTTCCCAGGCTCCCCCCATCCCCCAACTGTAATCCTGCACAGATCCATCCCCTGAGAGCCCCTGTTTTCAGGCTGCCCTGGCTTCCACTGTACACTGCCCCATCTCCCCAGATTGTGCGGTTTCCAGTCTCCCCTTGCTCCCCCTGCACACGAATCTACCTCCCCAGATTCAACTGTTTTCAGGCTTCTCTCTCTCTGCCCCCCTGTACACGAACTGTCTCCCCAGATCCTGCTGTTTCCAGGTCTCCCCATGTTTCCCAGGGACACAAATTGGCCTCCCTGGGTTTGGCAGTTTCCAGAACCCTCTTGCTCTCTCACTAGGCAGTTCCATTTCCCTAGATTCAACTGTTTTCAGGCTCTCCTCATTTGCCCTGTACACGGATTCCTCTCCCAGGTTCTGCTGTTTCCAGGCTCCCCAATTTCCCTTGTACACGAATCAGTCTCTAGCTTATGTTGATCCCAGCTGCCTAAGGGATTCAGTAGGTTTAAGGAGAGTGGAAGGAAGAAGAGAGTCAGAAAGAGGAGGAGGAGAAAGATTGTCATCAGGGAAGCTCCTTATTTCTCTTGCCACCCAGAGCTCTAAGCAGCTAGAACGCAGCAGACTCTGAGCCTCTGACTCTACAAATAGCTCCCTTGAGTTGATCTGCCTTGGGACACCCCAATTCCCCCCTCCCGGCTGCTGCCCAGGGTCTCAGCTTTAAGTTAAGCATCCTCTGGAGGGCCCCTTCTTGGAGGGGTGCTTGTGCATGCATGCGGCAGGGTAGACAAGAGCCTTCCCAAGCCCTGGGCTCTCTCAGCCCCAGCCTCCTGTCTCTCCCCTGATACTTCCTCCTTGCCTTCCTAGCCCCTCTTTGTCTCTTTCCCAGGAGGTACACCTTAGCTCCTCTCAGTTTATTCAGCTAGAACTTAAAGGAGACTCCAAATGCACCCCCCAGGGTAAAGGGGGTACAAAGCAAGAGACCTACCCTTTTTGTTTCTTTCAGCTTTTCAGGATGGAGTAGGATTAATCTCGGGTCCTAGAAATTCATTCTGTGCCTGGACTAGCATCCTGGCATGCTTCTGCAGCCTTCATAAACACTTGTTTCATCCTTGTTGCATACAAACAGATGCCCTACATCCTAATCCTCCTTGGGGGGAGGGGTGGGGGTGGCACAGTGTTCTGCAAGGCTTTCCAGGACCTTACCTTCTCTGATTCACTTTGGGGGCAATAGTGCCCCCAAAGCTTCTACTGGAATCTGGGGAAGTGTGTGTGATTCTCCATCTCCTTCCTCCACTCACGCACCCACCCACATACCCATTAGCCCGATCCCAGCCATTTTGTCAGTCGTGATGCTCCATCTTGCCGGCTCCAGCAAACATTCTGGGCTGACCCGGGAACAAACAGGAAGGCAGACCTGCTGGGTCCAAGTGCAGTGCTCTAACAGAAGACAGACCTTTCTTCAAAGTGAAGCCTATGGGGTTTCAGACCTCACTGCTTCTGCTCCCAAGACCAGAAAGCAGCTTTAGTTTCCCCACCTGTCAAGTGGGGAGGACACACCTGCTTCCCTCACAGCAGTTGGGAGTGCAAATACAATTACTTATGTGGAGGAAACAGAATTCTTTCACAGAACTTGACAAGTGTGTTATTTACATAAATCCTATTTAAAGAAACCTGTACAAGGAGCTATTCTGCATTTTGTATATAAATTCTCCTTCCTTTGTTCGAAGATAAACGCAGTTGATGACAGTCATTTATTTCATTATTTTAAAAAACACTAGTGGAGGGAACTCCCTGGCGGTCCAGTGGTTAGGACTCAGCGCTCTCACTGCCGAGGGCCCGGGTTCAATCCCTGGTCAGGGAACTAAGATCCCACAAGCTGGGCGGTGTGGCCAAAACAAGCAAACAGAAAACACTATGGAGTTAGAAACTCTACAAACTACCTACAGACAGGTGTCAATACTCACTGAAATGTAGACTTAAAATGTGTGAATTTTAGTGTATGTAAATTATACCTCAATAAATCTGATTGAGAACATGCAAAGAACATGTGAATTGGGGTTTTGAATCAAGAGAGCCCAGGGTCACAGAGAGGTAAGCAGGGTTTCAGGAAACCCCCACTGCTGTCCCAGCTCTGTCACTTGTTCGCTGTGTGACATTGAGTAAGTCATCCTTTGAGCTTCACTTTCCTCAGCTGAAGCTCTTTTGCTTGTTCTCCCGGAACCACCCAACTTCCTTTTCCTACCTCAAAGCATAAACTTTCTTCAGTGCTCGAATCCCTCACCCCCCTTCCCCAACCTCCAAGCTACCTGGGGAACGGGGTCAAATCTGAAGTGTTGGAAGGGAGGTCTGGTTTTCTTGACACTGTATTCAACAGGGGCCCTGTTTTCTCAGCACAACTGCCCCTAGTTCCTAGGGTCTCTCAGCCCCTCTTCCCAGCCAAGGTCCCCCCACCCCACCGGCACGCACCAGGCTCTGCTCTGTGGTCTAGGGTCCAAGGCTCAGCTAGATGTCATTCCTGCGGGCCTTTCCACGGCCACATCCTGATCCCCGCCCCGCCAGAAAGGAAGGAAGTGGGGCTGGTCTTACGGCGCCATCTTCTGGACAGACCTGTGAGAGTCTATTCTACTTGCAGGCTTTCGGAGAACCCTGAGATATTTTTTGGTTTCCAAAGTTTTTAAAAATCTCATCTGCTTCCCCATAACCAAGTTCTGAATTCTGGACTTTCCCAGCCATTTCTTAGGAGAGACTGTTCCTGGAGCCCCCTAACCTTCCGAACACAGGGCTCGACCCTCCAGAGGGGTAGGGATGATCCCTAAACCATCGAGACCCAGAAGCAGGTGAGGCCAGTCTCTTCCAATCATTCCATCAGAGAACCCATGTCTCCACATATGTTCCCATATGTCCCCAACATACCCACCCCATGAATCCCTGTCAATCACTAAGAAGCTGTTGCCTGGAGGAAGGGACATTGCCCCCATGACGTTCAGAGTTTCCTTCTACCCTCAAGTTTTCCTGAATGAGGGCTCATTGCAGCCACGAGAATAAGATACATATTTTTTTAATCTTTTTTTGGGGGGGGGGACAGTTCACATACATGTAATAAGTTCACACTTTTTTGGGGCTGCGTTGCGTCTTCGTTGCTGCGCGCGGGCTTTCTCTAGCGGCGAGTGGGGGCTACTCTTTGCAGTGTGCGGGCTCCTCATTGTGGTGGCTTCTCTTGGTGCAGAGCATGGACTCTAGGCACGTGAGCTTCAGTAGTTGTGACTCACGGGCTCTAGAGCGCAGGCTCAGTAGTTGTGGCGCAGGGGCTTAGTTGCTCCGCGGCTCGTGGGATATTCCAGGACCAGGGACTGAACCCATGTCCCCTGCATTGGCAGGAGGATTCTCAACCACTGCGCCACCAGGGAAGTCCCGATACATGTTTTCAATGCCTTAAAAATCAGGTGTCTCCCTCACGCTGGTCAGAATGGCCATTCCCAAAAAATCTAGAAACAATAAATGCTGGAAACGGTGTGGTGAAAAGGAAACCCTCCTGCACTGTTGGTGGGAATGTAAAGTGATACAACCACTATGGAGAACAGTATGGAGGTTCCTTAAAAAGCTAAAAATAGAACTACCATATGACTCAGCAATCCCACTCCTGGGCATATGCCCTGAGAAAACCATAATTCAAAAAGAGACATGTACCACAATGTTCATTGCAGCACTATTTACAATAGCCAGGACATGGAACTAATCTAAATGTCCATCGACAGATGAATGGATAAAGAAGATGTGGCACATATATACAATGGAATATTAGTCAGCCATAAAAAGAAACGAAATTGAGTTATTTGTAGTGAGGTGGATGGACCTAGAGTCTGTCGTACAGAGTGGAGTAAGTCAGAAAGAGAAAAATAAATACTGTATGCTAACACATATATATGGAATCTAAAAAAAAAAGTTACTGATGAACCTAGTTGCAGGGCAGGAATAAAGACATAGACATAGAGAATGGACTTGAGGACATGGGGTGGGAGGGGGAAGCTGGGGTGAAGTGAGAGTAGCAACAACATATCTACGCTACCGAGTGTAAAATAGCTAGTGGGAAGCAGCAGCATAGCACAGGGAGATCAGCTCGGTGCTTTGCGATGACCTAGAGGGGTGGGATCGGGAGGATGGGAGGGAGGCTCAAGAGGGAGGGGATATGGGGACATATGTATGCATATGGCTGATTCACTTTGGTGTACAACAGAAACTAACACAGTATTGTGAAGCAATTATACTCCAATAAAGATCTTCAAAAAAAATTTTTTTAAAGGGTAAATTCCACAGTGTGTGAATTATATCTCAACAAAGCTATTATTAAAAAAAAAATCAGGTGTCTGGATAAAGACAAACTGTGCATCTGGTCAAAAGGAATCAGATCTCTCTTGCCATTTCTTTTTCTTTCATTTATTTGTGTGTGTGTGTGTGTGTGTGTGTGTGTGTGTGTGTGTGTGTATTTGTAGAGTGGGTGTAGGTGAGGGTGGTAAGAGGGAGCTAAATATATAAGCTATAAAGTGGATTTATTACTTTAAAAATTTTTTATTGAGGTATAGTTGATGTACACTATTATAGAAGTTTCAGGTGTACAACATAGTGATTCACAATTTTTAAAGATTATACTTCATTTACAGTTATTATAAAATATTGGCTATATTCCCTGTGCTACACAGTATACCCTTGTGGCTTATTTATTTTATACATAGTAGTTTGTACCTCTTAATCACCTACTCCTAATTTACCCCTCTCCCTTTCCCTCTCCCTACTGGAAACCACTGGTTTATCACTTTTTAACATACTTTTCAGAACATAAATGTCAAATCATTGTCCCTAACAAAGTGGTCCTTTTGGAAGCCCTGTTGTGGAATGATTCCCTGCAATTATCTGAATTAATTCAAAAGCACTAACTCTTCAAACTCTGAGTAGACTTGATTTTTGCCAGCTGTTTGGTGACAAGATGCACAATCAAGCTGGATGGCACTGTTTAGATAAAGAATGGGAAGTGACTATAATGAAAATGACTGCCTTGGGACTTCCCTGGTGGTCCAGTTGTTAAGACTCCGGGCTTCCAATGCAGGGGGCGCAGGTTCGATCCCGGGTCGGGTCGGGAACTAAGATCCCACATGTGGCACGGCCAATAAAATAAAAATTAAAAAAAGAAAATGACTACCTTCTGTAGGTCTTGCGCTGACCCTAGATTGTTATTTCCCCCTTCAGTAGACATTCCACGTTGCCGGCAGAGTTCCTTGCTGAAAACACAGAGTTGATATCCCTTAACTGCTAGAAAATCTTTAATGGCTCCCTATCACCTTCAGAATACAAATCAGGCTCCGTGGCTGGGGCAAAGAGGAGTGGGCACTGGAGTCAGACCAGCCTGGGATTCAATCTCACCTGTGCCCTGAGGCAGATTATTCAAATTCCTCGGCTCTCAGTTGTAAAAATAGGTCTGACAGCATCTACGTGGTTAGGTTGTTTTGAAGACAATAGTATTTCTTTTTTTTTTTTTTTTGACAATAGTATTTCTAAGGAGCACAGACTAGTCAACTCAGAAAACTGCAGTGATTTGTTACCGTGACATTCAACACTGGCCTTGATCCGGTCACAACCTGTTTAGGGAGAAGCTTCAAGCTTCAACATACCCGGACCTCCCCACAGAGACACACATCCTCCATTCCAGCTACATGTACCTACCTGCAATTCCTTAGACAGGGATTCTCTGCCTCTTTGCTTTGCTTACACACTTTCTCCCTTTGTGGTGTCTTTCCCCCCAACTTCTTTCTGTGAAATAACTATGTAACACCATCTCCTTTGTCAACATTTTTAATTTCTTTGTTCCCAGTCAAGTTGTGATCTCCTTAGGTCAGGAACCATGTCTTCCAGTTCATCTTAGAAGCTCCCACCAACCCCCATTAAGGTGTCTGGTGGGGGGACTTCCCTGGTGGCGCAGTGGATAAGACTCCACACTCCCAATGCAGGGGGCCCAGGTTCCATCCCTGGTCAGGGAACTAGATGCCACATGCATGCTGCAACTAAGGAGTTCACATGCCACAACTAAGGAGCTCGCATGCCACAACTAAGGGGCCTGCGAGCTGCAACTAAGATCCGGCACAACCAAATTAATGAAGTAATTAATATATTTTTTAAAAGGTCTTTGGCTCAGAACAGCCAGTTAAGAAATGTCTATTGAAATTATCTATTCCAAAAGAAACTTAATTTCGCTTCTACTATTGTTACTTTTATCAATACTGCTTTTCTTACCAAAGAGTCTGTCTTGAGGGATGGTACTCGTCTGTATATACAATATAAAGTCCACACGTGCTCACAATCACTCTGATTTCTGTGGATCCTCATCTCAGGTATTTTCCAGTTTTAGTTGATAAGAGATGAAGAAGAGATTAGCAGACAGATGAGGACCACACAAATGCTGACGATAGAGTCAAACCTGGCAGCCATTTGATTAATTTACTTTTTTCGTTAAGAATGACTTACCTACAGGAAAGAACACAGAGCGCAAACTCTGAATTTTTAACACCACTCAGATAAAGGACACCGTTGGATTTTTTTTTTTTTTTTGCGGTACGTGGGCCTCTCACTGTTGTGGCCTCTCCCGTTGCGGAGCACAGGCGCCGGACGCGCAGGCTCAGTGGCCATGGCTCACGGGCCCAGCCGCTCCGCCGCACGTGGGATCCTCCCCGACCGGGACACGAACCCGCGTCCCCTGCATCGGCAGGCGGACTCCCAACCACTGCGCCACCAGGGAAGCCCCACCATTGGATTTTTAAAGGTATTTCTACCTTGAAATATCTCTCATCCCTTCTCTCCTTTCAACCCTCCACCCCCACCCCACTGCCACCTCTGGGCCCAATCACTTACTAATCAGTCTCCCTTTCTTTCCCTAGTGCCAGGATCCTGGCAAACACTCAAATATTTGAGTGAATGAATGAACGAGTGAACGAACAAACGGAATGCACGAATATTGTTAAATGAATGAGACCCAGTTTGGAGGGAAAGGGAGGTCCATAGGGTTGTGTCCAAACTGCTTTGGGTAAATTATTCAATTTTGCCTACATCAGGTTCCGGGGTTAAAGGGTATCTACAGGGAATTAGGGGTAGGATTTTTTTTCTCTGTAGAGTTTAAAGGGAGATTGTGAGCACGGAAAGATTGAGCCTTAGGCCGGTCTCCAGCTCATCCACCTACCCACTCCCCGGGGCTGTTTGGTCCCACCTTAGCCAAACTGAACCGCGAAGCGGACACCGTCTCGGCCGCTGTCCAGTCAGAGCGGAGCCATCCATCACTGTCTGGATGCAGACCAATCCGACCAGCTCTGCCTTCCTGCCAGCCAATGGCCGGAAAGCAGGGGGCGAGAGGGGCCAGAGAAGGGGCCACCGGCTGAGAACGGTATAAAGGGGGTCCGAGGGCCTGGTGGTACTACCTCTGTGTCCCTATCCTGGTCTAGGTGTGTCTATCGTCCCCCCTGCACCCGAGCCCCGGGCCAGTGCTAAAGTGTGCGTGCGCCCTCTGGCTGGGCCCGGACCCCTGAGGTCTCGGTTTCTGACGTGTCCCGGTCCCAATTCGGCAGGAGGAAAGGCGGCGCCCTGAAGCCCCTTCCCCACAGATACTCGAGACCCGCCGGGTCGCCCACAAGGGCAGAAAGGCGGGGAGGAGCCCCAGGGTTGAGAGCAGACGGGAAGGCAGGCCCCGGGGCCGCTTCCGCCAGGAACGGCCGACTGCCCTTCCCAAAACCTGGGCCTGGGCAGACGGCGCCCCTGCCCAGCGTGCTGCGCGTCCCAGGGGTTGGGGGCGCCGGGGCCAGCGGGCAGAGCTCGAGGCAGACGACCAGACTCGCCGTCCTGGCGGCTCCGCGAGGCTGCAGGCGCCGAGAGGGGGCTGGGGATGCAGCGGGCCCTCCGCCTCAGCCCGGGAGAGCCGGGCCTGCAAATTTGGCGTCGGTAGGAAGAGGCCGCGACCCCACCCTGCCGGCGCTCCCCGGAGACCCGCGCGGTTCCGCGCAGCCCTCTCCCCTACGCGGGCGTGGGTCGGCTGCTTCGCTGCAGCCCCCCTCCCCAGAGTCCTTTGGCCACAAAGAGCGAGGACACCTCTCTGGTGGCCTCCCCGCATTGCCATGGCCCCTCGGCTCATTCTTCCTAACCCCGTACTGTCCCTGTGTGGGCGAGGGGTTCGGACGGCCCTTGGGTAGGGAGCGCGGGAAAGCCACCTCGCTCCAGCAGTGCCCGCTCCTGAGTCCGGCTCTGCGGAAACTGTTGTAAATACTTTAACCTTTCAGAGCCTCGGTGTGCCTCTCGGTAAAATGGGGAAGCACCGCATAGTCCACAGCATTCGGTGAGCCAGTTTGTGTGGCGGCCGGGCCTTCCCATTCCAGTCCCTGCACTACTGGACTTGCAGCACCCGAGAGGGCGCGACCGGGTTGCTAGGAAGCGAATTTGCCCCTCCGGTTCTTGCGGTCGTTAAGAGGCGGTGGATGGAGCCGGGCACCGGATAAGGCCGAACATTCGCCAAAGTATTTCTGGAAAATTTCTCATTTCCCGTCGCCACAATGGCCCCCGAACTCGACAGCATTTAATTGCATACTCTTTTTTTCCCTTTCGGAGTTGCATTATTTGGTGGAATGGTTGTGTACAGAGTGTTTATAATCTGTTTACATAACTGTATATTTATCATTTTCTCTAATTGCAAAAGTAGTCATACCCATTATAAATATCCAGTTCTGGAGAATTTTATAATGTAGGACGTGATAACCCGCAGGGACTGTCTCTACTAACATCCAGGTTTCGCCACTTTCTTTCAGCAGCGTCACACTGAAATTCGTGAGCCACAGCTGGAGCAGAGCTCGCAGGGCGTATCCAGCCTGCTGGTTGCTGGAGCAACGCCCTGCCTCCGAGTTTGGAGGCCAGCGATTAACTCGCGGGAGCAGGGTTCGGTCCCCTCCCTGGGGGCGAAGTTAGTAGGGGGAGCGGGAAGCGGAGGGAGCGCGTTTCCCACCTATCCCTCCAGGTGGCGCTATAGGATCGTGGATAAGGTCCTGGGAAGGGGCTCCCCGCGGCGGGGGGCGCCGAGGGGCGGAGCCAGGGCGGGGCGTAGACTCGCGTTGCCTTTACCTAGGGATTGGAGGGAAACGAGCTGTCCCAGGCGGAAATGTTAGACACTCTCGGGGACTTCTGTACGTGACGCAGAAAGTGTATATGTCAGAGAAAGAAAGGGAGAAAGGGGCGGTTCTAGAACGGGGAGAGAAAAGGGGAGTCGTGTCCCCCGAAAGTCACTCCATCCTTTCTATTTGCCTATAGAATGCCCCTCCGCCCGTCTCCCCCTTTGGACCTGCAATTCTTCACACCCTCGAGCGCACTGGGTGCTCTGGACACAAATACAAGGCGGGAGCTGGCCGGTGCTTCCTCACCCCTAGTATCTGGGCCTAGCCATGGCAAGCTTGCAGGGCTCTAGTGCCCAGGGTATATGCCAGCAGAGGAATTCCGCGGCAATCTCCCAGGCAAGCCAAGAAAAACAGGCGTGCTGTTCCTCAGTTTGTCCAGAGGAAACCTTACGCCCTTCCCTCCTGGAGGCTGAGAATGGAAAAAGCGAGATGAAGAATCCCGGCGGGGCCACCATGTGTGTACCATCTTTTGCTCTCCTTTCCCCCGCATATGCACCATTCCTCCCATTATGACTCTTTTACCCTGTCACACAATCATACCCAGCCCTCCACACCACATATAGGGCCCCAGTATCAGTGTCACACCCCGTCACTGTGTTAAATTGTCTCCTCTCCCTTGACCCACCCCTCTCCCCAGTCACACAACCACAAGGATACACCCTGGAACTGGGCATCCAGGAGATGAGCCCCCCACAGTGCAGAATCCCTTATCAGACCCCCCCCCCCCCACACACACACACTTCCCAGGTCAAGAGAGAAAGAGACCATTGGCAGGAGACAAAAGCAGGTTTATTTGGGCTCTGGGGCCAGGGATGCCTAAGGTCTGAGTTAAGGCAGCTCAGCTGGTTCTGAAGGCCCAAAGAGCAGGCCAGGACAGTGAGAAGGAGTGACTCAGTGTTGAAACCAAACCTCTGCATCTCAGAGTCCCTGGCCGGAGACCTCGGGAGTCAGTTCTGGGAAGGCCTGGGGATATAGAGGGGTCTCTGGTGTCCCCTGGGGTCTTTGTGCTTTTGCCAGGGTTGGGGGAATGGTCTGGGGGCAGGGAGCCTTGAATGCACAGCCTTCATTTCAGTAACGACCATTTAATTTGTTCCTTGGCAGACTGAAGAACCTGGGTGGGGTGGGGGTGTGCAAGGTTGAGAGAATTACTGGGGAGGAATGACAAGTACATTAACACTGCAGTGAGACGGGGGAGGGGGCGGTCTATAGCCGCCCTCTACGCGTCCCTATCATCCCCAGTCACTAGGTGGCAGCAGCTCATCTCTGCCTGCCGTAAGTGGGGCCGGGCCGTCAAGATGGGAAGAGCAGCCTAACTGGCTGCAGCCAACAACCAGCCCAGGCCAGAGCCTGCCCAGCTCTCCGCTCCTGCATCTGCAGCCCTGGGTGTGGCAGCAGCCCTGACTCCCCACACCATGCCATTCAAGCTCCCGCCCACAGTGCCACGTCCAGGCAGAGACGGGCCCAGGCCTGACACTTCCTGTGCCCAGACACCTCAGCAAACCCCTAGCTCTGGCTTTGGCTGGCAGTAGGTCCTCAACACCCCACCCCAACCCGCTGCTGATGTGGCACAGCTGGCAAAGGGCTCCTGGGCAGACTCTGCTGAGGGTCACCTGCACCCAGATGTGTTCACTCTAACATCCTGCTGAGGAAACCGCCTCAGCCCCATGTTTACACAGATCCATACGACTGTGCACACACCATGCCAACATGGTGGGGACCCCAGGTATGTCCCTCACGTTGTCCCTCCAGCCATCAAGCCTCATTCCCTTTCGAAGAAGGTCAATCCCACTGTATGTCCCTTCCTCCTGCCCACTCCCCCTCCTTTCTCAGGGACAGCCTGGCCCTGGAGTTCTCCTGCTTCTCTCGGCAAAAATCTTTCTCCTCATTTCATCTCCCATTCACTACCTGCAACTTCCTCAGTTTTTTTACTCAAGAATTCCATTAAAAGTGCTGTGCCTTCATTCTTTTCCCCTTTGGAAAACAGGATCTAGGCCAAGAGCTCTCCATGCATTAGCTCATCTAATTCTCTATGATAACTCTATGAGGAGTGTCCTGTGATTATGTGAGGCCCAGAGAAGTTGAGTAACTTGCCCTAGGCCACCCAGCTTGTAGGTGATAAGGCACAACATACATCCTGGGATGACTCACACCAGCACTTCTGTTCTTATCTGCTCTGCTCCTTAACCTCTTTAGCCCTGAAAATTGCCATGCGGCTGCATTCATCTCAGCAGGGTAGGAGGAGGCATTGGGAACTGGGAAGAGGGAGAGGCAGTGTGAGTACGAAGGGCAGTCACAGGAAAGTGGGCACCACACCTGGGGCCCCACGTGGGATGGTACAGGCCCATCTGAGCTTGGGCCATTACAGCAGGAGGTAGTTAGTGGCAGGGCAGGAAACTCCATAAAAGCAGAATTAGTCCGGGCAGACAGACCTGTGGGCAGACAGAATGGAGGTCAAGCTTGACAAGCAGGAAGTTTGCACAGCTGGGAAACCAGTCAAGCCACAGATCCAGAAACCTCACCCCTGCCCCACATGCACTTCCAGATAGGACAGGGGTAGACTCTTCCATAGTCAGGTCACTCGGGGACATGGTGGCAAGTGGTGAGAATTAGATCCCATCATGGACTTAAGGGTCCCTTAACAATCTCAGCGTGGACCCTAAACAGCAGGGGTGAGGGTTTGGAGGAAAACTCTATTTGGTATCCTTTCTAGGTTGGGGGAAGCATCAGAGGCCTAAGCCCCCAGATTGCTTTGGGGAACAAGTGACCCAGCCATCTCCAGGGTGGGCAGGTCATCCTGGGTTTTGATCCAACTATACCAAGCCAGGAAGGAGATAAGGTGAACTGCTAGGAAGGTGTCCATCATTTATTAATACCCAGCTCCACGTCACCTAGGGGACCCTGGAAGCCTCCACTGACTGTCTCCAAGAGATGGCCTGACACTGTCATCCCTTCCCTCCTGCACCCCTGACTTCTCAGCCTTGATAGCCCCACTGGGTCCCCCTGGGATGCTCTGCTCTCCTCCCACCAACCCTTTTCTGGCCAAGGCAGATGGAGGGGGCCTACCTGGGCCACACTGTGCTCAGTTAAGCCGCTGTCATCCGCCTGCACGGAAGCAGAGTCAGGGTGGTCAGGCCAGGGCGAGGGTTTTGGGTGAAGAAAGAGAGGCGAGGGAAAGGGGCTTGGGGGTAGTGGCGGCGAACAGATGCAGTGATCAGGGGATCCAGAGCTGCACATGTATACCACTTAGTGGAAGTCCTAGAGCTTCTTGTTTGGCACAAGGTGGGTGAGAGAGTGAGGGGGAATAAAGATGAGAGGAAAGGTTTCATCCAGACATGAGAAGCCAAACTGGGCAGGGAGGTTCTATCTATACACCCCCAAGGCCAACCTCAAGGCCAAGGCAGCCATCAGGTGTCTCTGTGAGGATTTATTTATTTCCCCAGTCTACTTCCCACTAGGGAGGATGGTGAGGTGTTTGTGATTCTGCAGGGGGAGAGGACAGAGATATCTTTTACTAATTGACACTCCTCTAAACTGCTGCTCCCCCAACAAGTGCATCACCCCAGTGGTTGCTTCTGCTAGAGGAGCTTGGGTTCCCGCCACCGGGGTTCTGGCAGCCCAGATACAGGGAGAACAGGAGGTGGAGAGGATGGGAAGGGCAGCCTGGAGGAGATGGGAGTGAGGGGGGATGCAGGATGACTCTTACCCTAAAATTCACTTTCTGGATCACTTGCTGGGGGTCACTCTCCAGAATCACACTACAAGATGACAGAAAAACCGAGAGGAAAATCAGCCACATGCTTCCCTCTGCCTCCGCTCCCTGCTAAGCCCTTCCCTTCCCTGCCGTATGCTACATTCCCCCTCCAAGGTACCTTCCTGCTGATACTCAAGCCAGAACTCTCCCTCACCACGGAGCACCCTCAGCTCTGATTCTCCCACACTTCATCATCACTGGGCAAACACTTAGAGATCAGGTGAGGGCAGTCCAGTCTAGAACAATCCGGTTGTCAAGAGCAGGGACTCAAAAACTGAGACCTCTAGAAAGTTCACTTCACCTCTGGGTCTAGGGATGGATTCAGATGCAGGGAAGGAAGAGAGGCCCCCCCCGCGGGGTCCCTATCTCGTTTCACTATTATTTTATGCCACAGGGTCATGCCATACACGAAAGAAGTGGAACTCCAAAAAATCAGAATCTACAGACCCAGTTATGGAGGCTTTCCTCGGCTAGTTGACGCTCTTTCCTGATGCCCTGGGGGCGTTCTGAAGCCACGTGTGGGTGTGTGCAGGGGTGAGAGCCAGTCACTGTGGGAAGGTTAGGGCTCACGGGGACTGAGTGACTCCTCCTTTTCACCCAGTGAGTCTCCTCCAGGGCAGAAGGAAGTGAACGAACATTTCTTGAGAGCCTCTCCCAGGCCCATCACAGGGGCACTTGCAGCCCCAGATCTCTCACCAGGGGTCCTTTGGACAGAGCAACCTAGGCCAAGGCTCCAGTTCAGGTGTTGACTCCACTGACACTTCCCTGATTTTCACTGGAGGGAAACTGTGAGCCCCTCAGGGGGCAGAAACTGGGCCTTCTAGGGGCACAGACCGGAAGCTGATAAAGCTTACACCCTCCCTTGTGAAGGTCCTTCCAAGGCCCTGCACCTCATTTTGTATTTGTAATTGTGTGTGTGTGTGTGTGTGTGTGTGCGCTTTGCTTTCCTTAAGGACAGTCTACCAAGTTGTATACACAAATTGTATATTCCACAAAACCTGGTTTTATTCCCCTCAGTCTTGGGTCCTAGCAATTAGCACAAGGCCTTGCAGCAGCAGCAGACAGTCAAGAGCTATAGAGGAAAGGAGGGAGGGAGGAGGGAGGGAGGAAGGAGGGAGGAAGGAGGGAGGAAGCCCACAGTACCCATTCCCAGAGTACCTCCCAGAGCCCCTGTCCCCCAGCAGGGTGGTACAGTGCTGTGGAAAGAGCACAATCTCTGGAAACATGCACATGTTTTAGATCTTGGCCCTGCCCCTCCCTAGCCATGTGATCTTGGGGACTTGAATCTCTGAGCCTCTGTTTCCTCTATTAAATGGATGGAATGACAGAGGCCCGTGGATGTCTTTCAGGTGATCTGTTCCCATTACCCTTTGCCCCAGAGCCAGACCTTCTTTTTTTCCCTGAATATTGCACCACCCCCATGGAAATTCACTAACCAACCCTTCTCCTAAGAGTTCCCACCATCCTAAGACTATAATCTTATGCCAATAGTAGGAAACATTTATTGAAGGAAAACCATGAGCTTCACTTGCGTCACCTTATTTAATCCCACACCCTTTGAGGCAGTTCCCTTACTGTCTCCATTTGAAAGATGGAGAAAGTAAGGAAAGTAAGTAACTGGCCCAGGTCACGCGTCTAGCTGGTGTTGGAATGAACCTCTAAGAGCAGGAGGTGTGGCAGCAGCAGGGCTCCGCCTGAAGGAAGTCTTCCCAGGAAGGGGCAAGTATCTGTGCTGCCTGCTTCTCCTGGGCACTGGAAATCAAACCGTCGCCCCAAACCCTGCCTAGTCAACAGTCAGCCATAGTTGGACACCAGATTACTTTCTTGTGTGCTTCTCTTTGGCTAACATTGAAGTCAACCTCCATCCTCATGAGTGGGGTAGGGGGGATGGGATGCTGGGGGAAGGGAGGGAGAAGTTGGCCAGAGAGCCAACAGTGTGCTGGGTGCAACCTAGAGCTGATGACTTTCAAGGGCACCTCCCGCTGTGAGTGTCCCTGACCAGCCCCTCTTCCCTCCCCTCCTCCTCACCCGCCATCCACAATCTCGTCCAGCACCAGAAAGGCTCCGTCCATGTTCTCCAGCAACCAGCGCTTCTCCACGTTCTTCCTGAAGGCAGACACAGCTCTGGAACCTCCCCATGGCCAGGAGAAGCCGGGTCCCTGTCTAGGTGAGGCGGACCCGCTCTCTCCAAAGATTGCCTTATTTCCCACCGCCAATCCCCCGCACAAGCACAGGGAAGGAGAATGTCAAGGGCAGTGAGGGCAGCACCTGGGCAAGGGATCCCTGCCCAGAGCACGGGTCTGCTTCCTTAAGCTCCCCTTGCCCACCGTCCTCACACTTTGAGCAGGGACCCTGTGCCTACCCTTAAGCATTTCACAGCACTTCAGGCGCTATAGCCTTACTGTAGTTAATTGTGTCGACTGTGAACATTTATCTTTGGGTTATCTGCGTTTGGTTTACCCAGGCTGCGTTCACTGGGGTAGATACCAGATCACTGAATGGGGGTGGAGGGAAAATCACCCTGAGCTTCAAGTCAAAAGACCTGAGTTTGAATCTCTGCTCTGATATAAATAGCTTGTAACCTCAGGCAAATCATTTAGTTTCTCTAGACCTCATTTTCTGGCCATACCATTGCTTGATCAGGTAAAGGGCAGGGTCCTTGCAGAAGGATGCTCTGGCTCCAGCCTTAGTCTTGTGGGGACTTCAGGAGAAAAGAGCAGGGAGGAAGGGTCCCGCCTCTGTGATGTACGAAGGTCTGGGGGATGGGAGCCTTGGAGGATAGAGGGCCTCACTCACCTTAACACATGGTTCAGGGACTCAAACAGGCAGGTAAGAACAGACATGAGCATCAGCTGGGGGTGGGCAGATAATGGGAGGAGAAAAACGAGAGAGCTTGAGGTTAAGAAGGCTAAAAGGAAATCTCAGAGCCTGACTGTGTGGGCAGCTGTCCCTCTTCAGAGAGGACATGGCTGGAGCCTGACTGCAGTTTGACCTGAGAGGGCCCCTCCCCTCCCCATGTTTGGGTTGGAAGCACTGGAGTGCCTGCTGTGGGACACTGAGTACATCCTTCTCCAGTGATGTTTAAGACACAGAGGCCTCTGAGGACTCCATTTCTGGTACCCAAGGAATCTAAGGAACATCACGGATATGCACTGTTCCAGAAAGAACCATTCTGGCTGCTCCCAGTTCCCCAGAGTCTAGAAGGAGGGGTACCAATGGTGAGCCTCCCAGCTTCTACCCCAGAATCCAAGCCTCCTTGTCACTCCAACCTCCTGAATTCACCTCGTTCTCATAGGATGAGCCCACCACATACAGGAAGAGGTCAATGCTGCTCTTGTAGACGATGGTCATGCCCCCGAAAAATGCAATCTCACCTAGAAGAGCGGGGGGGGTCTCAGTTCTCGTCACCTCTGCCTGGCCCCTCCTCCCCGTCTGCAGCTCTGTGCCTCTTGCCCTATTTCCTTCTTCCCCTTCCAGAGAACCCTTGCAAAGGAAGTTCCCTGGCGGTCCAGTGGTTAGGACCCCACACTTTCACTGCCAAGGGCCCGGGTTCAATCCCTGGTCAGGGAATTAAGATCCCACAAGCTGAGAGGCCAAACAAACAAAGAACCCTTGCAAAGACTAGCACCCTTGAAAAGACACGCACTAGGGACACTACTATTAGGCTACTCTGTGTCCCTCCCCCCACCCTCTACTCCATTCCCAGCACTTGACTGCCTCATTCTAAGAAGTCAACAAACCTGGGTCAAGGCTGACCTTTTGCCCACCATACGCAATGCCTAAGGCTAGTGCCCCAGGCTAGTGCGGGCCCCTTCCACTGAGAGAAGTCCAGGCATGCCGTAGGCAGGAAGAGGGGGGTTGAGAGGGAGGGGAGTGAAGGCTCACAGGAAGAAGAGAGAAGAGAACAGCTGGGAAGGAGAGGAAAAAGCACCTCTGAAGAAAAGGGAATGGCCTGTGGGTGTGTGAGGCCGACGGGGACAGATGTGTCCAGATGAAGATGACGGTGTGCATCTGAAAGTTCTGCACGAGCAAGAGGCGGACACTTACTATCAGTCCGGCTGGTCTTGTTGAAGACATTTTTCTCGAAGGCCATCTGCTCCTTCATGGAGGGGAATGTGTCGTCGTAATACTAGGTGAAAGGGAAGGAGAAAAGGTGACAGCTGTTCCACAGAGCTTCCTCCCTGGATGGGTGGCAGGGAATGGTGGGTGCTGGCCAAGCGGGACCCTGCTGCCGTGCCCCATCTTCTCTTGACCGCCCTCTAGGCCTGTCTGCTCGCTGTTTCCCCATAAACACAAATTCTGAGCAAATAGAGGAATTTTGAGGCCTTCTCGTGGAGTCCTGTCCTGATTTCTTGAAGGTCTTTGTACATTCCGCAGATGTGCAGTGTGCGAAAGACTGCGGTGGTCGCTAGGCCACACTGTTTCTACACTAACCTGAGTCTACAGGAAAGAAGGCAGAGCCAGGGACCCTTTAACACAATAATATCACAACAGCTACTTTATTATCCACATTATATGGATGTGGAAACTGAGGCGTGAAGTCAGGTAACTTCCCTGACATCTCACAGTTGTAAGGGACAGAGCTGGGATTGAACACCAACGATGGTCTGACTTCAGACAGGGTTATGGTAAAGATGAAATATCTAAGGGAAAGTTCCTGGCACACACTGCCTAATTAAGTCAATGCTGTTTTGTTTGGGTTTGATGAGACTCTCTCTCTGACTCAGTTCCTGCATCTGAACATGGATGTGATCTGCTGGGAGGAGGCCCTGGAACTTCTGGTTGCCGAGACACCTCTGACCAGCTGCAGCAAGAGATGTCAGCTCAGCTTTCAATTTTCTGAATGTGGATTTTGCCACTTAGTACCCCATCTGCAGGCAAATTAGCAGTCTCCCTGCTGGCCACTGCTGTGGTGAACAAGCTCATTTCAATGTCATGAAGTCAAAAAGTTTCAACCCATACAAACGAAAAATCTACAATGCATTTTGTAGCTAGTTTAGGTGCCATAGTCCTACTATAGTTAACTGTGTTGATGGGAGACATTTATTTTTGGATTATTCTAGTTTGGTTTATCCTGGCCATGTTCACTAGCACAGATACCAGACAGTTGAATAGTTGGTGCAGTGAAAACCACCCTCCTGAACTTCAGGTCAAAATACCTGAGTTTGGATCTGTGTTCGGATATTACTACCTGTGACCACAGGCAACCCTTTTAGCTTCTCTAGACTGCATTTTCCTCATTTGTGAAATGAAAGAATTGGATTATATAGTCTCTAAAATCTTGTCTGGTTCTAAATCCTTAGTGTTTACCAAGCTGTGGAAGAAAAGTGGAGGTTACTTGTTCAGAATCTGGGGACTAGGACTCCGGGGTCCCAGGCCAGTGGAAAAGATGGTGAGAAGACATTTTAGGGAACATTTTAGAAACAGAGGAGACAGCCCCACCCCCTTTCAGGGGCCAGCAGTCTGACAAGGTAGGAGGATGGACAGAATGGCCTTTGGAGGAGTCTCAGCTGAGGTGCTCTGAGTTGCAGAGCCCACAGTGGGGTCCCTCCTGCCAGGAGAGGCAGCTTGGTGGGGACTTCTGTTATTGGGCCTGTGGCACAGTGTCTTCAGGGGCCCTCCGGTGAAGGTGGGAGGTTACCTTGGCCAGCAGGCGGTGTCCGTCATTATCTAGGATGAAGACAGCCTTGATGGTGTAGAGGGAAGGTTCCTGCAACTGACACGGGGCGGGGTGGGTGGGGGGGAGAGCTCCGTTGGCCCCTAATTCAGGGTAGACCTCCTGTCATTGGCTCTACGGGACCTTCTGGTCCCAAGAGTCAATCCTCAGGCTCCAGCGACCCCAACCCCAAAGGTCCACAGCTGGTTCCGGCCCAACCCTGTGCCACATGGGCCACTCGGGTGCCCGCTCCCCTCCCAGGCAGATGGTCCACTGCAGGCCCCGGGTGGGCGCTGTGCCCACTGGGTGCGGAAGGTCCGTCCGGGCCCAAGTTCTGTCATGCACTGACTGCTCCAGAGCCCGAGTCGGAGTGTATCACAGAACCTGGGCCGGGGGGACAGCGGCGCCGAGCCTCCTCCTCCAGCGGCCAGCGGCCAGCGGCCGAGGCTGGACCCGCGCTCTCCGCGCGCCCCCAGCCCCCGGCCCGTCGGACTCCAGAAGCACGCACGTCAGCCCGAGGCCCGGGGCGGCCCCGCGGCTGCCTAACCCTCCGGGAGAATCGCAATCCAGCCCCGCCGAGCCGTGCCCCCGCCCGCGCCGACTGCTCCAGAACTTCGTCCAAGCGGACGCGAGACCGGCCTCCTCCCGAGTCCGCGCGGAGGAACTTTTCTGCCTGCGCGGGCGCCGCTCCTCCCCGGCCGGTCCGGGCGGCACCAAGTTCCCCAGCGCCCAGCGGGCGACTTGTGAGCTGGCGCCGCCCGCTCGGCCCCCGGTGCCGCCCGCTCCGTACCCGCAGCCCCGCGGGCTCCCGGCCTCGGGCGGGCGGCGCCGGGCCCCCGGCCGGGGCGGCCGCGGCCCCCTCCCCCGGGTGCGGACGTGGCCAGGCCTCCGGCCGCTGCATTCCGCTCGCCGCCTCGCGCTGACAGCGCCGCCCCACCCCGCCCCGCGCCCCCCGGGGCCGCCGCCTGCTCCTCCCCGGCAGCCGCCGGCCTCGCGTCCGCCCTCTCTGCCCGTCTGCGCGTGTCCTTCCTTTCCCCGCGGCCCTTCCCTCCTCGTCCTCCCTCGTCTCCTCTCCGTTCCCGCTCTCTCCGCCTTGCGCCCACACCCCAGCGCTCCTTCCCCCACCTCTCCTTCCCCTCGCCCTCCTAGTCTCCTCAAAGCCCACAGCTCCCCGCATCCTCCGTTTGTCCCAGGACCGGCCTCTCTTTCCCCTCCTGCCTTCTCTCTGACTTGTGGGTTTGGTTTGCACCGACGTCCGCAGGCTGTCCTGAGGCCAGCAGAAAACACAGGCAAAGTCCAGTTTGTCTTTTGACTCCTGGTAGGTACCGTTGGGACAAATATATCAGGTCATCCTTTGGGTCTCAGAGACAGGTTCTAGCAGTGGGAGCAGATGAGGGCAGCTCTTAGAGAGACCCCTCTGCATAGAAGAGTTTCTCCCACTCCTCTCACGCGACTTGGGTTAGGGAGCCATGGCGCCCGGACGCCGTGGCAGAAGTCTCCCAAGACACAGACACGACACAATCTGAAACAAGACAGATGCCTAGCAGCACAAAGGCTTCACCAGTGAATGGCATCAAGCTTTGCCACGCTTTGGTTCCTTTGGCCTAAGTACACCAGAGGACAAGCTTTAGCTTCAGCGTCCTCAAGGCCAGTGGGAAATTCACACTCCAACGGTACAGAGTTTACAGTACTTATCCATTTACCTATCACAATACCAGGCATGCATGTTACACTTAAGACTTTTCACGTACATTATCTGATATAACTTACACCTGTGAGGTAGGTGTTCTCATCCCCATTTTAAGCAAAGGGAGACTCAAAGTTTGTGTGATCTTTCAAGATCCTTCAGCTAATCAATAGTTGAATGGAGGTGGAACCCAGAAATTCAGACTAAGAATTTCTTCTCCATTCTTCTCTTCAGGTCCTTTGATGTTGGGTACCACACTCACTCATCCCAGGTGACTGGGGAATGGGGGTTTCCTCTGCTGAATGGTTTCAAGCCATCTCATTCTTCATCTCAACTTCAATGTCATCACCAAAAGGCCTTCTCTGACAACCACCGAATCTGACTTGGTAGGTCTCTGCTGTCACATTCTCTGTCTCAGCACCCTACATATTTCTTTTGTTGTATTGAATCTCCAAATACCATTTTTACTAATTTGTTTACAAATGTGTGTGGTCCTTCTCTGCATCAGGCATTGCGTACTACAAAAATAGAGATAATGTGCCTGTGGAATCGCTGGTGCCCCAAAGAGGACACACGACAGGTCCAGTGAAACCATGTTTTATGTGCTATACAAATATTTGAGTGCTTCCTATGTGCCAGTTACTTTTTTAGTCACTGGGATGCAACAATAGCCAAGGTAAACAAAATCTTTGCTCTCGTGGAGCTTATTCAAGTGTTTGTGTGTGTGTGTGTGTGTGTGTGTGTGTGTGCATTTCTGTGCAAGACATAATAGGCACATAAATGAATAAAATAGATATTATTTGAATTGCTGGTAAGCACTATGAAGAAAAATAGATCAGGAATGGGTATCAGGAATGTGAGGGGTTGGGGAGAGGCAGGGAAAAATGCCATTTTCATTAGGGTCATTTGAGAAAGCCTTCAAGAAGGTGACATTTGAACAAAGAGCTGAAGGAAGTGAGGGGGCGAGCCACACGTGTCTGAGGAAACGTCTACTGAACCTCTTTATGATGATTTAGAAGGCACATCTGAATCTTCCCTGCAGGCTACCAGAGTTATAATAATGAACATTAATCAATGCTATTTGGTATAATGGAGGAAAAGACAGTATTTTAATTGCTTGGATTCCAGATGATCAGAAGTTATGTCAATGGTCATGCCGGCTCAATGTTATTAAAAATACTAATTTGGGGCTTCCCTGGTGGCACAGTGGTTAGGAATCTGCCTGCCAAGGCAGAGGACACGGGTTCGAGCCCTGGTCCGGGAAGATTCCATGTGTCGCGGAGCAACTAGGCCCGTGGGCCACAACCACTAAGCCTGTGCTCTACAGCCTGCAAGCCACAGCTACTGAGCCCGTGTGCCACGATTACTGAGGCCCGCGTGCCTGGAGCCGGTGCTCCGCAGCAAGGGAGGCCACTGCAGTGAGAAGCCCACGCACCGCAGCGAAGAGTGGCTCCCACTCGCTGCAGCTAGAGAAAGCCCACGTGCAGCAAAGACCCAAAGCAGCCAAAAATAAAATAAATTTTAAAAAAGTACTGATTTGATTTCGATGCTTTAATATTTCTGTGAGCTCGTCCATTATTAGCTCATATTTGCAACGACAGCACCAAAAAGCCTCCAGGGGCATTTCCTAGCCTCTGTGTAGTGAATGGTACCCACAGTGGGAGAGGGTCAGCTTGCAGAAGGAGAGGAAGACCTGGGAAGACGGGACTTAGAGAGCAGGAGTGGCTCCGGGGAGAGGAAGGGGAGGAATTAGTGACAGCAGAGTGGCTGAGAGGCACTGAGGGGGGCAGAGGGGCTGGGGATGAGAGAGAAGGCCAGGGAAGGAAGCTTAGGAACCGAAAAATCCTCAGCACCACCACCACCACCACCACCACCAGGGTTGCTATCGTTATCATCATCAGGATCGCTTTACAGCTTAAGTGCCGTGGTGAATAAGTAAATCCAGAGCACTCAAGTTGAACTTTTCAAGGAAGAGATTTCCTCCTATCATGGCTCCTTCCCAAACTCCCTCAACAGAGACCCCAGGACTCCTTTCCTTCCTCAGGGTCCCCCAACCCGGGGTGCCCCTTTAGTGGGGATTCTGTGTAAACATACACGTTCAGTGTGCACGGTGTCAGGACAATGTCCCCCACAGAGCACAGCCTTACAGTGTAAGGCTGGCAGCACTTGGGAAGCCTGCAAGTGCAGCAGAAAAGAAGCTGCTGGTGAGCTTCTCAGAATGAGGAAGCCAGAGCTGGGTTCAGAAAGAAAGCCGCTTGCTGTTTCCCTGTTCCCTCCTTCCTTGAGAAGGGGCGGGGTGCCCTGGGAGGAGGTGCTGTGCGCATCTCTAAGCAGCTGGGGTCTGTGGAGAAGCTGGACTCAGAATTGGTCCTAAACACACACACACACACACACACACACGCACACACACACACACGCACACACACACACACACACATATGTCTCTGCCCTTTGGAGTCTCCAGGAGGTTAGTGATTCAAATAGGTTCCCCTCTGGGCCTTGATGTATCTTGAAGGTGAGACCATTCCATTTCCTCTGACTCACCCTCCTGCTGCCACATTTCTGTGCTGTCTGTCCTAGGATTTCAGCATCTGTTCTTGTGTGACAAGAAGAAACAGCTCCCTTGGGTAACAGCCTTTCTCTCTCCTTCCTGCTATAATGTCAAGAGGGGGAGGTGTGTGTGCAATGTGAGGTGTGGTTGTGTGTGCTTGTGGCATCCTCCAGAGAGAAAACGAAAGCTTCCATGCTCTGTCTGCAGGATGAGTTTCCAGTTGACCATCCTAAAGACAGCTCTCATTTCTTCAATGTGTTTGGCTTTCTCTGGGATAACAAGGTTGTAGGGTGGGTGGAGAGAGAGCTGGGCAAGAAAGGGACCTCACGCTTAGCTCTACCCATGCATGAAGGACTTTATACACAGGATCCGATTTTTAAACTTTGTGAATATGTATATTGTTAACTCCATTTTAGCTCAGGAGGGCCCAACTAGTAAGTTTTGGAACGCAGCTCTGAGTCCAAAACACCCACTTTTCCCACCTCACAATAGCACCTCACTGACTGTGACATGCCACACTGAGAGCTATACAAAGAAAGTTACCCAACACTGTTTGGGACAACATGGTGAGACATACAGGACCACTGAGTTCAGCTTCATAAAATGTTACACCAAGACATGAATGACTAAAGAAGCGTTTTCATTGGGTAGGTCCAGGAAGAGAACACGTTAGGACTGAGAAAGAGCACGTCGTAAAATCAGGTGGTGATTCTGGTCCGCACTCATGATTACCACCGCTGTGCTTTTTTACTCAACTTGGATTCTTGCCCCCAAGCTACTGATTCTCTACTCTGGCTGCATATAAGAATCACCTAAGGAGCTTTTATAAAATCCTGATGTCCAGGGCTGCTCTGGGAGACTCTGATTTAATTAGTTGGGGGGGTGGGACCTGGGCAAGCCCCCTAGGTGATTCTAATGTGCAGCCAGGGTTGAGAAGCAATCTTCTAAGACAGCCATGGGAGAGGTGCACAGGGAAGAGACTGGCTTGTAGAACCTCTTTTGATGGTTTAATGGTAACAAGCTTGCTAATGATGTTTACCATGTAAGAAAGGGGGTATTGACAGGATGTAATGCTAGAATCTCTCAGAAGGGTGTTAAGGAAATCTCAGGCAGTCATTTTATCCATTCCCCTTGACTAGTTGGAAATTGGAGAGTGAGAAATATTTATATAGGTTAACAACATTTAAAAACATTTTTAAAGAAAGGAAAACTAATGGGTGAGCAGAATGGCAGAAAGATTGGGTTTCCCCTTTGGGGAAAAAGCAATTCCTGCTATTCCAGAAGAACTCTAAACCACAGCCAGTCTGCCTTCCCACATGCCCTTCTCCGAGGGTTTCTGGACAGGAGTCATCATCACAGGATGTTTGGAGGATGGATGTGCCTGCCCGATGGCAGCAACAGCTGTTCCTACAGAGGAAGGTGGGTCAACGTAGATATCACTGGGATGAGTAGGATTTCAGTGTAGTTAGCTGGCTTTCTTTCATGACCCCAAATCCCTGTGCATTAGAACTAACCAACTTCCTGGCTTCCCACTGCCTTCTCTCCTGAGCAGCCTGGAGCCTCCCTGGCAAGACCTGGTTCCACTGTTGGCTCTCAGCCTCTCCCTCAGGGAGCAAGTACATGCACTCACTTTTTCCAGTGGTCTTCTCAGTCTGATTTAATGGATATACCAGGACGGATGACACATCAGCATGGGATCTTTCTTTCGCTTCTTGGGTAATTGTCCTATTAACAGCTGTTCCCGGGAAAGGAGGGTGTGTGTGTGGGGGGGCGGGGAGGAGGGTGGCTTCCTGGGTGAAGAAGGACACACCCTGGATTTTACAAGGTTAATCAGTGGGTTCTGGGAAGGAGGTTTACACCTGCTCAGCCTTGACCTGGAACTCTAGACAGCGTGGAAGACGGTCTTTCGATCTCCACTCCCTACACAGAGTACTATTAAATATCCTGGGTGCCTACACCCTGCCAGGCCTCACTGCCGGCTGCTGAGATTTTCTCTACGTCTCTGCTCTCCTCAGCCCTTGCAATGGGCTAGCAATTCTTTGTCTTTCCCATTTTTCTTCCCACCTTTCTGTAACTGCTAAGCAGAAAACTTTTTCTAACTACCCCTAGTTATTCTTTTTTTTTTCTCCTAGTCATTCTTTAACCCAATAATACAGTTCCTGATCCAGCTCTCTCCCACTTTACACTCAAATAATTATTATACACATTTAAACATAGTACTTGAAGTTGGGAGGCAAAAGAAAGGGAACAGGATAGTGTGGACAAAAGACCTCTCCACACCTTTCCCACCCCTTCTCTAAGGATTTTTTTTTTAACATCTTTATTGGAGTATAATTGCTTTACAATGGTGTGTTAGTTTCTGCTTTATAAGAAAGTGAATCAGCTATACATATACATATATCCCCATATCTCTTCCCTCTTGCGTCTCCCTCCCTCCCTCCCTATCCCACCCCTCTAGGTGGTCACAAAGCACCAAGCTGATCTCCCTGTGCTATGTGGCTGCTTCCCACTAGCTATCTATTTTACATTTGGTAGTGTATATTTGTCCATGCCACTCTCTCACTTTGTCCCAGCTTACCCTTCCCCCTCCCCATGTTTCTCTAAGGATTAACATGGAGCCCTTCCTATTCTCAGTGCCTGTAACTCTCTCCACACCCAGGACCCCAGAAAGGAGAGAAAGGAAAGAAGAGGATGGGTAAGAGAGCTATCTTAACAAACTTGTGAGTCATTAAAAAGTGACCAAATGAATTTAGGCTTTCAAAGTGATGTGAGAGTATCACATGGTTATCTCCTCAGTGTGGCTGTCCCACCCACAGTTGCCATTTCAGTGAATGTTTATCTTGATTTCATGTTAGTCTTATATGTACTACATAACTTTATTTCTCATCCCAGGCACCTGGTACCCTGCTATGCAGCTCAAAAGAAACTTGTAAAGTACAAATGGACTGTCCAAAACACTCAGTTTTGTTGGTGCTAAGGTTCCCTGACTCCCCATAGATAAACGATTGCCCAGTTGTTGTTTTTTCAGAACTGTGTCAAGGTTTAAAATTGTTCTCTATTTGCTGTGTCAAACAGATGGCCACTCTTAGTATGCAATTTCTCCTTCTATCTTCTCAAAATAGTCTTGTATTTTAGCCTGGTAACTTTAGTCTAGTCTTGATATGTTTTAGTGCTATGGTTTTAAAATATTTCCTTCTCAACCCCCTTGATATATTTTTAGAGTTACTGATTACACCTTAATTTCTCCTCTTTTCTTATCCAACAGCAGTATTTACCTTCATGGTCTTATTCAGGGGCTGAATGGTCATCCAGTTTTTTAGATAATATGCCATATTCTTCAAAACCACACCTCCTCCAATTATTGATTTCTGCTTTTAACAGGAACTTTTAATCACAGGCCTGCTTGAGTTCCCCTTCAGTTATTCAGCAAGTACTTTTTATTTATTTATTTAAAAAATGTTTTATTTTATTTCTTGTATTCTGGCGGCACGTGGGATGGTTCTCCAACCAGGGATTGAACCCTGGCCTCCTCAGTGAAAGTGCGGAATCCTAAGCACTAGCCCACCAGGGAACTTCCATAAAATATTTTACTTATTTGTTTGGTAGTACCAGGTCTTAGTTGTGGCAGGCGGGCTCCTTAGCTGTGGCTCGCCAGCTCCTTAGTTGTGGCATGTGAACTCTTAGCTGCAGCATGCATGTGGTATCTAGTTCCCTGACCAGGGATTGAACCCAGGCCCCTCGCATGGGAAGTGCAGTCTTAACCACTGCGGCACCAGGGAAGTTCCTTATTTATTTTTTAAAGTCGAGATGTTATTTATTTATTTATTTATTTTTGGCCACACTGTGGGCTTGTGGGATCTCAGTTCCCTGACCAGGGATTGAACTCAGGCCATGGCAGTGAAAGTCTGGAATCCTAACCACTAGACCACCAGGGAACTCCCGGCAAGTATTAAGTATCTGCCATTGCAGGCACTGTCCTAGGTTTTGAAGACTCAACAGTTAACGCACAAAATTCTAGTCCTCATGGGGTTTCTATTTTAGCATTTTCTGGGTGACAAATAGTAAAATGAATAAATAAAACATGTGCTCTCTGAACCCATCTTTTTTTTGGTTAATTATTTATTTTTGGCTGCGCAACGGCTCTCTCTAGTTGTGGGGAACGGGGGCTACTCTTTGTTGCTGTGCACAGGCTTCTCGTTGCAGTGGCTTCTCTTGTTGCGGAGCAAGGGCTCGAGGGGCTCGGGCTTCAGTAGTTGTGGCACTCGGGCTCAGTAGTGGCGGCACTCGGGCTCAGTAGTGGCATGTGGGATCTTCCCCGACCAGGGCTCAAACCTATGTTCCCTGCATTAGCAGGCGGATTCTTAACCACCGCACCACCAGGGAAGTCCCCTTAATCTGTCTTTGAAATGAGTAACTAGTTTTCTGAGGATTCAACGCAGTATACTCCTAAATGGTGAAAGTGCATTATAATCTGTGAACCACCCAGAATTAAGCCGCCTAATTCTCCAAACACATGATGGACTAGGTGTTCTCATCAAATAAATTACCAGTTGGCCTTGTCCTTGGTTGTATAAGAACCAATGGCTCGCCCACTAGATTAGCAGGATCTTCCAGGGAGTCAAGAATTTGAGTCAATGCCTCTTTTTGTCCCACAGCTAGGAACAACTTACTGCAAACGCCGCCAACTCAGTGACAGCCTAAAAGTGGTCTTTGCACCAGCTGTATGAAAACTACCCGAGTTGTTTAATAAACGGGCAAGGTTATCAGGCTGCCACCCCAGGGTAAGAATCAGAACCTCTGGTGTGGTGCCTCAAAATGTGCAAGTTCAACAACTTCCCAAGGTGATGCTGGAGGTAAACCAATGTTTGGAAATCACAAAGATGTCGGCTAGAAGAGACTGGAGAACACTAGAAACTGAGGAAAGTTCCTGAAAAGCAAAACTAACCTGCGTGGGAGGCTGGGCAGAGGGGCTGTGTGGGGAGGTTGGTACAGAGGAGAAAGTGTTTGTATTATGACAAAAACAACTAATTATGTCACATTCCTCATAACCCCAACGTCCCACCACCGTCGTGGCAAGCCGTCCGCAGGGTTTGCCTGGGACAGGCGGCGTAAGGATCCCTGACTGGCAAGGGGCCCAACGCGCAGCCCGCACGGAGCGGAAGCTAGGAGAGCGGTTTCCGCTGCCAGCACCCAAAATGGCGGCACGAGCGTCCCCACCATGCGAAACACATGCTCTGTGCCCCACCTCAGCATCTCAGGTCTTACTGGACTTTTGCAAGTCACCGTGGGAACCCTCAAGGGGGGGACCCCGCACTCCGGCGGCGATACCACCTCCCATTCCCAGCCCTAAGCCCTTATACCCTCGCCAAAGAATGCACTGGAAGCGCTCAGCCTATTAACTTCACTCCGTGCCCAGCCTGTAATACCTCCTGCAGCCGGCTAGCGACGGGCGCACGGCTGAGGGGTCCCGAACGCCGGGCGATAGGGCCTTCGCCCCACTTTATTGGTGGGCCCATGCCGTGGGGCGGGCCTACATGCCCATTGGGCCGTGGACCGTGTCAGTCTTGGGAAATCGGCAAAGGGAGAAGGAGGCGCACTCAGCCATTGGGTTCTCTCTGCTGTCAATCAAAGCGACATCCGGCGACGGCCAATGTCTCCGCTCGTTGATTGGAGAAACGTGTCCCGGGGGAGTACGCGGAGGGCGGGCTTCCGTGTGAGGTAGAAGGAGGGGGCGGGGAGGGAAGCGGAGGCTGGGGAGCTCTAGGCCGGCCGGCGGTGGCGGCGGCAAGGCCTGGCCTCGGGCTGAGCGCCTGCTGTGGCGGCAGCGGCGGACGCCGAGATCAGCAGAGGGTATCAAGCACATTTCTTTCCCTAACGGGAGGGGCGCAGCGCCGCGGGGCCGAGGCTTACGGGGTGAAGGGCGGCGGGGTGGAGCTGAGGGGCAGGAGGCGGGAGCGGGCGGCCGAGCGGAGTTCGCGTCGGGGCCGGGCCCTGGGCCTGGCAGGGAGGGGCCGAGAGGCAGTGGAGAAAGCATCTCCGGGGTGGGTTGGACTGGGGAGGGCTGAGGGCCTGAGAAGGCGTGGTGTTAGCCCAGGCTTGGGAGCGGGGTGGGGCCATAAGGGCGGAGGGCGGGGTGGGGTTTGGCCGTCAGGGTGGGTCAAGGCCAGGAAAGTAGCACTTGTTCGCTGCTGCCCAGAGGCTAGAAGTCGAGGCGCCAGGAGCGGCATGGCGACTTGGTCCCAGCCGGACTCGGGTATCCGGGGCAGGGTGGGACCGGGCTCAGGCCTGGCCTTACTCGATCTTTAAGGGACCTTGTCCGGTTTCTCGAACTTAATTGGCTCTTGGGAGGTTTTTAGTAGTAAATTGCGTGAGAATTGGAGGGAAGTGTAAGCAGGAATTCTGGGTCGCAATTATGTTTACTCCAACCAGATAAGGGCGTGTGTGTGTGTGTGTGTGTGTGTGTGTGTGTATGTATGTGTATATATCCCTCTTTCTCTTTAGGATGAAGTTCGTAGATGGGTCACAGCAGTGAACAGGAGAGAGCTATGTCGTGGTTTATGAGGTTAATGGAAGCTCAGAAGTAGAGACTAGAAAGTGAAAGGCAGCTTTACTCCCTCCCCACTTGGCTATCTGGGTTGAAGACTTGGCCATATCCTTCTGCTTTGGATCAGAAGGTCACGTGAATGAAAATAAAACCTGCCTATTCAAATTCTGGACCTAATAATCCTGCCTCAGGGCCCCCCATCTCGTCAGTACCCCCATTTTTTTAAAATGTGAGAGTGATAGGAAAGGGAAATCAGATTTTAAAGTTGGAAAAACAAAAGGCGTTATTCTTTTCTATGATGTGGTGGTTGTCTTCTTGTCCTTTTACTCTCACCCATTAATAATCTCTCTCTCCCTTTTAGAACTTGAAGGCACAAGAATTGTAGGCAGTTTTCTACTGAGAGAGGAGAAACAAACTTTCTTTTAAGATAGGAAATGGACTTCTCACGCTAAAAATAGAAGCTGGGTAGTGTGTATGGAGTGGGGGGAGGGTTGGTAAATCAGACAACGTGTAAAGTATTTTGGATGCCCTGGGCATTATCTGCTTATCCAAAATGAGCCACCTTTTAGGGTGCTGCAGAATTAATATCCAGAAACTGAGATCCCTTGTGAGCAATACCTTCCTCTCATAGTTGTTCTGTCTGTAACAGGTTTTCATGTTTTGTTTTTCTTGGAGTATAATAACTGATTTCTTTTTAAATAAAAAATAAAAGTGGCCTTTTAATGTGTTTCCTACCTCTGCCTTGGTCATGGCATGAAAATTATGGAATCTTATCCTGTTGCTTTTGTGATTCCCATTTCAGGTTTCTTTGGAAACCCCCCTGGTAAGTGTGGAGGAGGCGGGACACTCTGACCCAAGACAAAAGGCCTGTAGCTCCAGCCAAAGGAAATAAACCTTAGGAGAGAGAAGGAAAAAAAATATCCATCAGCTGTTCCCGAGAACAACCTGCAGTGAAATTTACAGAGAGGACAACTAATGTGAGTGAGGAAGTGACTGTATGTGGACTGTGGAGACAGTAAGTCACGTGGGCCCTGAGGGCCTGGACTGGGTTAGGAAACAGTTGTACTTTCAGAGGTGAGGTGTCAAGAAGGGAAAAGTGAATGTGGTCTGGAGTGTGGCCTTGGCTCCAAGGGGTGTGCTTTCCTCTGAGGCTGTCAGGAAGCTCAGCCCCTGTGTTCTGCCAGGGTGGGGTACAGGGTTTGGCACTGAGGAGGGTAACTTGCTGGCTGGAGCAGCAGAGCAGTGGCCTTGATTTGTCTTTTGGAAGATTTAAAAACCAAAAAGCATAAACATTCTGGTCCTTCAGCAATGCTTTCTCTGAAGAAATACTTAACGGAAGGACTCCTCCAGTTCACCATTCTGCTGAGTTTGATCGGGGTGCGGGTGGACGTGGATACTTACCTGACCTCGCAGCTCCCCCCGCTCCGGGAGATCATCCTGGGGCCCAGTTCTGCCTATACTCAGACCCAGTTCCACAACCTGAGGAATACCTTGGATGGCTATGGTATCCACCCCAAGAGCATAGACCTGGACAATTACTTCACTGCCCGGCGGCTCCTCAGTCAGGTGAGGGCCCTGGACAGGTTCCAGGTGCCAACCACTGAGGTTAATGCCTGGCTGGTCCACCGGGATCCGGAGGGGTCTGTCTCTGGCAGCCAGCCCAGCTCGGGCCTCGCCCTCGAGAGTTCCAGTGGTCTCCAAGATGTGACAGGCCCAGACAACGGGGTGCGAGAAAGCGAAACGGAGCAGGGATTCAGTGAAGATTTGGAGGATTTGGGGGCTGTAGCCCCTCCAGTCAGTGGAGACTTAACCAAAGAGGTTAGTGGCGACGTGGAGGGGAGGGTGGGAAGGGTCTGGGGTTGCGGGGGTGGGCTGAAGGGTGGTCCTGAAGGAGTGTAGTAATAGTAGTAAGCCCTGCAAAGAACCAGAGAGGTTCCGGGGGGTCTCAGGCATTGTTCTGGGATAGGAGTGGGCTAGATTGTCTGACTAAGATTGGGGGTTGGGAGCATTTCCTTGTGTTGAACCATTGACCCACCTCTAAATGAACTGTCAGGGCAGTGGGAGGTCCTTAGAACATGCCTGTGTGTTTACTGCTTGGATTTCAACATGACTCCTGGAGGCCTGGGGTGGGGGAGGGAGTCATGTTATGATGGGCTTTGATGCGGTGTATGTTCGTTGCTAAGACACAAATATTTTGTGGACTGTTGCCTTGTACCTCCCCCCACATCAAAACACACCTACGTATTCTGAAGTTCTCCTTTGTGGTCAGGCCTGTTGTGGTGGTAAGGTCCTGATAAGTCTCCTCTCCTGGGTCTGAGCCAAGGGGTAGATTTAGATAGTTATTCTTGGCCAGGAGAGGGCCAAGGCTCCCATTCTTTGCTAAAGGCCCACTGCAGCGAGTAGGGACGGGAGGGATGGATGGGAACTAGAAGAGAAACTGCATTCTGCTGCTGAAGGCAGCTTGCTTCGAGCTGTCAGAGGTCTGAACTGACGAGTGGCTGACACACTGTTGTGGGCAGAAGGTGATGCAGTTGCCTCTAACCATGTTAAATGGTTTCTGCTGCCCCTCCCCCACCAATGTGATAAGACTGCTTTGAGCTCTGCGTTTGGACCTGTCTTGCCACTCAGTCTTACGGAGCTTGGGAAAAGATCCAGTTCAGTCGCTGGCCATTAGGGAAGGAGGAGGCTGGATTGCACTGGGCTGGGTTTTCCAGAGCTGAGTCTTGAGGCGGGGGTGCATGGGGGGAGTGTTTGGGAAGAGGGAGTGTGGAGGTATGTTAAAAGTTATACAGATGCTGTAGAACTTGGCTCTTTCTGCATACCAGTCAGACCAGGTTTTGCCTACCATCCCGCGTTGAAGCCTGTTCTAAGCTCGGTTCTCTGAATGTTAGTGACTGTCAAATCATGCGGCTTTCTCTGGGCCAGTGGTCCTCAACTGGGGATGATTTTGTCCATCAGGGAACATGTGGCAGTGTCTAGAGACAGCTTTGGTTGTCACAACTGGAGAAGGTGTTATTGGCATCTAGTGGAGAGAGGCATGGGATGCTGCCGAACTTCCTAAAAAGCATAGGACAGCCCCTAAATAACAGGTTGATCTGGCCCCAAATGTCAGTAGTGCCAGGGTTGCTCTGTGCTTAGCTGGCTCACATTGGCTCTACTTTGAGAGAGACTAGAATTACCTGCGTATGGGAGTCGTGAGCACTCCTTGCCTTGCAGTGCCTCTTTTCTGAGATTCTTACAGTGCCACCTCTCTTCTGCTTCCTCTGTTATTTACCTTCAACTGGACTCCAGTCTTGGCACAGTGGTCTGAAGAAGTATGCCTCCCAGCCTCCTCTTCCATCATCCCACCCACGGTAGCTCCTCAAGGGGTAGATGTAATTGGGCTTGGGAACCCTGCTGCTGGTAACCCAGCAGGCATAGCTTCATTCCTCTTCCTGCAGGGATCTCTCCTGGGATGGGGTGGGATGGGATGTTTTCAATGTAATTGGCTGGGTTGGGGTGGAATGGGATGGGACTTTGACCCTGCTTGCCTCCATTTCTTGATCTTCGTGAAGTTTGTGCTTTCCCTGACCCCAGGCTTTCACTGCTCCCTTTGGAGATTGGGGGTGGGTTAGCGTTAGGGGCCCAGGCTGGGTATGGGGGAAGGGAGGATTTTTGTGTGTCTAGAACATTATTTCCTCAGCAACTCAGGGATAAAAATACCCAGGTCCAGAGCATGTGACAGGCACTGCTGGAGCTGGTATTATCCCTGGGTGGCAGCACTCCCCTGCTGCCAGGCCTGTTCGATGGACAGCTATAGCCCAGGCCCTTGTCAGGGATAGGATTCCCCTCGAGGTTGGCACTCTGCCCAGAGAGGGGGGTGGCCTGTGTACAGCTCTTTGCAGGCGAGGAGGAGCACTCTGCGACCAAGGAGAACATACTGTCCCTGACCTGACCTTAGGCTCAAGGGGAGCAGCAGTGAGGATGGGAGCCAGAATTGTGACCCTGATTCTGTCAGGGGCATTCTTCCTGCTTTAGAGATGTAAGCCGGGGCTCAGGCAGAGATGGCTCTTGAACAAAGCCTGGGGTAAAAAGAAAGTGGGGGGCAGGGGGGACATGTTTGTGTCCAGGACGTTGCGGAGCACCTGTCTCCTTCAGTGCTGGCGTTCAGGCTCCTGTCTCCCTCCTCTTGCCTGGGGCTAGGCCTGGCCGGCACTGTGACATCCCTGCATTTGTGCAGATGGATTTCCCCCTTCCTCTTGTCTAGCTTGTTGTAGGGTGACAAAGCCCCTGGTTCCCAGTGGATCTGGGTGCACTGGGTTCCTGCCCAGGCTAGCTTTTTGAGCCTTGGGTTTGAGGACGACTGGCCACAGCTCTCCTGAGGAACGGGAAAACTCCTTACACTTCCAGGGAAGAACTTAGATTCCCGAAGAAGCTGTGGGAGGAGTGTCTGCCCAGTCCTGAGTCCCAGTCCTGAGTGGGCTGGGTAAGCAGGATGCGACAGGAGGTAGAGTGGCACCCCTTCCCCCCAGGGCGCTCTCACTGCGCCACCCCGGCTGGCTGACTGGGCTGGGTGGGGCTGCCCGCCCCTGGGTGCGTCTCCTTGAGGAGACGGAGGCGGCCGGGGATGGGCTGGTTCCTTGCGGCAGCTTCTCCAGCTGCCCTGGTGCAGAGATTGGCTCCCGGCTGCAGCTAGGTAACAGGCGGTGGGAGGGGATTGGCTCCTTCCGCATCTCCAGCGGAGACTTGGGGGAGGAGATTGGCTCTCGTCGCAGCCTAGGTAACGACAGTGGGAGGGGATTGGCTCTTTCCGCAGCCCAGCTGCTGACCTGGGGGAGGGGATTGGCTCTCCGCAGCCTCAGCAGTGACCTGCGGGGTGGGAGGGGGAGGGGATTGGCTCCTTGCTGCAGCCTAGGTAACAAGTTTGGGGGGCGTGGGGAGGGGGAGAGAGGGAGGAGCGGGAGGATAGGCCCAGGAGGGAGCTTGCTTTCCTCTGCAGCTTGAGCACGGAGCATGGGGTGGGAGTCCCATCTCACTGCAGCTTCTGCGGTGAGCTCAGGGTGGGGGCTGCCGGGCGCCTGAGTGGAACTGGGGTTGTGAGGTGGGAGGGGGCTGCTCCAGGATGGAGGAAGGGGGCTGGGCTGGGCCGCCCAGGCAGCAGCACGGGCGGGGCACCCTCCTTGGGCCCCTCGGAGCTAGCAAGGGGCCACCCTTCCAGCCTGGTGTGCTCCCTGCGAGCCAAGAGCTCCTTGGAGCCCCCTGTCCGGCTGCCCAGCACCAGCTGCCCTGGGGCTCATCTCGCACACCATGACCCGCCTGGACCGCAGCTCTCACAGTGGTGGGGGCCATGCCAAAGGGAGCCGGCCCCTTAACTCTTTGGTGGCTGGTCACCGGGTGGCCCAGCCCCCCTCTGCTCCTGGGTCCAGGGCTTCTGTTCAGGTTGGTATATGTGGGGAGACTGCAGGGAGAGGTACACCTGGGAGGTCTTAGGATCAGGGAGGCTTACTGTGGGAGAGGGATACCTGGTCAGATCTAGGGAGGTGGGTCTAATCTAAGGATACTGCTTTCTGGAAAGTGTCTGCCTTTTAATCTCTGACTGGAAGGCAACAGTTTAGGGTTTCTTTAACTGCAGGGGGTGGCATGTACAGGAAACCCGAACGCCTCATATTTATTGGGGTTGTACGCTGGTGGCATTGGGGGTAGCAGGTGGAGCCGGAACTAATCAGGAGCCGCCAGCGTAGAGTGAGAGGGAGGCATTTTGGTGCCCGGGGCGGCAGTTGTGGCTGGGCAGTGATGGGGGCTATGTCCTTGAGTGGGTTGCCTGATGGGAGTCAGTGAGTCCTGGGGTGTGGTAAGGGAGTGAGAGCACTGGTTTGTGGGGACACCGTGGGGCTGGCCTTGGCAGGGGTGGGGTGTCCAGTGAGGATCATCTGACTGCCTGAGGCTCTCCGGGGATTGAGGCAGCTTGCTGGGATCAGCTGAGAGTGGGCATTCTGTTCTGGCAGGGATGGATCTTGAGGTGAGCCTGGACTGAGAATTGTGGGTGTTCAGCCTTACTCCTGCCTCATCCAGGGAAGGGGGAACGGCTGTAGGAAGGGCTGGATAGCCTGTCGTTGTCATTGGTTGCATCAGGTGGTTGCAAATGCAGGGATTTTCCTCTCCAGTCCACCCCACCCCTTTATGCAAATGAAATGGCACCACAGGCTGATGCAAGTCTGGCCACTGCGAAGCAATTTTGCTTGACAGTTCACTCTTGCTTGCCATGGCCAGCTTTCTACAAACCAAGTTTTAAGGGATTCCCATTCCCGAAATGGGAAGTGTCTCCTCCTTCCCCCTTTCTTCTTAAGTAGTGGTAAGATGGCCCTGCCTTTTGGCCTGGCTGTGCCTCTGGTCCAGATCCTAAGCCCGCAGACCGGTATGGTGATGGTTGTGCTAGTGGTTTTCGCTAGCTCTTTTTTTTTTTTTTTTGGAGGCTGGTGTCTGGAAATGGATGAATGAAGCCGTGCTGGTACGGAGGGGACAGGGGGTAGAGTCTGGCAGGTGTAGATTGGGAGGGGCCCCACCCGGGAGTAGTTGGGGTGATGCTAGCAGAAACCTCTGAGGGGCAGGACAGGGAGGGGCCCCTGGACCCCAGAGCTAAAGTCATGATGCTCTGTCTTTCAGGACATAGATCTGATTGACATCCTTTGGCGACAGGATATTGACCTGGGGGCTGGGCGTGAGATTTTTGACTACAGTCATCGCCAGAAGGAGCAGGATGTGGATAAGGAGCTGCAAGATGGAGCAGAGCAGGAGGACACCTGGCCAGGCGAGGGTGCAGAAGCTCTGGCACGAAACTTGCTAGTGGATGGAGAGACTGGGGAGAGCTTCCCTGCACAGGTACTCCTGCCTCTGCCCACTTCTAGAAACTTCTCTTTAGAGAAGGCAGGTTGTGTCTGTGGGATGGGCCTGAATGTATATCTTGGGTTGGGGTCTCTAAGTCACAGTGGTGGCTGAGGAAGCGGGAGTAGAAGAGCAGCAGCAGCGGAGGGGCCGCGCCTTGGTAACGAACAGCACATGGGAGGCAGAGCATCTAGCGGCTTTCTGCTTGCGTCAGAACCCCCCACTCTCTTCTCCTCTGGAGTTTGGGACTCAGGGCCAGCCGACAGCCTGGGAACGGAGGGCGAGTGTAGGCCTGCAACCATGCAGGGCCTCCTTCAAGCTTCCCCTTGGAAAGGCTGGGGAAGGGGCTTCGGCCCACAGGCAGCCAAGGCCCGGGTCAGTCAGACTTAACAGTTGCTGTTGCCACAGGTGCCTGGTGGGGAGGACCAGACAGCCCTGTCCCTGGAAGAGTGCCTTAGGCTGCTGGAGGCCACCTGCCCCTTTGGGGAGAATGCTGAGGTGAGCAGGACTCCAGGGAGAGCCCACTGAGTCAGCAGGGCAGCCTGCACACAGTGTGTCTCTCTGTGGCTGCCTGAGGGGCCGGCTTTTGGTGTTGGCCTTGTCCTGGCTGCTGGGGGTGAATTCAGAGGAAGGAAGAAACAGAACCTCAGGTGGTAGTCTCGGGGAGGAAAGCAGAAGGTGGTCTTTCCTCCTCCCCTGTTAAACCCTCTGTGTTTTGCCCTAGTTTCCAGCAGACATTTCCAGCATAACAGAAGCAGTGCCTAGTGAGAGTGAGCCCCCAGGTCTTCAAAACAATCTTTTGTCTCCTCTCCTGACGGGGACAGAGTCTCCATTTGATTTGGAACAGCAGTGGCAAGATCTCATGTCCATCATGGAAATGCAGGTAGGATTATCAGAACCAGGCACAAACCTCTCGGACTTTGTGTGGGGTGTCTTCATACTCAGTTGCTTTTCCACTTCTGGGAAAAGAGAGAGTAACACCTTTCTGATCCATAGGAAAGTGGGGACACTGAGAGGTAACTGTCCACGTGTCAGTAGGTGGTGGAGTCAGGATTGGGGTTTGGGTTAAAGCCCCGGGGCTGAGGCTTCTAACGCAGGCCTGCCTCCTAGGTGCGCCTCCTTCTTTCCCTTCAGGCAGATAATCACTGGGCTGGGTGTTTCCTAGGTTTAGCATTAATAAAAGCTGACATTATTGTAGTGCTTTACAGCCATTGTATTTCACTTGGCCCTCGGGATCATCTAGTCAGCCCTTTATTATTTTAAACGTGAGGACACTGAATCTCAGAGAGAGATTGAGTGAAATGCTCCTGGTCTTACAGCAAGTGGTGCAGCTAGGCTTTCTTACTCCAAGGCTCGGTGTACTTTTCACTGTGCTGATTCTGCAGTGTTAGGTGCTTTTTTCCTCTCCTCCATGATGGGGGAGTCTGGGCCAAACATGACCTGGAGCTGATCAGTCCTGCCTTGGGGTGGAGTCCACAGGGAGGAACCCGTCTCTGCCAGGCATGATGGATCAAGCGGGGCCAGGAGCTGATGCTGTGGGCTGTGGTTTCCTGTCTCTTGCCTTTACACCCATGCAGCTGTGCCTATGTTGGGTGCCTGCTATCGTGAGCCCCCAGCCACACCTGGGGATGGAGTCTGCGCTAAGTGAACGGTGATGCTCTTCTCCCCTCCCAGGCCATGGAAGTGAACACATCAACAAGTGAAATCCTGTACGATGCCCCTCCAGGAGACCCACTGAGCACCAACTACAGCCTTGCCCCCAACACTCCCATCAATCAGAATGTCAGCCTGCATCAGGCGTCCCTGGGGGGCTGCAGCCAGGACTTCTCACTCTTCAGCCCGGAGGTGGAGAGCCTGCCTGTGGCCGGCAGCTCCACGCTGCTCCCGCTGGTCCCCAGCAATTCCACCAGCCTCAACTCCACCTTTGGTTCCACCAACCTGGCAGGGCTCTTCTTTCCACCCCAGCTGAATGGCACAGCCAATGACACAGCAGGCCCTGAGCTGCCTGACCCACTCGGGGGTCTGTTAGATGAAGCCATGCTAGATGAGATCAGCCTGATGGACCTGGCCATTGAAGAAGGCTTTAACCCCGTGCAGGCCTCCCAGCTCGAAGAGGAATTTGACTCTGACTCAGGCCTCTCCTTGGACTCCAGCCATAGCCCTTCCTCCCTGAGCAGCTCTGAAGGTAGTTCTTCCTCCTCCTCGTCCTCCTCCTCCTCTTCTTCCTCTTCCTCTTCCTCTACTTCTTCCTCAGCCTCTTCCTCCTTTTCTGAGGAAGGTGCAGTTGGCTACAGTTCTGACTCTGAGACCTTGGATCTGGAAGAGGCTGAGGGCGCTGTGGGCTACCAGCCCGAGTATTCCAAGTTCTGCCGCATGAGCTACCAGGACCCATCTCAGCTCTCCTGCCTGCCCTATTTGGAGCATGTGGGCCACAACCACACATACAACATGGCACCCAGTGCCCTCGACTCTGCTGACCTCCCACCACCCAGCACCCTCAAGAAGGGCAGCAAGGAGAAGCAGACCGACTTCCTGGACAAACAGATGAGCCGGGATGAGCATCGAGCCCGAGCCATGAAGATCCCCTTCACCAACGACAAGATCATCAACCTGCCTGTGGAGGAGTTCAACGAGCTGCTGTCCAAGTACCAGCTGAGTGAAGCCCAGCTGAGCCTCATCCGTGACATCCGGCGCCGTGGCAAGAACAAGATGGCGGCGCAGAACTGCCGCAAGCGCAAGCTGGACACCATCCTGAACCTGGAGCGGGATGTGGAGGACCTGCAGCGCGATAAAGCCCGGCTGCTGCGGGAGAAGGTTGAGTTCCTCCGGTCCCTGCGGCAGATGAAGCAGAAGGTCCAGAGCTTGTACCAGGAAGTGTTTGGGCGGCTGCGGGATGAGAACGGGCGGCCCTACTCGCCCAGTCAGTATGCGCTGCAGTATGCCGGGGATGGCAGCGTCCTCCTCATTCCCCGCACCTTGGCTGACCAGCAGGCCCGGCGGCAGGAGAGGAAGCCGAAGGACCGGAGAAAGTGAGCCTGGGGAGGAAGGGGGTTGACGCTCACCGAGATGGAAACTGGAGAAGGGCTGGGCCTGGACCTGGACCTACAGCGGGGACTTTAATGCCTTCTTATCCAATAGATCTCAGATGGGATGACTGCGGGTCAGTGGACAGGAAGAGGCAGGCGCAGGCGCTGTCTGGCTCAGCTTCCCCCACTGAGGGGGGTGGAAGTGGCCAGACCGTTTGGGTGGACAGGGTCCTCACCCCTACCCTTTTCCTTTGAGGGAAGGGTGGTGCTGGCATTGCTGGAGGCCGAAAAAGGGAAAGTAAGGGACTTGTGAGAGGAGAGGAAAGTAGTAGAAAGTCTCATTCCTGGAAGGAAGGAAGGAAGGAAGGAAGGAAGGAAAACAGAAAACCCAGAAAAATCAAAGCGGGAAGAAAATCAGAGGGCAGGTTAAGTTGGCTCTGGCCAGGATTCCAGGCAGCAGGTTTTAGAGGGGACTAGATTACTGGTGTGAGTAAACCCCACTTCAGCCTAGGGGAGGGTGGAACACGGAGTCGGTTCTGAGAGGGGCCTGTGAACTCTTCCTGCTCCTGCACTTTGGCATCCCTGACGGGGAGCTCTCGGATAATATCTCCTGTGAGGTTTCCATCAGAGGGGAGCCCCTGGGACCCGACACTGGCTTGGAGGGTTAGGATCAAAGGGTAGAGTCAACAGGCAGGGGTCGTGAGGCCTCATGCTGCAGCAGCCCCAACACCAAGCATGTCACTCACTGCCCTGCCATACATCTTCCTCTGTGCCCAGTCACCCCTGAGCTGAGGCTCCCACGTCTCCATCAGAGCCTGCATGCGAATGCTGTTCTCTTCCCACCCGTGTGCCCCCGCCCCTCACCAGCTGCCTGGAGCTCTTCTGGAGCTGGGGTGCTGGCAGTGCCCACAGGGCTGGGCCTGCAGCCTCCTGGGAGCTGCTCTGAGGCAGGGGGATGCTGTGGAGAAGCCAGGCAGTATTCAGCACAACACTGGGGAGTGACCCTTCCCTCAGGCCTCCCCTACCAACAACTGGGCTTTGTCACTGGAAGACAAAAAACTACAAAACCCAGCAGCAACAACAAAAACTAGTCCTCTTAGAGTTTCTTGCGCTTTGATTTTTTTAGGGCTTGAGCCCTGTTTCACTTATAGGGTCTAGAATGCTTGTGTTGAGTAAAAAGGAGATACCAATATTCAAAGCTGCTAAATGTTCTCTTTGCCATAAAGACTCCGTGTAACCGTGTGAACACTTGGGATTTTTCTCCTCTGTCCCGAGGTCTCTGTCTTTCTTTTTTGGGTTTCTTTCTAGGAGACTGAGAAATGCATGTAACAGGGGCTGAGGGTACCCCTCCCTCAGGCTCTTGGCCACAGGCAGCTTCTCCACACCCCCAGTTTAGCAAGGGCTCCTGGAGGACCGCCTGGGGGAGGCAGAGAGGGGAGCGCCAAGGTGGCCAGGTGGTTCCAGGACCACAGTGTCTCTAACTGTTGCCACTGCTGTCCCCACCTCGGCCTGGGTCTGGAGCATTGTCTGCCCCAGGCTAGCAGGAATGAGTTGAAGGGGGGAAGCACTGATTCTCCTCCCTGCTTAGGTGGGGAGGCATTCTAACTGAGCAGTAGGGATAGAAGGCACGAGCCTGGGAAGTGCTTTTATAAATTATTTTCCTTGTAGATTTTATTTTTAATTTATCTCTGTGACCTGCCAGGGAGAGGAGAGAGAGATGCTGTGAGCACATGACAAAATAAAATAAAATAAAATGGATGATTTATTCTCAAGTGCAATTTTTCCCTATTTTGAGTTTAAATTGAGAGTAAAGGAAACAGGGCCCATGAGGAGAGAGGACTGGCCATTGTGTGGCTAAGGCAGAGCTCTTAGGGGAAAGTGGGTGGAGAGCAGAGGAGGTTGACAATGAAGAATTTAGAAAGACAAGAGTCTTAAATACTGTATTAAAGCTTCCAGACAGGGGTTATGTACCTTTCTGTAGGGTTTGCCAGCTGAATCCTTTTAGACGAAGGATTCAGAATCCTTTTTGGCCTTTCTCGTAGGGCTAGGCTAGGTGGGTGTTGTCACCTGGCCCAGCTCCTTACCTGTCTTCCTGTGGCAAACTGCATTTTTAATATTGATTGTGCTGTTATTTCTCTGGTGGCCCCACCTACCAAGGGGGTGCAGAGCTTTGGAGCGTAGTCACAGTGATGACGGTGATGGCAGAAACCCAAGAGATCTACAGGACCAGCACACGCCAAGCACTTCACTATAATAGCAGGGCCACGGAACCAGAGAACAGAAAGCTAGACCCCAGGGTTTAAGGCATTTGAAAGCTCTCCAGCTGAGGTGACCAGAATCTGTTCTCCCTCAAAATAATACAAAAAGCCTGTAAAGAGCTGAATGCTTTAAGGTACTGGATGGTTGCTGGAACAGCCACATGCGCATCTAGGGGTAGGTACTTAACAAATGTCCAAGTAATGAATGCCCACCTGGCAGTCTCTGTGAGATTACCAGATGAAGTTTAGGACTGGAAGCTGTGATCCTCCTCATGAAACCTGTGATCTTGAACTCCCCATGTACCACTGTATGGCCTGGCTTAGCCCAGTCCTTTAATGATGCTACTAGAGTTTATCCTATGGGGTGAATAGAATTCTGGGAATAACACTGAGTTCTTTTTTGTTTCAATTTACAATGTCTTTTGCCCCCCATCTAGTTGGAACGGGTTGGTCCTATCAAACGAGCTCTTTCCTAATTAGTAATTAACTTATGACTGTAAGCCAAATAAAACGAAGATTCTTAAAAAAAAAAAAGGCTAAAAATTAAGTCAGAAAAACTAATTTATGCTGATAAAAAATACAAGTTATATACAGAAAACTGTGACAAGTAAAATTCAGAGTAATGTTTTTGTATACTTTCTAGAAATGTGTATATTTTTGTTTAGTACACAATTAGGCTATAACTTTTATCTTGTTTTGCAACTTTTCAAACAGATTTTAAAGATTTTAAGAAAAAGTCCTCTCACCTTCCCCTTTGCTAGTGTTGCCTCTGGTCTGAGAAAGTGTGTTTTGGTCACCCCCTTCCCCCATGTCCCCTTATGGAGAAATGTACAGTTGTGTCTGGGAGCTTGCTGATTAGCTGGGGCTTTGGGCCAAGTTGGTCAGCACTGCTGTGGGGCTGACCTCTTTTTGCTGTTGGCAGGTGGAGTGGGTGTTCCAGCTTCAAGGCTTTTTCTGGCAGGAAGAAGATACGAGACCTCAAGTAAGGACTGTGAAGGCTGCTACACCTGAGACAGGAAGTGAGACGAGGTCCTAGATTTCGCAGGGAGATGAGCAGACCTCAGGACCAAACTTCTGGGTGACGTGCTTGGGTAGGGGTTGAAGGCTTGCTTTGTCTTGACTTTAGTCCTAGGCATCATTCAAACTGATTTTCCCACACATTTTAAATCATGTAAGGCGACGGAAATAGATCCATTGTGTTTGGGTTTTTTTTGCGGTACGCGGGCCTCTCACTGTTGCGGCCTCTCCCGTTGCGAAGCGCAGGCTCCAGACGTGCAGGCCCAGCGGCCATGGCTCACGGGCCCAGCCGCTTCGCGGCATGTGGGATCTTCCGGACCGTGGGGCACGAACCCACGTCCCGTGCATCAGCAGGCGGACGCCCAAGCACTGCGCCACCAGGGAAGCCCCATTGTGGTTTTTTTTTTTAAGGCTGCACCACATGGCCTGTGGGATCTTAGTTCCCTGACCAGGGATTGAACCCGTGCCCCCTACAGTGGAAGCACAGAGTCCTAACCACTGGACCGCCAAGGAAGTCCCAGATCCACTGTTTCAATCTCTGCCCCACATACGATCTCACCAGTGAAGCCAGGGCTATTTCAGAATCAACAAAAATAGAAAAAATACAGAACTGAGGGAAAGTAGAGATCTAGAGACATGCTCAGTGTCATCAAGACCTGGCCTCCACGGCTGGCTCCTTGCCCTTCCTAGGGAAAGCTGAACAGCAATTAAAAACAGCCAGTGAATGAGGAGGTACTTTCCATGGAGTCCTGCCTTCCTCAGGCTGCCTTCATCCCTGCTTTGACCACCCACAGCTACACCAGACCTTGCTGCTCTTCAGATCTGTTTGGCACATAGCTGGAAAACAAGTGCCTTGCAGAAAAAAAGAACATCCCTACCACCATAGTTCTACCTCATCCAGTAGGGACTGACCTAGGGCAACAGCTTCAGAAACTCAGACTAAATATATAGTTTTAGGGCACTACCAGCAAGAGCCCATTTCCTTGATACTATCCATGTACAAAAATGGGTACCAGGTTGGTGTCTGCCTCTCTGGAAGTCATTTCCCCAACCAAGTGTAGACATTCTCTAGCAAAATCCATGTGTTTGATTATTATGAGTGGTTAAGCCTTGTTTTTCTATGCCTGATCCATCTTGGAAGTGAGAGGGAACCATAGACCTTCAACTGGTCATTTTGTCAGTGCACCAAGAACCTCTTTCACTTTTACTTCTCCCACAGAGGTCAGTCAGCCTCCGTCTAGTTCTGAACTTTATAGAGTAAGAGAGTGAGCATGTGGGGACTCTGGGGATACGTGTGAAACTTAACGCGTGATTTGAGTTCTGGTCCTTTTTCTGTCTAGGATTTCTTTGAAAGTTCATGTCTGCCTGAATTAGTTGAGAATCAGAATCTAGTGTACAAGTTGTCTCCAGTGGAGTGAGAATATGGGCCTTTGTGAAGAAGTGTGTTTTCAAAATCAGTTGGATAGAAATCCTTGTCTTCCTTTTTGAGTGCGCAGAAATATCAATAAAAGTCTTAAAGCTGGTTCTTTTCCAGTCTAACTGCAGAATGGAATAGGTTGTACAGTATTTGTTACTTAATTCCAAATGCTGTTTCAACCAAGGAAGCAAAACCTAGTTCACTTGGGGAGAGGTGGAGAAAAGACCAAGCGTTGGGGCTCTGCCTTTCGTTTTAAACACAGATTTAATGAGGCTAATTCAGTTGTCTTAATAAGCCTTCCAGTCTTCAGCTAGGGGCTGAAGCAGTAACTGAAACTGTGGGCCCATGTCCCAGAGCCAGGCCCCAAAGTAGCCCAGCCTGACCTGTGACTATGCAAACAGTAAACAGGGCAGGATTGGTCAAAGTCAACTAGGATTTTAAAATCCATGTGGGGTAAACAATGGCTTTGGTACTATCACAAGTAGTACTTTGGTAAATCACATGCAAACCAGTAAGGTCAGAATGCAGACTCAGACCTGCTGGTGAATTAACACAAGCTATTTAGTATCAACAAAAACCAGTCAGCATTATATTGTAAACCTAACGTTTCAGCCTTGCCTCAGAGTTCTGCCACCTAACTGGCCTAAGCAAAAAAAAAGCCTTAGAAACCGACTCCTTACTCTACTTGCCCCATAGAGCAGGGCCAACTATGCTTTTCATCCCAGCAGGATGATTTTATTTCACATTTCATTTGCTTTCAATATTCATCAATTTACTCATCGGGAAGTACCCAAGGCCAAAGTCAATTAAAAGTCATCCATACGAAAGATAAGCAACCCTGAACACATCGGCTAGGAAAGCAGCAACTTTTGGAGAAAACCTCATTGCTGGACAGTCAAACCAAGGTGATGTGCAGATCAGAGACTGACAGTTGTCTGAGGACCTTAAGCTCCTATATCAAACTTCTTACCACATATCAGAACACCAGCATGTCTCTATCTATTGCTAAAAGGCAAGGTGAAGGAAGCCAAGACTCCTTCCTTTAATAAGCTGAATGCTGGCCTGGTAGTGGTATTTGTATTTCAATCAAATTCTAGCAGAGGGGACTTCCCTGGTGGTGCAGTGGTTAGGAATCCGCCTGCCAATGCAGGGGACATGGTTTCGAGCCCTGGTCCAGGAAGACCCCTCTTGCCACGGAGCAACTAAGCCTGTGCGCCACAACTACTGAACCTGCGTGCCACAACTACTGAGCCTGCACACCTACAGCCTGTGCTCCGCAACAAGAGAATCCACCTCAATGAGAAGCCCGCACACCGCAACTAGAGAAAGCCCACGCGCAGCAATGCAGCCAAAAATTAAAATAAATAAAAATAAAAAAAAATAAATTCTAGCAGAGGGAAAACACTGAGCCTGGACTTAGTTCATTCCTATCAGTTCTGAGTTTTAAATGAGAACATCCTCATGATGTTCATGAGAAGGCCCAGCTTGCACATCAGATTAGTATGACTTGATCAGATAAATTTGATCTCAAACAGAACTCAGGTCCATACATAGTTCAGGATTTGGAGCCGTTGCAGAAATTTGGATTTCAGAGTTTCAATTCCACCAAATTATTTTGGAGTAGCGATTTGTTCTAGCACTCCCCCCCCACCCTTTCTCTATGAGGAAAATAATTACCTTGTAATACAGATTCCCAATGCCACAGGCCATAGACTATAAAGATGTGCTGTGTACACATGGTCAAACACTAAATAGCCAAGGGTTAAAATCAAGTTGAGCTGAGTCTGAATGAGTTCTGGAATGTAAGATTATACCGGAAAATAAGTACTTAAAAATCAATTATTAAACATTATTTAAAATGGGTAGTCAAAACTTTCAAATGCCATTGGAAAGCAGAAACAATTATTCCTGAGCACTGTCAGTTGACAAGAGTGTTTCTGTATTTACTGTATTAACTTGAAACTCAACTGAAGGCAGTGAAGGAACAAGGTATTTTCTTTGACTGGCTTTGCCAGTGTAGGACAGCTGATAATGATTCTGTCACCAAATTAGTAAGCTCTTGTTCTTTTGTAATGGTAACTAAGGTAACAATCTGTATCTCCTCAACTCCTGGGCTAGAGGTCTTATATGATGCAATTTTGTTGAAGGCATCTGACATGTTTTTGTATTTCCTAAAGAAATGCTCTACGAATACTTTCTGAAAGCAGACTTAAGATTTGTTTGTGCCTATGTATATTTTTTCCCCTGACATTTCTGCATGCATTTGTGGCTTCAGCGATCACTTGAGAAAAATGTATCCTTAACCCTTGAATCTAGAAATGTGTGATAATTGGCTTTTAAAGATAACAAAATTGCATATCTTCACTTCAACGTGCATTATCAATTTCAGTGTCTTCCATGGGGAAGAATGATATGGTTTTAAAAGAGCTCAGGAATGCCAGCAGTGACAGTGAAATAGGTTCCAAAGGTTAAGGCTAAAGCTGAATAGCACCCCATCTTGGACAAGCACCAAGACTGAAGGCTAATTTCAGTGCATCTGATGATGGAGAACAGAACCAGATATATCTGCCCACCCCAACTCTCTTAACTGGCTACAGACTGCTCTGCTGCTGCCAACTACAAGGACACACTCAGACCTCTGCAGAGGAAGACCTCTCCAGCTCCATTTATGTCTCCCTAAACTCCTAGGAGGCTTTCTGAAAAAAGTATACCTACACTCAGTTTATTTGGAACAAATGCTTTGCACTAATGCGTAGAGCTGAACTGATCTCAGTGGAAATCCTATTTCCCCTTTTATAACTGACAAGAATCTAGTCCCATTTTGGCTCTAGAATTATAGGCAGAAAATGATGTTAAGAAAATGGATGACATTTTAATTCACTGATCAAACACAGGACCAATTCCTGAAAAGTTTGGAGAAGCTGACTTTAGCTACGGTCACACAAATCTATGAAATACCTGAGCCAGGATCTAAACCTAACCCCAAAACCTGTATTTCCAAACGTATCGTATTTTGGAAGTGCTATCAGGTCACAGAGTGCTGAACGAACTTTGAGCAGTATGAAGACAGAATGATGCGACAATCTTTATAATCTCTGTATCAATTATAAATGCTCAGTGTCAAAGAAAGATCCACACCAGACACTAGATTTTCAAGCCTACAGTATTTAAGAAATAAAACCATTCAAGTGTGGAAGTTGTTCCCAAAGAGGCTCAATCTATAAAATAATAATAAGGCAAGGAGTGTTTCTGGCAAGACAAGACAAAAATCAAGGATTATAAATCTATAGTTTTATTAAGACAAAAACTGACAGTGTTGGTATGAAGTTTAACATTTAAAAACAAAAGTTTTCACAGAAACCTAACACATGCCTAAAAAGATTTTACAACGGAGTTCTAGATGCAGGTCTAAATGATGTCAAGAACTGATGGATCTCATGATTCAAGACAGCATTTCGGGTTTTAGTTAAATTCTTAGGATTAAAAAAATGTGTTTTGTTTTAAAGTGAACCACTGCCCCAGTATGAAAATTTAATCTCCTGAGACCAGGGCTTCAGAAATCATTCAACTCTTGAAGTGACTCAGTGAACTTGTGCTGTCAGTGACTGAACCCTGCCACCAATGGTTTCAAAGTTCAAAAAACAGAGGCTCCAAGAGTTTTCCACCCTAAGAGCACCGGCCCTTGTCTTTGCCTACTCTCCCATCTCCTATACCACCCTCTGCCCTTCCCCAAATACTTCAGCCAGTGGCTGGGATGGAGAAGCTGATATTTATAACTTCAAAATTGGAAAAGAAAGGGTCTTCTTGTCGATTTCAAGAATTAGCACCTCTAAGACAGAATGATCTGCCTGTGTATACACTCCAATAAGACTTTTCCTCAACCAGTTTCCATCCCCCAAATGGCGGCTTTGGTAACTTCTTAATTGGGAAGTTAAGAAGTTACCAAAGCTTAATGCTTTTTGGGAACAGCATTAAGCTCAGGCAGGCAACACCTTGGCTTCTAAGTTTCAGGCATTCACAGCTTTTAAACAGTCTCTCACAGTCCTCATTTAGGTTGCCAATGACATTTTTTGAAAGGATGAAATATTCTGGACACAGAACCAAATCATCATTAGTTGTTCTTTCCTTTCTTTCACCATTTCCCCCCAACAGGCCCCAAATTTTAACCAAAATGATCCTAACCCATCTCCCTTCTTCCCCACCCCATCCCTCCCACCCCAAATAACACACCAGAAATAGCCAAAAACTACATACATGCTACGCTGTAAAAATGCAGAGTTAACACTATTGGGAAGAAGGCTGTGGGTTGTGGAGATGCTCTTTGAAGATCTGCAGTATCTTTTGCTCTCCCACATCCCATTCTGCAAGTTTTGTCCTTCATAGAAGGCCCTTTGCTTTTGTCAGCAAAGTTCAGAATGGGTTGCCTTGAAACACTGACCCTCCTTCCCCTCCACTGGGATGGGTGTGCAAACTATACAGCATGGAGCGGCTTTAAAGCACTTGGGCTGCTGTAGGGCACAGAAACTATACTGGCTCTTCAAAGGACATCTTCTCAAGCCCCCTCTACGGTGTCAAGACAAGTAGATCTCCTTCTTTCCCCACCTGAAACCCACAGTCAGATGTGACAGGGGCTGGTACTCAGGAGAGTTAATTCTTGTCATCTTTTTTGTCATCATCCTCCGAGGGGTAGGAATGCCACGTCAGCCTTTCCTCATAGAAGGATATGACAACCTGTGGGCACTTGACATTGGCTTCCTTGGCAGGGACCAGGTCAGCCTCATCAGAGTTTTTCCTGCAGAACAAAGCACAAAGAGACTTTGAGACCAGGTGCTAGTGGTCTCCTAACTTGGATCACCCAAGGGCTTGGGCTTTTAAAATATTAATTCCAGGCTTCCCTGGTGGCGCTGTGGTTAAGAATCTGCCTGCCAATGCAGGGGACGTGGGTTCGAGCCCTGGTCCAGAAGATCCCACATGCTGCAGAGCAACTAAGCCTGTGCGCCACAACTACTGAGCCCGTAAGCCACAACTACTGAGCCCGTGTGCCACAAATACCGAAGCCCACGCGCCTAGAGCCTGTGGCTCTGCAACAAGAGAAGCCACCATAATGAGAAGCCCGCACACCGCAACGCAACAAAGAGTAGCCCCTGCTCACCGCAACTAGAGAAAGCCCGCACGCAGCAACAAAGACCCAATGCGGCCAAAAATAAATTTTTTAAAAAATTTATAAAAAATAAATTAATAAAATATTAATTCCAGAAGAGCAGGCCAGGGAAGGATGATAATATGGTGTAAGCATCATTTACTAGCAGCTTTTAGCCAAGTAATATCCTCGGAGATCTTCTCCCATTGAAAATGCCCTCTAGATATCTTTGTCAAAAGCTAACTCTGAACCCCTGGGAAAGGCCGCACACACACATACAAAACCATGACTCTCAGATTCTCTGAGGAAATAAGAGAGGCTACCATACTCTTCCAAAGCCATATCCCAGCTGCTAAAAGCCCATGGAGAGATCTTGGCTTGGTAATAGGATTTAATACCATGTTGGATAGTAAGATTTAATACCAATTTGGCACTGACCAGAGCCAATGCAGGTGGACACTTTCTTGCTTACTCATAATCATACTGTTTAACACTACCAAGTGCCATGCTCACAGACAGGCCACAACTCCCAGGTGCTTTGAAATGGTGCTTCAAAACTGGGAGATAGAAAATAAAGGGACTGTTACATAATTCTCCATATTTTTTCTGAATTTTAAAATGTTCTCAGAAATTGAAAACTACATACATATTACAAGGGACTTAGGGGTAAGCTATCTTCAGGTCATTGGGAACATCCTAGATGGAAGCAATAGCATAGGGCAGGCAGCAGATAGATATATATGATGGGATCTCTGACGAGACACTACCCCAAACTTCCAGAACTCCAGCAACAGGTACACCAAAGCCACACAGCCCCACGGAACCAGGGAAGAGTAAGCCAGTAAGGTATGATTTTGAAAAACAGACAAGAGAATGGGAAGGAAAAGGAGTATAACAGCATGGGAACCTGAAGCAGGCTGCCCCTTGTTGACAATTCAACAACAGCCTTTGAAGTAAGACTTCAGTCTTTTCACTGCACAGAAAAATAGCTACTTTGGGAAATGAACAAGTATCTCCATTCTCCAGGAAAATCACTTTAAAGTGAACTTGGTTTAATAATCAACATCCAATCTTAACTTGCAGAGTTACATTCAGCTATAATCTTTACACACTAGTGAGTGAACCAAAGGAATGTAGTGTCAAGCAATAAGGAGGTGCTACCATTACTCAGACTGGTCACATGCAGCCAGAGAAAGTGTATTCTAGTTGGACTGAATAAGTTCTGGTATTAATTCCTTTCTCCCATATGCAGCACCTTAAAAATGAACTTTTCTCCTACAGGCTAGCAATAAATAAGCTAAAAGAAGGTCAGAGTCAGTAAACACCTAGGGAGTGCATGGGAAAAAAAAAGAGGTTTAGCCGGTTGTGCCATAGGCTTTCAGTGTTCAAGTTAGGCCTCTCCTGCCACCTTCTAAAGGAGAGGAATTAGTACAGATATGAGTTTCCGAGAAGGTTCTAGACTGACAAAAGGACAAAGCCCCTAGAATGCTGCCTTCTTTGGCACAGGCTTAGGATTATTCACTCCTAATTTATATTTTAAGGACAATGATTGAGCTTCACTTTGGGGGGGAGGAGAACAAGCACTTCCAACAAGCAAGAAAAAGGGAAGAAAGCTTTCCTTTTGGACAGAGAATAGAGAAATTATAGAGAATTTTGGGTTAATTACAGTTGTTAAGATTCTCAAGACAACTGCTTTCATTAAGCTGTTTCATGGAGTACTACCACCACTGGTATTTATACTTATAATGGAAAAAAGCAGGCTTCTCTGTATGCTTAGTATAGTAAAGGGGCCTTGCTGACCCCTGCTGGCAGATACTGCAATTGTAGAATCTGCACAAACTGGAGAGGATCTAACAGTCAAGGACAAAGGAAGAGCTACAGAAATTCTTTCCTAACCCTGAGAAGTTAACAGAATTTCTGATCCTGGGGCCAGCCCGATCTTTATTAAGGAGGTGGTGGAAGGGGAGGGTGGTTCAATCACATTTCTTTTTTTCCCCCTTTATTTACATGAGTGAAATGTGATTCCTCCCCATACCCTCTGTACTCCAGATTGTCTCCCACCTCCTAAAAAAAAATGGGCAAAGATCCAAGAATCCTAAGGGCCCCTACCTGTAACTCACGAGTCCGGGTTGGCAGTCAGGCCGAGGGTCACTATCGAAGGACTATGCCATCTTAAAGATTTCACACCTGGGCGACTGGAATTTTGAAGGTCCAGCTCTTTTCCTCTGGCATGGAACAGATGTGGAGAAGAAAAAAACAACCACACAGAGCCACTGGCAGACTCACCATTTCATCAGGAACATGAGTTCTCCACTGGAGTCTGTAGCTCCAATAATCCGCTCCGGTTCCAAACCCCGGGCAAAGCCTCGTGGCTTTTCTGACTGTAAAAACCACAGAGATGGAACAATTTTAACTATATGGGACTGTTATCCGGACTGGAGCAACTCCTGTTTCTCTGACAATGTTATCAAACCCTTTTGCCAATATTTCACCAAATCTTTGGCTCTAAGTCACAAGCCTTTTAGAATCCTTCTGAGTGATTATTCCGTCGAGTTTTGAAGTGCTTGAGGTTTCCCCATATGTAAAAAGGGACCCACATCTCAAGCAAAATAAATGTTCACAACTGTTCTTCACCCTCGAAAGGTACCTTACTTTACGGTATTGAATAGATTAAAACCTGTAATGATTAAAACATTGACAGCCATCTCCTCACAGGAATGAATTCTCTTGCACTTACTGTTCTTGAACCTCACATAAAATAAGAGTAGATTATGTGGCTTCATGAGATTGAACCCTCAAACATTTTTTTTTTTTTTGCGGCACGCGGGCCTCTCACTGTTGTGGCCTCTCCCGTTGCGGAGCACAGGTGCTGGACGCGCAGGCTCAGCGGCCATGGCTCACGGGCCCAGTCGCTCCGCGGCATGTGGGACCTTCCCGGACCGGGGCACGAACCCGTGTCCCCTGCATCGGCAGGCGGACTCCCAACCACTGCGCCACCAGGGAAGCCCCTCTCAAACATTTTTAAAGCATTAGCCTATCTAACATTCCAAAAGGATTGAGAGCCAGCTGCTGAGATCTAAGGAGCAGCAGAACAAAAGTGCTTAAATTATCTTTCAGCTTCTTTGACAGCAGCATGAATTCTAGGCTAGTAAAAATTCTTACTTCGAGCCTTACCTCTTCTTTCTTCTTCTTTGGTTTGCTCTCCTCCCCCTTATCTTCCGAATCAGAATCAGCTTTGCGCTTGCCTCCCTCCGATTTATCTGTCTCGTGTGCTGTTTTCTGTGACTGCAGGAACTCAGCAATGAGGTCGGGGCAATCCAGGTTTTCTTCTGGCTCCCATGTGTTGTCCTCACTGAAACCAGAGGCACACAGTCACAATTTCCACTCAAAGTTAGCACACTCACACTAAGGAGAAGCACAGGAGGACAAAACCTGGTGTCCTTGGAACAGAGGAGTTAATGATAAAATATAACTGGATTCTGTCCAAGACCAAGAACCTGACAAAGTTGACATTTTTTGGGAGGCAGTAGGGGGCTTTTTAGTACAAATTGAAAGCTTAGAAACTTGCCTCCTTCAAAAGAAAGTTACTCTCTCTTTGCAAACTTGGATCAGTGTAAAGCCACACACAAAACTGCTCATCAGAAATCAGTCTTGCATGATAGCACTTCGTACATGTAGGTCATTTTCCTAATTAAACTATAAGCTGTGAAGGCCAGGCCTGAGTCACAACGTACCCATCAGTGCACCCTGGGTCATGCACATTACCAGTCTCCTGAGAAATAGTTGGTGACCAAATGAATGGATTTTCCTGGGTCAATGAAACTTACTCTGAGAACCCCTTCCACTTTAGGAGGTACTCCACTTTGCCCTTTACCACTCGACGGTCAAGAACTTTTTCCACCACATATTCTTCTTCTTCTTCTTCTAGCACCTCCTCCACTTTCTTCTTGTTTTGTTTTTTCCCCATAGTGCCCGCCAGCTTTCTGGTATAAAGGGTGACGCTGCTAAAATGATAAAGGAAATAAAAAGAACATTAGGGTACACTCTTAGGAGAATATTTGGATAAAACCAGGGACATCATCGATGATTTTAACAGTGCACGCTTGGGACTTCCCTGGTGGTCCAGTGGTAAAGAATCCACCTTCCAATGCAGGGGACATGGGTTCGATCCCTGGTCAGGGGACTAAGATCCCACATGCCATGGGGCCACCAAGCCCATGTGCCACAACTACTGAGCTCGTGCGCCTCAATTAGAGAGCCTGTGTGCCGCAAACTACAGAGCCCACACACCCTGGAGCCTGAGTGCCACAACTAGATACAAAACCCGCACGCCAGAACCAGAGAGAAGCCTGTGTGCTGCAACGAAGAGCCCGCATGCCTCAACGAAGATCCCGCATGCCGCAACTAAGACCCAATGCAGCCAAAAATAATAAAATAAATAAGTAATAAATAAATCTTACAAAAAACAGTGCATTCTGCTTCAATAAATGTTATGCCTATTCATCTTCAATACCCAAGAGTTTTCTATGTTCAGCTAGAAAGTTAGTTTTCTAAAACAGCCCCAACTAATCTCACAGCAAAACTTCTTTATTCTTGCATATCCACTTAAAACTTTTATACCCATTCCTCCTAAGTTAAAAAAGCTCCCAATACCCCTTTACTTATGGTATCTAAAATATGACACTAATTTGAAAAAAAAGCAATTCTCCTAAAAATAAGGTCTATATATCAAACCTATATACATATAATCCTCTGATCCATACTTTCTAATTCTCTGAATGTTTTTCAATTTCATCACAGTATTGGACTTGGATTTTTACTAAGGGAAATGGCTTGTCCTATTTATTAAACATCTAGTTTAATTTTCCCTTCTGTATATGCATATATAATATAAGCAATTCTTCTGCATTGTTAAGCACAATCTCTTTTGAGTCCCCTTAAGGTTCTTTATGTAGTCTTTTCTGAATGCCACCATTAATTTATAATTCTCAAGTTTCTTGTGAACTTTTTATTCTACTTTTTATTTCTAAGGCTGAGAAGGATTCATAAAAATGCCAGAATGACCATGGGATTCTCTAAACGAATTTGGAAATAAATGGGGGAAAAAAGGTGGGTATCACAGATAACAGAACCTGAATTTATTCTTTTGTAAAATATATCATCAGGCTGGGTAACCTCTAAGGGTTCTTCCAGTGCTAAAATTCCAGTCCCCTATAAATCTATTTTCTTTAGTCCTTCATACAACTCTTGACTGTTGGTAAGCATAAAGCCTTATGATAACAAATGTGTCAGTAGGTGGCGCCATAAGATACCTATACAACAAAATTGATCTACAAAACTGGCTGCAGTCTACAAATTGATAGATACATTAGCTGCCCAGAAGGAAATACAAACAACCAAGAGTATGGCAGATGATCCAAGACAAGAAAGTAGTTACTACCATGTTTCATGTTTGAATTTAAGGCAATGCTAATTGGGGTTTAAACTGGTTATTCCTAGCATCCTTGGGAAAAGGAGTCAGTGAAAGTAGGCTCTTCTAAATAGTTTTAAATTGGCACGTGTAGACAGAATGTATTTTAGAAAGAGTTCATCTATAGACTATATGAAATATAACAAACCTTTACTAAAAGTCAGGCTCATCAATATGAATCAGTTATAGTATCTACAGATGCTTGTTTAGGTTTATAGTCTGAGATATTCTCATGTCTGCATATATAAGCAATGCTGACTTACTGAAACAACAAACATTTGGCTACTAGAAAATTCTGCATTGCTGGAGACTGGAGATTCAAGAGAGTAAGTAATGGTCCCTGTCTTCCTGAAACCTAATGTCTGGTAAGAAAAAAATATAGATACCTCTTCCACTAAAGGTATTCTGAACTTTTGCTGAGTGGCACACACACACAGTTTTCTGAGATGCTTTCAGTGTGGCCTAAGGCCACACCCAATGCCCCTGTCCACACAGTTCAAAACACACATCTGCACTGAGACTGTTCCTCTCCATTTACATACCAAAGATTCTGCTTTCCTTCCCTCCCCAACCCATCTTTTAGTGCCATGAGTTTTCCTTTTATTGTTACTGAACAGACTAATCAGTGTATTGAATGTCACCTTTTGCTAATTATTGGCTAGCTTCATTGTGCCTCTGATTCAGAGCCTGTTGCTTCTTCCTGGAGGGAGATACTTTCAGGTTTTCAGAATCTGATTGCCATGACAAGTGTTATAAGGAAAGGAAAAAAAGTCTAATTTTTCTTTTGGATAAATGCAGTAGTGTTTGCTCCGAAGAACAAGTGCTACTCCTTGCTTGCTTCCTTTCACTGTCAGTTGAAGGGGTGGCAAGATTCATGCATCAGTTAATGTGCAAAGAAAAATAAATTGACAATCACCTTTCAATAACAAAGGGTACCACAACTCCCTACATTAGTTTGGACTCAGAAATTGGAAGCTACTCCCTTTCTCAACAGACAGAAAAACAACGGGTTACAGACAACCCCAAACCAGTAACTGTCCCCTAATAACCCCTCTCCCAAGTAATTAAATTTAAGAAAGTAAAGGAAAGGCAGTCTTATCACTCTGGCTTCAGAATTCAGAGATATTGAAGGCTCTGTGTTATCTACATTAATAGCTACATTTGTCTTACAAAAAGAAATAACACTGAATCCTGCCCATCTGATCCTGTTACTACAAAACAAAAAGGTAGGGACAGCTTCTAGCTCATCTCTAGCTACTGCAGGCCTCCCCTCCCTTTATCGTTAGCATGGCCTCAAGGAGAAAGAGTCATAGCATAAGAATATAATCCTTTAGGTTAGGTAAAGAAAACCCCCAAATAGGGAAATCTAGAGTGAGACCGCTTGATTTTCATCTTTACTCACTTAAATTCATTGTCCTAAGAGCAACTCAAATGAGAAGTGAAGAATGTAGAAAACACACTTCCATTTCTCTCTTTTGAGTTTTCTTAACTGGCTCATCCCAGCATTTACCTCCAGGGATTGGATTCTCTTTATATTGGAGACTCTCAGCCAGGCTTCCCAGTGTGAGTGTTTTCCTTATTTATAGGTACTTCTCTGGGGTCCTGAATAAACCATTTGTCAAAATCAGTAGAGAAGTGGATTAAATACACAACCCACTCTTCCTACAGAATCTATCGATAGCACCTTCAGACAAGCCAAGAGCTCCCTTAAATATTATGACAGGCCAATTATTTGCATATAGTTTCCAAATCGATTATTTCAAGAGAGACCACCTCTCCCTGAATATGGCAATCTCCAAATACCAGCAGTGACATCTGGAAGGAGGGCTTTCAACTGGAATTGCTTGGCAAGGATATTCAAAGTAACTCAGATCAGCGTAGTAGCATAATGGAAAAATGCCTTTATTCAATGCTATTTGCCACTCTCCCTAAATATCCTGGCAACCAAATTATGGCATAAAAAGTACCATAATCATTGAACAAAGGGTCAAGGTATATACTAGAACATCACAAGATGTACACAAGGGCGAACAGTTCTAAATTAACTCAGAAATCTTAGGGACTTCCCTGGTGGTCCAGTGGTTAAGGCTCCGTGCTCCCTATGCAGGGGGCCTGGGTTTGATACCTGTTCGCAGAACTAAGATCCCACATACCGCAATGCATCCCGTGCGCCGCCAACTACTGAGCCCACGCGCCACAACTAGAGAAGCCCTTGCACCGCAACGAAGACCCAGCGCAGCCTAAATAAATAAATAAAAAGATTAGAAAAGAATCCTTGGACAAGTCTTCTTAAGGGGGCTTCCCTGGTGGCGCAGTGGTTAAGAATCTGCCTGCCAATGCAAGGGATATGGGTTCGAGCCCTGGTCCGGGAAGATCACACATGCCACGGAGCAGCTAAGCCTGTGTGCCACAACTACTGAAGCCCGCATGCCTAGAGCCCGTGCTCCGCAACAAGAGAAGCCACCTCAATGAGAAGCCTGCGTACCGCAACAAAGAGTAGCCCCACTCACTGCAGCTAGAGGAAGCCTGCACACAGCAACGAAGACCCAACGTAGCCCAAAAAAAAAAAAAAAAAAAAAAAAAAGTCTTCTTAAGGCTCATCACGATGTTTCAGACAAAAAATCCTTAACCTAGTTAAGCTGCTACAATTTTACCTAAATATTTACTGGGTCTGCTACATTTTAAGATGCCTAGAAAAATAATACGTTACATTTGTATTGCACTTTACAGTTTACAAAGTGCTACCATGTTATCTCATTTGATCTTTGAAACAATCCTATAAAATAAGCCATTCAGATGTTATTGACACCTCAGAGATAACACAATAAATTTACATGAAATAAATCTTCTAAGGTCACACAATTAACAAAAAATACATCACTTCAGTGTGGACATCTCCCAGCAGGACTGGGCTAATGGCCCTGCTGCACACACAGAACTAGGAGCTAGCTACACACTTACAGGAGAAATTTCCCTCCAGCCTCTACGAGGACAGGACTGAAAGGTCTGACTTCAGTCCTCTCTACAATTTGTCATCAGTAAATAAGGAAGTGTGGATAATGATTTTCTTTCAAAAAAGACCTTAGAATATGTATAGGTGTTTAAAAACCAATGATTTTTTATTGGTTACTGGAATATGGAAGGTATACATTGTTAATTAAATCAGCAGGCAGTGGCAAAGCTTTGGTTTTTGGGGCCCCAGCAGTCTTCTCAGTCTTTTAAATTGACAAGTGCTAGATGGTGCAGAAGTTTTGAATTTTTGTAGCCTAGCAAGTAGGCTACAGAGAACTACTGAGAAAATGCCAATTTTAAGAACCCCAAATTCTTCTATAGTGTCCCAATAAATCCAGGAATAGTGTAAATCTGAAGCAAGAGTCATGAACTCATAGTTCTTTTAAGAGAAAGAAAAAGCACAGTTGCAATTCTCCTGGATACCCCCTCCACTCCTACAGTTAGGAGCTAGAAAATGGAAAGGAGGAACAATGCTACTTGCAGGCAGAGGCAGTGAAGTATCAGACACAAGATTAGGCATTCTGGTTTTGAATACAGGCAGACCTCCAGACCCCTGCAATAAAACGAGACTCACAAATTTTCTGGTTTCCCAGTGCATATAAAAGTTTACACTATATTGTAGTCTACTAAGCAATAATAGCATTATGTCTAAAAAACCAATATACATACTACCTTAAAGAATACTGTGAAAAATGCTAACCAACATCTGAACTTTCAGCAAGTCAACCTTTTTGCTAATGAAGGAAGGGTCTTGACCTGATGTTGATGGCTGCAGAATGATTTAGGGTGGTGCATTCTGAAAGATGGGGTGGCTGTGACAGTTTACTAAAATAAGACAACAATGAAGTTCTCCACACTGACTGACTCTTCCTTTCACGAACTGATTTCTCTGTAGCATTCATGCTGTTTGATAACCTTTTACCCACAGAACTTCTTTCAAAATTGGAGTCAGTCCTCTCAAACCCTGCTGCTGCTTTATCAAATGAGTTTGTATAATATTCTAAATCCTTTGTTGTCATTTCAACAGCCTTCACAGCATCTCCACCAAGAGTAGATTCTGTCTCAAGAAACCACTTTTTTGGCTCAACCATAAGAAGCAACTCACCTGCTGAAGTTTTATTATGACACTGCAGCAATTAAGTCACTCTTCAGACTACACTTCTAATTCTAGTTCTCTTGCTATTTCCACCACATGTCTATTTCTTTCACTTAAGTCTTGAACCCCTCAAAATCATCCATGAGGGCTTGGAATTAACTTCTTTCAAACTCCTGTTAGTGTTGGTATTTTGACCTCTTCCGATGAATCACAAATGTTCTTAATGGCATCTAGAATGGTGAATCCTTTCCAGAAGGTTTTCAATTTACTTTGCCCAGATCCATCAAAGGAATCACTATCTATGGCAGCTACAGCCTTACAAAATGTATTTCTTAAATAATAAGACTTGAAAGTCAAAATGACTCCTCGATCCACGGGCTGCAGAATGATGCTGCGTTTGCAGGCATGAAAACAACATTAACCTTGTACATCTCCATCAGAGCTCTTGGTGACCAAATGTTGTCAATGAGCAGTAATATTTTGAAAGGAATCTTTTTTTCTAAGCAGTAGGTCTCAACAATGGGCATAAAATAACTTTATTGTGTGCAGCAGCCCTTTTTATGTGTGCAGCAGCCCTTTTTACACCAAGTATTAGTTTTTTCATGTGAAATAAGATTTAAAATGATAAAGTTATTGTTAAGGAGATGCACTGGGCAATAGAAAAAGCTGAATAGAGTTTTTGTCAGAAACTGGAAAACAGAACAGTCTGGAAAAAAAGGACCACATGTTGCTAAGACCAAAAAAGGAGACTGGAGACCATGCTGTAAACTACGTTGTAAACAGATGTGCTGTCATCCAGGCTTTGTTGTTCCATTTACAGAACACAGTCAGAGTAGATTTAGCAGATTTTAAGGGCCCTAAGATTTCTGGAATGGTAAATGAGTACTGGCTTCAACTTAAAGTCACCAGCTGCATTAGCCCCTAACAAGAGAGTCAGCCTGTCCCTTGAAGCCAGGCATTGACTTCTCCTCTCTAGCTATGACAAAGTCCTAGATGGCGTCTTCTTCCAATAGAAAGCTGTTTTGTCTACACTAAAAATCTGTCGTTTACTGTAGCCAACTTCATTAATTATTTTAGCTAGATCTTCTGGATAACTTGCTGTAGCTTCTATGTCAGCACTTGCTGCTTCACTTTGCATTTTTATGTTATGGAGATGGCTTTCCTCCTTAAATCTTATGAACCAACCTCTGCTGGCTTCAACGCTGTGACCGGTTTAATCTTCTATCCAGGCCATTAAAACTTTCTACATATGAGCAAGAAGACTGTTTTGTTTTCTTATCATTTATGTGTTCACCGGAGTAGCACTTTTAATTTCCTTTAAAAACTTTTCCTTTGCATTCGTAACTTGGCTAAGCAGCGCCTACCTTTTGGCGTATCTCAGTTTTCAACATGCCTTCCTCATTAAACGTAATCGTTTCTAGATTCTGATTAAAGTGAGAGACACAACTTTTCCTTTCACTTGAACACTTAGAGGCCATTGCAGTGTTATTAAATGGCCTAATTTCAATATTCGTTGTATCTCAAGGAATAGGGAGGCCTGAGGAAAGGGAGAGAAACTGGGGAACAGCTGGCAGATTAAGTTTCACCATCTTACATGGGCATGGTTTGTGGCACCCCAAAACAATTACAATAGTAATATCAAAGATCACTGATCACAGATCACTATAACAAATATAATAGTAATGAAAAAGTCTGAAATATTGCAAGAATTACCAAAGCGTGACACAGAGACATAAAGTGAGCAGATGTTGTTAGAAAAATGGCACTGATAGACTTACTTGACACAGGGTTGCCACAAACCTTCAATCTGTAAAAAATGCAGTATCTTCAAATAAAGCGAAGTGTAATAAAACAAGGTATGCCTGTAGTTGTTCCTAGTGAAACGATATGAGAAGGATCTGAGAAGACAATGTGAGCATAGCTCCTGCTTGCCATCACAAACATGAATTATAACGGGCTACCCCAGAACTTCCATACGGATTTCTTGCCAGCTTGAAAGGTCAAATTCCAGATGTGAGGACAAGGTAACAGCTACAGCCCTCTGAAACAAACCAGTAGGCCTTTTGAGGTAAACACTAAGGTGAAACATTTAGAATGCTGGTCTGGTGAGATGACCATCTGTACTAAGAAAGAATTCACAGGAAAGCAGACCTTGAGTAGAGAACTTTCACCTACATGAGAATAAGAATCACCTATGGAATTTATAAATACAGATACCCAGATCCAGTGAGTCAGAGTGTAGGGTGTGTGTATGTGCATTATTTAAAAAAATATTTTGTTTTTCTAACTGTAATATAATACATGTATTCACATTCAATTAGGGAATCAAAGTTCCCTGGCTCAAAACCTGTCAAAGCTGTTCTTCTATATGTAAACTGACCCAGATGTACATATGTGAAAATAGTTATTATAGTTCTATAATTTGCCTTTTAATACAATGTAATGCATCTCTGACATTGTTGCATAAAGGTCTCCACTCTTTTTTTTTTTTTGCGGTACGCAGGCCTCTCACTGCTGTGGCCTCTCCCGTTGTGAAGCACAGGCTCTGGACGCGCAGGCTCAGCGGCCATGGCTCACGGGCCTAGCCGCTCCGCGGCATGTGGGATCTTCCCGGACCGGGGCACGAACCCGTGTCCCCTGCATCGACAGGCGGACTCTCAACCACTGTGCCACCAGGGAAGCCCAAGGTCTCCATTCTTAAGCTGCATAGTATTCCATCTTGTATGGCCACACCATACTCTAACCATCTACCTAATGATGAAAATTTCGGTTGTTTCCAATTTATTATTATTGCAAACACTGTTGATTTGACCACGGCACCTGCATCTTTAAAAGCTCCTTAGGTGATCTGATGCATTCCTTGGATATAAGCCATTGCTGTAAGAGGACTGGCAGAAACTACATTCCTCAGGTGAAATTATACATTATTGCAGACATAAATCAATTCTCATAGTTAGCTAAAAGGTAGGTGAACGTTTTACTTTCTCCATAAAAATTTAGAATAAGGCTGAACAGTAAGTAATAACTGATGTTCTTGAAAACAAAACCTCTACATCACATTCAACATCATTCACTCTAGACCTTTCTTGTACTAGAAATGAAACTGGAAGAGCACTGCCTGAAGGGTCCTCACAGTTCCTTTCACCAAAAGAAAGCTAGTATGAGCACCAGAAGCATGGTATCTTTGCTGTCCTTGACCTCTCAAAACTTTATGCTTATAGGTAGTTATATATATTTACTGCATAACTCAGTTTTCTCATCTGTAAAATTGGTGTAACAACTCTCATGGAATTCCTTTGAGGTGAGCTTTTATGACCTTCTGGCATTCATTATCTATTTACATATTTGCATATATAACCTACTTCATTAGATTATTTACTGCTTTAAGCGTAAGGATAACTCTCTGAAATCCAGTGCATTAGGAACTCTAAGAAAATACCATTTTTGTTCAATGTATATGGCTGAAATTCATGGCTAGGTTTTTCTTTCTTTTTTAAATATATTTTGGCTGTGTTGAGTCTTCATTGCTGCGCACAGACTTTCTCTAGTTGTGGCGAGCGGGGGCTACTCTTCCTTGCGGTGCGTGGGCTTCTCTTGTTGTGGGGCAGGGGCTCTAGGCGCACAGGCTTCAGCAGTTGCAGCACGCAGGCTTAGTAGTTGTGGCATGTGGGCCCTAGAGCGCGCGGGCTCTAGAGCACAGGCTCAGTAGTTGTGGAGCACGGGCTTAGTTGCTCCGTGGCATGTGGGATCTTCCCGGACCAGGGATCGAACCCGTGTCCCCTGCATTGGTAAGCGGATTCTTAACCACTGTGCCACCAGGGAAGTCCCCTGGCTAGGTTTTTCAAAACAGCAGAGCAGCTCCAGAACACACTCAAGAAGGACCCAGGTCTGACTGGTATGAATGACCAATAATTATAAAACAGAAACCAAGATCTCATTTCTGGAAGACTGAGATAGAAGAGCTGCCAGAATCGGAGAAATCACATTTCATATACCTAAAGTGTAGGAATTTCTTATGTTCTTCCTTTTGTCTCACCCAGGCAGCAAAACAAAGTAAGAAAGCCCTTGTAGTAAATGGCAAAAGGAATCTATGTTCCTATGAAGACAGATAAGATAGGTGAGAAAAAGGAAGTAAATTCTGGATACAAACAATGGAAAATTTCAACAGAATTATTTGCAAAAGGAATTTTAAGATATCTGAAGAACTACATAAATACCAAAAGTCAGTTTTAATGATTCATACAGTAAAGTTCTATAACTTCAGAGGTTGTGATTTCAGGCTCTGATTTTACAGATATACTTTTAAAAAAGGCCCATCACCCAATTAAATGAATGGTCTTTCTAAGAATTCATATAGCTTTTACTGAGTTCAAGACAAAATTATGACATTCTTGATTTCTCCCCACTCAAACCCCATATCCAGTCTCTTACTAAATCCTGTTGATTTTATATCTTAAATATCTTTTAATTTATACATTTGTCTAGTCCCACTACTACCATCCTATTCCAAGCAACCACCATCTCTTGCCTGGATAACTCCCAACCCAATTCATTCTCAATACTAGCCACTGATGTAAAAATGCAGACCTCTTCATACCATTATCTGTGGGCATTTGAGCTGAAGACCACTGCACCTAACCCTATCAATCACAATTACCTTGCCCTTTGCTCCATTCTTCACTTGACTAATTCCCTTAGCTAAAAAAATGTCATCATCAGAAGCTTCCCCGAAGCCCCAGACTAAGTTTAGGTTAACTCTTCCTGTGAACATGCTCCTACAGTATTCATTCACTTAACAATTACCTATATTGGGTGCCTATTATGCGTGAGACACTAGACAAATAGGGTGAACAAGACAGACAAAATCCCTGGTCTCTTAGAGTTTATATTCTAATGTGGACAAATGAGTCAGCATGAGTGGGAGTGTATGCATGCATGCATGCGTGTGCAGAGTAGGGCACAGACAAGAAGCAAGAAAACATTAGTGATAAATGCTATAAAGAAAATATCTTCAGATTAAGTAACATTTAAACAGAGACCCAAATGACAAGGAGACAACTCAGCAAAAATCAGAAAAACGTACCAAATTTAAAGAATAGTGGGTTCAAAGTCCTAGGGTGAGAAGAGCTTGCTATATCTGAAGAACAGAAGTGTGGCCAGGTAGAAAGAGCTATATTGCGGGAGCAGCAGACAAGGACCAGATGATAATTACCGTGCATTTCACTCCCCACTTCATTCCTTCATCTAGCTCCTTTTTCCATTCCTTGTTTTCCTTACCCATCTTTTTTGCCTCTAGCTTAGGTTTAACCTAGTCAGTTAATGGCTATAAAAGTTTATAACTACAGCTCTACTAGCTTTTAATACCATCTATTAAAAAACCAAATCAAATCAATAAGGATTTACTAAGAGCTTGGGTGGAATAAAGGGTGACCAATTCATCCCAGCTAAAGCACTGAAAGCTTCTGAAAGCTCCACATCACAGAATGTGGAATCCCCTCAGACCCAGGCAAATGGAACTGTTTGGCCAGGCTAGCAGCATATGCAGACTCACAGGAAGTAGAGGCTTTTGAAAATCCCATAAGGACTAGTAATAACAAAATAACTTTTATTGAATACTTAACACTTAATGCATAGAAAGGCACTTAATTCAATGCTCACAACATCTCTATTAAGCCCATTTCACAAACGAGGAAACTAAGGCTTACCGAAGCAAAGAAAAATTCCCCAAGTCCCCTGCTCAAGGGTAAGACACAGAGCCAGGACTGTACGATTAAAAACATACCAGAAAGGTACAAATGCAATTGAAGTTCATTTCAATAGAAGAAATGACAGGAGTATGCAGTAATTAGCAAAAGAAATGTAAGCAAGAAGTAGCCGCCATCAAAGCACTACCGGGGCTTGGAAGAATAAATGGCTAGGGTGATTAGAAAGGTTTTGAAAAGCTGGGATTGAGGCAAGGTTCCAATAGCATTTGAAAAACTGGACTGGAGGGAGGCGATTTAGCCCAAGGAACTATTGTTAACAAAAGCAACGGAGGCAGACAGTGTGTAAACCAGTTTAGGTGGGAGTACACTGATTAGGAAAGTGGCAGGTAACTGCTAAAAAATTTTCTACAAAGTCTCCTCCTCCTTTCTTATAAAAAAGGCCAAACTCCACAATGTACATCTAACACCCTTTAGATCCAACCATTCCATACTCCTACTTCCCTCACAAACCTATTCTCCTGTCAAAACAGAAAAGTACAACCTGAACATATCCTGCACATTTCCTCCATGCATGGATTTGCTCATTATTAAGAAGTGTGCTCCTGTCCAAGGCTAGTAGTCAAAATCCTACCCCTCCTTCAAGAGCTAGCTCAAATGCTACTTCTTCCATGATGCTTACCCAACTTAGCTAAATATTATTTCTCTTTTTCTTGTGGTTCCCAAAGCATTTTGTTTCTATTTTTACTCAGACACTCAAAGGTAGGTCTGGACCCAGTGTAAGGTGTTGAACCCTATATGGGCAATAAGAATGGATGTCTCAGATTGAGATAACGAGGGAACAGAAGTCCAAAGTTGTCAGCTTTTTAGGGAATGATGAGCAAATAAATCGGATCTGCAAAGAAGTAAGTATCCTTGCTGAGCATTAGCAACTACATACCAGTCATCAAAAGGCAGGTGAAGGCATGTGTATAGTATATTCAGTTTGTAGTCCTCCTAACTCATGTTTCTAAACTGCTTTCAGTTTGTTAGCTGTGGCTGTTTGTGAGGCAAATGCTTTCCAGATGGAAAACTTTACTGCGCAGAAAACAAGAACTTGTGCCACATACCGGGTGGGCAGGAGTTTCATTTTTAAAGAAATCCCTGTCCTCGAATTCCAGGATCTAGGACTAGAATACCAGTGTGTGAATAAAATTAGAATTTTATCTGAGACGTGTCCAGAAGCTTGGCTAACTCCTTTTCATGGTGCTGATAGAAATGAAACTATAGATATAGCTTGGGTTTAGAGGCCATAGGGATCTGTAAATATTAGTAGAACACAGTGATACCTGAAGCAAATATTTTAGTTTAAAATGAAATAAAAGTGATTAGAAAGCAAGACCAGAATAAGAGCAGAGACCAAAGGATTCATAGACAACAAAACAAAACCAGAGTAGTGACATTAACTTCTCAAATACCATAGTTCTGTTAGGCCCTCAATGTGTTTGCTATTATTAAAGAAAGGCACAATTTCACAGACAAATTAGGCTGCCCCCTTTTGGTCAGTAAATCATAAAAGCTTAAAAGGCAGGAAAGATTTAACAAGTTATTCAAATACTTACAGGATCAGAATTTTGTCCTCATTCAAACAACTTCTCCAATTAATCGTGGAAAGGCTATTCAATTTTTCAGTAGACATCGCCATTGAGAAATACTTATTAACTCTATACAAAGGACACAAATGATTTTTCAAGATACTTATATAACAGAAAATATTCAAAATACTATATAGCTTGCTGTTGAAACCCAGAACCTGGGTCCTCTCCTAGTACTTGCCTAAGGTATTTAAAACTGCCACTTGCACAATCTGCATACCTTTTCTGTATTTAATACCAGGGTGAGTATATTAAAAACATAGGCTAAGACAAGCATGCCAAGGGCAACAGTTTTACTCTGCCTAACGTCATAGAACAAAAACAGGCAAACTGATTACATAAATGCACATCAGGCCATTCTACTAATACGGGATTCTCAAAAAAGATCTCAAAGCCCTATCCATTCAATTGATTACATAAATGCACATCAGGCCATTCTACTAATATGGGATTCTCAGAAAAGATCTCAAAGCCCTATCCATTCATTCAACAATATGAATGGTCAACAATGTGTCAGACACTTGAATGAACAAGAGGCATGGCCCCATCTTATATAGGCCATAAACTAGCCATTAGCATCTTATTCCAAAAACTCTTCAGCGAAATAACCTATGATGCAAAAAAGCCATCATATCTAATGCAAAACCTGTTATACCACGAGAAAGAGTATATGAAAAAGGAAGATTTCAATGGATAAACTACTAGAAAATGACAAAAATTCATCAATTCTCTTTAAGTGGTGTGAATTCAAAAAGAAACATTTTCCTAGTCTCTAAAATGGGCACCAGAAGATATAATGGTTGCTTCCTTTCTTTAGATGATTATAAAAATATTAGTATCCTGTAGTCAAAATGCAGAAGAATAGGGTACCCATACTTGGTCTCCTTTAATCAAGAAGCTAGAAACACCAAGCTACACAATATTTACATTTTTAGTGAAAAACAATTTAGGTTATAGCAGCCAATGAAGAAAATGGCACCAGAGGGAAAATTGGAAATGACTGAAGATTCTGAACTGCCTTGAAGCTTTATTAAGGTGTGGCCGATTCCAACACTGTGCACTTCAGTCATAGCACTTTCCATGTAAATATCTGTAAGCACCTTGGAGCACTGGCACTAATTTCCCAATTGTATTCCTGCATTCATTCCAAAACCCTGGACCTTTTAGAACTATTCCAAAATGGCGACCTGATTCTTAACACATTTGAGGACAGCTTACCCCTGGCCAGAGGTTCTAGCGTAACTGATCTTTTTGTAAATTCCACCTTAATTGAGCTCAACCAATACATGTCTGAATATAGCAACAATCCATGAAAAATCTTCATCTGAAGTTTTGGAAAAGGGGTAAAGTACTGCTCCCTTCGTATTCAAATTTTCCAGGAAGGACAAGCTGCCTAAAAAACTTAAGAGTCCAAGGAAAAAAACCTCACAATCTCACGAACTTTTCCACTTTCTCTCTCAACCTCCCACACCGTCTCATAATCTCTCACTAAGTTAACTTCATTCCTTAAATATGAACTCATCTACACATTTCTACAATTTCACCGCAGTGAAATTGTGACCAGCAACAATCTCAGATAAAAACGTATGGAACTAATTATGAATCAAAGCAAGAGCTGCACTTGGACTTTTTAACTCCCTAAAGGAATCAAGGAGTGAAGGTAGTAGAAAATCTGGAAAAAGGAAAAAAGTGTGTTCCATCTTTTCTTCACACATTATTCTTACTGCCGATCAACCAGGAAGCAAGGGGTGGCCAGTTTCCCCCTTTTCTTCTTCACACCTCACAGAAAATGCTCTCGGGACCTCCGCCCCACTTGCCCTGACAGCTTCTCCCCGCCTCCCCCCGCCCCCCAACCCGAGCCAAGCCAGGCAAATACTACCCCTCCTTCTAGCCTCTTCCTCGATTTATTCAACAGATCTCTTCCCCCAGTAGCACACTTTGGGCCGCCCGGCCCACCCTTACAATTTCCTCGAAGTTACCGTTCCCCAGCCCTGCAAGAGGAATTCCTCTGGCAGCCCCGGCTGGACCCAATATATTCTCAGGTTACATTTCTAAACCTCGGGTCTCGCAGTCACCAACGCTCCCTACGCTTGTCCAAGCATCCAGGCTGCCCCGTCCGTCCCCTTCCCAATTTACCCAGTGTTTTCTCTCCAGCCCAACCCAAGGAGCATTGTCTTGGTCTACCCAGGCCCGAAGGGCGACCCGCAAGTGCTCGGCCCACCCAGAATCGCTTCAATTTCTGGCTCAGGAGACGCCGCCCCGCCCTCTCCATCCTTCTCGCGCCAGTCGTCCTACTCACTGCGCCCGGCGGAGAGCTCGGCGCGGGAAGGGCGCGGGATTCAGACACGCTCCCCGCTCCCGACCTCCGCCGCGAGCGCGCGGCCCCTCATCCAGGGCTCCCGCCGCCGCCGCCGCCGCCTCCGCGCGCCTCCCCCCCGCTTCCCCGCCTCTAGCGGGCTCTTCACCTCAGAGCAGCGCCCACGAGCCCGCGAGAAATCGGTGCCGCGCTACTAGCGCGTCTTGTCGGGCCGGCCAGGGGAGTGGCGACCAGAAAAGCAACAAACCGGTTGACCGCGGTTGAGCCCCTCACTGAAGCGGCGTACCGCAGGCCCCGGCCAACGGCCCTCCCCTCAGCCGAACAAAAGAGCCTCGCACTCTGCGCTGCCCGCCGCCCGCATGACGCAGGCGCGACGTCCCGCCGCACAGCGCTATGGGACTCGAAGTCCGTCCCAGACTACAAGACCCGAAGTGCTGCGCGCCTTCCACGGCGCCACGCACAGTTTGCTAGGGTTTCGAGTTTTACTTAGTTCTTCGATAGCTAGTGCCGCCGAAGCGACTGCAGTTTAGAAAGCTGCAACCTAGAAAGTTAAAACGTGTGGTTTTACAAGAGAGTCTGATGCTTGGTCTGAAATATCAACCACTTCTGGACAGTAGTTCACATCCTTGAAAATTTTGCATCTTATAACAGGTTTCTCACCAGATCTCTGTAAGGCTCCTGCGTCTCGGCGTTGAGATTACAGTACTTCCCTTTCGAGGCCTTCCCTGACCCCTTAGGCTAGGTAGGTCCGCCTGGTAGGTGTCATCATAGTATCTCATTGGCTGCACCAATGGGTGGCTTTAGTGCCAAAACCCCCATTATCCATGAACACCCCTCCCTCACCCAGCCTCCCCAAAGAAACACAGAAATAGGCAAAAAAACATGTTTCTTATTCTTTGGGACAAGTGTTATAATTCTTCTAATATCAACTAGATTGCCATCCCCAAACCCGCTCACGTGGGAATTCGGTCTCATCGTAATATTCACCCCACTTTATTGTCATGTCTGTCTTCTCTCTTGGACTCAAAACACCACTCCAGTAAGGGCAGAAACCTTGGCCCAGTACAGCCCCTAGCATACAGTAGTCAATCCCTAGCATACAGTAGTCAATCAACATTTGTTGACTAAATGAATTAATATGTTCTTCTCCTACCTGACAGAAAATGTAGGTGATCAAGATTTCCTTCGTCTCTTTTCTTCACATCATATTTGTGGGGTTTTTCGATCTCCCCCCCTTACTCTACTTTTCCTTATCCAATCAGGAACTAAATAGAACTTCTACCACCAAGGTGACGTTTTCCCCCTTACCTGGAATTCAAACATCCTCCTAATCAGAGGGAAAGGAAAAAGGCAACTAGTCTACTGTACTCCACCCCAGAATGCAGGAGTCTGCATTTATATAGCAGTTTTGCTGTGCCAGGTACTGTGCAGGATTCTGGAGAATTGCCATGTAAGAACCCAGCCCAGCAATATCATAAAACAGTTTTGCTAAAAGAGCTGTGAGAGCAGAGAAGAGGGCAGTTCTTCCTGAGACATTTTTGGGTTGGGTGTCCATGAAGAGGCAAAAATTCATCTATTCATTCCCTCTTGAAGTGCCCTATTCTGTTTTTAATAATTTTAATGATGAGAAACTTAGTTGTAACACTATTAGCTACTAGCTAGGAATTTTGTTAAGTCCTTGATTAATGTTATTTAATCCTGACATCAACCCCAGGAGGTGGAATTGCTATTTGCATTTTGCAGAAAAGTCGCAGAGGCTGTGTAATCTGTCCAATGGCATTAAGCAAGAAAGTGTTGGAATCAAGATTTGATGTTATTTCTAACTCCAAAACCATATTTCCGCCTGTATAAAATGCTGTTATCTCCAATTCCTCATACTGAGCTGAATTCTGCTTCCCCATGTAAATGCCATCTATTTCCTTACTTCTGGCTTCTGTAGCAGCACACAGTTCTCTTCTATTAACCTAATTCCTCTTTCATATTGTATTTCTAGTATTGAAATTCCGCCTTCATGTTCCTTAAGGTCTCTCTTTTCTGAGCTAAATGTCACCATTTTCTTAAACTGTATATCATAGGACAACAGTTTCAGATCTAGCACATCTAGTTTGTTAAATTCTGCCTCTTATAAGCATATTTCAAAGTACAGGGAGCCATCATGGCCCTGGTGCTCTACATCATTCTTGAATGAAGGGAGTCAAAGGTCACCTTCTCTTTTTAGGTAGCAGAGCGCCACCAGGTTTATGCTAATCTGCAATCAGCTAAGAGCTCTCTTGTTAATCATCTGTTCTGGAATTCTGCCAGGGATGGATGTCAAACTCTCAAGCCTCCAAGTTTTTGCATTAACAAAATCTTTTTTGAAAGTCTTTTGGGATTAAGTGGATTTAGTTCTTTTCTCTTCCCATAAGAATGATGACATTTCAAACTATCCAGACCTTCAGGGTTTCTTTTCTTTCTAAGGGTAATGGCACCTCAGTCATAATGATCTTGCTCAAGACAACATTCGAAGTGACATTGCTCGTGCCCAACAGGAAATATGTCTGTCATATGAAGTTTCCAGAATCACAGGAATGAGGGGAAAGGAGGAAGTATGATGTTGCAAAAAAGAACAAGGACTTGGTATCAGGCTGAACTGGATTCAATTCTGTCTCTATTATTTGCCTGCTGTGTAACTTTGGACAAGCCGCTTAACTTCTTGAGCCTCAGCAGCTTCCATGAAAATCTAAAATATCAAAGTATTATTTAAGACCTAACATGCAGCATTTCTGTAGGATTAACAGTAATGTGTAAAGGGAATGGCACATAGCTGGCCCTCAGTACACAGTAGTTGTTTTAAGTACAATAGATAGCTGCTTCTGAAATGTGATTTAAGGAGTGGAGGAAATACAGGACTTTTAAAATATTTTCCTCTGCACTGTCTGAAATTCTTTGTTTAATTTTTTCCACAATTTAAAAAATTATGGTAAAATATATAAAACATAAAAAAGGTAGATACATTCATAATGTTGTGCAACCATTGCCACCATCCATCTCCATAACTTTTTTTATCGTGTAAAACTGAAACTATACCCATTAAACAATAACTTTCCATTCCTCCCTCCAGGCCCTGGCAATCACTCTTCTGCTTTCTGTCTCATGATTTTGACTACTCTAAGTACTCATATAAATGGAATCACACAGTATTTGTCTTTTTGTGACTGGCTTATTTCATAAGCATAATGTTCTCAAGATTCATATGGACATATGGTATAGCATACGTCAAAATTTCCTCCTTTTTAAGGCTGAAGAATGTCCCATTTTTAAAAAAAATACATTTATTTATTTTATTTTTGGCTGCGTTGGGTCTTCGTTGCGTCTTCGTTGCTGTACATGGGCTTTCTCTAGTGGGGCTATTCTTTGTTGCGGTGCACGGACTTCTCATTGCAGTGCCGTCTCTTGTGGAGCAGGGGTGCGTGGGCTTCAGTAGTTGTGTCTCATGGACTCTAGAGCACAGGCTCAGTAGTCGTGGCGCACGGGCTTAGTTGCTCCGCGGCATGTGGGATCTTCCCGGACCAGGGCTTGAACCCGTGTCCCTGCATTGGCAGGCGGATTCTTAACCACGGTGCCACCAGGGAAGCTCCCACCAAGGGAAGCCCCCACCAAGGGAAGCCCCCACCATTTGTATATATCAAATTTTGCTTATCCATTCATCTGTTGTTAGGCACTTGGGTTGCTTCCAGGTTTTAGGTAAACATGGGTATACAAATATCTCTTCCAGCCCCTGCTTTCAATTACTTTGGTTATATACCCAGAAGTGCAATTGCTGGATCATTGGTAATTCTATTTTTAATTCTTTGAGGAAATCCATACTGTTTTCCAGTGGCTGCACCATTTTACATTCCCACCAACTGTGCACAACAGTTCCAATTTCTCCATACCCTCACACGTTTGTTGTCTTGTTTTTTGTTTTGTTTGATAGCAGCCATCCTAATGGGTATGAGATTCTTTGTTTCATTTTGACTACTACTTGAAATTCTATTGTTAAAGAGTTTTATTCATTTGGGGTTAACAAGCATTCTCTTTTAAAAGGCAAATATACTTGAGCGATCTGTCTCTCTTACCTCCCCTGGTCAGTCTGATTCTCATGTGACTTCCAGGTAGTAACTGGACTCTAATTACATATACTTCTCAAATCATGCACCCATAGCCCTGACACCGATTGGTTTTTCTCACGTGAAGGGATCACTGCTTGGAGTGCTGTGATTTGCTAGCATTTCAAGTGCAACAAAGATGGGCCCCATTATCAAGTATTAGAAATTAATGTTGAAAAAATGAGCCAGAGATGGGGCACTGCCTATTTGTGAAACCTATATTTCATTAAAGTTATTTAATGAATTTATTTTAAAACACTTATTGAGTCAAGCTCCAGCAGATCAGGGTATTTTCCTATTTGGCTTACTGCTTTACTTTTAATGCCTAAAATACTGCCTAGACCATAGAAAGGGCTCAATAAATGTTTGTTGAATGAGTGGATACATTCTACAGATATATTCTGTGGTTCTCCAAGTATAATCCACACCCTCTGGGAGTGCCTAAGATGGTTTCAGGGAGTCTGCATGGTCAAAACTATTTTCATAAAGATATTAAGACATTATTTGCTCTTTTTCATTGTGTTGGTATTTTCACTGATTGTGGAAAAGTGGATGAAACTGCTGGCATATTAGGATGAATCAAGGCAGTGTGGCACCAACTTGTACTATACTTGTATTCTTTTTTAAATTTATTTTTGGCTGCGTTGGGTCTTCATTGCTGTGTGGGCTTTCTCTAGTTGTGGCGAGCGGGGGCTACTCTTCGTTGCGTTGCGCGGGCTTCTCACTGCAGTGACTTTTCTTGTTGCAGAGCATAGGCTCTAGGCGCGTGGGCTTCAGTAGTTGCAGCACGCAGGCTCAGTAGTTGTGGCTCGCAGGATCTAGAGTGCAGGCTTTTAGTAGTTGTGGTGCACAGGCTTAGTTGCTCTGTAGTATGTGGGATCTTCCGGGACCATGGTCCGAACCTGTGTCCCCTGCGTTAGCAGGCAGATTCTTAACAACTGTGCCACCAGGGAAGTCCCTATACTTGTATTCTTCACTGCCACACCTAGGCAGTAAAAGAATTAAGAAGCCACTTTCACTTAAGACTACCCTTTTTTTAAAAAATTAATTAATTGATTAATTAATTTGGTTGTGCCAGGTTTTAGTTGTGGCAAGCAGGCTCCTTAGTTGCAGCACGTGGGCACCTTAGTTGTGGCAGGCAGTCTCCTTAGTTGTGGCATGTGAACTCTTAGTTGTGTCATACATGTGGGATCTAATTCCCTGACCAGGGATCGAACCCAGGGCCCCTGCATTGGGAGCACGGAGTCTTATCCACTGCACCACCAGGAAAGTCCCACTTAAGACTATCCTTGATGAAGCAGTACAAATGATTAATTTTATGAAATCTCTCTCCTAGAGTATGTGTCTTTTTAATGTTCTATATGATGAAATGTGACATGTACATAAGGCACTTCTGCGAATTACTGAAGTACACAATTGTGCAATTGTCTGAGATGTGTGAATTGAACTAGCTGCTTTTTTTCATAGAATACCATTTTTTGGGAAAGAATGACAAAAACTATGGTTATTCGACTTGGGTATTTGAATGAAATTAAACTACCACTTTAAGGAAAAGAAAGTATTTCTGCCAATGATAAACTTTGAGCTTTCAAGCAAAAATTATAATTTTGGAATATGTGCTGAAGGGGAGCAGAATATGCCACCCCTAAATATGGTACTTTGGCCTGTGGATTATTTCGAGCTGAAGGCAGTAACACCCAGCAGACTCAGGAAAAACTTTTACCTGTCCCTAACTACCTAATAGAATTTAGATACAGGGTATGTATCAGAAAAAGAGCTACGACCAGAGATAACTTTTTTATCTGAAAGACTTACCAGCATGGTTGGGCAAACTTCTAATTACCAAACATCTGTTCTTCTTCTAGTCCTGTGAATTGCCCTCCCCCCTTTGAAGCCTCAGGCCCCTATCCCAGTCTTCAGCTCAGGATGGCATATAAGTCTCAATTGCCTAACTTGCCCTTGGGTCTCATTTTTATGGAGCTCCCCTAAGTACGAAATTGTATTTTCTCCTGTTAATTTATCTTACTTCAATTTAATTAGCGGACCAGCTAAAGAACCTAGAAAAGAAGGGAAAACTTTTATGATCCTACAGGAAAATGTGGTATCCACCAGTGACTTTGACGGCTTCACAAGAGGGATGAGATCAGTGATGATTTTAATAAATGTGATTTTTAAAATACTGAATAAGGGGCTTCCCTGGTGGCACAGTGGTTGAGAATCCGCCTGCTAATGCAGGGGGCACGGGTTCGAGCCCTGGTCCGGGAAGATCCCATATGCCGCGGAGCAACTAAGCCCGTGTGCCACAACTTCTGAGCCTTCGCGTCTGGAGCCTGTGCTCCGCAACGAGAGGCCACGATAGTGAGAGGCCCGCGCACCGTGATGAAGAGTGGCCCCCGCTCGCTGCAACTGGAGAGAGCCCTCGCACAGAAACGAAGACCCAACACAGCAAAAATAAATATAAAATAAATAAATTAATTAAAAAAAACAATAAAATAAAATAAAATAAAATACTGAATAGGGACTTCCCTGGTGGTCCAGTGGCTAAGACTCCATGCTCTCAATGCAGGGGGCCCGGGCTCGATCCCTGGTCAGGAAAATAGATCCCGCATGCCGCAACTAAAGATCCTCCACGCGGCAACGGAAGATCCCCCATGCCGCAACTAAGACCCGACGCAGCCAAATAAATAAATATATATTTTTTTAAAAAGAATCTACCATTTCTTGAGTTTTGCTAGTATCGAATAAGAGTATCCAGAGGCCCTGCTTGGTCTGGGCTGCTTTAAAGCGGCTCAAGCAGCTCTCGCAGATCTGGCCATCAAAACGCACTTTTGCCCGGCCATAGCATCTTGCTCTGTCTCCGCCGATGGTCGAGAATTAAGCGATCCCCCGTGTCACGATGGAAGAAGTGAGGGAGACCGCTGTCCAGATGCAAAGCCCTATCAAGACAGAGTGGAATTCCTGCTGTGTCCTTTTCACCTATTTCCAAGGGGATATTAGCAGCTAGCAGCGTGGTGGACGAACATGTCTCCAGAGCTCTGGGCAATGTCAAGAGCCCACAGGGACTGAGCCCTTCCAGCCAGAGTGGAGATGCGATCCTGAGGAATGTTAAGGAAATCTATTTCCCCCTTGATGGTGGACCTGCCAGTACCAGCCTTGCAGTTGAAAAAAGCCAGCCCCAGAGAGAAGAAAAGATCTGTTTGTTCTTTTACTGAAAACTTCGGTGTGAGGAAGGGAATTCTTTTTTCCAAACCTGCTTATGTTTTTTTTGCGGTACGCGGGCCTCTCACTGTTGTGGCCTCTCCCGTTGCAGAGCACAGGCTCCGAAGGCGCAGGCTCAGCGGCCATGGCTCACGGGCCCAGCCGCTCCGCGGCATGTGGGATCTTCCCGGACCGGGGCACGAACCCGTGTCCCCTGCATCGGCAGGCGGACTCTCAACCACTGTGCCACCAGGGAAGCCCCGGGGGCTACTCTTCGTTGCGGTGTGTGGGTTTCTCATTGTGGTGGCTTCTCTTGTTGCGGAGCATGGACTCTAGGCGTGTGGGCTTCAGTAGTTGTGGCACTCGGGCTCTGTAGTTGTGGCTTGCAGGCTCTAGAGAGCAGGCTCAGTAGTTGTGGCGCATGGGTTTAGTTGCTCCACGGCATGTGGGATCCTCCCAGGCCAGGGCTCAGACCCGTGTCCCCTGCATTGGCAGGCGGATTCTTAACCACTGTGCCACCAGGGAAGTCCCTGTTTTTTCTGTAAACTTGTTAAGTGAATCCTGAGCATATAAGATGGTTAAAAGAGCTGCTCAGGGGTGGGGAGCATAGAGCCTCACACCCCTTGCACCGACTGCCCTCCTACTTAGAAATCAGCCACCATCAATGGGGTCTTCCACATCAAGACTGACCTTGTGGTACCCCATGGGGTTGTCCCACTCTTCCAACTGAATAGAGATTCCAGGAACAGCCTGATGCTTTCTAGCCCTAAGCAGACTATGGCCAACTTCCCTCTTGCCTCTAACAAAAGCAAAATGGAAATGGGGTGGGCAAGACCCACTGAGAGTGGCTGGATGCTAGACACTCCCTGCATTCTCCAAGTTTGGAAGAATGCTGAAAAGGTCTCTGGCTGGCCCTAATGAATGAAATACTTTCACTCGGGAAATTTGATGCCTCAATTCCAAAAAAGTGATCCAAATGAAATGGCTGAGCAATCTGAGAAGTAACTTCTTGCAAGTTAGTAAACAAACTGCCCCATCCCAAGCGGGGCCTAGAGTAAGTTCTGTATCCAGAACACTTCTTAGATGAGTTCCATGACTTCCTGGCTGCCCTCCCTCTGAGGAGGAGGACGCTGGCACCCCATACCTCACAGGTGCTCATGCTCACCTGACAGCCTTCTGCAGCGGCCCACCTGACTGCCATCACCACGGAACCTTTCCTGTAGTTCTTCCACTGTTAGTAGCATCTGGGAAATAGTAACTTTCTTTTCAGTACAGAACCGTTGGGGCCACCTGTGCGGATACCCACGGCATCTCACACGAATTGGAGGTGAAAGGCATGGCTGGCTCCAAGACTTGGCAGCAGGACACTCCCTCAGATCGTTCCAGATAAAAGGACAAATTTCTCCAAACTCCTTCATCTCTCCAATCTGGTAGACAGCCTGGTGTCCAGTGTGAGCTTGGTATACTTACCCCTGGCAACCCAGAGGCCCCTGCCGTCAATGGTCCCCACACAAACCCCACTTGCTCCCATGTAAGAGCTCAGAGGGTGACTAATAATATGACATTTTTGGATTAAAAAAGAAAAGTATCCACAATTATCAGAGAAAGCTAAAGATACCTCTCCCTTTTCCGGCTATGTATCTGTGTGAGACCAGATTTTCTGCATTTCCTAGTCCAAAACAACAGGATAACAGAGCGAACGGGGAAGCAAATATGAGAATCCAGCTGTCTTCTATTAAGCCAAACATGAGAGATTTGAAAAATTGTAATATAATGCCCCTCTACTCAATTTTTTTGGAAAGTGTAGTTATATTTCATAAAACATATTATGTTCACATGTAATGGTTAATTATTAGTTTTAGGAGGATTAGTAAATGATTTTTAATTTCTCAATTTAAATTTCTAATCTGGTGAACATCCCACATAAACAAAAGCTCTTTGGGGTCCTTAATCATTTGTAAGAATGTAAAAGGATCCTGAGATCAACACGTTTGAGAAGAGCTGCTTTGTGGTACGTGCACCTTACCTTATGAGCTAGCTCCACCTTACAGAAGAGGAAACTAAGACATAAAGATTTAAGACCAGTTTAAGGCCACATGGTCAGTGTAGTGCTGGGTATTGTACTCCGGTCTTCTAACTCCAGAGCTTGTATTTGTGACTATAACTTTTTCCTTGAAATTACCTCTGCTAAAATTATCTTTAAGCAGATAGTTAAAAGACATTTCAACAACATTAAAAAAAAGTCTTCATCATAGTCAACGGATATTTCTTTCTTATTAAGTAGCTACACGATCCTTCCTTAGGCTTGTATCGCAAGTGAAACTGGTGATTGCTGGACCGTCCTCAGTTCGGTTTTTGTTCGGACAATCTGGTTTTCGAATCTGAGTTGGCGTCCCCTTGATAACTCCGCGGGGGAACTGGAAGCTAAGGGTTCCAGTTCCCCGGGGACTCTACAGATTTCGCGTGGCTTCCACGCTCAGAACCCTCCCACTCTCAGCACCATCTCTGCCCTCAGACCCACTTTAGGACCTCTAGGGACGCTTCCTGGCCGCTGATTGGCTGGGCCTGACAACAATGGGAGGGACGCGGCTCCGGATTGGACGTCAGAGCCCCTTCTCCTCCCTCGCCCGCGTCCACCGAGCAGCGTTCCAAGCGAGAGCGGGATCCCGACCCCAACCAGGGCCTGGGCGGGGTCGAGCGCTCCGCCCCGGGAGCGGGGCTGCCACTAAGAGCCCTGGCCTGCGGGGGCCGGGCGTCCTGGGCACCCGGGATTGGCGTGCCGGCAACCTTCTCCCGTCGTGCACCGGGGCGCCGGCCGCTCACCCGGAAGAAGAAGCCTAGAGTCTTACTGTATAGTGGGGCACTGGCGGTGTTGCTGTGGGGAGTGGGTTCTGCTCTCAGGTGAGGGGGCGTGGGCGGGGCCGCGGGGAGTGGGTGCTGCTCTCAGGTGAGGGCGCGTGGGCGCTACGCTCAGGCTGCGGGCTTGAGCGTCAGCAGTGGCGCTTAGGGTGGCGACCTCGCTGGCCATCCTAGGGAACGAGCGGTCTCACCTACCGGGATGAAGGCGGGTGCTTACTTGGGATCCAAGGAAGGAAACCCGGCTTTTCCATTTATTTTTAAAGTATAAAGCATCTTTCCTTCCCACTCCCCAAGTTTAGTAGGCAAAGGGGAATAAGAACCACATGGCCTTTTTGCTCCTAGTTCGTTAGGAGTACGGTGTGTGTGTGTGTGTGTGGCCGGAGTAAAAGAGTTTGGCTACATTTACCCAAACACTAGGACTAGGAGTAATGGCAGGTATTTTACGGGGACACAGAAGGCTCTTGTGCTAGATTGTGGTTGCCTTGTTACTTAACCTGCAAGTGGAAAGACTGGCAAGTTACACATGAACAAAAGAATGGAGCAAAGAATAGCTGAGAATAGGCAGAGCTTGGTCAGACAGGGGAGCTGCTTCTACCACCTGTGGATGTTTCGGAAGGAGAGCTTTTTGAGTTGCCATCCGGCACCAAAGGGCTGAAGAATGAGTAAGAAAGGATGGGAGTCTCGGTGGCTCAATATAAAAGTTATCACCTGATTTTTTTTTAACATGTCTCTTTAAGTAGTTTAAATGGGAGTGAAAATGGTGGAGCGAAAGCCTTGAACTGCTGCCTTGAATTGTTTAGACATAGGAAAGCTTTACAAGGAATCTACTTTGTAAACAGCAAACAGCTGGATTTTACCCGGAGATACTGGTGCTGGTACAGGTGGAGAAAGTAAAGGAAACTTCACATGTGATTGAAAGGGCCCAGGAAATGTAGCTAGCGCTGAGTGAGTTGCATTAAGTAGCTGAGAGGATCACTGACTCTATCCTTAGTTGGATGACACATGGATGCATCTCCCAGATCATACTGCTAAAATTAAGAACTTCCTCCTTCCCCTCCAAGGATAGAAATGAGCTTCATTTCCTCCTGAGGAGTGGCACCCAGGGAGGGAGCTGGGAGAATAGTAGTTGCTAGAAATTATTACTTGAAGTATAGGTTTTTGTGTTTGTTCCATTGTTTTTAAGGAAAGTTACAATTGAAACATTTTTAGTGCCCTTTAAACTTAGTTTTAAGTATATAGCGTCTTGGGGGGTCCTAGGCTTTTTTTTTAAAGCCAGTTTATAGCTATTTGTTTCTAAGTGGTATAAGCCCCAAAGGAGAGGAGCTTGCTCTCGGAGCCTTAGGCAAACTCTTCTTGAGCCTGAGAATGATGACCATTTCGTTAGTAAATTATGGTTCTGAATTTGGCAAACCTTTCAAGGCACTGGAGTTGTGTGAGCTGTACTGAGGAGTGGATTTCCTTGTCATCATGTCTCCTATGGTTACTTTTGTGGAAAGACACTTCAGTGTATTTAACTCTGCTCCTGTGCTGGCAAGTTACCGAATGCCTAAAAAGAGAAGAGAAAAACAATTTTTGTTTAAATCTTAGGAGGTTAATTGTTCACAGTGAGTTGGCCTGCTCTTTTTGATCACAGCCATTTGCTTACATCCAGGATGTTATACATCAGTTGTTACGGAATTGGGATTTCTCGCCTTTCAGTTCAGGACCCCTTTGCAGTGGTGACTGCATCAGCTGAAAAATCAGAATGTCAGCAAGAATACTGTTGAAGATGGCATTGCAACCACAGAATTTCCAGTTTACTCGACTGTGTAGCCCAATTTTGTCATATATCATGCAGCTTCATCTCTGCGTGCAGTGTCTATGTGTGAAGAGACCTTCTGGTATACTGAAAAAGATTGGAAAAGCTGTGTGCTCTGCTAATTTTATGGTGTAAATGAGTTCCCCTTCTCTTGAAATGTTAGCCGTGTGAGCACAACATAAGGAAATTCATTACACACTCTTCTAACGGTAAGGCAGAACTAATAAGAGAATGTGTTTAAAATTAATTGTGGGACTGTAAAAATGAGTGGGTGTGTAAATGGGCATGGGGAGAGGAGAGGGAGAGCTCAGAGATAGTCTTGTTTTCCCAGGAGCCAGCCTGGATCATTTGTTGGCAGTACATATTGGCTGAAGTCAGTTTTCATTTCAAGGTAAATTGGAAAGGGAAATTAAACCTTATTGTTCCACTCTTAAGAGAGGAGAATGGGGTGGAGGCGGCAGCCAGAGTGGATGCTGTTGGAGTGGTTCTAGGAGTAAAAAGATCAGTGCTGTATTTTAACAGAAGGTGACATCATGGGCCCCTTTGGACTTGAGTAACCCTGTGCTGCAGCCTTCATGGTTCCCTTGCTGGAGTGGGCGATGTTGCTGCACATGTAAACTGCCACACTGGGGGAAATCAGTGGCTTAGGCTTTAATGAATCTTTGCAAAGGAGTGGAAAACATCCTGAGTCCACTTGTGCAGCTGTGGGGTGCTTGGGCAGTGGTATAAACCGCATGTCGAGAGAGGAAATGATCAGAACCATTGGCTTGGGTTCTGGAGATGGGATTAGATAAGGGAAGGTCACAACTGGGCAACCCACTCAGGTGCCCCCGGAACTCTCCAACTCTGAGATCTGTCTCTGGGGCGGTGACTGTGCTTAGCAAGACAAAGAGAGACTTAGGAGCAAAGGCGTTTGTGGGGTTTTGGTTGTCTCTAAACAGCTGGGAGGGGGCAATGTTAGGTTCACTTAGAGAGCTGTGCTGTGTGTGCCCACAGACACTGCTGTGCCTGCAGTTCTCAGGCAGAAAGGTTTTATGACTCAGCCTGCCTTTTCTGGCTGCCTGAGGCGACAGTGTGTAGACCTGAACATGTTTTGGCTAGAGGTGGCCTGGTTCAGGGTCCCCGCCATGGTCTGAGAAGGGAGGCAAATCCTCCAGGGCTTTTAGCTTGGCACCTAGCTCACGTAGGGGACTTTTTTTCCTTCCTCTTAAGTTTTACACAAGAACAAAAAAGTTGCCTGGATTTCCCCAGGGGGGTGTCGATTAAAAATTTTCAGGGTCGGGCTTCCCTGGTGGCGCAGTGGTTGAGAGTCCGCCTGCTGATGCAGGGGACACGGGTTTGTGCCCCGGTCCGGGAAGATCCCACATGCCACGGAGCGGCTGGGCCCGTGAGCCATGGCCGCTGAGCCTGCGCGTCCGGAGCCTGTTGCTCCACAATGGGAGAGGCCACAACAGTGAGAGGCCCGCGTACCGCAAAAAAAAAAAAAAAAAAAAAAAAAAAAATTTTTCAGGGTTTTGCCCTGGCCAAGAGAGAGAAGAGTAGACGCATACTAACAGTGATTGATCCTGTGTCTTCTGTCCCTCATCAGATGTTTTCTTCCAATGGGCTTTTGGTGTAGAATGTTGGAGAACCAAGAGCAGGAGGTAAGCATGTGGTCTCTGGGCAACAGGTGGGTAAATGTTTGAGGGGATTTGGGAGAGTCAGATATTGCTTGGTGGTGTCCTTCTGACACTAATACCTTGGTGGTTCTGATGAGCTCAGGGTCAAGCCAGAGGAGGGAAATCAGTAGTAAAGGCATTACTGGGAAATGAGGTTCCATTTTCACTAACTTTTCCATTCATTGGAATGTACTAGAATGTAAGCTTCATAAGGGCAAAGCTTTTTGTCTCTTGTTCTTGTTCTACCCTAGTGCCTTAGCACAGTGCCTGCCACATACAGGGTGGTCAATAAATATTTGCCGAATTGAATGAATAAATGAACAAATGAATGAAAGTTGGTGTTGAGTGGAAAATCTGGCAGCCTTTGTGTCGAGGCCACCTTACTGTGTGGCTGTGCTGAAGCTGAAGAAGCATTTCTTCCCTCCAGGAGGTGATCACTGTGCGTGTTCAGGACCCCCGCGTGCAGAATGAGGGCTCCTGGAATTCTTACGTGGATTATAAGATATTCCTTCATGTAAGTGCATCCAATTTTGATATTGGGGTCAGCACCCTCCAGGGCTGAGGGCCAGTCTTGAGGCAGAATCTGTTCATGGATGTTTTGACAGAAGTAAAGGAGGGAGGAGAGGAAAGAGAGCCTGGGGTTTGCCTGAGAGTTGTTTTCAGGCTGCCTGGTGGCATCTTGCTCTGCTTGGAGCCCTCGATCAGGACTGTGGCCTGGTGGCTTGGGTCCTTAGTGAGAGTGACGATGGGGAGTTCACGTGAACTTGGGCTTTTTCCACTAAAGCCTTTTCATGTGCTGCCTCCTGTAGACCAACAGCAAGGCTTTTACTGCTAAGACATCCTGTGTGCGTCGCCGCTACCGAGAGTTTGTGTGGCTGAGAAAGCAGCTACAGAGAAACGCTGGTTTAGTGTGAGTTTGCTCTTGTTTTCTTCTTGGGTCTGAGACTGGCTTTTTAGGTGCTTACTTGGCAACTGGAATTTACAATGAAAAAAGCTTGGCAACTTGCCAGGTACTGAGGACATTGAGAAATGTATTCTTAAATTATGTTTTCAAGTCAGTAAAAAAAGTAAGACAGCGTTCTTATTTCTAATATTTTGACCTAACAAAGCCAAATAAATCTAAAAAATATTTTTCTTTTTTAACATGCATAGGGCTAAATAGTCTAGGGCTAAAGAAAGGTACTGCTGGCTTTTTAAGTGTGCTTCACTGGTTGTGAGAAGCTTTTTAGCATCTGGAATAAATTGACAGGTGGTGTTCCCGTCCATTTGATATATAAAAATAGAGATTATTTTTTTCTTTTTTGTGTAGAGACCTCTATCCAGAGAGCCTTAGGAAAAGCAGTAGTGTTCACTCCTCACCTGCATACTTCAAATAAGTCCTAAAACTTGAGACAGTTTAGGACAGTGATTCCACCACAGTGTGGCCACTGCAATGCTCTGGTGACCCTGTTGATGATGTAGCCAGTTAGTTAACATGTGGGACTGATGAGGCCATTGTCATGGGTCAGGCCCTAATTAGTCAGTTGGAACTTCCTCTGAACAGACCCTGCATCCTCTAGTCTGGCCTGCCATTTTTTTTTTTTTTTTTTTGCGGTATGTGGGCCTCTCACTGTTGTGACCTCTCCCGTTGCGGAGCACAGGCTCCGGAAGTGCAGGCTCAGCGGCCACAGCTCACGGGCCCAGCCGCTCTACGGCATGTGGGATCTTCCCGGACCGGGGCACGAACCTGTGTCCCCTGCATCGGCAGGCGGACTCTCAACCACTGCGCCACCAGGGAAGCCCTGGCCTGCCATTTTTAAAGCATGTGCCATGCTTCACAGGAGAGGCTAGGGAGGCTTGAAGAGTTTGTGGATGATTTGCTGCAACTCGACTACTTTCAGAAAATTCCAAGCATGTGACCTTCCAGGGCTGGAGAAGGTAGTCTTAATTTACACAGAAGGACCCAGCATTCTCCGTGTCTCTGTGTCCAAGTTTCTTCCTTTTTCAGTAATAGTTGATGGTGGGAATGGGTTTTGTAAACAGTGTAATCTAGCAGCATGGAGTTTTTAAGTCATAGACTTGGTTCAAATACCAACTCTGCTGCTTACTTACTAGCTGTGTGACACTGGGAAATTTACTTAACTTCTCTGTTTCTATTTCCTTACCACTAAAATGGGGACACTAATATCTTTCTCATGGGGTTTTGGGGAGTATTAAACAAAGTAAGGTTAAATTAAAACATTTACAGTGCCTGACACACTCATGCAGTCAAGTCAGTGTTAGTCTCTTACCCCTGCCACCTTATTAAATTCTGTTTGTATTGATTTGCGCCTCTTTTTAGGGGATTTCCTTGATCAGGGACTGGAATGACTGTCTTGGATGTTACTTATCTTGGGCGTGTTACATTATGTGATCCCACAGGCCTGTACCTGAACTTCCTGGGAAGTCAACCTTCTTTGGCAGCTCAGACGAATTCATTGAGAAGCGACGACAAGGTCTGCAGCACTTTCTCGAAAAGTGAGTGGACTTGGCGGGCTAGCACTTGCCTCCTGGGGAGGGGCTGGGGGGTGAGGTGTGTGTGCCGGGCAGGATGGCCCCTGTGAACATACAGGCACATTTGTGTCAGATGCCTTTCTTGCACCCTTGTGCCTTCAGTGCTCACTCAAGCCACAAGGCCTTCAGAGGATGGGGCTGGGGAGAGCCACTGCTCGGGGTGATGCTCTGTGTTGCCCTACCTGTGTTTGCCCCAGGGTCCTGCAGAGTGTGGTCCTCCTGTCAGACAGCCAGTTACACCTCTTCCTGCAAAGCCAGCTCTCGGTGCCTGAGATAGAAGCCTGTGTCCAGGGCCGAAGCCCCATGTCCGTTTCCGATGCCATTCTTCGCTATGCTATGTCAAACTGTGGCTGGGCCCAGGAAGAAAGGCGGGGCTCCTCTCACCTGGCTAAAGGAGACCAGCCTAAGAGGTAACTGAAGTGCTCTATTTTGAGACACCAGTGGTTAGGATTATTGTAACCTGGGCCAGTGAGGTGTCCATTGGTAGAGAAAGCAGTAAGGTCACAGCGTCAGTGGCCTTTCAGAAGGGCCTTGGCCTCCTTGTGCATGGTTCTTTCATTCCATGCACAAAGGTCTTGTTTCTTTACTAACTCATCCCTGGGGAGCGTGCTCTCCTATTGGAACCTGAGGAGAAAGAAGAGAAGGCTTTCTTATTTGTTTTGTTCTTTATCCTCTCCCCCAACCCCCGTTTTCTTTTACTTTTTTTTTTAATAAAGTGCATTGTTATTTTTTTAATTAATTAATTTTTAAAATAGCATTAGAGCTCTCTCTTTTTTTAATTTATTAAATTTATTTATTTTTGGCTGCGTTGGGTCTTCATTGCTGTGCGCAGGCTTTCTCTAGTTGCAGCGAGCGGGGGCTACTCTTTGTTGCAGTGTGCTGGCTTCTCATTGCGGTGGCTTCTCTTGTTGCAGAGCACAGGCTCTAGGTGCGTGGGCTTCAGTAGTTGTGGCACGCGGGCTCAGTAGTTGTGGCTCGCCGGCTCTAGAGCGCAGGCTCAGTAGTTGTGGTGCACGGGCTTAGTTGCTCCATGGCATGTGGGATCTTCCCGGACCAGGGCTCGAACCCATGTCCCCTGCATTGGCAGGAGGATTCTTAACCACTGGACCAGCAGGGAAGTCCCCCCCATTTTCTTTAAATAACAACCTTATTGAGATATATTTACATACATAAAGTTCACCCTTTTAGTGTACAATTCAGTAGTTTTAGTTTATTCATGAAGTTGTTCAGCCATCTATCACCACAGTCAATTCTAGAATGTTTTCATCACCCCCAAAGAAACCTTGTGCCCATTAGCTGTGACTCCCCATTTTCCCCAACCCCCAGCCCTTGGCAATCAATGTCTACTTTACTTGTCTATGGATTTGCATATTCTGGACATTTCACAGAAACGGAGTCAGTCATACGGTATGTGGTCTTTTGTGACTGACGTCTTTCATTTAGTACATTTTCACGGTGTGTCTGTGTTGTAGTGTGTATCAGCACTTAATTCCTTTCTACGGCCGAATAATATTTATTTGTATGGAGAGACCTCCTGCTGTTGTCCATTCATTTTTGTTTACCTGTTCATGCCCTTCGTTTCCCTTTCCCTCTCTTTTCCAGTTGCTGCTTTCTCCCAAGATCGGGCAGGAGGAGCTCTCTCTCACCGCCTCCCGGGGAAGAAAAGGACAGTTTCGAGGTGTGGGCTCCTGTTGTTGACTCTGAGGCTCCTTCCTTGGAGAGCCCCCCTCTCCCACCTCCCTCCTTTCCGTCATGCTGTGGTTTTGCAAGACCTGATGAGGGAATCTCTGCTCCTCAGCCTGTGAGGAGGGCCATGGGAGGGGACCGTGCAGTGCGTTTGGATCCTGGTCAGTTGGAAACAGTTTTGGAAAAGTGAGCTCTGCTTGGAGCTCTGGGTTCTCCTCTGAGGCGGATGAAGGAGCTGTGGGCCGGGAGACTTGCTCAGGTGGGGCTGGGCCCAGGCCGGTGGTGGGGAGGCTGGGCACCGTGGCCTCTGCTCGCGTTGGTTGCGTGGAGGTCGGTGACAACTCGTCAGGCTTCTTCCATAGAAATAGACACTGTGCGGATGTTTATAAGTTAAGCACAAGGCGCAGGGGTTGTTGGTTCTGAACCAAACCCCATATTTACTCTTCTGGGAGCTGAATTTCTTTAGATGTTTGTTAACAGGCCTAGGAGCACTGTCTCAGGTGACTGGTTTTGGGGACCTGTAGGTGGCAGATTTTAAGCTGCCATATTGAATAATGTTCAACAGAAATGCTTGTGTCATTGTATTCCCACAGGCTCTATTTTTGCTGCAGCCCCTGGAGCACTTAGTTTCTGGGAGGCTGGCCTCTTGCCTACCCCCTTGCATGGACAGGGAGGTGAATATTCTCCCACCTCCTTGCTTTTCCTCCACTAATACCACTGAATGGAACGGTGCTGTGACTCCTGTCACTGGGGTTTCCTGCGCATCCCAGGACCTCGGCCTGGCTTTATGGGGCCAAGACCCATGAAATAGCTCATGGCCATCCACGAAAGAGAAGGGTTTGGTCACAGCCATAGGAAAGGGACCAGTTCAGGGGCTTTGTTTTGGAAAGGATGCCCTGGGCTGTCACCGTCTCTCTGATTATAAAGCGGAGACGCGTCTGTCTTCTCTGCAGGGTAAGCATGGGCTCCTTTCTTTTTTGAATCCTTTTCTTCTCCCTTAGTAACAGCTCCCTGCCCCCAGGCTTCAGCCACCACGTGTCCCTCCGCTGTGTTGCCGTATGTTCAATCCAGTGGGGTGCAGGGGCTTTGTTTCTGCCTGGAGAGAGGGCTCTGGGGATGGAGATGAGGAACAACAAGCCTTCCTTCAGACAATGAGGCATTCTGCCCTCCTGCTGCCGTAATTCTCTCCTCTGAGAGCCAGAGCTGGTAGGAGATGAGTGCCGCTGGCATTCTGCCCTGCCCTGCCCTTGGGTTTGTGTGTGTGGTTCTTCCCCTTCTTGCCCGCTTCTCCCTCCTCTGGCCATCGCACCCTGTCTCTGGGCTCTTTTACTACCAGCCTATGCTATGGGACTGTCATGGCATTTAGTTCAGAGTTGAGGGGTTTTGGCTTGAAATAAAATTCAAGTATTTAAGACTGTTGTTGCAGTTGGTGTCTAACAAGCTGTAGCAGTGGAGGAGGGAGTGAGGGCTGGCAGTAGTTACTTTCATAAATCATGAATTTATCAGCGTGGAAATAATGGTTCAGAACCGTGCACGGCAGCTCTCCTGTACTGTGTGTGCAGCTCAAGTTCACCACTGGAGGAAGAATTGCCTTCCAAAGAGTCAGGATCCAGCTCCTCTCACAGTTATGGGCACGAACCTCGTTAGGTATAATTTACCTGATGCTGCTTCCGTCCTTGCAGCCTGTCTGAGGTGCCAGGTGCTGAAAGAGAAATAAAGTTTGTCAACAGGCAGATGCGGAGCCCTCGCTGGGACTCATTTCTCTTTCCTGCCCGCCTCCCCTGGGTCTCTCCTTTATATGATGCAGCAGAGCAAGGCGAGGATAGAAAACCTACAGAGGCAAATCCAAAATGTCAAAAGAAGTTCATTTAAAAGGGGAAAAAACTCCATACACAAACCTCACAAAAACCCGACAGATGCTAAGCTAATGGTATCCGCTCTGCCGATTGGTGGGGATGACTCATGAATATTAATGAGTCCAATGCTCCAAATGGTGCAGCTGTGAACCCAGCTGTGCTTGAAGCTCTCTGATTTCAAAACTTCCAGACAGGAGCCGGAGGTGGTCTGTGTCAATTCCCTACTCAGCCAAAAAACAGCAAGCTGGGTTGGCCTTCTTCTGTTCACTCCTTTTCTTCCTGGAGTTGGTGCTCAGCAGCTAATTCTGCCAGCAGGGTAGGCTGCTGGGACAGCAGGAGCTGCTCAAAGACACAGATGCAATTTTTCTGACTCTTGGCTTTTTTTTTTTTTTTTTTTTTTGCTGTACGCTGGCCTCTCACTGTTGCGGCCTCTCCCGTTGCGGAGCACAGGCTCTGGACGCGCAGGCTCAGCGGCCATGCCTCACGGGCGCAGCCGCTCCGCGGCATGTGGGATCTTCCCGGATCGGGGCACGAACCCGTGTCCCCTGCATCGGCAGGCGGACTCTCAACTACTGCGCCACCAGGGAAGCTCTCTTGGCTTTTTTAATGATCCATTATCACCAGTGCATACAACAGCACCTCAGTTAATCTAAGGCCAGGCACCATCCCTGCACTGTCTTGTGCAGAGTTGAGTGTAGACCATGGAAGGAGATGCCCTGAGAGGGGAAGAGTTTTTCTATGGGCCTGGAATTACCAGAAAAACAGCAAAGATGGATTTTCCTCTTCATCTAGGCAGTGCCATCTGCCTGTCTCCCATTTTGCTCTGTCCCTGTGTGTACTAAGGGCTGCCACCGATGACCTCTGTAGGGAAGATAGGGAACTACTAGGGGGAGCGGCCTACTGAGTTGTTTTGTAGAATGGAAGTATTTTTGGTTTGAAGTAGGTTCTGTGCCTGACTTATAGTTACCTAATTTTTTTTTGGCTGTGCCATGCGTCATGTGGGATCTTAGTTTTCTGACCAGGGATTGAACCTGTGCCCCTTGCAGTGGAAGCACAGAGTCCTAACCACTGGACTGCCAGGGAATTCCCTAGTCACCTTTCTTCCGACAGCTAGTTTCGTGGTCCAAGTCTAGTCATCTGTTACCCAGGATAAGTGATCCCAATCTCATGGGTTTCCTTTTGTTTGGTGGAAGTGTGTGTGTGTGTAGGAGGAGATGGGTTTTCTTGTGTGAACATAATAAGTTTCATATGCATCTTTTTTTAAAAAAATAAATTTATTTATTTATTTTTGGCTGCGTTGGGTCTTCATTGCTGTGTGCAGGCTCCTCATTGTGGTGGTATACTAGCTCTGTGTGTGTCCCTTCCCCTGGTGGCCTTATTGGTGTGGGAAACCAGGCCCACCAGCAGCCTGACCCGAAGCCCTGTAGCAGAAGGCCCAGGTGAGAACCTGTGTTGGTTTGTTGGAGGCAATTTAACCTGCCTGCCATAAGCTATGAGACTTAGATATATTCTACCAATTAGGGCACATCTGTTAGCAGTGCTGAAAGGCCGGCACTGTCTCTTTAAGAGCCATCCCACTCCTCTCCTTGAGCGATGAGGGCTGGGGGCACAAGGGAGTCAGATGCTGATTAAACAGTCCTACTGCCGAGCTCTGTTAGAAAATTACTGTAATTATGATCTAGTCCCAGCAGAGGGATGAGTTCCAATCCTGCTAATAACCCTTCCAGGTGCCTCAGATTCAGGGCCCATGGGAGGCAGCATGGTTAGGCTCTGGCTGGCAGCAGGGCCAGCAAAGGCCCTCCTGTCTGGCCTCTGCAGGCAAAGACAACAAAGGCGCTGGACCCCTCATCCTCTCTTGGCAGTGGGTTTTGGTTGTCTTTTGTTGTATTTTTTCTTTTTTCTTTTTTTTTTTTTTTTTTTGCTGTACGCGGGCCTGTCACTGTTGTGGCCTCTCCCGTTGCGGAGCACAGGCTCTGGACGTGCTCCTATTTTTTTGATTCTTGACAGAGCTCCTGGGAGTCATTTTGTATGAGAGAACTTTCCCCTAAACTAACACGAAGGACCAGGAAAATCACAGCCACAAGATGACTGTCCTGACTCCCAACTTCTGCCCCAGTCCCGCACAAAGCGCAGGGAGCCAGTGCGGGCCCTTGCACCGCAGCTGCTTCTACACTGTTTCTATGAATCTGGGTTTCTTGCTCCGAAGTAGTACACAGTGTTAAACTCAGTCCTGATCAAGACTTTCAGGGCTCCCCTTTTAGATGTCTGCTACAGAAACAGGAAAAAGGATAGTTACCACAGGGACTCACTGTGATGCCGCTCTCTAAATCGGCAAGCACTGGTTTATTCATTTGAAAACATCATTCTTGTAGTGCAAATCTGCAGCAATGCAGGCGAGCAAATCTCAGATTCCTGTGGAGCGTGGGGGCTGGCTTCCTGGTTCTTAAACCCTGAGGAATTCATGACATTTATACTCTCTGTCTTCTCAACTTCATAAGCCTCTCTCTGTCACTGTAATCCAGTAGCTAAAGCCCAGACTTCTAGAAGGCAGGGCAGTTTCTCTGTACTTGGCCCTACGCACACCCAAATGCCCTGAGACAATGGTTCTTCACCAGGGGTGGTTTTGTTCCCAGGGCACATTCGACAATGTCTAGAGACATTTTGGGTTGTCAGAATGGCTGGGGGGTTTGAGGGGAGTAGTACTGGCTTCTAGTGGGTAGAGGCCAGCTGCTGCTGTACATCCTACAGTGCCCCAAGAACATACAACTGCCTGGCCCCAGATGTCAACAGTGCCAGGTTGAGAAGCCCGGTACTAATAGAATGAGGCAACAAGCTCTAAATCCCCCCTCTGCCCCCAAACCTCCAATGCACTGCTTTGGTCACAGATCTCCAGATGGCAGGTGCTTTCCTGGAGGTGGAATATATTAATGACGGGCTTAGCAGGGTGCCCACTGTGGGAGGCATCCAGTAAATGTAGGTGGTGTGCATGTGCCACCTTGGTGATTCAGGGCAGAGCAATGCCAGTGCCTGACTGTAGTTAAAAGGGAGGTTTTGTATCCTGTTTTCTTCTGTTCCATGATCGCATGTGGGGCATAAAAGGTGCCCAGCTGCTCACCATCAGGCTAAGAGTGTCTACAGTGGACCCAGATGCCTTCTTTGAGGACCAGCAGTAGAAGCCTCTTGGAGCTGACTCCCATGGCAGGAGGCAGGGAAGTGGCATACTCTTGCCCAGTGCCACAGAAACGCTTCCCTCAGTGGCACTCTGCCAGGTGGCGGGTGGTGATGGGCCCCATGAGGGAACTGAACACACACAGCTGCTGATGACCAGCCAGTGCCCGAACAGCTTGATGCCAGAGACACCAGGTCCCTTGGAACAGCCTGGGCATCAGGAAAAGAAAGCCTAGTTGGCAGGGTTTTCCTAGGAGCCAGGCCTGCAGGGGAGAGGACTTCATTAGAAGGGATGTTGCCAAGCATCGGCCAGGAGAACCAGGCTGTTTCTATCTACTGCCCACTCTCCTGGTGACTAGGCAGCCCATTTTGCCTTATTTTTAGGGTGACCACTCATCCTGGTTTACATCTACGGTCATGGCATCCTTATGAATAATGCCCCCTTTCATTCTCAAAAGTGTCTCCATTTGGAAAATAAACTACATAGTTGCCTATTAATTGTATTTTAGTTTCCTCTAATACTATAGTTTTTTGGGGGGCGGGGGCATCATATTTAGAAAAGATATTGGTGCAAAATAGGCTGCATCTTAAAATATATCATTAATTGAATCTCAAGAGTTGCAAAAGGGTGGTCATCAATTCATACTAACTGAAAAGACAAAGAAAAACAGAAGAAAAACATATTTTCTGAACAGTTTTTGATAGGAAAATAGGGAGAATAATTCAGATCCCTTGAAGAAGAAAAATCTCTTTAGTTTTACGTTTCAGGCTCCCTACCCAATCTGTGTAAATTCTAATGGGAGATGAAATAGCTGGGCAGGAGGGAGGGGGAAGCAAGGGACTGTGGTAATCCACAAACTAGAAAATTAGTTTGAGTCACTGGGCTGTGTAGCAGGGATAATCCTCTATGTAGACAGCTGCTTTTTCTAAAGTCAGCTCCACAGATTTTGCTGGTGCTCTGGGAATTAGCAAATCAGTGCCACTCAAGATTTATCCTTCCAGAGTCGCTTCTGGTGGAGAGACCTGCAGGGAGAGCTTCCTTTTGGCCAAAGGTTAAAGCACCTCTGTCCCTGACATTCAAGAGTTTTGTTCTCAAGATGAGAAGGAACGAAAGAAAAAAACGAAGAAGGAGGAACATACAAACATACGTTGGATTCTTTTTTTCCTTTCTTGCTTCTCTTTTTTTTTTTTTTTGCGGTACGCGGGCCTCTCACTGTTGTGGCCTCTCCCGTTGCGGAGCGCAGGCTCAGTGGCCATGGCTCAGGGGCCCAGCCGCTCCGCGGCATGTGGGATCTTCCCGGACCGGGGCACAAACCCGTGTCCCCTGCATCGGCAGGCGGCCTCTCAACCACTGCGCCACCAGGGAATCCCCTCTTGCTTTTCTTCAACTCCCTCTTTCTCAGACTGATTTATAAAGGCAGGACTGCCCCCCCTCCCCAGCCCCCCCCCCCCAACACAGACACATGCTTCATGACACCACTGCTTCATTGTGATGTAAGTGATTGGTGTGAAATGTGGATTTTGGAAATGTGTCACTGGAGGTGTCTCACTGCAACAGAACTCAAGTGATTCAAGAAGCAGAGCGGCAGCCTGAGATTTTTCAAGAGTCCCTCATTTCATTTCCTCTTCAACAGCAGATTTTGTGTGATTTTTGTTCAAGTCACCACCTTTCAGATCCTCAGTTTTGCCACTTGCAAAGACTGATTACAAATAAGGTGGTGCAACTGAGCAAGCTAAGGTGCTAAAACAGTTAAGGATAACTTGAAATCTAGGCTATTGCTTACATATTATGTTTAGATAAAGTAACAGGAGGGAGGACATTTAGTTGGCCCCTCTTTAAATAGAATCAAAATGTCTGGGTTTAGGGAATGAGACTTAATAGGAATTCTCTTCTCTTTCCCATTTTTATTCACCAGAGGGAAAAGATGTCGTTGGTTTTGAATTAAATACAGATTTCTAAGAGATATAACAGACCATTGTGTGGGAAAATTGAATACTGAGGTAATTGTAAAACAATGTCTATGCTATTTTGCTATATGGATGACAGAGGAAACACACTGGAAAAATGTATTTTTAATGAAATGTAGCTGAAAGATTGCTTTCAGAGCATTTAGTATTCTCAGATTATCAGCTTGGATGAGGCAGGCCAAACTGTACCCACCTCAGGTCAGGTTATCCAGTGGAAGTCAGTAAGTTCTGTGTAAATTACTATATATCTGTGAAGGGCAGATATGCATTTGCTTCTTAAACATAGGATTTTAGCTTTCTTATTTTCTCTCCTTTACATAATATCAAGGGAGGAAAAGGGCCTCCCACCTCTTACCCTCTCCAGTTTCATGTGCTAGAGTAATTAGTGGCTTTTAAGCAGCCATCCTACATATAATGTGGTTAGTTAAGTGGTCTAATGCCCGTTATCCAGTTAGGCACAGGCAGTAAGGTGGGGATTTGGTTAGTGGAGTCAAACAGAGAAGGAGTAATCTGATTAGCCAGTTGCTTTCTGAGGCTGTTGGCTGAGATGGTGGCTGTGGAATTGAGCAGGTCTGCTGGGTGAGGTTTAGCTTCAGGCAGACTGTAGGAATCCACTACTTCCCAGAAGTCTCCTTTAGAACTTTCCCCTAACAGAGAATGCCCTTTGTCTGTAGATAGTCTCGAACTTGCACTATCTTTTCCAGCATGTTATAAGGTCAGAAATAGCCAGATGGCTATGGACCAGATTCCCAATTAGTCCATTTGTTTATATCTTTTAGGGCCAATCTACTTTTTCCTCTAAGTTTTACAGCTAGAACGTGAGTGTGGTGCAGTAGACTGAGGTGCCAAAAGACCTTTGCAGTTTGGCAAGTTGCTGGTTTCCTCAGGTCTGGAGGTATAGAAAGGACTATTGCACTAAGGGGGTTTTGTTTTAAATACCGGAAGCCAATGGCCATGCCACTGAGAGAGTGTTGAACTGTGCAGAGTGGAGAAAGTACCTGACCTTGCTCCTTTTTCATTCCCCTTCTGACCCGGCCCCAGATACCCCCTCTTCCTCCTCTGGTTTCCCCTTTTCTGGTGTCTTAGTCATGGAGCGGTGGCACAGGGGTATTCTCTCCTGTTAGCCACCCAGCCTTCCAGAGTTGCGTCCCTGAGGGTTCTCTAGGGAGGGGGCAGTTGGGCACAGAGGGGTTTCTGTTTGCTCCTTCCATTAACCACTTTAACAATGCCCATTGTCTTTACCTGTAGGCTGGGATTGGTGCAAAGGTTCCTAAAGCGGAAGGCAATTGGTTCCCTTTGGTTCATCTGCTCATCTGCTGCCACCTAGTGGTTGCTTCTCCTTTGGCACCCTGTGTAAAGTGGAGGGGACGTTATGGACAGTTCTGTAGTGCCTTTTATCTCTTTTTTTCCCCTTCCAGACTTAAATTGTCCCCCTTTTGTTACTTTTTTATCCATCACATATAACAAAGCTTTCTTTTGTTTTACTCCTGGGTCAGAAAAATCTGGAAATGAATAGCTGGCATAGGATCTTTGGAGAAACTTGGAATCCACTGACAACATCCCTGTTTGCTCCCAGTTTCTCTCTTTGGTGACATGAAATGGTGTCTTACTGCAGGGCTGTGATATTGTTGTTAAGAGGTGAGGAAGGCTACTGCCAAGCTAGAACAGCTCTGAATAGAATAGGCAGCTTCGAAGATAAAATTTCTATGGCTGCTCAGTTGCCCATCTCTCAAAATTTCTTGTGTAGAAAGTCAGGGAATAATATAACTAAACCTTACTGAGCAGTAACTTACTACGTGCCAGGTGGTGTTCCAGGTACCTTACACGTTAACTCCTTTAATCTCCTAATGACCTGGTGAGATGGAGTATACCCCTTCTAAGGAGAGGAAATTGTGGCATAAAAGGTCAAGTAACTTGCTCTTAGAGAACATATGTAGTATACAGGGAACCGGGACTTATTTCCAGGTTGTCTGGTCCTAAAGTTTATGTTTTTTTTTTCTGGGCTGCGCCTCGCAGCTTGGGGAATCTTAGTTCCGGTGACCGGGGATTAAACCCGCGCCAGCAGTGAAAGCCTGAGTCTTAACCACTGGACCACCAGCGAATTCCCTCAAAGTTTATGTTCTGTTTTTCTTTTTTAAAGATTTTTTTTTTTGGTGGACCATTTTCAAAGTCTGTATTGACTTTGTTACAATATTGCTTCTGTTTTATGTTCTTTGGTTTTTTGGCTGCAAGGCATGTGGGATCTCAGCTCCTTGACCAGGGATGGAACCCACACTCTCTGCATTGGAAGGCGAAGTCTCAACCACTGGACCACCGCCAGGGAAGTCCCAAAGTTTATGTTCTTAACCATTATGTTTTGCTGCCTCTTGAAGGCACAGATAACCCGAGTGCTAGGCACAGGCAACAGGAAAAGGAAACAGGGTCGTATAGACACAAGCCCTCCCCACAGCACTCCCTCAGCCTGCAGGACACAGTGGGGTTGTTAACTGAGGCCCAGAAGGGAACTCTCCCATGTGCTGACTCCAAAGACTCGCTTCTAGCCCTGTCTCATTTCAGACAGAGTGAACACAAAAGAAAAAAATAACAAGTAGGCAGTGAAAGGAAGTCTGAGAAGCCGACCAGAAACCGGGCAAGCCTGGGTTCCAGAAATGGTCCTGCCCTGAAAGACAACTGCAAGCCCTCTTCTGTGTTTGGGCTTTTGTTTTCTTTCAGGCTCTCCCTTCCCACTTGGTGGTTTTTGTTTGTTTGTTTGTTTTTGTTTGCTTTTGGCTGCGAGGCATGTGGGATCTTAGTTTCCTGACCAAGGGATTGAACCCACGTCCCTTGCATTGGGAGCGTGGAGTCTTAACCGATGGACCGCCAGGGAAATCCTCCCTTCCCACTTTGTTTGGAGGCGATAAGAATGCCCAGAGCCAGCATTTTGATACCAGTACAAAAAGAAACACAACACCATCACACAGGGCAAGGAACCAAATCTGAGGTTTATTCGTGCTTTTCAAACCAGCCAAAGCAACCAGCAACTTCTTCCTCCAAAGGTTTCTCTCTCTCTCACCTTCTCTGTGACAAGCCTGTGGAAAAGGCAGAAGTGGGTATGTGGAGATGTTTAGAGATGGGCTCAGCTATGACGAGGCAGGTTTAGTAACAGGTCTGCTGAAGATGCCTCTTCTCACTTGTCTCATTGGTGGTTTACAGTTACTACACGGTGGGTGTCAGAGACCTGGGTCTCTTCTGTACAGGGAAGAGCCCATGATGTTGTTGGGCTGGATGGTACAGGGAGTGGGAGCGCTTGATCATCAGTTTCTTCATGAAGGTGGGGTAGAGAGAAGGGTATGTGTCCTAAAGGAGGAAAACTACACAAATTTGCTTTTATGATTCAAAATATAGAAGATATAAAAGAGCATAGAGTAAAAAGTGTCTCCCTCCTACCCTGTGTCACAGTCACGCAATTTCTCTGTCATTGGAGGCAACCAGTGTTATCCTCTTCTTTCTCCTTCCAGCGGTAACTCATACATATATAAGCAATTGGAGACTCCCTCTTTACACAAATGGAGCAAATTAGACCTACCCTTCACTGCTTTTTTTTTTTAAATTATTATTTTTATTTTGCGGTATGCGGACCTCTCACTGTTGTGGCTTCTCCCGTTTCGGAGCACAGGCTCCGGACGCGCAGGCTCAGTGGCCATGGCTCACGGGCCTAGCCGCTCTGCCGCATGTGGGATCTTCCCGGACCGGGGCACGAACCCGTGTCCCCTGCATCGGCAGGCGGACTCTCAACCACTGCGCCACCAGATATCTCCTAATGTGGCATAGTATTCAATTCCCTGAATTACTACAGTTACTTGGCGAGGTCTCTATTGAACATTTAGGTCATTTCCAATAGTTTGCTATTGCAAACAACCTTGTGTGTATATCATTTTGCATGTGTGCAAGTGTAGCTGTAGGATAAACTCCTAGATGTGGAATTGTTGGGTCAAAGAGAATGAGGAGATAAACAAGTTTGTCATGAAATAAATGACAGAGTGAAGTAGGGTGAATTTATTTAGATTTGACAAAAAAATTCCAAGCCTTCTGCATTCATGGCCTGGAAATGGAGTCCTCATTCAGAAAATCATAAAGTCAAACCTTGAGCGAGAGGCCCGAGCTGGTGCTTCATGATTGTACAGGGGCATCAGAGAGTAAGATCTCTCCTTATGTATTTTCCTAAATGAACCACTCAACTGCTGCTGAACACTAGAGTGGGCCCTGGTCTGAAAGATTCCAAGGCCAGTTTGTATCACTGTCACACATAACATCCTTCACCCCATCAATAAAGGCTGCTTCCATTTCAGGCCAGAAGATGGAGCTAGTGATATCATGCTAGCCTTGGTGTCCTCCATCACCATCCTAATTCTAATCCTATTGTTACCCCACCCAAAGCACTCACTCTGCTGTTTTAAAGTATGATGTGGTTCTTGCTGATAAAATGCAATCCATATTCTTTGTTACCTAAAAGTTAATTTGATTATGTTCCATAGGAATCCTCATACTGGATTCCTAATCTTTGCCAATCATATTGCAATACACGGGCATTTGGGGGAAACGGTACTCTGGATTTGAGAGCTGTGCGTAAAGAAACAGATCCATCCTTGTGGCACAAATTCCTAATTCTCCAATATTCATTCTCCCTTTTAAATTTATTAGTTCCACCACCGCCCGCCCGCCCCCGTCCCGGCCCGACCCTGCCCCACTCCACTTTTAAGCTGGACACAGATTCTACCTAGAAGAAAGCTTTCTTTGCAGCTTGCTGTCTCTGTATGTCCAAGTTCTGGCCAATGGGATGTAAGCAGAAGTGGTGTGTGCAACATCTGTGAAATGTCCTTAAAAGGAGAGGGTGTGCCCTTATCCTGTCATTTTATCTTTCCTGCTGGGTAGGATACAGACATGATAGCTTGAACTGGAGCATCCATCTTGGGCCATGAGGTAACCTGGGGAATGTTGACCACACACAGTGGGGCAAAAAGAGAAGGTACCTGGGACCTAGATACCTTGGATTACTTACCTCCAGATTTTTACAGAAGAGAAAAATAAATTTCTGTGTTAATTAATAACAATTAATCACTGTTATTTTGAGTTTTCTGTCACATGTAGTTGAACCTAACCCTGACTGACACAGTCGCCCGATTTAGGAAAAACAACTACAGCCTTATCTTCTTTCAATGGTGAATTACCAGCATCACTTTTGGAAATGAAGAAAAGCTACTTCACTGGCAACTCTCATCCTTCACAAAGAAACAAAGGCATGGCCAACAAATTCATTGTCAATAGTTCTGATACCTGGGCTTCATCTTTCTTCCACTTCAAAGGCGGTGGTGAGATACTCCTTTGGAACAATCCCAATGAGGCTGTTCAGTTCTCCAACCCACCAGCCATACATGTTATATTCCTGAAAAATGACAAGAGGATGGTTTCCGTTGGAATTTAGTCATGCTTCTGTTAATCTTTGTTAATCTGTTAAATGATCACGTGGCAGATTCTGTTGGGTGGTTTCTTTGTAGACACTGTCAGTACAACTCATTAACACCCCTGATGGGATTACTAAATTTAAAAGTTATCTAGAAGGAAGAAAAACTGCTTTTCTTTTGCCATCTTTCTGTCTACATTGTAAATTTAGCATATTTGGTGCCACTGCTGAACCTAAAGAGCATGTCTTTTACCAAGCAGAGTGGAACGGCTCCTTTGGGGAAAGTTGGGCACACCCTAAAATGCCAGAGCACTGAAGTATTCAGGGAGTCAGGTCATAGTGCAAATCAATAATATTTACCAAGCACCTTCTATGTGCAAAGTGTTGTTTGAGTTCCCATGAGATGGATGATGAATCAGAACACTGCTTGCTCCCTGGGAGTTTACAGCATAGAGTAATGGGCTTCGGAGTCAGACAGACTGGGATCTTGTCCCCACTTGGTCATTTAGTAACCATGTGACCGGACGGTCTCCTGGCTTTAACTTCCTCTTCTGTAAGAGTAGGCATAATATCACCCCTCTGTTGTGGGGAATATAAGTGACGCCGCAGACATGAAAACAATTCAAAGTGCCTGATACATAGTAGGTACTCTAAACATTAGATTCCTCCCCTGGAAGAGGTCAGAGGTTGACAGGTCCATCAATAATGACAGGCAGGACATAAGAGCCACAGGGAGGGGCAAACAAGAAAGGGAATGAGAGGGTTTAAAAGAAGGGTTTGAGAGTGGAGCTCACAGGGTTGAGAACGGAGCTCCTTGAGTACAGAAGAGCTTCTCAAAAGCACAGCAGATGTTGAACATTATAGGACTATTCCTGAAAGCACTAGAACATGTTTTCCTTCTTTTGAAGGAAGTGAAATTTAGGAATATGTGGAAAATATACGTATTCCAGTTCAACTGGATTCGGGTACCATGGAGCCAACTGTCTGCCTTTTGCCCACCTGGCTGCTGAGTTCTAGGAAAAAAAGAAAACCAGGTTGCTGACACACTAAAATTCTGGGTCAACTGGTTATCTTTTTGTTAGTGTACCTCCCCTCCTCTAACTCTGCCTCTCCCCTTCCTCTCAGCAGCTGACCTCTTTTCCACCTTCAAAGAGAAAAGAGAAGCCATCAGATCTGTCAACCTTCAGCCACCCAAACAGGAACTTACCTAGTGTGCACTTGTAACCCTTCTGCTTTTGTTCTTAGAGACCAGGTTCTAAGAAGTCTGACCTCTGCCTCTAATGTAAATGGCTCCTTATGTCAGCACTGAAGTGTGTTCAAGTTTCTTTCGTCTTTGAAAATAATTATTTAGTCCCTAATGCATGTCTGCTTCCCATTTCGACTAGTCTACACTGCCAATTCACAAATTTATTGAAAGAATTTATTTCACTTACTGCCCCAACTTCTTGCTTTCTATCCACTCTTCGAGCCACTCTAAGCAGGCTTCAACCTCCGTCATTCCACTTACGCTTCCTATAACCTCCTTATTGCTCAAATTCTATGAGCACTTTTCAATCCTTAATTTACTTGATCTCTCAGTATTGCTGGCACTATGGACCTTTCTTGAGGCATTTTCTTCTCTTAATTTCTATAATTATACTCTCCTGGTTTCCATCCTACCTCCCTCTCTGGTTGCTTCTTTTCTTTCTCCTCATCTTCCTCTAGCCCTCCTTTTAATGTGGTGTTCCAGGGTTTCTATCCTGGCCTTCTTCTGACTTGATGCACTTTTCTTGAGCAATCTTATACACCTCTGTGGTTTAGCCACCATGCCTGTATAAATGACTCACAACCATAGCTCCAGCCCAGATCTCTAAGGGTTGGATCCCAATACCGAAGTGCAAGTCCATCAAGCTTCTCAAACTCACTGTGTCCTAAATTTAACCATCATCTTGCCTCTGTATCCATTCCCATTCACAGAGTATCTTGACCACCTGTGTTCTGTGTCTCAGTGAGTGATACCGCTATGCACTCAGTTACTCAAGCCAGAAACCCAAGAGTCATTCCCAATTTCACCCTCCTCTTCCAATCAGTCCTTGAGTTCTGTCAATTCTCTATCCAAAATGTTACTGGAATCCATCCAGTTCTCTCCATTCCCGTTGGCAATAGCCTAGAGTCATGTCACTGTCACCTCTCCTGAGGACTACAGAAACAACCTCCAAATTGGTTTCTGTGTCTCCATTCTTGTTCTCCTCCAATCTGCTTTTCATTGTGCAGCCAGAATCTTTCTAAAAGGCACATTGATAATATCACGGCTCTGCTTGAAACCTTAGTGAGTCCCTACTGCCTACTGTCAACTTCTTAAGAAGGTGGACAAAGCCCTGCATGATCTAGTTCCATTCACTGCCCAGCATTGTCATTTATTCCCTAAATCTAGTCGACCCTTAGTAAAACAGAACTTGTCTTTGCTACTCCCATGGGCCTCAGGGTCTCTCACCATGGAGCCTTTCCTCTGCCTGTTTAGCCTCTACTTCCCTCCTCCCTTCCATAGGGCTGACTCCTAAGCAGCCTTCAGATTTCAATTCCTGAGTCTCTGTGGCCTCTGCAGAAGCCTCTCCTCGCCACTCTCTAAGTGAGGGCCCCAGCTCTGTGGTCCACAGCGCCTGTGCCCTGTGCCTCCCTGGAAATGAATCATCACGCTGCCTTGTATCTGACGGCCTTTGTCTCACTGCCAGTCACTGGGTGGAAAGTTCTGTGGGAGCTGGGACCTTGTTGGTTTTGTTTGCTCTTGTATTCCCAGCAGTCAGCATGGTGCTTGGCACAGAATGGGGCCCCAAAAAACTTTGTTAAATGAGGTTACGAAGAAATGAAGGGAACAGTGGGGATTTATACTCTCAGTTGAGCAGATTAGTTACAACAAACTCCAAGATATTTCCTGGTGATTGAAATGGTTGTGGCAGGAAGAGAGCAATTGCCTTTGGAGACAGTTTCTCCAAATGGCTCCCTAAATACCATGAAGAGCATCTCAGATGCCATAAGAAGTGAGACTACTGAGCTTATCCTAAAAGGAACAGGGAATTACCTTTTAAAAATCTGTCATAAATAAATGAATGTGTCCACTCCCCTCCCCCTACAGCACCTTCTCATTCCCACAGCACCTTCTCATTGCCCCCCTCCCCCAGGAGGGAGGCCAGCTTCCCCCTACAGTCTGCACTGCTGTATGGGAGATTACCCAGAATTCCTCAGCCTATGCCTGTCAGGACATTTTATTTTATTGTTTTATTATTATTATTTTTTGGCCGTGCCACAAGGCTTGCAGGATCTTAGTTCCCTGACCTGGGATAGAACCCAGGGCTGGCAGTGGAAGTGCCAAGTCCTAACCATTGGACCGCTAGGGAATTCCCACGGCAGGACATTTTAAAGCTCCTCTCGGTACGAGTTATGTTACTGTCCATTTCCCAACACCGAAGTTAGGGCAGTTTCTGCCTTAAGTTTTCTTGTAGGGTTGCCTTGCATTAGTATGTCGCAGCAGTGGCCATGTCGACAGGGCCTTGCTGTGTGGGGGAAACGCATACTCTATCTTAAAAACTCCAGCTTCAGCTCTTCTGCTATCTCACTGGCAGAGGGTGGGCACCATGTTGTCTGACAGTCTTTTGATAAAAGTCAGCTTGCTTACACATGTGTGAGGTGTGGTCTTCTGCTGCCACATGCTGTCATCTTCGTCACCTGAGGGGCTCAGCTACGGCATTCTCTCCCTAGGGACCGTTCAAGACTTCCGACTCTGACGGCCACTTGGCAGCATCCCCCTTCAGCCGTAAGGCCAGGAGTAGGAACAGAGCCTTGGGAAGGTGCTCTCTGCCAACTTGAAGAGGGTGCAAACGGGAAGCAGATGAGGCACAGCAGGACACCTGCAAAGGCCGGCTCCCAGTCAGTGCGCTCTTGCTCGAGGGGAGCGCTGACCCTGCCGACCGCAGATGTGGCATTCTCACCACAGAGGTGGGAACTGGGGTGTGTGCAATCAACTCTCTGCTCTTCAAAACAAAAGAGCAAGCAGAAGTGTAAGGAGGATGGCACAGTCTCAGAGACCATATGCATCCTGCTGTGGTAGCCTAGGAGCTTAATCAAAGCACCTACGGGTCTTGGGATCTCACTGTCTTCCAGATTTCATCCCTTGGCTGGATACCCGAAAAAGGCTACAGGGCTGAGATGTTTAAAGCGTGAATGGAATATTTCTAGGCTTTTCTTCTCCTATCACCACCCCACCATGCATTGCTCCAGCCCAGTCTGAACACCACGAGGTATGTTAAAATAATTTCTACTTTGATGAATTGCTGGGGAGTCCACAATTGCTCATAATCAAAGGGAGAAAAATGCAAATGAGATCCGGCGGAGAACTATCACCACCAAACGTTTATTTCACTGCGCAGCGCCAAAAAGAATTAAAACAACATTAAACTCACAGCAATCATGCTTAAGCTCTCGTTTCCAAGTGCCAAATTGCACCACTCTGGATCATACAGATGTTCGTTAATTATGCTAATTTTTATTAAACTATTAAAATGGAGAGAGTACTGGCTCAGCCAGGCAGACCCCAGCTCTGAATGAACTCTGCTCTTGTCTAGAGGTGCTAATTTACTGCATTTTTATTAAGTTGCTGATTCTTGGATTTTAGTTTTGGGATGGCAGAGAGAACTGAATTCCTGGTATCAACATTTTCAATAAAGTTTGACTTCTTTTTGCCCAGATGTTTGGAAGGACTGACTGGAAAAATGCCCGAGACAGTCCCAGGAGACCTGAAATCCTCAATGCGGAAGTGTTTCTACCTTCAAGGTGGGGATGCACACCTACAAGTGACAATGTTAGGGTCTCAGAATTATACAGGCTCCCCACTCCGTAACTCTCTATTCTATACACTGTGTGTGGTAGAGCTAAGATGTTGATTATACAAACTGGTTAAGTGAAGATGATTTGGATAAGAATATAAAAAGCTATTTTAAAAAAACCCAAACCCTTTACATCAGTGCTTGCTTCTTGCCACAAAATCTTTTAAGAAGACTTACACTCAAAAATAGTATAATGTGTGGCTTGTTCTCGTCATAAGTATTTCTAGGCTTGATCAAACATCTGTCTTCCTCAACATCAACCCTGCCCCACCTCCTTGAACCCGTCAGATGAAGGAGTCTTAAAAACGAAGGTTGGCTGTTTGGACTCCATTATCTGGTTGGAGAAGCTGTTGGCCTGGATGAGCAGAGTATTGAGGGAATCTGAAATAGGCACGGCGCTCACCATCAGCAACAGTCAAAAGTGTTTATGGGGGCTTGCACACTGCCCTAAAAGGATTTGTGCTGCTAATCTCCATCAACAAGGAAAAGAAACCCCTACCAAACCTGCCATAAAAAGAACAGCAAATTCTATAAACAAAAGGCAGTATGGCCACCAACCACGGGCTTGCCACACAGCTTGACTCTGCCTCCAGTGGTTTCCTATTGCTGTTTATGGCTTCAAGACTATCATGGCCCTTCTCAGTGCTCCTCCTGTCACAGGGCCCTGAGTCCCTGTGTGGCTGCAAATACCCTGTCAGTAGGTGTCAGGGGATATCAGGGGGAAAACCAGCAGGCGCCTATCATAAGCCTTAAAAGAGATTAAATACCCTTACTCCATGATTGCTACATATTAATTTCTCTCCTCCCTGCTGGTTCCTATTTGTTTAAGCTCTTCCATGGCTCCCCTGGAGTAGCACAGACATGACCTGGAATGACCATCCAGTCTTGGGCTGAGAATTCAATTTCCAGGCTCAGTGAATCCTAGGCTTTTCCAACAAAAGGAAATCACCATCCTCTAGGGCACAGATTCTTAAACTGGAGTCTCTGACCCATGGCCTCTCTGTGGATGCATGTGAAGGGATCTTTGAACTCCTTAAAACTGGTGTAAAATTTGTGTGCATGTGTACATGCGTTTTATCCCTGGGGTGAGGCCCAGACCTCTCATCAGATTCTCAAAGGGTTTATGAACCCTCTACAGTTGACCAACCAGCACTTTAGGGGGCAAGTACGATGATCTTTATGGCCTGTATCTGCTCTTTGGCCCAGTGTGGCCATCTCACCCCTACCCCCACTTTTAAAAAACAGTGGAAGGAAATCAAGAATCCTGCCATTCTGGGTTTCCAAGGCTTCAGCCTTCCAGCTGCCAAGTCTATTCCTTCTTCAAAGGCTGACCAAGCTTGCTTATCCCTTCTAAGGCCATCTCTTTTTTTTTTTTTTTTTTTTTGTGGTACGCGGGCCTCTCACTATAGTGGCCTCTCCCGTGGTGGCACAGGCTCCGGACACGCAGGCTCAGCAGCCATGGCTCACGGGCCCAGCCGCTCCGCGGCATGTGGGATCTTCCCGGACCGGGGCACGAACCTGTGTCCCCTGCATCGGCAGGCGGACTCTCAACCACTGCACCACCAGGGAAGCCCTAAGGCCATCTCTTTAACTGTGACTTAAAAGTTGTGGTGTCTTCTTATAGCTTCCATTCAAATCCACATGATGGCTTTTGGAGCAAACTGCTTGACACTGCTGGTTCCCCTGAGAATGTTCCTAATGGAAATGTTCTCTTTTCACATTGAATTGGGCTTCGATAAGCCTCTGTGGAACAAGATTCACAGAAAATGTCTCATACTTTTATTCTTTTAACCATCAAAGTTTACTATTTCAGTGCTTGTAAACAAGAGACTACCTCTTCAAGGGAACAATCAATCAGCCCCTAACATGAAAGATCAATAAATGCTTCACATATGTATGGGAAAGGCCAATCAATCACAGAATTATTGGTTTATGATTGCTTATTTCTCTTATTAGTACCTGTACATCATACATTATCATTAGTAAAGATGGGAAATTTGAATTCCTAAGCAGAGTAGATTGTAATATTCCAAGCTGAGCCAAAAACATCATATTTTTACTCTGGGTTGGCCTACAATTTCTCTACTGAAATCCAGCTTTGGAAATTTAATGCTTTCTGAGGCTATCGAAAGTGATTAAATAAATTGAGGGCTCTAACTCAGCACCCTTCCAATTGCTGAGAAAAACAATTGTTCACCACAGACAAACAGGTGCCCATTTTTCAGGACAAATGGTTTTAGGAAGAGATTTTACCAAAGGAGAAAGCAAGTGGTCAGTTGGGTCGACAGTGGATTAGTTCTGTTGGAACCTGTGAAAGGATCAGAGCCCAATGCTTGGCTGAAACCTTGGGTAGCTTGGCGGCCTCTCCAGGCTGTTTCACACCGTGTTTTAAGTTCTTGGCAATCGTTTTCTCTTTTTTCCATTATTCAGAGTTTTGGTCTATAAATCATAATAAAAATGTATCACTAAATTTGCCTCAATTGAACTAGTTTTATTTATTGCCATGTTTCAGGGAAACTGCTAACCTAGACATTGGTGAGACTGGAGCCGGGGCCAGGGATGGGGGGATTTGAGTCTAAGAAAGGGGACATTGAAAGGCTGGTGGCCAGCGACAGCAGCTGGGGTGGGGGGAACATGGCAACAACTCCACAAAGCTCACCCCCGGCAAAGAGCTGAGTGTTCTGAGAAGAGGAATGTGTCAGCTAGATGGAGGGTCTGAGAGCCCTGAGTGCAAGGGACTATTCAGCCTCAAGTCTGAACTGATGTCCTGAACTGGGTGTGAGTGGATAATGACCAAGTCAAGGCTAGGGAGGGGTGCAGGACCCGCACACACACTGGACATTGTTGGTGATGGAAGTGTGGGCAAAATACAGAGTGTGCATGACAGAAAAATCATAAGCTGTGAAGGTAAGAGGGAAGGCGGAACAGGGCTGTATGGAAAAGAGAAATGAGAAACACACAACTTGAACTTTGACTAAAAAGCAGAGGAAGGATAAAGGGAAGGTAAACACTTTGCAGACAGGAGAAAGCAAGGTGCTAAGTGCAGAATTCAGGAACAATAGAGACAGCACCATTTCGGAGCTGATAGAATGGTGATACCATGTGAGACTGGCGTATTAATATGTATTCCATAAACTGTGCAGCTCGCAGCTCTGCACCACTCTGTTTTGCTCTGACCGCAGTACCAGCCTCAGGCACCACAACACAATTTGGAAACAATGTGACGGAAATGTTTAATCTGCTCGGCCCATCTGTGCTGCGTATTTCTCCAGATCTCCCTGAGAGAGGCGCCTTGAATCTCCACATTGCCTTTAATATTCTCCTAAATCACCTCCCCACTGCACTTCAAGGGCCATTGCTACAATATCACAGGTTCATCTAAAGTGCAGTGGGGGTGGGGGGGGGGAGGCGCAGGCCAGGATATTTTTTATTTTAAAATAATTTCCAGGGATCGTCTTTTTTGCTTCCTTTAAAAAAAGAAGAAAAGTTATTCTACTGTTGCTGTAAGGTTATTGAGGTTGTTCATTGCAAAACAGGGTAGGATAGAGTGGAATCATTCTCCAAAGAATTATTTTTATTAATCTCGATTCCCTCAATTGGACATGGGAGGGGGTAAGCAGATGCTCCTTTTCTCTTATCCCTGCACCTTGCTATGGTGATGTGTTCATTTGGGGCTGGTGCCTGCCTGCTTTACACTCTCTGCATCAGGTATCACTTTGACCCTGTCCTGCTCCAAACAAAGCCATCTTGTTCAGGACAGGTAAACATTGAGTCCCTGGTCACCATGCCCTCATCAGAAAGGCACACTGTCTATATTATTAATTTTTAGCTTAAAATCTTATATTTTCTCTCTATAAGTACAGATGTTAGCATCAGATTTCCACTGCCTTTCCTCCACTTGATTTTGTCAGATTCAGTGATTTGGGGCTAGAATGTAGGAAGCTGGGGTAGGTTTCAGAGAAAGAGGGGATGACAGACCTTAGACAAATGGAAGAGAGTTGCACATAACCAAGAAAATTAGGATTCCTTTTGCTATGTGAATTAAAGAAATGAATAATTTAATCCGTGAGATTGTTCCGGCGAGGGAAAGGCAACGTCCCAGTTGCGAAGCCTACAGCCTGTCGGTGTGTTACATCATCTGCACACATAGGCGTTTCCATGACAACCGCTTATAGCTTCATTTCCTGGATCCCTCTAGGGGGTGTCACAGCCAGATCCACCTGCTTTTCACCCTACCCTCGGTGGGGTCATGGTAAGGTCGCCAGAATAAATGAACGCGGGTACTAATGATCTGTTTACTGCTGTTTATGCTCTGTGTGTGTCAGGGGCACCGCACGTTTAGAGAGCTCATTATGGTTGCAATTAGAATGCACCATCGCTAGATATTTAACTCCTTTTTCTTTTAAATTAGCATTTTAATAACATGCTTTGAGCAGAGAAACAAAATGACCATTTTTCACGGCCAAACTTCTAGCTGTAGGTGCAACTTTAATGGCAAAGTTGTGAAGGGAAAAAAAGAGAAAAAAAGGCCATTTTTACTACTTTCACCCTCCTTCTTACCGAAAGGATATTTTTATTTGCTTTCTAACACACTCGATTTCCTAAATTTGTTTTGAATCCAATTATATTGGGTGGTTTAAAGTACCACGCTCTTGTTGGATGGAAATTAGCAGCTACTGAAATTAACTTTCTATGTGACCTGTGAAAGGGGCGAAAATAATTACAAGTGTGTGTAAGAGACCCTTCTCCAAAAGACCCTTGCTGTAGGATCAGACTGTGATCTGATCCTACCATTATCAAATATCTTTATATAGTAATTGCAAGGGCTATTTTCTTCAAAAAGGTGGTTGCAATTACTGTTTTTGTTTTGTAATTCTTAGGATTATCTTATAGAGGATAAATGATGACAAAACTTGTCATTATAAACAGGATAAATAAGAAGCAGAAATAATGAAAATAATAACACAGCATCATTTGCCGTTTAAAAAGGTGAGATCTTGGGGCATCAAAAAGTAAGAACAGGGAAAATACAAGGTAGAGACCCACTGGGTCAGAATGTTCCAGTAGGCACTAATTGCTTTCTAGGAATCAGCGAACACCTTTGCTAGGTGTTTATAGATCCTCTGTTTGTAGAAAGTACAGTGAAAAATAACAATTTGAATGTTTCGATTATCTTTCCCAGTCTGTTCCATTTTCATTATTTATTTCCTATAAATCGGGACCTTGCTGAACATAATTCTGCAGTCAAGGAGGTTGATGGGACAGCCAATGTGAACGAGGAGATAGATGGTGGGTGCGTATAAGATAGATGCTATGTGTTTATGAAAAGGAGCAGTATGTCTGCACGTGAACATCCACAAAGTAGAGCAAGCAAGCGTGTAAACTATAAGGGGTATTTATAGGTGGAAAAAAAAAGGTGCAAGGAAGATTGTATGGGAACAAGCACACTGAGCCTGAAAAGGGTTTGCTTTTTTCCTACCCTCCACGTCCAAGTTCTGCTAAGATATCCCCTGCTTGCTGTGGCTCCTGTGAAACAAGCCTTTCCATGACAACAGATGGGGGATTTCACAGCCAGAAGACACAGGAGGTCAACAGTTGAAAAGCAAGAGTTAGAAAGAGAGATCTTTATCGACATCAAAACAATCCCCTGAAAGATAGAAGGAGGAAAAATTTAAAGACGTAGCAGGAAAGAAAAAGAGCCTTTATAAAAATGCAGGTTAAAATGTTTAGGCTTTTGTATCAGCCTAGTTGCACCTTAGACTCTGCCATTTCATAAATAAAATACGGATAGCATAGACTATAATCTGGTGATAGCTACCCCAGGACATATCTAGATACACTTCTGTTATTTTAATTAAATACTGCATTATGGTTTGTGACAACTACATAGCTACAGCGTAAATGAATTTGGAATTAAAGTGTTACTTAGGCATCCAGTCATTTTTGTTTCATTCCTCAGTTTTACAAAGCAAATAGCTATAAAATCAAGATGTTTGTTCATTTACAGATGGAGCAGGATTGTTGTCACTGTTCTTTTTCTCCTTAATCCTCCTGCACAAAACGAAGACAGAGCTCAGAGTCTGGCTCCCAACACTCTTAGCTTATGAGACACATCACAAAGAAAAACACATCCTCTTGACTATAATGTGAAACGCTGAATATTAATTGCTGGTATTTCGCTTATCTTTCTAGCTGAGTTCTGTCTTTTAACAATTATTCTGATGGGCTGCAGTCTTGCACTGCCAGGAAATTTTTCTCCTTTGCTTAATATTTAGAAACGCATTTTATTTTATTAAAAAAAATCTTAAAGTTCATAATCCTCCTTGGAAGTTTTTAGTATCTGGAACTCTTGGCAAATACAGAATATTAGTGGGAATAGGGAAACCGCCAAAGCTCTTTGCTGAAAAGATGATGCACTTTCTGAATCTAAAAGGAAAAATATTTTTCATTCTAGGAATATTAATATTTCCTTAATGAAACTTGAGAGGGTATTACAGTTTGATATAATCAGTTGGTCAGTTTAAATGTCACTTCACTAGCAAATTATGAGAAAGAATATTCTCGTCTTACAGGCACAGACTTTCACTCAAAATTTATATGTTAAAGTAAAAGGATTTTTGTTCAAATCTGAGGATTTAATTGTATCTTGAATGCGTCATATGTCAAGATGAAAGTTTTTAAATAGTAAGTTTTCTGAAATCATTGTCTATTATTTCTAGTGCGAGAATCAATATTCTTTTTATTAGTCTTAAATACCACAAGTCTGGCAATGTCTGCAGATTCCAGCTTTTCTGTGTTCTAACCAATTATCCCAAGCCCCCTGTAACTAATCCTATAAGCATAGAAGTTACCGCTCTGTATATCTGCAATGAGGTTATAATTTGCTTCAGTATTTTGCTAGTTTGGTTGGAGAGCTGGATCCATACACTACCAAGAAACACCAGCAGACAGGTTTGGGGAGGCTGAGTTCCTTTTGAGAAAATAATTACACAGAAACAAAGCTTTTGTGACCCCTTTTAAATAGAGTATCTCACCGAAATGTCATCCAGCCTCTCTGGCAGATTAGTGAGTTTATTACTAAATCTCTGTCTAATAAACGTGCAGTTGACTCTGGAGGAGCTGCTTGTTATAATACTGGCAGTGGGAGATGGAGGGAATGTCACAGTTAAAGACACAAATTTTCCCCATAATATATTCGAATGGAAACCTCTGAATCCAATACTACATGGGCATATCTAATAAATTTACAATATTTCAGTCTCAACAGCCTTCACTGGTTAGTTTTAAAGATTTATGTGGTAAAAAATTACTCAGTGATGAATATGGTTTATTCTGTGCAGTATTGGAGGTATAAGGAATTAAACTACCGTCTTTAACAGTGAATTTATTATTACCTCTGTCAAAAGACGAAGCCTTTAACAGCATTTGTTATAAATTCACCGCAAAATAAATGGCTGGAATTTTTTTACACTGGAGTTTGTAAAGCATTGGGTGATCGTGAGCATTAACCTAACCCTGCCATGGCTTATATGGTTCTAGGTAAACATTTCTGTCTGGGTCTCACAGCTAATTATCTGATCTGGGACTTTCCACCTGACTGAAAGGTGTGTGTGTGTGTGTGTGTGTGTGTGTGCATGTGTGTGTGTGAGTACAAAGTGAAGGGTCTTGTCCAGGACAACAGTTCAGGACTGAGGAGATTAAAGTGCAAAATGCCAATTTTACTTTTTTTTTTTAAATGGGTTTTATAATAAATGGCCAGGGTTTAGAGAATAAGGTTGATATGTAGCCAGGTCTCTTGTTTGCAGGTTTATACGCACGCATATGCACACACACATACACGCATAAGCACGCATACACACACGCACACTCACAAACACCCTCTCCCTTTTGTCCTCTCTTGGAATGGGTGTCCCCTCATTTATAAAAATTACCTGGAAGGAATGAGGCTGCCAGGGTTTGTTCTAGATGATTGGTTCCTGTCTGGGGGAAAGGAATGGCCTCTACTGAATTTGACCGGTGTGTGACCGTTGCCTTCCAGCTGACCCCAAATCCCATTCCCATTCTCCTAACTCTATAGCCTCCCATAGGGGTTATTAATGAGAGAAAACACCATCATCATCATCATCTTCGTCATCACAGCACAGTGTTGACCTGCTTGTTCACATGAAATGGGGTTATGGGGACAGCTTCTGCTTCTCTTTTCGTATCATCGTAAATAAGAAAAGATATTTTCTGATGGTACCCTCCCTCACCGTCCCCTTTGGTTAGGTCAGAGGTGAATGATAGCTCTTTGGCAGGCATTGATCAGTTTCATCACTATGTTTGTGCAGTCTGTGCCCCAGGCCTGTATTCTCCCCACTTCCTACCCCCGAATTACCTCCCAAATTACCCTGCCCATCCCCCAGTCAGCCAAACGGAGGGTAATGGTGCCTGAGGAAGTCCTAAATGGACACTAGATGTCACCAAACACCTCCTTTCCCTCAGAGCCCTGAAATTTAAAAAAAAAAAACAACTTCATTTAAAGCAATTGAAGGAATTAACTTATCTGTTTTTATGAGGTGTTGTCAAATTCAACTAAGCACACTTAAAAGAGGAAGTACTGCTGCATTCAGATAATTTTTACAACATACAAATCTCTTCTGGAGGGGTTGGGGTCAAGGGAGGGGAAAGGTCTACATTCTTTAAGTAGTCCTTTGAGGGAGTAGGTGAAGAACACTGGGTTTTAAAAGTCCCACTGTAACAGACGTGGTGTTATGTTAACATAGTCCAGGTGTGCCAGGGACAGGCCTGCTGCATTCGGATAACTAGGAGCTGGGTTTGGAGCCAGGACCCGGCCTGAATTTAAGTAGCTCCAATCCAGTGCTGGAAGCTAACTGTCACCCAGGATGATGGAATCGGTCCATCCTCATCCACACAAGACCCATGGCCATCTGACAGCATCATATGTTCAATGTTAAACTTGACCTTGCCTTTAAGGATCCCTGTTTCCATACCAACTGTACCAGAAGACAACCAAAGCATGGTGTGTTTGGGCGGTGAGAATATCTCCCCACCCTGGCTAAGCCACCATGTAAATATAACCCTTCTGTGGTGCCCAGCTTGTTGCTCCAAGGCTGCCTTCCATGGAAATAAGTAGCTGGAAAAACCCTGGAGGAGCCCAGGGCCAACTCATGAGTCACACAACATAAGCTCAAGAGATGTAGCCTATCAACTCTGTTTACCTTAAATGGTAAACAGGGACCATTTAAGGGTCATTCAGGGACCTCTTCTTCTTTCTAGACAATTGAGAAAGAGTTTCTTTCTCTCTCTCTTTAATTTGCCCTTATCTGCTGGACAGCTCATGTTACCACTGTAAATTACTTCTGGAAGAGGAGGCCTAATTTTTAAATGGGCGTTTATTTAGGTTATCTGGAAGAGTAGAACAAGTACCTTTATTATTTAGAAAAAGGTTCCCCAGTGAGAGGCCTTTAAGCCAGGAAGACAGAGTCACTTCTCTGAAACATAGAAACTGTGGCTCGTCTTATCCAAATAGAGACTTCTCACCTTTCTCCTACTTACAATAAATGCTCATGGCAGTGCTGGTCCACAGAGGGGCTGTATGCCAGGGCGCAGCCAGGGCGCAGTGTTACTGCACCGAGGGTGATTCAGGACCTACCCTGTCATGCCTGGTGCCCAGGCTGAATGGATTTTTGGAGTACACCTGTTGTTGAACCCCTGCCAAGTACTGATGGCCACTAACCCCCAAATCACTTTTCCCCTCTGTTGATGTTTGGAATGTCAGACAGGACTGAGCAGCAGCCGGCGTGTATTTCAAACACAGCAGATGGATTTTTATATTAGCTCCTATTTCATGTTCAGGCAGAGCGACCGCCACACTAAAACCGCAGCCTCTGTGCTGCCGAGTTTGCTTCTGCGAGATTAATTTTGTGAAATTAATTGGGACAAGATTGAAAAGGAAATTAAAATGTAGCTGAGTGAATAGGCCTTTCAAACACCTTTTTCCTGCTCTATTCAAACTTGAATTCTGCGGTGGTCTCAGGCATGGTGGGAAGTAATTTACGGGAGCCATCGGTTACGTATGAGGAGACCTGCACAAGCACCACAATCTGGAGCCACTGAAGAGCGTTAAACACCCCGCCGTGGCCTGAGCTGCGTCCCTGCACCAGGTGGAAGCGAAGTTCAGTCCCTGCACCAAAAATGCTGTTCAGAAATATCTGGGCCCAGAAGGCACGTGGGAACGTCCACTGGATGCACAGATCTGCTCCATTTTTAAAATCTCCTTTTAATATATTTGCGGCCCAAATTGGAACTCAGTGCATTAAGTGGGCGTGCAACTTCGTGGGGCTTAGTAACGGATAGATGTGTTGGGGAGGTGGGCGGGGTCCTGCAGACTGTGCCATTGCTTACTGTTTCAGAGCTGCGATACGTGGCTCTGGCCTCTCCTCAAAGAAGTTTGAACAGGGGCTTCCCTGGTGGCGCTAGTGGTTGGGAGTCCGCCTGCAGGTGCAGGGGACGCGGGTTCGTGCCCCGGTCCGAGAAGATCCCACATGCCGCGGAGCGGCTGGGCCCGTGAGCCACGCCCGTTGGGCCTGCGCGTCTGGAGCCTGTGTTCCGCAGCGGGAGAGGCCGCAACAGTAAGAGGCCCGTGTAAAGAAGTTTGAACAATTGATCAATTTTGCCACTGACAAAGTCTCTCAGACCAGGAAAGGCACAGTGTATTTCCACGTAAGGTCTCTTCACTGGATGGCCTTCTATTTCCAAGAGAGGACCTGTTGAGCTTTCGAATATCTCTGTGAAGAATTCTTGGCAGGACAGGCTACCTTTTTTTTTTCTCTCAATTCACTAATAATTTATTGAACTCCTGGTGTGTACCCAATATTGACCCCAAAAGTTTATTGTTAGTGGAAAAGAGGGGAATATCATAATAATTATCATCCTAGATGCCAGGCGCTTCCTTACACAAATTCTCTAATGAAAGTATCACAACACCCTATAAACAGAAATTATCCCATTTCTACAGATGAGGGAATTATCCCATTTCTACAGATAAGGATTAGCAAGATTAAGTGACTTTGTTCAGGGTCACATAAGTAACCCACCTGTTGACAATTTGCTTCCCTAAGAATAGGACAGGTGATGGGCATTTGGTTATCTATGGGGTGCAGCTTTCTTACCCAGCCAATCATCTTCTCTGGAAAAAAATTTTTTAAAGGGTAAATAGCTCTCTTTCTGGGATCATTCTTGTCCAAAGGCCCTAGACCCTAACAGACTCTCTTGGCCCTAGGATTCTAGGATTGAGGGTTGGGTCATACTTGGGCAACTATTAAGAAACAGTAGGTGTGGTGTGTGTGTTTATGTATGTGTGTGTGTGTGTATATATATATATATATATGTGTGTGTGTGTGTGTGTGTGTATATATATAAAATGAATATTATTAATCTATAAAAAAGAATGAAATAATGCCATTTGCAGCAACATGGATGGACCTAGAGATTATCATACTAAGTGTAGTAAGTCAGAGAAAGACAAATATCATATGATATCACTTATATGTGGAATCTGAAAAAAATGATACAAATGAACTTACTATTTATAAAATAGAAATAGACTCATAGACACAGAAAACAATCTTATGGTTACCAAAAGGGAAAGGGGGAGGGAAGGATAAATTAGGAGTTTGGGATTAGCAGATATATACTACTCTATATAAAATAGATAAACAACAAAGTCCCACTGTATAGCACAAGGAACTAAATTCAATACCTTGTAATAAACTATAATGGAAAAGAATCTGAAAAAGAATATATATATATACATATACATATATATGTAAAACTGAATCACTTTGCTATACACCAGAAACTAACACAACATTGTAAATCAACTATACTTCAATTAAAAAAAAAAAAATAAATACCAAAAAAAGAGAGAGAGAAAGAAACAGCAGGGAACAGCAGGAACCCAAGAATAAAGTTATTACCCCCCAATTCCCACCCCACTCCCCCATCCAGGGGCCACTTCTGTTCTCTACCTGCCACCCCCTGCCCCTCAGAATATTTCTCTTACCATACAAAGAGAGAGGGAAAAGCCAAATGTATTTATGAGGCCCCAAAACAAAAGAACTTAGAATTTTTTTGCTTGTTTAATCTGAATAAATAATTAAAGCTAAGACACATTTTTGTGTGGAATTTCTTTAGCAGATTTGCAAAGTCAGCCTCACCATGTTAATTTAGACAGGGAATGTTTGAGGTGGAAGGAACCTTAGAGATCTAACACAACTCCCTCATTTTACAGGTAAGGAAACTGCTCCAGGTAAGCTGAACTGCACTCAGTTGCATCTTGTCTTGTGTTTCTCAGGGAAATAGACTTCTCTAGGTTCCTAAGAAGTGGGCTTTTCTTGCCTGACAAAAGTTCTACTGGCCAGAGAGAAAAATAAAATGGAGATTTCTAGATACCATTTTTCTGGACTAACCTCAACTTGGGTCAGTTCTGTCCCTGCAGGTGTGAGAGGCAGGCTGCAGAGTGTAACTGACTCCAATAAAGGAAGCCAGCTGGGGCTAAATATGGAATAATATGGAATAAATTTAGGATCCATATGAGAGAAAATTCCTGAGATTAGGAGTTACTGAACATCTGAATAGACATACAGCTGATAATGGCAGTGGAATCTCCTTTTCTATCTGTCTGAATTGGTTCATTTGTGCTTTTTAGAGGCAAGGGAATGGATCAGGTGGCCTTTTAAGGTTCCTTCCTGTCCAAGGACTCTTATTGAGTTAAGTAATATAATAAAGGTAAATCCAATCTGAAATGCTCCCCAAGCCAACGTTAACTGGAATGAAGTTTTATGAGGGAAACTTCAGTTAAGCTTCTAGCTTCTCATTTCTTCCCTTGCCATGCAGAGATGAGCAATGTGGAGAAGGGTGGCAACTGGTGTAGCTTTTGGGGTAAGAAATGTGCTACTACCAAGGTAAGGGATGACTACGAACTCAGGACCTTCCAGGAGATGGAGAAAGATGCCCGATAGAACCAAGGCAGCAAACTATTCCCTGTGAATTAAACTCTGATATATTGGCTTTTAGTAATGGAGGAGGGGAAGGGGGGTTGGTTAAAAAAACCCAAAACAAGTTGGGGAAGGTCCCCATGTTCTTTGTAATCTCAATATTACAATAGCCCTGGTAACCGCAGACAGCTCTATACTGCAAGGGCAAGTCACCACACAGCCCCTTCTAAATGGAGGAAATGGACCCCCAGTGAGAAGTCATTAACAAAGGCAAAAGACATGCAAAACAAACAAAATAATCATGACCGAGAGAGAAGGCCAGCAGACAGTCTGACTCTGTTCTCCCCTCCTCCTGCTGCAGGCACCTCAGACAATGTAAACAGTTAATTTGTTCACCTGCAGGCTCTGGGCAAACAGAGGCCTGGTCACACCTGAGTGGATAACTCGATTACCCCAGCGTGGTAATGTACACAAATTCTATTACTCGGCAAGTCTTGCTTTCGGGCATTTGAAATACCAATCAGGCCAATGTCCACTCCCTTCTTTGCTTCCAATTTATTCTTGGTGTATTGGAGCTGCACCGGAATGGCACTAGGGTGGTGCTGAATTAGGAGTCTGGAAGAAATCACTAGAAGATTCTGATCTCACCCAGCAGGGATTGCGGGCCTCCTGCTCTCTGGAAAAAGGTTGGGTCTGAATTTGGTCGTAGTTCAAAGGGGACTCATTGGAACTGCTGAAAGCTACCTTCTGTCAGCCCTGGTCTGTTTCTTAAGGAGCTTGTGGTATATTTCAAACTGAGACAAACACCTGGCCAAGGTAATGACATTTACAGAACAAAGATAAATTGCAAAGGATGGGTTAATAACACAATGGGTTTTCAATTTTCCTTTATGGAGTTCACATACTAATCAATTAAAGAGCAAATTGTGCCTCTTACAAAAATGTTTGTTGATATTGATTGCCTCTAGAGGGAGAACTTTTTAACAAGTTTTTTAGGGACAGAGTGGATTTCCTCAGCCCACCTATACAGAATATGTGCAGTCTTTCTTTACAAGGATGGTGTTACTGATCCCTCAAACAGTAGCCCATGAGTTTTGAAGCTTCTTCACATTGGTGATGGATCTGCAATAATATATCCTTATTTTTGCCCATTTTTTTGTATCCAGCAATACCCTTTGGGAGATGGTTAGCTGTGGCTAGGGGCTACCTCTGTGACTGAGGAAGAGAATGAAGTTAGCTGGCCCTTGTGAGTTGGATTCACTATCTTGGCCTTGTCAGCACTTGCTCAAACCAACTGAGCTAACTAGCTCTGACTCCTCCCCCCATATATAACTATGTTACAGTGTTGTTTATCTATAGATGAAACAAGAAGGCGGCTGACCCAGCTAGAATATTTTCAAGAGTATTTTACGGTAATAAATTATGTACGTGGTGATGACCTTTTTAAAGCACCACAAGACCCTTCAAAAAGATCAAATTTTGATTGGCATAGTTTTAGTATTATGTCTACTTTATTCTATTTTTAAATTTGAAAATTGGTTCCTGAATCTGAATTTTCAATTAAAATTTTCCCTGACAATTATAAAACGATGGAAGTTTACGTGTGAGGGAACCATGTAATACACACAAGAGAAGACTATGACATGGGATAATTCTGGTTATGGTGACTACATCATCAAGAGTGAGAAAATCGACTTTTGATCCAGGCCCCACACTCTAATCCTTACCTTGCCCAGAATGCGGATGAGGTCACCTCGTTGGAAGGACAGTTCGTCTGGCTGGTCACCATGGCAATCCCATAGGCCCTGATAATAATTGGCATAGTCCACTGATCAAAGAGAGGAGAAATCAAAGTTAAAAGGACCCTGTCTTTTTCTATGGAGCCCACATTTTTGCTGCAAATGGAAACCAAGGTTCTGATATTACCCCTAGGAAACCTAAGATTCAGGGGGTTTGGGATGAGATACAGCCAGACACTCAGCATGAGCAAAGGACTGTGGGAGAAGGAGATCATTAACTAACATTAAATATTTACAGTTCACCCTTAGTCAGATGCTATTCAGTAATATGATAAATATATTTATTAATAAAAGAAAATCAGGCAGGTAATTTTTCACTTGGTTTATAAGTAAGCAGCACAAAGAAATTTTCTGCCAGACTTTCTTCATCCAGGGCATCTAAACTATCCAGTGCTTCTTTTTATTATGCATTGAAAGAATGAGATAAGTCTCCTACTTCTGCTTGTTTATGAGAGAGGCTGAGTCAGCCAGCACAGATCTGCATTGCAGTCTCACAGGTTGGCCTCCTCTGTTACACAGGAGCTTCATCCTGGGCACTTCCCACCCAGGTACTTACTATATGAGGTAATTACCAATAAATGTGGAAACGAATAGCCCAGTCTTTAAGTGGAACCAAGGGGGTGTCTCATCCATTACAACTAAATTCTGGGTGGGCTGGCCCTTTTCCAGCATCTCATTTGTAGACGCTGAACATGTCTGCCAAGATTTATCTGCAAGCCCCCAGGGGAACAGAAACCAAAGTGATCTGCATTAAAAATGAAAGCAACCGAAGACGACAAACCAAGCTTTAGAAGCAGTTGAAGAGATTTACTGGGCTTCTCAGCAAGACTAGATGGCAGTGATGCCACAGGACAGTCATCGATTCTTAACAATGAAGAATTCGTATTGATCTTCTTCTACCCGGAAAGGTTAAACACTAGAGTACAAAGTGGGAGAGGATCTGGGGATTTGAATGGCAGGAGAGCTAATGCCCACTGGACCAGGGATAATGTGGCAGTGCTCCCCGTTCCTTAGGACACTATGTATGAGAGTGATATGCAAAGCACCTACAAAAGATGACATTCCTACTGATGGGAGTTAGGAGTCTTGGGTTCTAATTAAAATTCAAATGATCTGGGGGGACCTTATTCTACAGTTTCCACCTTTCCCTTCATTTGTCTTGACCCTTCCATGAGGAGTGATGGTGCTAGTTGCTGAGGATGGGAATAGATAGAGGGCAAGTGGGCAGTGGGGGGACAGAGGCCCTGGCTATATTTGCTTTTTTTCTCCTTGTTCCTAACTTATGAGCAATTCAAAGAATAAAGGCACAGAGGAACAAAATCCCTATATGTCTCTGGAAAAGAATTTTAGTAGGAATCTTAAAGTGCACAAAAACAGAGGGGGACAGAGCTGTTTAGTTAAGATTCAGATATTGCAAACAAAAGTAAAAATGTTAACCATATAGAAACTCAAGCATGTTTTCTTTACACAGAAAATGTTTGTATATGCAGTAGACAACAGAGGGTAGCAAACAAGACAACTACACTGGAAACATTCTGGCACAGAGTTAAGAATATGTTTGGAAAAAAAAATTCATTAGGAAAAAATGCTAACTATTGAAAAGACAAGGCATGTTTTTTTGGGGGCGGATATCAGTGCATGAAATAATAGAGAAATATCAGTTCCTGAAAAATGAAGTAGTTTTCCCAGAGGATATAATGCTTTTTCAGTTGTAATGGAGTTGATTATTCACCCCAAGATTTTGCCTAAGTTTAGGAATGAAAAGTATATTGACTTTTCATATCATAGTCAATTCAATTCAATTCAATTCAATTCAAGTATATCAATATTCTTCATGGATTTTTATGTGATAAAGAAAATAATTTTATAAAAATAGATTTTTTAAAAACATAACTTGATGTTTCCAAGTTGTAAGACTGACAAAGTTCTCTTGGCTTTTTCTGGCCTAGCAGATGGTCACTGTGGTGTACTGCTCCCCATGTGCCTGGGTGTGGGACAGCTCCTGAGATTATGAGTACCTTTTGGGTATATATGTAAAAAGTGATTTGATATTGGGTATCTAAGACACCTGGGGAGAACACCTGGAAAAAAAGCTATTCTAAAAGCACAACAGATCATAGGGAATGCAAGAAGCTAGCAGAAAAACAAAAGCCTTCCAAGAAAAACTAAAGATAGAAGATGCCTTCAATTTTTCATAAGCTAAAGGCCTAAAGAAGATAGAGCTCAGGAATCCAGGAGATAGTTTAGCCTAGCCCAAGAACTGGAATCGTCAGAAGCATAACAAGGCTGCTTTGGAAAATAAGCAGAATGAAGGGCTAAAAATGGGGAAGAGGTTGGACTTGCTATCTAAACAGAGGTATTCTGGTATTAAAGAGACCAGGGAGAGGAGCGTCTCAAGTGAACAAGATTGGATTCTGTATTGCAGACTCCCAGTTTAACACATGTGATTGGCTTTAGGTATATGTGTGCACACAACTTCACTACATTCATTCTTTATCCTTCAACAGACATGTACACAGAACCTACTGTGCCATGGACTATGCTAGATGCTGGGAATTCTGCATCAGCCACGCACACGGTCCCTGCCCTTAGGGCTGCCATCCAGCAGTGGAGGCACCATGAAACAGTCACACAACTATTTATTTATTTATGATTGCGATATGTCTGCAAAGGAGAAGTTGAGGGTCTTGTGTATAATAGGGAATCTAACCTAGTCTGAGGGGTCAGAGAAGGTTTCCCTGAAGCTTTAGTTGTAAAACAAAAGCCTGATCAAACCTTGAAGAGGTGAAGAGGTAAGGCCAAGGAGGGCTTTATCCCTGAAGCTTGGCCCCAGGAAGAGCTTGAAGGCTGGGAGGTCTGCTGGGCCAGTCCAGCTTCTCCCTAAACTTGCCCAGCATGTCCTATGAACAGAGGAAGCATGAGGAGACTTTGATGTCTTTAGATCAGTAAGGAATTGGAAGCCTGAGAGGAAGGATTGCCTCTATGGGCTGGATTGAGGTTCCTTTAGGTTTACACTCCTCTGGCAGCAGTCTGAGATCAGAAATAGTGCAGCATTCTGACCATTTAATTAATTCAAAACATCCTCATTCTCATTTTGAGGACATTATTCCATCTAATTACTTTTTTCCAGTCTGTCCATTTGGAATGAAAAACAAAAGAATAAAGCTTAATGCCAGCATTTCTCAACGTCTCTCCAAAAAACGTAACTCTGCACTAAATAAAGACTGGTAATTCAAAAGAAAAGCACTAATATATTCAGCATAAAACAGACAGAGGACCTAGAGCAATAATGACACCACTAATAACTAAAACAGTTATAACAATTAACAACAATTACAATGATAGAGAAGCTAATGGGTATGGTCACAGCATTTAAGTTGCCAGCAGAGCTGAGGAGGACTCTTTCCAGAGAAAGAAAAAGGGGGGAAGCGTCTTATTTTCTTTATCCCATGTAAGAGAAGCTATGCTCCCAGCAGGTAAAATGTCATAGGAAGACTAGTAGCAGACCAAGTTAAAAAATATATTGTTTTTCTCTCTTTTCTAGGTATTTATTGCAAAGCATCTGTCATTCCACACCAAGTCTTTATAACCAGTGACAGTCATTTCTCCTGTAACTGAGGCCAAGTTGGTGCTACTATTGATGGAGTCAATATTTGAAAATGAGTCTCCATGACGGGAAGAGTTCTAAGGTGAAAGGAGCAGACACCATTCTGCCTTTCCCCCTCCTTAGGGACAACAGAGCCTGACTACGTTCTTTCCAGAGTTCATATGTCACCTTGGGCTTCTGTTTGGGGGATATTGGGTAGCTCCAGAATTCAAGCTGTGACCAAGGAAAAGAGGCAAAAGGCAAGTAAAAAAAAAAAAAAAAAAAAAGGCAAGTCAGCATGTTGTTTACATTTTCTTGATAAGCAAAAGGACTGTGCCAATGTGGCCCTGGGTATAACTACTTAACAGATTATAGAAAAGAGAGACAAAAGGAGAAGACAGATAAAGCCAGTTCTTGCTAGAGCATGAGAAATGGACAAAGAAGGCCAAGGCAATGGCCCATTGGAAGGGACTTGAAATGTTCTCTAGGCCAGGCCAGAAAGGCCACCATGTTCAGTCCATTAAAGCAGACTCAGCCTGATACCTTATTAACCATTTCAGAAAGAAAGGCATAAAACATTTTGCCAAGCTCCACTGACTTTGACGCCAGAACAGGAAGAGCAACTGAATAATACTATTTGCTTGTTTTCATAGCCCTTTAGTCTTTGAGTTTTGAAATTACTATGGTCCTTAATGTTATAAGTATGATCTTGAAGTGGGGAACACTCACAGATCCTAATTTTCATCTCCTGTGTTCCTTTTATTGGGCCAAAGTTATAGCTGGGTGACGATCCACTCACATGTGTCTTGGGAAATGGGTTTCAAAAAGTAAGAGCTGCAAATACCTCTGTGGCTTCCCTCTGTTTCTTTTGTGTAATAGTTCACTCCATTGGCTGCTACTAAAGTGGAAAAAATGCCTCAGAAATGGAACACTCATCAGCAACCATTTTTCTGCCCTGCAGAAATGAGTGAACATGGGCTGCCCCCTTGGCTGAGCTTGCCTACAACTTCAGAGCAAAAGCAACCTGTTTCAAGATCCTTCTTGCTCAGAGGTTTGACGTATCTAAGGATGATTTGTGCCTCCAGCTCTGCTTTTTATTTTTCATGGCATACCCAAGCAAACGGCCAGTCGTTTTCATACAGACAGCACAGAATGAGTTTTAGTTTTGGTTACCTGGACATGCCTTTTCATGATAGGGAAGGGAGATAAGCTGTCATCACCAAAGACACTTAGTGTTAGACTGTTAGGCTGATGGGTTGGAATTTAGCGAAAATCTGAGGTGTTGAAGAGTCACTCATTAGAATAACCCTGTTACTAACAGTCAAGCTGTAAACCGAGCTCTTTATAGATTGAATAATCAATACTACAAGGCCGTGATAGATTTTCTAGGTAACAGAACAAAATAAAAGAAATTATATCTTACAGGGTCATTAACACCCAATCAGGATAAACTGAATTCCTTTTTCCCCTCTTCCGATAAGCTCTTAGCTGGGCTTTAAAAATGTACGCAGTTCCATCAGGGAAAAGCACAGCATTCCAGGAAAAGGATCCCTGGAATAGTGAAGAAAAGTATGTGGATTTTAAAGGTGACCCTGCTAGCCATGGTACCTTTTAGGAGAAAATATTTTTCCCTCTCAAAGGGCATGTGACACCTGACTTGCCCAAGTGAACCAAACCTGTGTAGCTTGCCTATTACAGAAGAATTCACGTTGTCCTGGAGCTCCCTGCCTTTTATATGCCTACCCATCCCTTGAACCTCTGTATTTTATCGTTTTAAAGCTAAGGGATGACATTTGGATGTTACATATTTGTTGCAGTTTCTATAGCTCCTTTGTAGAAAAGGCACCATGTAAATTCAATAAATAAATAAGTAAACACAGATAATATAAATTCCTGCCTCAGATTCTGCAGAGAGAGGGAAAAGTCCTCCTCTGTTTTTTTAATCACGAAGTCACCAATCATTATAACTGGTGGGAGATATAAACCATAGAAACATACTTAGAGCTCACTACACTTTAACAACACTGATTTTGGAGGCAAGAAGCATGAGGAACAAAGGGTTTTTTTTTTTTTTTTTAAGTGTACTTGAATTATAGCTGCTGGAACAGTTAAGAAATAAATCTCTCCTCACTCTTCAGATTGAACCTTAGAAAGAGGGGTGGAAGGAAGAAAAGAGATGAGGGAGACGTCTGAAACTGAATTTTAGGCTTTTGCCAGAAGACTGCTGCTTCCCAAAGGAGTTTAAAGTTGGCCATAGGAAGCTTCTAGTTACTCCACCTAAGCTGTCCACATGAAGTGCTTCTTTCCTGCACTAGCAAGGGAAGTTGGTTGAGAAGAGACATATGTGGGACATGGCTCGGTCAGGAAACAGATTTTTTGTTGGAACTCTGTACGGCAAGTAGAACGGTAAAATCTAAGATTCAGAATGGACTTAATCATATGTGTTAACTGTCATGAGGTCCTTATTTGAAACTACACTAACATTCCTGTCATACTTGCCTCAGTTCTCTCTCTGGCTTTGGCACATGAATTCTGATGCTGCCTCTTTGCTGTCTTTTCTCTCCTCATGAGAAGCTGGGTGTTTATGAAGTTGGGTCCTTCACTAAACCTGTTACACATTCTCTTCCCATGGAGAATGAACCAAGGAAAGGGGCTTTGCTGAATGGATTAGGAAGAGAAGAAAAGGCACGAGGAAAGGAAGAGAGAGGAGAATGGGAAAAGGGGAGGTTGGAGAAACAGAGGGGGAGCAGGACAGGAAGAGGGAAAGAACCCCTAGGCTTAAAACTTCCATAGAATTTCTAAGAAAAAGTCAGCCAGTATCTAAATCAGGCACTTTCAGGCTCTGCTGATGGAATGAATGTCCTTGAGGTGGCCTTTGCAACACATATTCCTTTACAGACAATGACAGACTAGGTCCTTGGTCCATTTAAGGAGGCTTTAGAGGGGCATCTGACCTTAGAAAGGATGGGCTCACTAACAGACTGAAACATGGTTAACAGTCTGGGATGAATAAGAAATAATTTTGTATTCAACAAAGCTGTTACATATTCATTTCCAAATGTGCCTGGAATCAAACCAGGCCATCAGAAGTCAACATAACCAAGCAATTCTATCCTTCACCCCATGTTCACTTTTCAGATCTGACACATTTCCATTCCCCTCTGAACTTGCAATCTCCGGGCCTCTCAGATAGGGACTTTTCTATTCTTTCCATTCTCAATCCTCTGATCTCTTAGAGATGAGACAATTCTATTTTCACTGTACTGATTTAAGAAATACTGATAGGAAAAAAATAAATATCTGGTTTGGCTTCCCACCTCTCTAGGATAAATCTTAGCAGTTCTGGGAACATTAATTAAAGTGAATGGGTGGCTGCTTTTAAAGTTAAGATATTTCCTTGTCCAGTCATCTTATTCAGGACTGTTGAGGTCGACACACCAGTTACCCTCTTAATTAGCGAGTCTGGTAATGTTTGTAGTCAGAGAAAGGTGCTTTCTCCAGTGGGAAGCCCGAATGTCCTATCCAGCACCTGTACATTTTTGAAGGTCTCATACCTCCTTTTTGTTGAGTACCACTCTCATCCTCTTCTAGATCATGCTCTTCATCTGCGGGGATAAACATGATCAGCATTAGCAATTAGCGGTCAGTAGTCTGTTATTTGTACTGACAGATTTTCTTTCTCTGAGCTCATCACACTCTCTTCTTAAAGGCAATAATTACCATTTAAAAAAAATCATCTCTTACCTTCAACTGGCCTTCTCTTATTTCCATCTCTGTTCATTCATTCACAAACATTTTTAAGTGCGTACTGTATGCAAGACACTGCACTAGGAACTGGATATGCAGTGATGGACAAGACTGGCCGGGTCCCCGCCCTATGGAGCTTCCGATCCACTGAATTATTTAGGTGCCTATTACTAGGATCCTAATCCTTTTCCTCAAACCCTATTTCTCCTCCCATTCTAGCATTCTCTTCAAAATGTATTATCTCCACGTAAGCATCCAGAATTTGTGTGTGAAGCTAAGCACGTGTTTAAACCCTCTGTGATTAATTAGTCCTTAATGTATCAAGCTTTGTTCAGCTGTCACAGAAGCTGGTCGTGTCCACAATTTTATGTTCTTAGTACTTGGGGCTTGTAGTTATCTTTTCACTCTTGTTTGTTATTCAGCCTGCTTCATTCATGAGAGTGGAAGCTCCTGAGGGCAGTTGGAATGCATGGCAGGTACACAATGAATCCTAAGTCAATGCTATTTTCTAACTCCATCCAAGTGTTTATATGGTCAAAGTCACAACATGATTGGCCTAAGTTTCTTACCCTCATTAACCTGTTTCATCCCAGACTTCGTACTATCTGATAACATGGGAATTGGGTCCTTATCAAGAAAGCATGAGTACCGGAATCATATTAAGCTATTTTATATGTGGGGTAAAATGCACAGAAATATATTTGCTGTTCTCCTTTTCATCATTACACCCTCCACACACACACGCACACACACACACACACACACACACACACACACACACACATGGAATGAATGGGGCATAAAAAGGGACATTTTGAGGGCTGAATACTCAGTTTCTTCCAGCCACATGTACTTTCCTTTCTCTCTGTGGATCTTAGGGCACTTACCTGTCTTGCTTGCCCATAGTTATGCCATTAAATGGAACTTTTGAGGCGATGGCATGGGGCAGCCCCCCTCCCCCCTTAAATATAAGGTTTATAGGGCAACATGAGTTCTGGTATGTCAGACTAGGGGAAGTAAACTCTAAGCTCATAACTAAGAAGAAACGGCATAAAAATATATTAAAACACTACAGAGCATTAAAGAATTGCAATTGATTTCACATACAAAATGATATAGCTCCCCTGAAAAAATTAAAATTAATATTGTTGTTGGGATTGATACTTTGGGAAATAAGTCATATTACCAAGATTTAAAAATATGTGGGACTTCCCTACTGGCGCAGTGGTTAAGAATCCACCTGCCAATGCAGGGGACATGGGTTCAAACCCTGGTTTGGGAAGATCCCACATGCCGCTGGAGCAACTAAGCCCGTGCACCACAACTACTGAGCCTGCGCTCTAGAGCCCATGAGCCACAGCTACTGAGCCTTCGTGCCCTAGAGCCCGTGCTCCACAACAAAGAGAACCCACTGCAATGAGAAGCCTGCGCACCGCAAGGAAGAGTAGCCCCCACTCGCCGCAACTAGAGAAAGGCCACGCGCAACAACAAAGACCCAACGCAGCCAAAAAAAAAAAAAAGTGATATGTGATATCTATCTCTCTCTCTATATATAGGTAAATATATATCTGCCCTATAAGATTCTGTGGGAAAAGGACTCAACTCTACTTATCTCCACGTATGACCTTGCAGCAGACAATTTCCTACTTACGACCTGTAGTGCTCCTAATGGAGGAGTGAAATCAAATATGGGAAATAGATCACGCTGAAATAAATCATGTTAAACATCATTCTTTGCACATTGTCTTATTATTTGCCCACTTCCTTCCTTCCTCTGCTATGATGCTTTTCCTTTTTGACGTGGGACCAATTTCACAGGATTGAAAACATTCAAAGAAGAGCTGGTACGTCCTCAGTTTTAGAGATACCCAATAATTTGGACAGAGAACAGCTCTTTTGCTGATATCAAACATCTTAATCACAAAGACCAGTAATCTGCTGTGCTTAGGCACTTTTGCAGAGAGGGTTTATTCTGCCTTTGCTGTCTCTGCGCAGATGTCTCTTCCTCCCAATTCTAATCAATGTAAATTGGGTCAGATCTCCGCTGTGAATTACAAATTGGATCCGAAGTTGGAGGGTCACCGTGCCTGCTACTCCACCTCCTTCCCACCACTATTAGATGGGAAGCTACACCAAAGATCTTTTCTAAATAAATCAGACTTTATTGTAAAACTCGGCCACTGACGAGACATAACCTCATTAGCATTGATTTTAAAATAAATTATTGAAAGTGGCTTGCCTGCTTTTGCATTTGTAAAATAGGAGAATGTAAATGTATTTGCAATGATAAAAATGAAAACTAAAACTTGGTTCCTTTATCCTTTCAGGCAACAGCACTTAATCCAGTCATGATACAAAAGTGGAAAAAATAAAAACTCTGCTTTATTTATGCGGTTCAATTCCAGAACAGATACTCTGATTTCCATTGCGCCTGTGGAGTCACCTAGAAAGAAAAGCAGACTGTTGGCCGTAGATCTTATATATTGTTTGCCACCATTACTAAGTGCTATGGTGATGGATGTGAACCGGGAAGCTCCAGTCCCTACATCTGTTCTATCTAACATTGTCCTTCCCGGGTGGCTGAAAGTGGGCTCCAGTCAAGAAGCCTAGCTGCTGAAGTGAGAGGCTGGGTGCTGTGCCCTGCGGCCTTTGAAAGAGCGAGTATGGGGACCATCATCTGGTGAGGAGAGTGCCCTCTACAACTGCATGTGAAAGGCACACCTCTCAGCACCTTCCCAGCTTCAAAGGGCCCCATACACACAGAGGCATACAATTTACCTTGGATCCTTCAGTGAAATCAAACTGGTATTTTTCAAACTCCAAAGTCTAGAAAACTGATTATATGGCAACAGAAAAAAAGGCTCTTTGCTCACAAAAGGGGGTTAAACAGCCAAATTTCTCTCTCTTTTTTTCATCTGTAAGGTGAGGCTTTATTTTTTTTTAATTAATGAATTAACTAATTATTTATTTATTTATTTTTGGCTGTGTTGGATCTTCATTGCTGCACGTGGGCTTTCTCTAGTTGCAGCGAGTGGGGGCTACTCTTCATTGTGGTGCACGGGCTTCTCATTGCGGTGGCTTCTCATTGCGGAGCACGGGATCTAGGTGCGCGGGCTTCAGTAGTTGTGGCATGCAGGCTCAGTAGTTGTGGTTCGCGGGCTCTAGAGCGCAGTCTCAGTAGTTGTGGCGCACGGGCTTAGTTGCTCCACGGCATGTGGGATCTTCCCAGACCAGGGCTTGAACCCGTGTCCCCTGCATTGGCAGGTGGATTCTTTTATTTATTTATTTATTTATGGCTGTGTTGGGTCTTCGTTACTGCGCACGGGCTTTCTCTAGTTGCAGCGAGTGGCTGCATTGGCGGGCGGATTCTCAACCACTGCGCCACCAGGGAAGCCCCTGGCAGGTGGATTCTTAATCACTGTGCCACCAGGGAAGTCCTGAGGCTTTAATTTTAAAAAGATTATTTTGAAAAAAAAATGTTTTATAGGCTAAAGAGCTTGCTGAACTTCTCTATAAGAATATTATTAGGCATTTTAGCGTGACATCTGCTAAAATACATCTTCATTTAAGAAGGAAGTAAAATTTATGTGCTAGCTCAACTTTACACAGTAATAGATTATAATGGTCCTTGCTCCTAACAGGGCATATGAGACCCCAACCTTACATAGGCTTTAAACAAATTAACCTCTAAAGATTACTGACCACTTATTACATAAAATGCTCTACTTGATTCCCAAATATCTCATCTCAGTTGGGAAAACAGTTGAGGAAGATTCTGTTAACTGTGTGAACATGTAAGAGAACCATGGGGTATCACAAATTAGCATCACCATCCAGAGAGTTGATTTCAATCAACACTCTTGGCACAATGTCAGGGACATTAATGAGAGGCTGAGAGGAATAGGACACTGACTCCACCTCGGGGGCCCAGAGAGGAGCCAGCTTCCCATGACACCTGGCTCCTTTCTGAAGTGCTGCTCTTACATCAGCTGAACCGGGAATAAAATTCAAAAAATGACTAGATAAGAAAGAGGGGAGTCACTTCTCCCAAATAAAGCGAAGTGACAGAAGCTTAAAAAATGCCAAATGTATCAGTGTGCAACCAGATGTCAAGGTGCTCTGGTGACAGATGCAGCAGAAATACATGTGCAAAGGGAACATGCAAAAAAATGGAAATAGAAACCACTCCACAGCACACATAGATATAAATCCATGGATGCTACAGCACCTCTTCAGACAACATGGCAAATACGAGCACCATGCTAATAACCCATTTAATTCTCTGTTGCATAGCTGGGAATCTCAACTGTTACCTCAAAATATTTGCATCCTATCTCCATAGTATGGTCTTGATATACTAGATATTAAACTCAATTTGTGGTAACTGCAACACTTGCAATGCACTGAATTTAATTTCACAAATAATAATTGAGCACCTACTAATTGGAGGAGAAAGACCTGAATACAAATCCCTGTGGTAAAGGCTGAAACAGAGCTCAATTCCAGCTGAGTCTCTGGGAGGCTGTCACTGAGGAGACACAGTGGAGCAGAATGTGTTGGGTTTCACAGACTGAGGGTGCGGATTCTAGGTAGAAGAAAATACACGATTCCAGTTTTGGTGCTGACCAAAAGCACGGTGTGCCTAGGGCCTAGGGTGCATGGGAGTGAGAGGAAGAAAAGGCCAAGAAGCTCAGAAGGGGCCTGATGATGGCGTTGACTCTTCTTTGATGTTCCCCTCATGGAGTGTTGCTTTCCTATGAAGTTGGAAATTGTTTTTTCATAAACTTTGTATATTTGGTGTCTGCTTTATTTCTTTCCTTAGACCTCTTACTATCACCATTCCCCCTTCCTGTGGGTCTGGACAGCTGTATGTGGGGGAAAAATAATTTCAAAGAATGCTTGTTTCCAACCGACTCAAATTATAAAAAAACCCAGTTATATGCTGTATTATAAAGCAATCTGGTCTCTGGGTCTATAATAACCCTCCAGGGCAGTGCGGGCAGCATCGGAATGTGCATAGAAATACCCAGGGAGGACTCTCTGCCTCTCTTTCTGTTTCCTCTCCTGAAATCTCTCTAGAGAACACAGCCAGCTTCTGCTGCCACCGCAGCTGCTGTGAGGCCCCAGTTACAGCGCTTCAGTGGTCTCAGGTGCCTTGCTGGATTCCAGGCTTGAGGCCCCAGACAAAGAGAAACCTGATAAAAAGCTGTACTTTTATGGAATTTTGAATCCTACAGTTGAATCTACTGCAAAAGAGATCTTAAACATCAAGGGTCCCCGTATTCTTAATGTGGATGTTCAGAAATCCCAGCGGATACCAACCCTGAAACCATATTATCTGGGACTAACACTGTGGTCTTGGCTGAAAATCTCCAGTGCTCTGGTTTTCCCTCACGGGAAAGAGCGTGCTAGCCACGTAGCAAATGCAAATTTCCCATGATTAATGTGATGTTGTACATTTAACTTGATGACCCATACATTATTTTGATTAGGAAAAAACATTTTTGTATTGACTTGGTATGTGTTACAGGCATTTTTCTTTCAGCTAGGAAGCCCATTGAAATTATATTCTGGAAGGGAGGAGATCTCACACCGCCTTCCACATAGAGACAATGAGGCTTGTATAGGCCCCATGCCAAAGAGGAAGGAGAAGCAAAATCATTTACAAAGCACATTTACCTGTTATCATGAGACACATGTGAGAGGCTCAAGTCATTTGACTATTGATGGGTATGCAATGTTAGCACAATCCAACCTTACTGTCGACTGTTCCTCCACCCAGCACCTGTCCTTGCAGTAAAAATGGGGCCTGAGCAGAAGGCGTGATCCACTTTCCATCTGCTCAGGATTTTCAGTTTCACCTGCTTCACACATATTGCTGAGAATGTCCAACCAGACCGTCTCAGGTCTCGTTGGTGAAGGTGGAGAATGAGCTGATTCCCAGTTCTTCAAGGAGGTGACACTTCCTATTTAAATACCACCAAATGGAGAAGAGCCAGCATGTATTGAGTGCTCCCTGTAAGCCCGGGCTCTGAGTGCCTTACATACATCAGCTCCAGGCTTCTCAGGCATCCCTTTATGATAGCTACTACTGTTATCCCCATTTTACAGGTGGGAAAATCACACCTGAGAGAGGGGGCAGATAACTTGCTCGAGGTCTCACAGCTAGCAGGTGGCAGAGCAGGTCCATCCTGACCTAGAGCCAGCACTTTTACCTGCAACACCATGCTGTGTCTCACAGGCCACTGCTCGGTGGGTGGTCTTGTGAGATGGTGGCAGAGGGGAGACAGTGTCAGGCTCCCTCACGTTCCCTCTCAATTCCTCCAGGATGGGTAGTGTGGCACATGCAAAACGAACAGCAATGTCAGAAGCAACAAGCTGAGTGGCATGGACAGGAAGCTAGCTGATGGAGACTTGTGTCTGAAATATTCATATTATAATTAAATGCCAATTTATCCCAACTTCAATGCTGTCTCTAAAAACTGTGATGGATAGAAGATTTTGGGAAAGAACCTGTTGGCTGGGTACAGCCTTGTCCATTGGAAACTTAATAAGCAAGTTGGCTGCCGTTGCCCTAACCTGCGGCAAGAGACCCTGGTTTTCCTATGATGTGGCCTTCCTCACCTCTGAGGGACAGTTGTTGTGAGCAGAGGGTAAGTGGCTTTCCTAGAGAAAGCTGAGCAGTCTCCATGCCCTTGGAGACCACTCCAGGATCCAGACTGGTGTGAACTTTGGCACCGTGGGCAGTGCTGCAATGGTCAAGGGTAGGATTTTACGAGGTGCGGGAAGGATGGTTGTTAAGAAGCCAATCATACATTCATTGACCCCCCTGGGGTAAGGTGATGGTCTCAATCCCATCATATTTTCTGAGGCCTCTTTCCCTTTACTCTCCTTCGCTCTGTGTGTCTGAGCACCAGCTCCCTCTTGCCTGCTCCTTTGAGGAGTAAGCATGGTGCATGAAACAGCCCTTATTTGCTCCCCAGAGGTCTGGGTGGTTCTGTAAGGTTTTCCCAGAGCACTCTTCCACAGCTGTGACCCCAAGTGGAGTGTCACCTGGATATCTCCCCCAGCCCGGGACAGTAGTGAGTGGAATGTGAGCTCACCAGGAATCTCTGGCCGAGTTGGGGAGTACATCTCCTTTTAGAGAGTGTTGTGAATTAGATCCATTTCTGCACCCTGCTGTTGCAATGGAGCAGACTGTGGAAGGGAAGATTCTCAGAGGAGCTGTGTTTTAATGTAGCAATTTGATTCAATTTTCCAGTCTATAAAATTACCCATCACTGCTCGTTGCTTTCTAACAGACACCTTCACTCTTAATTTAACAATCCTATCGAATTCTGCCAGGGAAATTGGAAAAATTTATCACCTGTGAAATTTTATTTTCCTTTGGTTGTATCTGTTTTTGTAAAACTTCATTAACGACGATGACTTGCTGAGGAAATTATCATTTTTTTTTTTAACTTCAGACACAAGAAATGGCTCGACCTCAACCAAGATATCATTTGCATAATAAAACACAACAGAAAGGCTGGGGAAGTTGGGACTAGCAGAGGCTCGAAGTGCTGGGAGAAGAAGCAGGCTCTCCTTGTCCGCTGGCTGGGTGGGTGAAGTCCCAGGAAGCAATGACATGGCTTCTCCCCAGGGGAGAGATGAATGTGGCGCTGACAGGGTTGGACCCTCTTCTTAGGAAGCCTTGAAATGCCAGTTGCTTACTGACAATGCTTTTTAGCAAACAGCCCTGTCTTCGGGGGCCTGAATGTTCTGTTCACCTTAGCTCCTACGTTCATCTGGGACTGAGGTTTAAATTGCTATAAATTTAGGCTTAACTTGAATTTCTCAGCAGAGCACTGAACTCCTGGCAAATTTCCACAGGAGCGATCTTCTGAATGGTCTTGAAGATTCAGCGTTCCCATGGTCTAACTAGCTCACAGTTAAAAGGCTCAGGCTTCGTTTTTTTGCACAGTCTGACCCCCACTGTGCTCTGCACTGTTCAACAGCTGCTGTTACCCACACAGGAAGTGGCTGTGCGGGCGCAGTGATGACTACACAGTTTTTGAGATGCCGGTTATCACACCTTTGTGAAAAAAGAAATACGTACAGTAGACCTGCCGTAATGGTGGGCAGAGGACACATGTTAGGCTTATTAGCAAGAGATGCAATTTGATTCGTGGTATATCTAAACTAGGCAGCGGTGAGCTGTGCTCTATCAGGGCTTTACTGTGTTACTGAAAAGACTTGTCAGCGTTTATCTATATTTCTTCAGTCTATATCCTTCATGATTTGAGGTGACTTTCCATTATCCTCACAATTACACAGAAAATAAGTTCAAACTAGAGAATTCTGATGAAACTCGCAGTAAACCAATGAAAACCAACATGAGTATTCTTGACTCTTTAACCTGTTGACATTTGTAATAAATTACTTCACAGGCAGAGATGAAAGACACTCCCTGATCAATCCATCTTGCCCCCAGAGCAGGGGAGAGCTTCTGTGCTGGGAATCACAGAAGCTCCACGGAAGCTTCCCTACCGCGTCTCCTTCAGAGGTTTGGCTTCCTCTGGAGTTGTCAAAGTTATATTCTTCCACCAGGTCAAGAGTGTCTAAACTAGAGGAAGATAATTAGAAGATGAAATTTCTCACCTGGTAAGATTTCATAAATATCTTCTTCTTTCTCCTCCATGGGTTCTTTGAGCCCCACACTCCCATGCAAGATCATGGGTCTGCTTTGGGAACCAGAATTTGGGGAGTCAAAACCATCGATATCATCATATGTCTCTTCCTCTTTCTCCCCTTCTTCCTCCTCCTCTTCACATGGAATGGTTAAGGAGCTCAGGTCTGCTGGGGCAGAGATGAGAGTGAATCAAGATAGGGAGAAAAAGAAAAGAATAAGGCAGGGAAGGAAAGAGGGAGAAGATGGAGGAGGGATGAGAATAAAACATGTCAAAAGAAAATGAAACACTAGGTTAAGTGCTGTTATTTCTAGTGCGGGCCTTGGTGGCAGGAAATCTACAGAAAAGGCCAGACTAGCACTGCGTCAGGTTTAAACCATCAACATAAATCCTTCCTTGCGATAAAACTTGATCAGGATGAAGCACCCCTGAAAAGTATGGGTGTGTGAATGAGCACACGAGGTGAAGGGAAGAAAATAGGCCAGAAGAGGAAATGCCAGCGTGCCTCGCGCTGCTTGTCAAGTGGAAAACTGGAAGGATGAGGGATGCCCTGGGTTCTCTGATGCACACAGAGCCTGGGAACTCTGGTGGCTGCTGTAGGATACCTGAGCTATCACACGCTCATCTCCCCCATGATCTCACTGCAGAACTTCAGAGACGTTTGCTTGTAAAGAGAAGAGTGGGCAAAAGTGGAAGAGGAAGAGAAAGTGGGATGTGGGAAAATATAACAGTAATACAACACCAAATGGAACGGCTGAGCGATGTGGTGGCCATGCCCTTTTGCAACTGTACAGTCTGGCTGACCTTAAAGTGGGTCACCGCATAGAGGATGTTGAGCCATTACAGCACTGGGGGGCACAGGGCGGGAGACGAGATGGAGATTGGTTTTTTATTTTAATGGGGGACTGGGAAGGTTCATTCTCTGACGTGTAGTACGGAGTGTTCTCTGAAACCCTGCTGAGGGACCTCTGCAGGATGGGCGAGAGCAGGCAGGGTGCTCTGGGGAAGGAAAGGATAGAGAGACATCCGATGTTCATTTCAAAACATAATAAAACTGTTCGGCTTGATTAGGCTTTTAATAAAGATTTTGCAACTATTTTCATCTGAATTCTGGTGCCACCTCATAGGAGGAAGGGATCAAAGACACATTTGTGGCTTAAACCATATGTTATTATTTTGTTTTAAAATAAAATGGAATGAATAATTTCTTCAATGTGGGATTCTGAAACTACCATAGGGTACAGCTCAATAAAGCTGCTTGGAGTTTTATTGAAGTTTACACACTTAGGGGTATATTACACGCATAAATCCAATGCACCTAGATGAGAGTGTACCCTGTGGTCTCGCCATCAATGTTCATGTTTGCCTAGTTCTAGTCTATTATACGTGATGCTCTTGGTAGATGCAATAGTTTGTTCTTGTGATAGCAGAGGCATAAACTGAGTAAAATAGGCAATCATAATTAAAGCTCCGGTGCTTCCTTCTTTTTATCCACAATAAAATCTTATAGCAGAATAAAAAACGGAGATGAAAAGGCTTGGTGTTTTTAGGTTGATGTATTTCTCCCTAGGTCTTGGGGCCATTTACAAAGTTGGTGTTTCTGCCTTTCTGCAGAGGCAGGGTCCTGCCATGATGTATGTATACCATCATGAGGGTTATCTGATGCCAGGTGACAGGCTCAAGGTTGGCTACTTCTACCTGTCAGGCCACTCCCAGACAAGGCTTCCTGGGCCACTATCACTGCTGTGCCTACAGGCTGGCCAGCAGAGGGTACTCTAAGAGCAGTCATTTAACATCTTCAGGCAGGACTCTTCCCATCCAAAGTAAGGACCATTTTGACTGTGGCTTGGGAAACAGCAATTTGTTTTTAATGTCCAATGTCATTGAAGGCCACCTAGATGAGTATGGATTTCTACCTGACTAAAACTAGAAGATTTTGGACCCTAAACCACATCTAGATGACTTTGGTATCATGAATTTCCTTTCCAGAATGTAAGGGGTTAGGAGACACTGAATTGAGCTGAGCTGATTTTCAGCATCTCTTTTCTGGTGGTTACAAATATTACAGATTTGCCTGTAGTTAGGTGGATGAGCTAGAATGATATCAGAGGTCCTTTCCAGGTTGATGGTTTCTCTTCCTTCTGATTCACCCATGTTACTATTTGTTGTTACCATATGAGGGATATGATAGGGAGAATGGGCAGATAAAAATATGTTGAAGCCTGTGGATTATATTTATGCAATATAATGTCAACTGCAAATGCACTCAAGTACTACTTCTGTAATAATAATACTTACCCTTTAACAAGAAACTTATTTGATCCACCCAGTCTCTGGCCTCAGCTGGATTAGAAGCTGTAAACTAGAGAAAAATTAGTGAATTAATTTATCAATTTCACTAAAATTTCCGTGAATCCTTTAGGGAAGTTCAAGGGGAGGAACCTTGTGAGCGGACTTGCAGAGTCAAGTTGAAAGCTCAGGATTCTCTGCCTGCTTAATATTTAGCAAAAAGATCAAAATCCCACTCAAAGTGATTTTTCTCCTTCAGCCATTTTGCATACCCAACGTTAACAGCTGGATTTGAATCCAGATTCATGTTCATGTGCATTCATTCATTTGATTGCCCATTCATTCATCAGGCATTTATTGAGAACAGTTTACAGGAAGAAAAAGGCAAACCCAAATTCCTGACTTCAGATCAATGCATCAGTTTTGGAGACAGCATACACCCTTGACATGGGAACATGACAAAGTAAGTGAATTTGATAACAGCTGGATGTTGAGAGAAGACACGGAGCACTTATCGTTGCCTATGGTAAGCCAGGGAGGCGTGCTGAAGGAATACTGTTTTGGTTGGATTTTTAAAAAGGGTTGGTGGAAACTGGTGGAGGGAACTGGACATTTCAGGTAGGGAGAACCAGCTGCCAAAGAGTAGAAATGAGACCATGATGTATAGGGAAGGTAGGCAGATCAGCTTGACTGGAGAACAGTAACAGATGAAGCTGGAGGATCAGAGAAGAGTTGATGAAAGGGCTCTGAGTATTAGGAATTCAGACTTAAAATGTAGGCAATAGGGAGCCACTGTAAATTCTCGCAAAAGGAGTGGGAGATTCTTTCAATAGTTGTGAGTAGGAGAGACTGAAATAGGGAGAAATTAGAGACAGAAGAACAACTAGAAGCCTACTTAACTAGTCCTCTGCGTGAAGTGATAGGAACTTAACTATTGTGACGGCTGTAGGAGTAAATCAGAGGGGACAGATCCAAAGGATATTATAGAGGAAGAATGCACAGACCATGGTAATGACTTGGAATCAATGGGCCAAAGAAAAGAAGAAGTAAACAAACTCTACATCCTGATTCACAAAACAGGCCAGTCAAGCATCAAGCTTTAGTAATTTTTTATTTTGAATGAACCAACTTGAAATGCCTGTTCCTGAAAAACATTTTTATTATCTGGCCATTAGGGTAAGATAAAGACATGTACTATATAAGAAACCTAGTTTCCTTGTAAACTGATATAGCCACTGTGGAGAACAATAGGAAGATTCCTTAAAAAACTAAAACTAGAACTACCATGTGACCCAGCAATCCCACTACTGGGCATATACCCTGAGAAAACCATAATTCAAAAAGAGACATGTACCACAATGTTCACGGCAGCACTATTTACAATAGCCAGGACATGGAAGCAACCTAAGTGTCCATCAACAGATGAATGGATAAAGAAGATGTGGCACATATATACAATGGAATATTACTCAGCCATGAAAAGAAACGAAATTGAGTTTTTGTAGTGAGGTGGATGGACCTAGAGTCTGTCATACAGAGTGAAGTAAGTCAGAAAAAGAAAAACAAATACCATATGCTAACACATATATATGGAATCTAAAAAAAAAAAAAGTTTCTGAAGAACCTAAGGGCAGGACAGGAATAAAGACGCAGACATAGAGAATGGACTTGAGGACACGGGGAGGGGGAAGGGTGAGCTGGGACGAAGTGAGAGAGTGTCATGGACATATATACACTACCAAATGTAAAATAGATAGCTAGTGGGAAGAAGCTACATAGCGCAGGGAGAGCAGCTCAGTGCTTTGTGACCACCTAGAGCGAGGGTGGGAGGGAGACGCAAGAGGGAAGGGATATGGGGATATATGTATACGTATAGCTGATTCACTTTGTTATACAGCAAGAAACTAACATAACATTGTAAAGCAATTATACTCCAATAAAGAGGTTAAAAAAAAAAGAAACCTAGATTCCTGTTTAAAACTTATTAATATATATTGTCAGTCTTGATTTCTTAAGAACACATTTCTATTAAAAAAGCCTAGGGAAACTGCTTTAGACCTATCTTATAAATTTTTATCTGGATCTGGGTGAATCAAATAAGAACTTAATACTAAAAAATAACTTAGATACATCTACAAAAGACTCTATAGAAAAGTTTAGTTTAACTTAAAAATTTTTTTGAAATTACATAATTAAGACCTAGGTCATCTTATCAAAATAAGGGTTATGATACTGTAGAAACATAAAAGAATGAGTGCTGGGAAAAACTTGAAGAGTCAAAGCGTTACTCAATATTAACCTTAGCATGGCTTTTCTCTTTTTCTTGAGTTAGCTAAAGTTTTTCTAAATTGTTTTAGTAAAACTGTGATAAAAATAACCAACAAGGAGGAAACAATATGTGTATCTATATACACACATGTAAAAGTATATTTTTGGTGAAAATCACTACAGTCCCATAGTCAGACATTTTTTGTTGCCTTAATTTTATAGTGCATTACCTATTATATTCCCTTTTATATTATATCAAAAGATATAAAAATGAACACCGTGACGAATGTCTTTCTCACCCCCACTCAGGTCCTCCTAGTTCCTCAGTTGTCACTATTACTACTCAGTAATCATTGCTACCAGTATCTGAGAAATCCTTCCAGAGATATGCGACGCATCTACACACAGGAAGATTATATTGGATAGCAAGATGAATATGGGAAAATGAATTATTTTTCACTCTATAGCCAGATTTCTCTTTTTCTGGATTTCAAGGAAGGAAGTGAAGATAAGCAGTTGAAAAATAGAGTGGGAATTAAAGCCATGAAATTAGAGACTCTGAATAAAGAATTAGATTGTGTGCTGCAATAGCCAAGATTCTCACCTACAGAGTGAGATGAGAAGGGGAGGGATGAAGAGACGGAAGCCAAGCAAAGGCAGTATCTAGGATAAAAGTGGCAACATAGCAAAGGTGAGGACATGTCAAGAGAGAAGGTCTTGGTAAGAAACGAGAGGTAACAAAGAAAAGATGGCGCCCAGCACAGCAACCACCACTCACATGCAATATGGAACGAAACTGCAACACCAATGAGGATCTCCATCGCCTCGGCTCATCCTACCTCATAGCTGCGCCTATCCTGGGAGGTCAGCTCAAAGCAGGATTCTTTCTTGGCATCTTTTCGCAGGTAGGGGGCCATCCGTACACTGTAGCCCTTAATGAGAAAGGTCCCTTTGGGCTGCTTGCCTGCAAGACAGGAAAGCTCCCTGTATCTCCAGAGAGATGCAACTGCCAAGGGAGGGCATCTTCTCTGGATGTAAAATAAAAGCACAGAAACAGCTGTTACATCCCTGAGGAACCACAACAGTCAAGGAGAGGTTATTACTGAAGCTTAAGAAGAGGCTACCGCGACAGCAAGGCAGATATCACTGCCAAGCTAGGGCAGTGCAACGTGAAAGGTTACTTAGCCAAAAGAGTACAACAGAGACAGAGAATTTATTAGAATGTTAAGAGATCTATAATAACAGAAAGAAGGAATTATTACAGCAGGGAGAGTGTGGCCGAAAACGTGAGGCTCTTGAAGGCTATTACAGAACTGAAACGTTATTATCAGGGCCAGCAGAGCACATTTGAGGGGAGGGACAGCAGCGCAAGGGGGCATTATAAGTTCCCAGGCTCTCCTCCTATGCCCTATGGAGCATTTGGGCTACAGTGCTCCCCCCCTCCTGCTGGTCAGGTGAGAATTTATGCTAGAGGGAGAATAATTAAAACTCAGTATTTTATCCCTCTTGCAAGAGGCCAAATTGGGAAGTAGCAGAGTACTGCTGAGTATCATTAGATGATGAGGAAGGAGATAAAAGGAAAAGGACCCTAAGTGAGTGAAAGGAGAGACTACTCTACCTGTCATTCTCTTTTTTAAAAAAATAAAATATTAGAAACAGAAAAAGAGGGGTTGGTTCCCAAAGATTCTGTGTCCTCATGGTGTGGTTCAGGCAGAACATGTAGAAGAATGGAACCCCCGTGCCTGGGTGATGCTTTCTGTCCTGTGTCATGTGGAATGAGTTGCTTTTTGATGATGATGATAAGAGGGATGGCAGTGGGAAGAAAATATTAAAAGAAAAGAAAAAGAATCTGTCCTCACCTGGTTGAGCTAAAAGAAATACACAAACACTCTATACTTACTAAGAAAATGTCTTGGGCACAATAAGAAGTAACTGGCGAGAAGGGAGCCATGCAACAGTGCTTTTTGACACCAGAATCTTTTTTGTTAAAGTATCTCTCCTTGTTCTAACTGGCCACTAAAATGTCTTGTTGTTTCTTTGGTCACCAGCTTTTATTTCACTCTGACGGCAAAATGGTCAATAAAAGTCTCCAAGCCTCTCGCTCTTGCTCTCCTTCCTCACCTTGAGTAGGAAGGATTCTGAACGAATGAACGTGATACCTAGTTTTATATCCAGAGATGCCAACCAAGTATTTAAATGCAAGGGAAATGATGAACATTTTTACAAGGACATATATGTTATATTAGTTTGAAGGTTTAAAATAAGAAAATAAAACCTGGTTGGCTTGTATGCCTAGAATTCAGGGGAGAAATTATAGTTGCTGGATTTGAGAGTGGGCTGGGGGTTGGAAGGATACAGGGGGCTTGTTACTCAGGTTTTGAGCTATGCTGCTATCATTTCCAAGTCGGGCTTCACACTTTACCCCTGTATAGGAAAGGTTCTGATGAATTGTGATGGTGAAATCAAGATGAAGGTCAGTGATACCTGTTGCAGGCAGAGAGGCAGAATGAGGTAACTGCCTTGAAGTCCAAGAGCAAATCTTAAGGATTCCATGTCACTTAGCAAAGCTATTCTTTCTGCTACCTTAGTCCCCAAAGTGCAGGAAGTCCAAAGGCAAATGGGTAGGTATCTGATTATTCCCTTGACTGGATATCCAGGCTTTGGGAGAGGAATAAGTCCGGGAAAGAAGGAAGAGAGGAGAAACAGAAAATGATCGGAAGGACAATAAAGGATTTACTTTGGATCATGCCTCAGTAAGAAGGTGGTAGAGCACAAAGAAAGCCCCCACAAGAATTGCTACTTTACTTTATCTCCCTCTTGTTTTGGAGAATTACTCCTGGGGCAGTCTAACCCTGCAGGGGGGTATCCCCTATTTGAAAGTTTGCATTCACCTACGGTAACAACTTTTAGCTTGTGTTTATTTGTTGCTGCCTCCACTTTGTGCTTATATCCTCTGTTCCTTCTCACGAACTAAGCAACTGTGTTAAGCATGGATGGGGGGTCTTTTAGGGATGGCTCATGAGTGCTGTGCTTGACTGAGTCAGTGGTGGCTCATTAAGAAGCTGCCTCTGGCTTGAGTCAACACTTCGCAGCTGCTGCCATCTGGCTGAAGGGTGTCTCTAGGGGACAGCAACCATTTGGGTCTCAGCACTCCATGGCTCTAGGCATGTCCACTGGATTACGTCCCAGAACCCAGTAGGATAAAGTTTGGAGCCTGCTCTTAGAGAGTTTGGACTCAGAGGTTCTATTTCTGGGCCATTGGTAAGCTGCTAAAATCCTTCTCAGAATTAATTTTTTTCAATATTTTAACTATATTATTAATGCCTATAAAGTGTTTGAGGTTCTTTTTTTAAAAATTTATTTATATTTTATTTTTGGCTGCACTGGGTCTTCGCTGCTGCGTGCGGGCTTTCTCTAGTTGCAGCGAGCGGGGGATACTCTTCGTGGCGGTGCGCGGGCTTCTCATTGTGGTGGCTTCTCTTGTTGCGGAGCACGGGCTCTAGGCAAACGGGCTTCAGTAGCTGTGGCGCATGGGCTCTGTTGCTCCACGGCATGTGGGATCCTCCCGGACCAGGGCTCAAACCCGTGTCCCCTGCATTGGCAGGTGGATTCTTAACCACTGCGTCACCAGGCAAGTCCCAGAGGTTCTGTTTTTTAAACACCAAAGTATTCAACCTTGATAATGCGTTATTAGTCATAATAAAAGGTAACCTTTTTATATGCTGGCCACATATCCTAGTGTTTAAAGGGGCTATAATTTCTAAATTGGCATCTGAGTTTTTGGTGATGAGTAAGGTATTATTTACCCAGGCTTATTTCTTTCCCAAGCATATCCCTTTATGGGTGTTAGTTAAGGACTGCTAAGTTGAGATCTAAGTGCTTGAGAATTTACGAAGTGCTTGCATCCAGGAGTGAGATGCTGCTGTGCAAATGAAGAACACTTACTTTTCTCATTAGCATAGTAGTAGAAGAGGCCTCTGCTGACAACACACCATCGCTTCTGCCACTCTGATCCAAAGAAACTATGATCTAAACAGAACAGCAGTAAGGGACATAAATTCAGGTAACTACAATCACTGAAGAGTCCGTAAATTCCAACAACACACAGTCCAGTGTGTTATTGTTTTATTTCCGAGGTTAATGGACTGTAAAACCCTCCCTTTCACTCCCACAGGTTATCCCATGTTGACACAGAGTGCAGAGGACTCATTCAGTTAAAGGTCCAAGTTCTAAACAGGTTTTGCCTGCTCTGATCCCAGCTGTTTCTCTACTTTTCCTTTATATCTTTCAGGTTCTAATCTCATCCTGTAGTTATAAAATTCTCCATGAGATCTCTATGTGTTGCCTTTCAGCAAACCGAAATGACACTCCAGGCCATGGGCATGAGCAAGGCTTTCTTTGTGCTAAGCCAATTTGCCTGAGTGTTAAACCTGGTATTCCAATCCTACTAGAACCTATTCTAATTAAAGAGTGAAAGCTGAAGACTGGGGCTTGTCTAAAACTTGAGAGTGGGCTGCTTCACATATGATATAAAAATTGCACTCATAGCAACATAGTTTCACTCTTTGTGGGAGCACACTGAGAGATGAGAACAAAAATATAGTCATTCATTTATTCATTCGACAAGTATTTATTAAGCACCTGTTGTGTACCAGGTGAGCAAGGCAGAACCATTCCCTATCCTGATGAAGTGAAGATCTGGGGCCATCTCTCTTCAGCCTACACACAAACACCAGACTTCTTTTCTTTTCGTCCCTTCCTTTTGCCTTACCCCTGCCTAGTATAGTACTGGGCATAGAGCAGGTACCCCTTACGCTAGCCCTCTTTTTCCTCATTTCCCTTCCCTTCCTGGAATGTTCTGAGATCGGAGGGTCTAGTCAGTACCTTTGCTTTTCTTCTCTAAGTATCCTTGCTTGATGATATTATCAAGCTCTTGAGCTCCTTTTGTGATGTCTTCCATTCCTAAAAGAAACAAGAGCAAAATATTTTGTTGAAATCGGACAGAATTTTCATTTATTTGGGCTACTTGAGATAATCTACATTAATGAAGGGGTGCAGAGGGCCTGTTGCTTATATATGGCACAAAATAAAACAATTTCTAGATGACTGGGGGGGGAAGTAAATTTTCTTTTTCTTCCTAATTATATCTAATGCTAAAATTGCTTAAAATTATCTAAACATAACATTAGTTTGTGCAAGGGGAGGTAGCCTAAGCATGTACTGATTGGCAAGAAAAGGACTCCAGAAAATTAAGAATTTGCTTAACTAAACACACACCTTTTTCTAACAAACAGAAAGCCACCTTAGTGAACATAATTTTTATTAAGTTCACACAAAGAAAGGCTCTGCATAGCTGAACTTGGCAATAGCTGCTAAATTCTGGTTTTGTCAAAGTCATGGTAAGAGTCTAGGGATGGTAGAAGCCTTTACACAGAGAAGACCTGGATCTGGCATCAGCCTTTAATTGTATGCTGCTAACATTCTCGGCTTTCAATTAGCCTTGTTAGGTACAAATTTATTGAGCAGTCAAGATCCTAATCTATCTTCCACCACTGGGGTTTATACTTATCTTACAGAAGGGAGGGGCAAAGGACAGAGACAATGAGGCAGGAATTTACTCCTCAAAAAAATAAAATGAAACAGGAACAACAACAAAAACAATTAAAACATATAACTCTCTATTTCTTAATTAGGAGAAATGAAGGGAGTGGGTTAGCATAATCCTAATTTTATTCTTTTTGGTCCCCAAACCCAAATCTCTTTTGGTTTGCCTTAAAAAATTTAGAAAGCAAACAAAATATAAACCAAATTAAGGCACAATGCATATGAATCAACTGGGTCACCTATACGATATCTTGAGACTCTTGGGTGGAATCAGTTTTTTCAATCACACAATTGTTTTCTTAACATTGACAATAACTAACATTCAGTGGTAGCTGTGCGTTGGCACTTTGTTCAATGCTTTGAATACTTTTTGTTTAAAACTAACATTTTAAGATGATTTAAAATGCAACTAAAAGTACTTTTTGCTTCTGTTTCAAGCTTAGTTTTAAAAATATAGATCAGAAGAGTTTCTTTTTTAGGTGTTTAAGTGCCTGATTCTATATCCTATTTGTCCGTATTGTCAACTTCCTTGTTCATAGACTGTTTTCATTTGTGTGTTTTACAGTTAGCAAACTCTGTAGCTGCTATAAATCCTCCCAGATGGGTCTCAGGGTGCACGCATGAGATGAAGAGCAGCAAAGGAAAGTTCATTTGTCTAGGATTCTTCCATTTCTCCCACCCCTCTGAAAATTCTAATATCTCTTTGAAAATGCTCTCCAAGAAAACAGAGAAGCAGATTGTACTGAGGGCGAGGACCCAGTATGGCTGAGAAGGCCCTTTGAAGGAGAGCCCATCCTCTCTGCAGCGCTGTCAAAAAATTGCTCCTAGAGGCCTAAAAATTAAATGAAAGACACAGGGGATAAGAAAAACAGGATCCCCTAAGCCTGGAGTTTCCATCTTTTCTTCCCACCATTTTTTCCCTTTTTTAAAAAGGTCTTGTTAAACTTAGAGACACAGCTTCTTGTTAAAGATGCCGAGAGTCTGAATCTTAAAAGACATGTTAAACGTTCTATTAGAATTCAAACCTCCTTTTTTAATGCAAATCTAAACGCCATTTTATGGAACATCTATAATTATGAAAATGGGAAGACATTGCCTCGTGTGCGGGGAGAGTCTGTGAGTATGAATATTACATTAATGTGCCCACACCAGCTCACTGATCCTGCTGGCAGGAGCATAAAAAATGCTCGAGTGAAACTTTTATTTAGATGTTAAGACTCCAGGCCCCAGCGGGGTGACAGAGACAGTCCCTGTGAGTTGCCATCAGAGAGAGAGCTTGAATTGAATTACCCGGGGGGGAAGCAAGTAGTGGTGAGCACTGCTTCGCTTATTTAATTTCATTTACTTTCAGTACATTTTCAGCATGAGGCTTTTCTCTCCCCACCAACTGAAACCCAAGAATGCCACCACCAAGAAAACAAAGACATAATGCAGCAGAAATGTTTGAATTCCAAGTCACTAATTTTAGGAGACTAGGGACAGCACCATCACCACCTTCTCACCCCAAAAGTCACACTTGGTTTGCTAAAATTGAGCACTGAACGAGTTACTGAATTTCCTCTCTTGGTCATTCACCAACAAGATTCTGAAGAGTAAGAGAGCTGGAAATACAGTATTTTATATGCTGTGTTTTTGTAAGGTGTGTTATGTTGCTTTTTTATTAGAAGGAATCTGTATTGATGAACTCTCTTGCCTGGATTCCCTTACGGGCAGTGGAAAAAATGGGATTATAGCTGAAGTTTGGAATGGCTATGGAAAAAAGATTAGATCAAATCAATTTTTATTCTGTTGATTGTCTTCTATGTCTAAGGCACTCTGTGGTGAGTACAATAACAGAACTGTTCTCAATGTAAAGTTGACTCTGAGTGCAATCTCATTACCTCCATGATCTATCAGGTAAACCCAGATGGGATCCAGATCTATCCCAGTCCAAGACGGGAAGCTCTCTCCTCTTTCAGTGTCAGCTTAGGGTCCCACTGATCAAGAACGGGTGGTCCTGAGGATACACACGTAAGCCACAGTCCTGTGTGATGACGCAGGGGGAGTCTTGTATGCCCGAATTTACACCTACTGGCAAGTGAACCGATCTGCAGAGCTACTTGACGTGTAATAGAAGGTACGTAAATGTTTTGCAGAATGATAATAAAAATAGGAAGAAGCTACAAACAATTCCATGAGTAGCTATTTTAAGGCAAAAACATTTATATTTAAGTATACAATTTTTTTTAAAATTGAGGCTTTCTGTCCATTACCTGAAAAAGGATATCACCACCTTAATGAAAAAAAATATATAAATGATTTATTGGGAATAAATGGCCCTTTGGATAAACCTAAGGGTGTATCACATTATATCAGCACAAAACAGAATTACATTAGTGTCATAATCTCTCTCTACCACTGCACTTAACTAAATCTCTCAGAATAGCCCATATAAAGGAAAGATTCACTTAGCTGAAGGATGCAGGGCCATAAACATAAGATCGAGAAGAGTGTTAGACACAAGTGATGGCCACCCAACTTTCACAGCAGATAAAGATAAAAGAAATTCTCAGACATCTTTTTCTCCTCATCCAGATACCTTTAAACCCTGTATCCCACCCATACCAGCTCTGCAGTAAAAAACAACAGAGTAGGGGTCGATCTCTCAGCACTAAACATGACTCCTCAGTCAGCCACCCACAGCAACAACAATGGGGACCCTTTGGAGTGTGATCCATTTCCATAAAGCAGTCAATAAAAAAAGACATGGGAGCTTATGTGAGTCACGGCCTATTTAATCAGCTGCATTCTAGCCCACTGAGAAAAGAGAATTGGAGAAGTCAGTCGGCAACACCACAGCACAACGCTAATAGCATAAGAGGCCACACAATTTCTACTGCAAAAAGGTTGCAGCTCCTGCAGAAAAAAACAGTGCCCACAAACTTTCATTCTGGGTAGCTGGTTTGGTCTCTTGCTCAATCAACCTGAAATGAAAATCCATGATTAAAAAAACCCATCTTTTGTTCAACGCTTTCCCCTCCCTAAGTTGTGGACTTCTCCTATCCTCCCCTTTCCTTCTAATTCAAGTTCTTTTCAATTGTTTGAAAAAGGAGACCAAACCAACTCCAGCCCAGAGGCTGATCGTTACCAGGGGTGAATTTCAGGCAGGGTTAAGCTTACCAGTTTCTTTCACTAAACTACCTGTGATATAGGACCCGGGGTGTTGGGTGGATGAGGCTGGAGAAAATCTAATATTTGAAGGCTGGGAACGGTCAAGTTGCATTTGTGATTTCAGTTCACTCACAGATCACTGGTGTGTGTGTGCATTTACACAATGACAAACATACGCTTCACAATGCCTCAAACGGACAAAATGAAAGGGGGTATTGCAGGTAGGGTGGGTGGTGTAGTATTCTCCTGTCCAGTGGTTGCTGATCCCCCATCCGTTTGTTAAATCCTCTCCTTTGTATTTGGTTTCTGTGTCCTTCTTTAATAAGTTCGTTACTGTTTTTCCTCAGCTTCCTTTTTTCTCAATTTTTAGGAACCAGTCAATAAATGACCGAGGTGTCTGGCAAGAAGTGTTCATCTTCTACACATGACGATAACAGGGAAAATGGTTTCAATGACTCTTCCTTCATTTGTCCCTTGGGACAGGCTTACATAAGTCTTAAACTGCTGTGGTTCCATTCAATATCTACTTGAGTTGACACTTATTCCTCACAGTTTTCTGTCTTTGTGCTTCACTTATTAAGGAATGTAGAGCAACACATGTAAGGTGAAAAATTCTAAGCCATTAATAATAATAGACTTAGGATCTAAAAGTTTCAAAGACACAGAAGCCACTCAAACAAACAGCTTTAATTTCATGGAGAAATAAACTGGATAGCAGATGAAAGGAAGGGATTGAACACAAAGTACTTAACCAGGTTCTTCAACGAGCTGTGACATAAGAAGCTAAGAAACAAAACAAGTGCAGTTGGAGCTAGGCAGAAGGACGTCAGAAAATGGTAGAAATCACACGTTTGTGGTTAGCAAACCAGTGCAGGAGACAATATTCAGGAGATCTTCATGGACTCTTGTTTCCCCTCCAATTTTTCAAGGTCTTTAAAAAAATCTGTTAATCCAGGTAACAGACCAAACTGTATAAAAATCTGTGGAAGAAACTTGTTATACTGAGGATACAGAAAATTCATGAGAGATTCTAGGGCAGAAGTACTAAGAAAAAAAGCAGATAACTGATGTACAAAATGATTAAAACTAATATGTTTTAATACAAAATGGTTTAAAAAACCTAACAAGTTTTAATCTGCATTTTATCAAGCATTTTCACATCTCATTTGAGCTCCACAGCATGCCTGTGAGGTATGTATTAATATCATCTCCACTTTACAGACTAGAAAAAAGGCTTACTGAAATTATGGGAGTTGCTGAAGGTTGCTCAGCTGGAAAAGCCCATGCACTTTCCACCACCCTGAGCTTCAGCTGAGGAGACACACTCAGATGTACCTGAGGAAAGATACAGTCTTCCCACCTCACTTGCCCATGAGAGACTCCATTTAAATATGGAAGAAGAAACAGACATGATGTGTGATTATTCTGACACTTGATGTCAAAAAATTATTTTAGGATCCTGTATTTCTTGTTTACTTTGTAAGGTACTGGCTGACTAACCTATGGAATTGCTTTCTAGGGCAGGTCTCTGTGAAATTCAAGAGATCAACAGATATGCGGAACAAAAATGAAAGAAAGGGCTTCCCTGGTGGTGCAGCGGTTGAGAATCTGCCTGCTAATGCCGGGGACACAGGTTCGAGCCCTGGTCTGGGAAGATGCCACATGCCGCAGAGCAACTAGGCCCGTGAGCCACAACTGCTGAGCCTGCGCGTCTGGAGCTTGTGCTCCACAACAAGAGAGGCCGCGACAGTGAGAGGCCCGTGCACCGCGATGAAGAGTGGCCCCCGCTCGCCGCAACTAGAGAAAGCCCACGCACAGAAATGAAGACCCAACACAGGCAAAAATACATAAGTAAACTTTTTTAAAAAAAGAAAGAAAGTAAGAGAATGTAATAAAAGGATACACAAGGTAAAGAATATACAAGAGGAAGAAACCTGGAGCTCTCAAAAAATGCTGCTGGATCACCAAGGTTTGTAAGGCCTCTTCACAAGAGTGATATCTAGAAAAGGGAAGCCTGTTTTAGGGTAGGGCTCATGCAGGAATCTCGGACATGATTCATTTACTCTCTAAGGAAGAGGCCTTGGTTTGAAAAGAAAGAAGATTTTTAAGTCAAATATCCAAATTGGTTTCTAGAAACCATCGATATTCATGGCATATGAAGAACCTTCTTGTTTCCACAAAGAGGCGCCACACTAATTGCCACAGAGGACTGTGGTCTTCCGGGAGGCTCCTCTTCCATGTCTCTGTTTTTAGTAAGATTTTACTTATAAGAAGTGAAAGTTTTAGAAAAAAGCACTTCCAACTCTACGTATGAAAACTGCAACACACTAATTCTAGCATCTAAATAAATGGGAATAAACAACAGCGTCTGGTAGGTAAATAGTTCATCTTAAAGAAAGACTAATTCAATATAATAATTTACTGATCCTCAATCCTGGTATCGGGATACCAGGGCGTCTTTTGATCAGTTGAAGGTGTTGATAGAAATGGCAGAGATTTTGAATAATTCACTTTAAGAATAAGAATGGATTCAAAGTTTTTCTATAATAACACCACCCATTTGCATTCAATATGCTTTCTTAAGGGGAAAAGTCAATTAAAAATAACTTATAGCGTATCTTATTTAGGCCACAGTCTACGGTGATTAAACACATCTGATGTAGTATTATAATCATGGCAATCAAGAATTCCTACAGAGCTTTATTTCCTTGAAAAAAATTGTTTCTTCAAAATTGTGGGTGTTCCACGGAAGTGGGTTGGGCATATAAATGTTGGTGGTCATGCGTTATGGTGGGAAAAAGGTTGAGAATTCATGTAATCTGCACAAAAACAGTTTAAACCCAGGAAGCCTCTTGTGTCTTCTGATTTTATTAATGACACATATATATAACTTAGCACCTTCAGCTTTATTTTTATCCTAAGAATCCATCCTTAATACAGAACTACAAAGATCCAAACGACCTGAAGTCTTTTTTAGCAGCCAAACCACAGTAAGTGGCAGCAGGACAAAGTGAGAATCATGACACAAATCCAGACCGTGGTGCTTCAAAGGGCTTTGAGATTCTAAAAAGGAGGAGGAGAGGATTTCAAAGACCAAACCTGTCTTTTTTACAAACCTTGAAGGATCACTGTATTTTCCTCTCATCCCGAGACAGGTCACTTTTATACATGTGTCACTTGAGAGCATATCTTTAAAAATGAATGACAAAATATCATGTTCAAATCTATTTATTTACTACTCTACTGGATTGTGATAAGAATATGAAGAAAAGGAAAGAAAAAGAAAAAAGCCCCACCTGGGTTTGGAGTCACTTTTTAACTGGTTTAACTTCTACCTGTCCACCATACTATGGCCAGAAATCATCTTTCTGAAACGTATATCTGGCCCATGTCACATTCCTGCTACAGCCTTTAATGGTTCTCCCTAACCTATAGGATGAAACTCAAGCTCTCCATCACACAAAAACTTTAAAACTTGGTCTCACCCTACCTTCCAGTTTCATTTTCTCCCAACCCCTTATACTTCCCAATACTCCAGCAATAATAGGTAACAGACTTTGCCTTCTGGAATATGCCGTGTACTTTACACTGCCAGGCCTTTGCTCATGCTGTTTTTCCTGGTTGGAAATTCTAATCTGTATCCCCATTTTCTGAGGTGGGAGTGCTCCTTTAAGACTGAATTCAAATGTCACAAACCTTCTGAATCTTTGTCTGTTTCCCCACATAGAATTATATCCTCTCTCTTCTGTGCTCTAATACCATTTTCTATAGGGTACAGTCTTGGCTCCCAGGGACCCTAAACCTTTCCCCCAATACTCTCTCTGCATTCTTGCCTCTTTGCTTCGGTTTACATAAGACCTTAGTTTCTATGTAAAGCTGCTAGAAGCCTTGAATGAGGAAGTAGAAAAGGTACTATTCCCAGGAAAAGGAATGTAGCTGTGGATCTGGGTAGAAGGCAAGAGGGAGGATGGCCTAGCAAGGGAAGGAGGGTTAGAATAGATCTCACATTCATAGGAAGAGAGAGAGAACACCATGAAAAAAATTAAATGAACAAAACATCATAGTGCCTGGATTGAAACAGGGGAACAAAGAAGAATCCAATAGAGCTGTGCATCCAAGGAGATGGGCCAGTATTTGCACCTCGACTGTCTAGGTAAGGAGAGTAAGAATTAGACTGAGGCAGAGCTGGAACAGCTGAAACCCATCACAAGGCAGGGCTGTACTTTAATTGTTGAACTGATGTGGGATTAAGAAGGATCCTTCCCTAAAATACACTCAGTAAACTCCAAGGAGTTTGGTGCTAATTATTTAACTTCTTGAAGCCTAAAGAAAACCTGCCAGTGGGAAATCTAGTCCCTTTCACAGAGGGCAGTTCAATTCATTAGTTATATACCTGTTACTCTCTGTATCCCCAGGGGCCTCGTACACACAGTAGGTGCCTGATAAATGTTTGTTAAACTGAACTGAAACCACTTCCAGCCTTATGGGACTTGGGGTCTAAGAAGGCAATATGGGAGTGAATATTTGTTAGATAAATCATTTTCACCAAAGCCAAAACCAGTCATTTTTGTTCTGCTGTATACTCACTATTTTAATCTTAGAGTTGGTACTGTGAAATAAGAAAGTAAAAAAGGGAAAGAAAGGAAGTAGCCAAGAAAGCCAGGAGGAAGTAGTGGGTGCAGAAGTCGGGAGGAATCACAGTGCTGAGAATGACAGGAGGACGGACAAACGGGATTTTGGGAAAAAAAATAATAAGTTGGGAAAAAATGCCATGAACCTCACCTGGAGAGAACTATATCTCCCAGCCAATTTCACAGCCTCATTGAGATACCGGTTCTCTTCACCCCAGAACTTATCTATCTTCAGGAAAGCATCAAAGGATGGGGTCCAGAGGAAACCATAAATGGACAAAGACCGAGCCAAACTTAACAAATGGATAACTGAGTATACTTCAGAAAAAGGCTGTTGATTGCAATTTCTGAGCTACACAGGCCTTGAGTGGCTGAGAACTTGGCCCCTTGTCTTGTTCTTGTATTTCCCTGAAAAACGGTATTTTTCTCTTTGACCGTCGTAGGTATGTTTGTTTGCATCCTGTATGCAAACATCCTATGTGTGTCTGAGCACTTAATACTGTTGATGGTGAAAGCTGCATGAGGATTAGGGTACCAGAATCCCGGAGTCTTTATTTTAGTTACTCTCCAAACCAAAAGATTTCAGGGAGGAATCAAATGATGATAATCTTGCCTTCTCCATGTCTCTCTAGTGAAAAACATTCAGATATCATCAGAGCACTGCATCGAGAAAACCTTTAAAGCAAACAAAGCAGAAAATAAAAAAGAAGACTTAGAAACTAATTATCGTGATTCTCTGGGGGTATTTCAGGGTGGATGATCTAATGAGAACTCTCACACCCCATTGGGAAGAACTTGATGGGAATGCAGTGACCTCAGCAATGTGGCTTTGACCTGGTATGTATCATCTGCTGGACAAAGGGCCACTCTCAAGCTGGGCCTTGCTCTCAGCCAGCTCCCTGGGTGTCTCTGCAGCAGAATGGGATCAGAGACAGAAAAATGATGGCTACGATAAGGAACCTTTAGGGCAAAAATCACCTCCTTTTCTTTTAAGTTACACGTTTGAGATTTAAAATCTCTTGGTTCTTCTGTTTCATCTGACAAAACTCAAGCAAGTTTGAAGTCAAATTTTGCAAGGAAAAAATTAGGGAGGGGAAAATGAGGGTGATGTTTCCCGACCCAAAAGTTTCTAACCAAATCATCAAGTCTGTAATTGCAAAATAAAAACACTAAATCTCAATATCTATTTGCACAGCTCATTAACTAAGGGCTCACACTCAGCAAACGGGAAAAAAAAAATAAAGGAAAAAACCTTCAGCACCAAATACATTTGGAAAGTTACTATGGAGACCTGTCTTTCCCTAGGATCTAAACTAGGCTGTTGTCAGATGCGTCTGTCTGTCTGTCTTTATTGCTTGTTTGGGAAGCAGCAAGTTGGGATGAGGCAAAGCATCTTTTGTCAGACCGTGCTGGAGAGAAAAAGAGAACATTCCTTTCCCCACTGAGTATTATGAACATGATGGCAGGTACTCGACCTGCTCTGCTACTGGGACAACATGATTTACAGTGTGAAAAGGGAAAACCTAAATCACTAAGTAATGAAAACATTAAAGTTAATGCATCACAAGTGAGGAATTTATTACCATTAACTCCAATAAACAGTTATAAAACACTCGTCCTTTCCTGTCCATGTGCAGGGACACAGACACTGTACTTCATTAAGCTCAACTTTCTTTTCTTCTCCACTAGACCAGTCATGTGTGTTTGAACCAACCACCATTTATTGTTAAGTGGACTGGTTCATTTTCCAGGACTGAGAAAGCTGAAGGCACATCCATTTTGCTTCATGGTGCTTGGTGCAGACGGATGAAATAGCAAAGTTTAGAAGACATGCAGCTCGGTATTGCTATATAAGTTTATTTAAAAGTCTCTAAAATGTATGTCTGATAAAAGCAGAGTAACTCTTCTGAGCAGCCTTTCTCAGAGGCAGGTATATAAGTAATAATGCCTGGTGAGGAAGGTGGCATATTGGATGCCAATGAACGTCAGGTGCGTTTAGCTGAATAATTTTTCCCTTGTTATTGTTTGGTATAGCACCTAAGAAACCTGAGATGGAAACCCATTTCCTTCCAACATCTTTCTCTGTCACAGGGGCATACCAGTTTATTACCTTCAGGTTTTTCATGAACAAAAGAGGCTGCACATATTGGATGGCTAAGGTAGACTGGTTCTGGAATCATTTGTTTTAGAGGAAAAAAAAGGGAACTAACGTGTCTTTTTGGAAAGCCAACTCTAATCATGGAATCACCTGGGTGTTACAAAGCAGACAGGAGAGGCAGCCTGAAATTCAGGCTACCCTGAGCAGACATTCACAATAGTGACAATGCTAATAGTAATACTTTACATTTGAATAGCACTTTAGTGTTTGTAAACTGTTTTCCTTTATGACCTCTTTGATCCTGATACAAACAGAAAGCCCTCAATAGTCTAGACTTCAGGAGCTGAAATTGAGGCTCAGAGAGGATAAAAGACTTACTCACATAGCTGGAAGGAAGAATAAGGACAAAAACTCAGTTTTTTTTAAAAGCTCCAAATCCAGTACTTTTTTTTTTTTTTTTTTTTTTTTTGCAGTACGCGGGCCTCTCCCTGTTGTGGCCTCTCCCGCTGCGGACGGGCGGGCTCAGTGGCCATGGCTCACGGGCCCAGCCGCTCCGCCGCATGTGGGATCTTCCCAGACTGGGGCACGAACCTGTGTCCCCTGCATCGGCAGGTGGACTCTCAACCACTGCGCCACCAGGGAAGCCCAAATCCAGTACATTTTTGGCTACACCGTGCTATGACAAACATTTTACATAATGAATAATGTTATAGTCATAATTATAACATAAAGTCAAGGTAAACGGTGTTTTAATTCTAGATTTCTCAGCGAAATGGTTTTTAGGAACCCTCTCTGCTAAGCATGGCTACAGTACCAGTACTGCTGGATGGAGCCTGGGAATTGTCCAGGTTGTTCAGCTCTGAAATGGGATCTGATTTTTGGCATTACCAGAGAAGAGGCAGGTACCTGGGTGATCCTCCTGTTTGAGGTTCATAGGGATGTTTAGCCCCACCCACTGAGTGGAATTGCTGGGCCTCTCATGGGCCAAATTGTGTAGAACATATGAAAGAAAGGGCTAGAGAGGCTCTGACGCAGAGTCTGAGCTGCGTAGCCTGCATTACCAAAGCTAAGATTTCCACAAGTAAGACCAACTGCTAAAAAGTAGCATAGTTTAAGGAGGTAGTAATATTTGTCAAAGGAATTTTTCTAAATATTATTTCACCACCATCTTAGCATTTCCATAAGGTACCCTAATGAAGAACTCTTAGATGAAGAAGTTACAGGTCTCTCCGGAGGTGATAGAGCAAATGACTCTGCCACTCATTTTACACACAGGGAAATTAAATCCCAGCCAGCTATGATGCCATTATGTGACTCATTCAATGATACCATTATGTGACATCACCCAAGGTAACGTGACTAATTTGTCGCAGAGTTGAGAAGAGAAATAGAGTTTTCTGACTCCAATTCAACATCATATCACTCTTTTACTCCCATAGTCAGGAAATAATCCTTCTCTAACTCTGGGGGTTTAATTTCTATGGGGAAACTAAACAAGACAGGTCCCAAATTTTGGGACACACAGTTCAGTCGAGAGTGGGAAGCTATCCTGAAAGCAGGTGAATTAAGTAATAGTCTATGTCCTGAACACTGAGGCCCCTAGCCTCCTTTTACTGCTCAGTTCCAAAAACCCTGGTAGTCATGTATAATGGTACCACCAGCAGATACATGGATCCTTCTCTGGAAAAAAATGAATGGCCTCAGAGAAAAGACCTGCAGATACTGACATTTGGGAGACGCCAAGCAAAATGGTTGGGTCTTCCCATCACTCTCAAGTTTAGGCTTTCTAAAGTGAAGCCCATCAGGGGATATGCTCCGCCTTGGCACACAGAAGTTTCAATCTGCATGTTAGTGCCTCACTTTTAAATAGAAGCAAAGTCTAAAGATCACCAGACATTTGCAGAAAAGCTTCCAACATGGAAGATAAAGACTAAAACATATAACAGATAAACAGGAACTCAGAGAAAACAATTTAGGGAGCAGAAAAGAAAATGAAAAACCAAACCAAACAAACAAGGGATCATTAATATTCCCAGAGGGATGAGAAGACACTGAATTCATGAAATAGGCTGCTTAAAAAGAAACAATCAGGGAACAAGAAAGGAGAGTAAGAAATTAAACATAAGGTAGCCAAAATTAAAAACAAAATCAAAAAACAAAATAGATGGGTTGGAAGATATAATTGAGGATATCTTAAAGAAATAGGGCAAAAAGGTCAAGAAAACAGAAAACAGAAGAGATAAAAATATTAGAACACAGAAAATAAAGGGAAGGAAATGATCAAAGAAACAATAAAAATTCTCACAATGAGGGATATAAATCTTCTGATTGAAAGGGACCTCCATACATCCAGCACATGAAGGAAAAGAGGTCCACACCCTGGTAATCACTGTGAACTTTCAGAACACAATGGACAATGAGAAGCTCATAAAAGCTTCTGAGTTGGGGGAAAAATTGGCCATACACAAAGAATCAAGAATCAGACTGGCATTGAACTTCTCCACTGCAACACTAGAAGCTAAAACGAAGCAAACTTTTCCAAATTCTAAGGCAGATAATTTCCATTAGCGTTTCTACACCCAAATTATCAATCAAGTGTAAAGGTAGAATAAAGAGGTTTTCAGACATGCACATTCTCAAGAAATATACTTCCTGGCCAGCCTTTCTCAGGATGCCACCAGAGGATGTGCTCCAGCAAAGTGAGGGAGTCCACCAAGAAAGAAGGTGATGCTGGATCCGGGTGCAGCTCTGATAAAGGAAAGAGACAAAGGGAAGTCCCAAGGGCAGCCAGCCCAAAGTGGGGAGGAGGACAGAGGTGTCCAGGAGAGCGGCTCCAAGAACAAAATGGACCTGATGGATCATCTGACGTGTGTGACCACTTGGAAAATAGGAATATTACAGTTCTGCTACAGAGTTTGGGAAGAATTAGGGATGGTGACTTAGAAAACTAATAAAATGAAAAAAGCCTAGGCATTTTCCCACTCTGGAAAAAATAAGAAATAAAACTTAATTATAGAAGTTTATAAGGGTTGGCAGTAAATAAAATTTACATAGTTAAAATCACGTAAACCCTAAAACTAAACTAACTAAAAATTATGATATAATCATGTCGGGAAGATGAAGGGAGGAGAAATGAGGATTAGGATGAGATAAGAGTGTTAAATCCTCCTATGCCATAATATGAAATCAATAGTTAATAGCTGAAATTGAAAAGTCCTGAAAATACCTGTATAATATTATTATTTAGAAATGTGGACGTACACAGCAGAATTTATGAAAGAATTGAAGGGGGTGGCCTCTGGAGAGCAGTACTCAGGGACTGGGAAGGGATAACTGTGTGTAGCACTATTTGATTTTAAAAAACTATATGTCTATATTATTTTGATGAAAATAAAAAATAATTAGAAAATGGGAAAAATAGTTTTACAACTATTTTACACAAAGCCACACATCTCCATATTTACATCATGATGTCCATTCTGAGTGGCTAAATATACAAAACTCCTAAGCTTGGTATGAAGCGTTTATGGCAAAGGAATCCAGAAAAGAAAGAAGAAATTGGTGTAGAAAAAAGAGAAACAATTTTGTTAAAAAACACTTACACAAAGCCACATTTGAATTAGGTACCATTTTAAGAATATTTTAATAATCTGTAGTCTTTGTGCAATTTGCAATTCTAATATTGTACTTTGTACCATAGGTTTAATTCTGCTTAAGCTCCTCCTACATTGCAAGGGTACCCACAAAAACAGGAGGCCTTTTTCCATTGGAGATCTGTTTTATTTTACACGTAACAAAGGGTACGCAATCCCATTATGACATCTGGGGGTCAGAAGCCCAGAGTATAAACTTGGGCTGCAATTTACAGAATAGTTTTGTATTACTAGGCATGACCAGAATTGGATAAAGTACCTACAGATAAAATCAAATCAGGAAAAATTTATTTGGAACCTACTGTGTGGTAGATGTTGTGCCAGGGAGCACACAATTCGTAGAAAGACAACTTCAGATCAGTGCAAAGGCACACAGAGCACAGACATGATTTTAATTTATAGGATTGGAAAAGTACAAGGCCATAAAGCAAGACACCTGTTGTCCTGCATTTATGTTAAAGGTTTTGCCTTTTTAAAAAATAATCAGAAACACATAATCATTATTCTTGACATAAATTACATATTGAGAGTGGAAATCATGTTTTAAGAATAGGAAGGGAAGGAAAAGTAAAACCAACTGCATGTAATTTTTCAAGTGGAAACAACGGCAATATGAAGATATATGGGTGTCAGATCCACTGGTAGAGGAAGGAGGCTGTGCTCTCTTACCTCTTGTGGTGTCACTCCTGTGACCTCTACCATTTGAAATGCTTTGATTCCACCTTGCCCAAGGGGCCTGTGAGCAACGGGAAAAGGGATGAAGGATGCCTATGCCTGACCTCACCTTTACATTGTCTAATGACTGAAGGTATAAATCAGCTTTCCCCTTGAAGATCCGAGTGTCAGAAGCTCATGTGAAATGCTGGAAATATTAAATGATGTCCCTGAGGGTTTTATTGTTACTCAGTTTTCTCCTGTAACTGGGAGAGCTGTTCACATGAAGGATACTCTCCCTCAGGACCTCAATTTGTATACAAAATGAAGTATGAAACTCCAACAACTTCTTGCCACTTTGGAAAGAAAATAAACAATTAGTGGAGGTTGCCCTTAGCCTACTGGTCCTGCGTATATTTCAAAGATATCTCTATTCCCAGAGAGCAATTCACACTAATGAAGGTATGATACCCTCATTACAAATCCTTATTTCCAGGGTAATAAATCTGTGATGGTTAAAAAAATCTCCATAGACAATGCAATGTGTCTTTTAACGGGGAAAAACAAAAACTCTTCACTTTATCCTAGTTAGCAGAGGAAGTGTACTAAGAATAGAGGATCGACTGCCCCAATGCCAAGGTTCCATTGCTAGCTCATCACTGTGATCTTGGGCTGTATCTGAAGCTCCATTCCAAGATTCTTTCTGCAGAATTTTTTAAATCTATGGACTCTTAAACCTCCTAATACACTTTGATTCATTAATCCTCACCACTACCTCTGTAATAGGCATAATTATCTGTAATAAGAACAATGATAATTTTTCTCTTGATGGAGAAATTAAAGTGACCTGTTCAAGTCTCTCAGTTAGTAAGTGGACAAAGCAGGAACAGAAGTAAGGAATCCTCATGACAATCCTTAGCATTAATCTCTTGGCATCTCTTTTCTCCATCACAAATTTGAAGTACTGGCACACAAAGAATATATTCCCAATTATAAAAATATCACTATATATTTGCATAGAGCTTTAAAAATTTTAGAGCATGTGCAAACCTCTTATTTAGTTCAATTTTTATAATAGCCCTATGAGGTAGGTATTTATAGACTCTGTAATGAAGGACTAAAAGTAAAAAGAAACAGCATAAACAGCTGAGAAGAAAAGCCAGTGAAATATTAAGGATTACCTAAGACATTATAGAATCTTAATTACACCAGGTTTGTAAGAGACAGCCAGATGTATGAATATATTGATTAGCCTGCCCTGTTTCTGTGCGATCATAGAGGACTGATCTCTAAAAGAGCCTCTGCTCTGTGTTCTAAGATCATATTCCAGTCATGAAAGGATATTCAGAATGGTGTAATGTGCTCTTTTAATGCGAGCTCTCTTGCCATCGAACTATGGCTGAATTAGGGATGAATGACACTGCTTCTCTAGGGGGCAAGAGAAAGTGTGAGGGATGAGAGGGATTCCAAACAGCAAAGAAGGAAAAATGAAGAAATAAGGCTCTTTTCTCCCCAAAAGCCTAATCTTCTGAAGCAGGCCCAGTGATTAAAAAAAAACTTAAAAAAAGTAGCACCAAATAGAATTGGTGCTGCTTAACTAGTGTGTGTTTAAGGGAACTGGAAAAGGGTCCCTCTTCCAAATACCTTCCCAACTGACTTCCTTAATTCCTGAAATTCCACCATTAGAAGTCCATTCCCGTAGATGAAAGCATTATTCCCTACTGAAATCCAAATGCCTCTGGGAGAGGCAGTATCCTAAGGGAGGCATTCTCATCCACAGTATGGTAACAAACTGGTGCATCACAGAACATTGGGAGAAGGAGACCCAGAGTACCAGCTCTCCCAGGGACAAAGCACAGCCACTCGCAACCACGCAGCAGGCCATCGAGCAGAGATGACTGATAGAAGTATGTCCAGCACGGACTCTTATCCAGGTGTGTGTGGTTGACGATACTGCACTGAGCCATTATCAGTCATTAGCACCTGAGAGCAGTGGTTTTTAACTGCGCCTGCTCATCACCATCACCTGTCAACCTTTCAAAAAATGTATACACCTGGACTGTACCCTACATTTGCTGAATCAGGATCATGTGGGAGTAGGGTTGAGGCATGTTTATTTTTTCAAAGCTCTGTGGATGTTCTGCTGCTCTGCCAGGGCTGAAAACCACAACCTCAGAGTGAAATTTGTCAACCCGATCGATGGCTTGCTGGTGGGCCTTGGTGAGGTGGGGCCCCAGGTCGGGGGCCTGGACGCTGAATACCAGAACAGGTGATGAGAGGCAAGAGAGGTTTCATAACAACAAAGTAACAAAAGAGGACATGGAAAAGAATCAAGACAACTTGTCTATATCACAATTTTGACAAACTACCTGGGAGTGTTATTACCAAGATTTGAAGAAACACTAATCTATGAAAGTTAGGACTTCCGCATAACACCATTTAATAAATACCAGGGGAATGAGTATGTATGTTCATGTAACTCAGGTTTATTTCATCCTTTCAAAAGGCTGAAGAAGCCTCTTGTAGTCCTTTCATTACTGTAGTATCTCTTCCCATCCCATTCGTTACAGCCATTTCCTTAAGTCTTGCCCTATTCGTCTTGTCCTTGGTTAGCCTCCAAAGAGAGTCCTTACTAGGTTAATCTGTTAGGATTAGTTTGGTCAACGTGACAGAAAACCCCAAATAACAGAGGCCTAATAAGACAGAAGATAATCTCTCACGTATAAATAAGGCTGGAGGGAGGTAGCCAGGCAATGGGAGGGCACGTCATGTGCTCATCTCCTCTATCTTGTCTCCACCACCTTTAGCATGTGATTTCTTCCATGCAGTCCAAGCTGGCTCCAGCTCCAGCCAGCAAGAAGGGGGAAAGGGGTAAGGAAAAGAGCATCACCCTCCCCCAACCTGCTAAGGACACTATATGTGTCCCTAGAAGTTAACCCATCCCTTTCACATTCCACTGGCCAGAACTTAAGTCACGTGGTTGAAGCTAGCTGTTAGGGAGTTAAGGAGGCAGGGAGCTGTTCAGGGCAGCCGTGAGCCCATTTAGAAAGGCAGAAGAAGGGGAGAATGGACACTGGGGCTAGTGAGCAGTCTCAGCCACACCGGGAACTGTGCATGCAGCTGAACAAGTACAGGCAGTCACCTTACGAACCTAGAATATCCCGCTGGAAAGAAAGCAAATGAGTGTGGTGAGAGAAGACTGCTTAATGCCAGGTGTTGGGCAATGCATGGTGATTAGAGGAACGTGTTTTCCACTAATGAAGAGTGATAATTTGTTGAAAGTGGTTATCTGTGGCCCAGGAGTCATAACAGAGGCCTCAAATAAATGAAGTGTTTGGTTTGTCTTTTCGCGGGTCTCTCACTGCTGTAGCCTCTCCCGTTGCAGAGCACAGGCTCCGGACGCGCAGGCTCAGCGGCCATGGCTCACGGGCCCAGCCGCTCCGTGGCACGTGGGATCCTCCTGGACCGGGGCACGAACCCGTGTCCCCTGCATCGGCAGGCGAACTCCCAACCACTGCGCCACCAGGGAAGCCCTTGGTTTGTCTTTTGAAAGCTTACTCCTCTTGGAATTATGTGATTCAAAAGTCCACCTCTTGCCTAACGAAGGACTGGAATTTGGTCCTTCTTTCCGAGTCCCTGGAGTCAACTTCTGTAATCTGTCAGGAGCAGAACAGGATACCTGACCATGGATTTCCACACTAGCAGCTGGGACTCACAATGCTAACTAGGAGAAATACTAATACTTATTTCACACACAAATTCCGCTTAGATGTGCTTTAGAAAGATTCCAATCAATAAAAAGGTGGGGGCTTCCCTGGTGGCGCAGTGGTTGAGAGTCCGCCTGCCGATGCAGGGGACACGGGTTCGTGCCCTGGTCCGGGAAGATCCCACATGCTGCGGAGCGGCTGGGCCCGTGAGCCATGGCCGCTGAGCCTGCGTGTCCGGAGCCTGTGCTCCGCAACGGGAGAGGCCACAGCAGTGAGAGGCCTGCGTACCGCAAAAAAAAAAAAAAAAAAAAAAAAAAGGTGTAGTTTCCCCTGACTCTAGGGTTCCAGATAGGTCAGTACCTCCCAGTGAGTACTTCCCCAAAACTTCCTTTTTTAAATTGCTCTCAGGTCTGACAGTACAACCAGAACTATGCTGGTCTAGAAGCATGTGGTCTAAAACACAAGAAATCTGTTTAACTCTATGGCTGTGTTTGGACTGCTTCATTGTCTAGGATGGTTTAAAAGTAAAGCACTGCTTTGTTTCCCATCAGATCTCCCTAAATCATCTAATAGGCTTGTTTCCTTTCTCTGTGTTTCTCATTTGTATGGCTGATTGAATTGTATAGCCAGTTAGCTCAGTTAGATAGGGCATGGTGATAATAAGACTAAGGTCACAGGTTTTATCCTTAGATAAAACCTGTGTTTTAGAGAGGGTGTGCTGTCTCGGGACGGGTGTGCAGAGTAAAATTCTGTTCCACGTCTAGTTGATTGCTTCTCTCCCCCTGGCTAGCTCTTCGGAAAGGATGAGCGGCTTCTCAAAAGGGGGACTGAGTAAGAAAGAGGGGTGTCTTAGCAGAATTAAGCTATACTGTTGGAAAAACCCTGCAAAAGGCTGGACCAAAAGTACCTCTATACCAAGAGGAACACAAAGTAGTTTGGTTTATGAAATGGTCCTTCCAACAATAAGCCATCCTACTTCCAGGAGACTACGACCCAGAAGCATGGAGTTTGAACTGCGACATTGCGGATGGAAAAAGAAAGCTAGAGTGGCAAGAACACTGCCATATTCCTAGGCTAGGGTCCAGAGTTCTTGTTTCCTGCTTCCTGCTTCAGCCAGGACATTCAGACCACATTCGGTCTCCTATTTCCAACCCTACCTCAGTGCTCCCCAGCCAGTGGTGAATTGTCATAATGTCCTGGAGGAAAATCATGTCCAGGAATAAAATTTGCCACCTCTTTTACTTGCTCTAGATAGAAATGTCATTTCTCACCACAGGAAGACTTTCCCCCGCTCTTATCAAAAATCTTTCAGTGTGTCCACACAACCGGGAGAACAAATGTGTTTTTGATCCCTTTGTGAACAAATGAGACTCAGCACCTGCCCAGTGCTTGAGGGTGGCCAGCCTCATCCTTGCTCTGAGCCGGCTGCTGCTCTTGGGGGAGAGAAAGTAAAAATGATTGATTCAACATCTTAATTAATATAAACAAACAAAGAGGAACATCAAATAATGGGCCTGACAGTTTGAAGCAAACTGAAAGCACAGCTTAGTATTTCATAGAAGAAAAGGCGTTTGATGTGAGGATGGCAGTTTAATAAGTTGTAAATATCACCGGCTTGGTATTATAGCTAATCCAAATATTTTCATTTCTCATCATAAGTTACCCTCTGCTGATGGCTTGTCCTCTTCAACTTACAGCTTTCACCCTGGAGCCTTCGACGGGGGTGGAGAGGAGAGGAAGAGAAAGGGTCACAGGTTCTCTGTGGAATGTGAATTACATCATCAACTTCCTTTCTACTTTCTGATTCAGATATTCCCTGGAAAATATCACCAACCAGCCCCAAGGTTTTATTGCCTTTGTCTTCACCTCCCCTAAAAAAGTATCAAAATTTAATCATTACAGCTTTCCATTAGCTTCTGACTGTTTTACTAATTAAGAAGTCTGAGCTTTTCCCCATTCCTAATATGTAAAGAAATGGGGAAATGAAACCACCACACTAACTATAGTGTCCATACAATACTGTTTTTATACCATAATGAAGTAGTTAGCTATATACTGAAAAGGTGTTTTATTGCCCTAATGCCTTACAAAGAAGGGTAGCTGGGGTAAGAGTGTCCTTGTTCATGCCTGTGTCTCCCACCAAAATACCTTGGGTGGGTGCTGAGGCTAGGCAGGAAGTCGTGATGGCAATCATAAAAAGATGAATGTGGGAACCTCTATGTTGGTCAGAGCATTGTGACTTAATGCTCGTGAAAAAAATTCAGAGAAAGAGTAGGCAATTTTACCAACTTATTTGGACCATCCAAGGGTGCAAGTCAGACACAGGTCTGTGAGAGCAGAGCCGAAGGAATACCATTGGGCAGACAGAGGCTTTGGGCTTTTAAGGTACGTAAAAGGGTAAGGGTGGGGTTGCAGGCCCATCAGGTCAGCCTGCACTCAGATATACCTCTGGGTTCAGGACACGACTGGTCTCTCGTGCTTTTCCATCCTTTTGCAAAGGTTCTTAACAGCAGCATTCCCCCACCCTTTTTTTAATATATAAAATTTTTTAAATTAATTAATTACTTTATTTTTGGCTGTGTTGGGTCTTCGTTTCTGTGCGAGGGCTTTCTCTAGTTGCGGCGAGCGGGGACCACTCTTTTTTTTTTTTAACATCTTTATTGGAGTATAATTGCTTTACAATGGTGTGTTAGTTTCTGCCTTATAACAAAGTGAATCAGTTATACATATACATATGTTCCCATATCTCCTCCCTCTTGCGTCTCCCTCCCTCCCACCCTCCCTATCCCACCCCTCTAGGTGGTCACAAACCACCGAGCTGATCTCCCTGTGGATGCGGCTGCTTCCCACTAGCTATCTATTTTACGTCTGGTAGTGTATATATGTCCATGCCACTCTCTCACTTTGTCACAGCTTACACTTCCCCCTCCCCATATCCTCAAGTCCATGTTCTAGTAGGTCTGGGGCCACTCTTCATCGCGGTGTGCGGGCCTCTCACTATCGTGGCCTCTCTTGTTGCAGAGCACAGGCTCCAGACACGAAGGCTCAGTAGATGTGGCTCACGGGCCTAGTTGCTCCGTGGCATGTGGGATCTCCCAGACCAGGGCTCGAACCCGCGTCCCCCGCACTGGCAGGCAGACTCTCAACCACTGCGCCACCAGGAAAGCGCCCCCCCCCCCTTTTTTTTTATTGCTCTCAGATGATACCAAGCCCAGGCGGAGACCACACTGGGTGGGTGTGACAGGCATGGTCCTGCAGAGGGGAGCTGCAGTTCTGAGAATTCTCCACAGGGAAGCAGTATGAGATCAGGGTTTGGATTAGGTGGCCCCAGCCCCACCAGCTTTCCCTGATTCTGACTGAGACTGTCCTTTCCTTCCACTGTGTGAGAGATGACCAACAGGGCAAGCTCACGTTTCAAGAGAGCCCATAGCTTTACTACATGCTCCACGTAGCCCTCCACTTCCAGGTCTGTTTCTCCGCACTTGAATAATCAGCTCCCAGAATACTGCTTTGTCCATTCCATCTCTGGCCTATGCATTATCTGAGGGATGCCATAAGGGCTCAGGATGCCCTCCTTGCTGAAATGGCCTTATTTTAGCTGCTGGGTTCACTTCACTTCCACAGAGAGGAAACCTGCAGAGGCGACCTTAGCAACATGTCAGGCACATGTTTTCCTGGGCAGTATGAATTCTGGCAACCTCTGAATGGTTGGATAACTCAACATTTCTCAAAAAGGAATTGGTTCCCGTCGATGGTGCTCTGAAGAAAATGGGGCCAGCAACAACTTGATTTTGTTTGAGTTATAGAGAGTAATACACCATTATGGTCAAAATTCCTAAATAGAGAGTTTATAACTTATGTTCCATCTTGACAATGTCCCACTGATATATTGTGTGATAACAACAAAGCCACTACTTATCTTCCTTGTTTATAAAATAGAAATTACACCTGACATTTCTGGTAAGCCACAAGAACTATGTACTCTATGTGGACTTTACACAAAGTACCCAATACTGAGAATATTCTTTTTTTAAAATTAATTAATTAATTTTGGCTGTGTTGGGTCTTCATTGCTGCACAGGCTTTCTCTAGTTGTGGTGAGCGGGGGCTACTCTTCATTGCAGTGCGCAGGCTTCTCACTGCAGTGGCTTCTCTTGTGGCAGAGCACAGGCTCTAGGCGTGTGGGCTTCAGTGGTTGTGCCATGCAGGCTCAGTAGTTGTGGCTCGCGGGCTCTAGAGTACAGGCTCAGTAGTTGTGGCGCACGGGGCTTAGTTGCTCTGGGGCATGTGGGATCTTCCCGGACCAGGGCTCGAACCCGTGTCCCCTGCATTGGCAGGTGGATTCTTAACCACTGTACCACCAGGGAAGCCCTGAATATTCTTTTTTTTTTTTAACATCTTTATTGGAGTATAATTGCTTTACAATGGTGTGTTAGTTTCTGATTTATAACAAAGTGAATCAGCTATACATATACATATATCCCCATATCTCCTCCCTCTTGCGTCTGCCTCCCACCCTCCCTATACCACCCCTCTAGGCGGTCTCAAAGCACCAAGCTTATCTCTCTGTGCTATGCAAGATAGAAAATTTTGAACTTTCTTTTGACAGACATTCTCTAAAATACATTTACTTTAGTTGACAAGTTGTCAAATATTACATGTGTAAGATTTAAAACTTTCTAAGAATTTAAAATCTTGAAAGTTCTTCTAAAACAGTGAGCAGAAACCCCATTTTCATGTGATGAGAGTGGAAAGGAAGGAGTAAGAAAGAACTGAGGTCTAGGTTTCCTAAAATATATGTCAGGTAACCTATCTCTTATCACATATTTTATTTCTTTATCTGAACTTCAGAACTTAAATGTTTGTCAAGTTTGAGAAAGGTGTGTGGTACTGACTTCACACTGATCTCATTTTTTTCTTTATAGTCTATCCAAACCATTTTCAGACCCACCCCCTAAATCGGTTACCTTCTTTTCTAGGGACAATTAATAGAAAGCAGGCAGGAAGCTTGGAAAGGAGAGTGAGACCTGCCTTATCAGTGGTCTTTCAAGTGACTTTGCCTCCCAGGCAGGTTGAGGCAAAGACAAGCAAAAGAGGAGTTTCTGGACAGATCTCTCGTAGAACCGCTCTCAAGAAGGGATCAGCTGCAATAGTGCTAGATAAAAAAGTGCAATTGGGGGCTTCCCTGGTGGCGCAGTGGTTGAGAGTCCGCCTGCCGATGCAGGGGACATGGGTTCATGCCCCGGTCCGGGAAGATTCCACATGCCGCGGAGCGGCTGGGCCCGTGAGCCATGGCCGCTGAGCCTGCACATCCGGAGCCTGTGCTCCGCAGCGGGAGAGGCCACAACAGTGAGAGGCCCGCGTACCGCAAAAAAAAAAAAAAAAAAAAAAAAAAATGCAATTGGCCAGCTTCATCTCTCTGGGGCATAAATTGGGCCAGAGAGTAGAGACTGAGACACATACAAACAAAATGGAGAACACAAATAAAATATTGATTTTTTTTCCCCCTGTATTCCATCTTCAAAAGATAAGTAAAGCAACTCACAGTGGGAAGAATGCTATCCTCATAATACCAGCCATTTAAATTTTTCATAAAGTGCAATAGCATGCAGTTATTAGTATAGAGTTCATGCTGTCTCTTCTGACCTAGTACGACTAGTAATTTTTACAAGTTTTAGGTGATGTTATGTCCAAATGAGTTTTAATGCCAAGGTTAGATGATACTGTTAGGGTCTGTGTCACCCATGATTTTGTGTCTGTCTAGAAAAGGTTAGGCAAAGGTAAGAGAGATATGAAGCCCATTGAAACATCTCTTATCAAAGGAAAACTTGTTAAAGAAAGATTTTAACAGCTCAAACTACCTTGGAGGCCAATAAAAGTACCAAACCTGATTATTAGACCATGATCTGAGGTTAGAAAAAGGACTCCGGCGCTGACTGATTGGAAAGCTATTGGAAATAAATAAAAAGGCTACATTATATGAAACGAGGGTCATAGCATGGGAGCATCTTGAGAAGCCATAGGTACACTGATCACATTTATCATGACATTTAGTGACTGCTTTGTGTATGGCTTGTTTTTTGCAGGTCTTTTGTATGAGATATTTTTAGATAAACTGATTTCACAGAAGAGGAGGAAGGTAATAAGTGTCACCTTGTATTAATACACAAGCTCTCCACCTTTGGGATCAAATTTGGTGCAGGGCACAAGTGAAATGAGTTTGGTGGCCTGGAGCGAGGCCACCATTGATAGTTATCCTTAAACAAAATCACAAATCATTTGCTGGCAGCAGAGATCAGAGACCTGGAGCTGAGACAGCAAGTGTCACAGGTCAGGAGGAAGACTTGGGCGGAGAATCAGCCGTTACCTCTGGGTCTCCAGCCTGGCTTCAGTTCATGCCACCAACCAACGCTTCTCATCCATAAACACTAATATTCACACTGATTTTATGACCTCTCTTTGCCTGCCAAACCCAACATCAATATTCCCAACAACATTTCATGAAATCTCCTGTTATCTACGTTCTCATCACTCAGTCAGTTCTAATAATAGCAATTTCATAGTCACTATGAAAAGGAGGCCTATTTTTAGAATGCTACTTGCCTTTAGCAAAATAATGGAACTTGTTTGTTCCAGTGAATTCTGAGTCTGAACATTGCTGGCTTTCTCTCTACTTAGTGAAGGGCTTCTGTGCTACTCTGATGAAAACACAGAGAATTAGAAAACAATGACTGTGTGAATGACATTTACAGAGATCTCATACTGGAAAGGGCACATTTTATTGTGACTCTGTGTCAAAAGTGTAGTTTCATCAGAGGACAGGAGGCAAAAGAAACAGGCAATCAATACTTGGGCCTCTGATATCTGAACTGAGAAAGAAAATCATTATCCTGTTATTTTTATTGTGGCATGATGCTTGAAATACTGCACTTTGTTTCCATAATAATCCAATATTTTGGGGGTTGCAGATAACAAAAAACCCTCACAGGGGTAGTCAGGTGAAATCAGAACATAAAGCATAAAGAATATACACACATACATTTCATGGTCAGAGTTTGGAGAAAGGCAGATTGAGAAAGAGAAAAGTTAACCTTCTGAAAAAGATGTAAAAATCCAATTTCATGAATCTATGTATCTAACAGCTATGTTTAATCTCTGAGTTTCCAGAATCATCAGTAAAGGTTTCCTTGTTTCCAGTTTTTGGGCAAAACACACAGACCTCCAGTAGATAAGAGTCCCCTCAATACTAACAAGGTTATTTGGACAGCATTTGCACTTCTGTATTTATTGAAAATTTTGGTCCATTGTTAAGAAACTAAGCAAATCCAAGGTAGAAAGTATGTGGAGTTTGACGTTTGATTTTAAAGCTAGATACTATTCACCTCTCACTGGCAAAACACTGGTCACCGAACTTGAATTTTTGCTGACAATAGGAGAGGAATTATCATTCACAAACCTTTCTGAAACGCCTAAGTGTCCAGCCTTAAGTACTGCACCAGTTCTGCCTAACTGCTTCTAATATGACTGTTTATTGGTTGTTATTTTCAAAACACTTCAAGATATTTAACCTTTCCTTCTCTAGATTTCAGCAGCCAGTTTTTGTTTTTTAATAGATCTTTATTGGAGTATAATTGCTTCACAATACTGTGCTAGTTTCTGTTGTACAACAAAGTGAATCAACCATATGCATACACGTGTCCCCATATCCCCTCCCTCTTAGCCTCCCTCCCACCCTCCCTATCCCACCCCTCTAGGTCATCACAAAGCACCGAGCCGATCTCCCTGTGCTATGCCGCTGCTTCCCCACCAGCCAACTATTTTACATTCGGTAGTGTACATATGTTGATGCTACTCTCACTTCACCCCAGCTTCGCCCTCCCACCCCATGTTCTCAAGTCCATTTTCTATGTCTACCTCTTTATTCCTGCCCTGCAACTAGGTTCATCAGCAATGATAACCTTTTCTGTTGCAGCAGTTGTGGGGCTGCAACAGATTTCTGAATATATATTATGGAGAGTGGGATCATGCCGGTCATATGTACACTGCAAAAATAAGTACAGCTGTCCTCAACCTAACTTTCATACTTTTGTGGGTTAGTCATTTAAATTTTGTTTTTTTCTTTTTGAATTATTATTGATGAGATTAGCATTATATAGTCGTGAAGTCATGACCTGCTTTTCCAGGCTGTCTGTTGCAGCCCCACAGAGAGCTAAGTGGGTCCTTAATGAACAAGAAAGGTTATCACGGCCATGGCCGCACGTGGTGTCTCCCAGTCCGCTCTGGCTAGAATCTCCAGCAGCCACAGATAACGGTTCAAAGTCATGCAAATGAGGGCTACTGGCTACCACTTTGTTCCTGTGATCCTTTGGCAAATGCACAGCAGCAGTAGGAAAAAAGGATGTTCTCAGAGACCTAATCCATCTGGGCGGCTGGTTTATTTCAAGTGAACAAACTACTACAAGCTACCCACAAGAATTGCTAAAATTGAGAAAAAATGACAATACCAAGTGCCAATGAGGTTGGGAGCAAACGGAATTTTCACACACTGTTGGTGGGAGTGTAAGTTGGTACAAACCCTTTGAAAAACTGTTTGGCAGAATCGACCAAAGCTGAACCTCCCTTAGGTATAGACCCAGCAGAAATGCCAACATAGTGTGCACCAAAAGATAGTTTAAGAATGTTTACAGCAGCTAAAACCAAGATAACCGTATGCAACAAGAATTAACTTCTGTATTATGTATAAGAAAATTATGTGTAATCCCACCATTTTGACAGAAATTACTATTTTGGAGCAATTCACATTGTGTAGAGAGTTTGTAACTTGCTTTTTAAAATGTACCACTGTATCATGAATATTTTCTTATGCAATTAATTTTTAAAAATATTTAGATTTAAAAGAGAAAAGGTACATAAAAATAAAATTAACCACCAAAACAAAAACACCAAAAATGAATATTCACAGCAGAATTATTCATAATATCTCCAAAGTAGAAACAACTCAAATGTCTACCTACAATAGAATGAAATAAAATGAATAAATGAAATACTTTACAGCAACGAGAACAAAGGACCACTGCTGCATGCGAAAACAGTGCTGAAAAAAAGGCTATACACTCAAGAGTGTACTGTATGACTGTTCATATGAAGTTCAAATAAGGCAAAATTAGTCTGGTGATAGAAGTCAGAGTAGCAGTTATGTTGGGGGAGATATATTAGGAAGGGGCATAGAGAGAAGCCTCTGGGGTGCTGATTATGTTCTAAAACTTGATTTGGGTGGGGATTACATGAACGTGTTCACTTTCTTTTAAACAAATCATTGAGCTCTATGCTTATGACTGGGCATTTTTCTGTTTACATGACATACAATAAAAAAGTTAACCAGGGCTTCCCTGGTGGCGCAGTGGTTGAGAGTCCGCCTGCCGATGCAGGGGACGCGGGTTCGTGCCCCGGTCCGGGAGAATCCCACATGCCGCGGAGCGGATGGGCCCGTGAGCCATGGCTGCTGAGCCTGTGCTCCGCAACGGGAGAGGCCACAGCAGTGAGAGGCCTGCGTACCGCAAAAAAAAAAAAAAAAAGTTAACCAAAAAACTATCAGTGTAGTTTGTTATTAATTTAATGCCTTTGTCAGCTTCTGAAATATTGATACTAGGAAACAAGAGAAGAATGACTAAGGCAGTTTTCTCCTTGAGTGAAATTTGCCGTAGAATTAAAAAAAAAAAAAAGCTCCAGAGAAAATACATGTTACATGGTTAAAAAATTTGTATTTCTTAGCCTGGAACTCATAAGGCTAAGTGGTGATTTGGTTTATACCTATACAGTACTTGAGTACTATACAGTGCATTATATCAGAGGTTTTATAAGGAGGGTGCTAATCAGCTATTCTATTTGTGCAGCCATTTAAAATGGCTTCAATTAAAACAGGAAAAATTTCAATTGAACATTAGGAGGAATTTCTGAGCCAGGAAGTTGAATGATTATGGAATCAGAAAGTTGAATGATTATGGAATCAGAAGTGCTGGACATCTTTAAGAAAAGAAAAACATCTGGCAGGTGGACTGATCACAAGAGCCCTTGAGATGTCTTTTAGCAACATCCTTCAGTTCAACAGTGGAATGGTGGAATAGTTTAAAAATCTATTCTTCACAGAACTTAGTATAATGCCTGGTGAGAGTAAGTGTTCAAAAATATCAGCTCCACTGTATCATGGTTAATAATATTTACAGAGCACTGCAAGTTTTAGGTAGGGCTCTAGCCCTAAATTTACTCAATGACAATGAAACATCCCCAAATCAGTTTCTCTCTCTGTAAATCTCTGTCGCCTGCTCCTCCTGATGATAAAGGAGGGAGAAAGCCCAACGGGTTAACATCTCTAAATTGTAGTGATTCTGTGATGAAATATGGTATGTAAATATAAAGAATTATAACAAACCTGGCCAGCTGCAACATTGATAGTGCTAGAAATGTCGATTTAAATGGTACCTTGGAACTCTTAACACTGGCTCAGGATTTAAGTAGCTACAGATACCCACGGGCTTTGAGAACCAGAGGGAGTCACCAGCAGGCTCTGAGGAAGCCAAGCTGGGGTAAAAGGACATGGGTCTAGAGGAAACTCCTTAGCAAATGGGATAAAATGGGTTTCTCAAGCAAATGCGAATCAATAATAGTTTAGCTGTCATCTAGAGTTTTCTAGAAGTTTTCTTCCCATTCATTACCTTCCTCTATACTCCTGCACTCTTTCTGCTGCTAAGAAAAATCATATTTCACAGATGTAATTGAACTGCCTTTTTTTTGGTAGCTGAAAAATATACTTAGCTAAAATGAAGATGCATATATAACAATGTTTTTTTTTTTTTTTTTTTTTTTTTTTTGCGGTATGCGGGCCTCTCACTGTTGTGGCCTCTCCCGTTGCAGAGCACAGGCTCCGGACGCGCAGGCTCAGCGGCCATGGCTCATGGGCCCAGCCGCTCCACGGCATGTGGGATGTTCCCGGACCGGGGCACGAACCCGTGTCCCCTGCATCGGCAGGCGGACTCTCAACCACTGCGCCACCAGGGAAGCCCAACAATTTTTTTTTTAATTGCAGTATGGCTGATTTACAATATTGTGTTAGTTTCAGGTGTACAGCCAAGTGATTCAGTTATTTTTTTCAGATTATATTCCATTATGGTTTATTACAAGATATTGAATATTATTCCCTGTGCTATACAGTAAATCCTTTTGCTTATCTATTTTACATATAGTCACTTGTATCTGTTAATCCCATACTCCTAGTTTGTCTCTCCCTTCTTCCCTCCTTCCCTTAGGTAACCATAAGTTTGTTTTCTACGTCTGTGAGTTTGTTTCTGTTTTGTATGTAGATTAATTTGTAGTATTTTTAGATTCCACATAAAAGCGATATCATATAGTATTTATCTTTCTCTGTCTGACTTGCTTCACTAAGTATAAAATTCTCTAGGTCCATCCATGTTGCTCAAATGGCATTATTTAATTTTTTTATGGCTGAGTAATACTCCATTGTATATACATACATACCACATTAGAAGAATAGTTTTAATGCTTTCTAAAATGTCCTCTTGAAAGGTATATGATTTGAAATCAAGCCCTTCAGTGTTAAAGTGCTGTCAGGTTTTTACCTTAATTCCCATGTAGTTTTGGAGATAGTGGCATTCTAAAACCTGCTGGGGTTCTTGCTCGGTAAATGGAAACTGAGTTACAGCAACTAAGGTCTGAAGAGTCAGAAGTAGACTTTTGCTTCATAAAGACCTATGTAAGAGAAGTAATTATATGGAAATTTAAGGCCCTTCCGGTTTCAGGTTTCTAACTTCCTAGAGTGGCTTTTCTGGTACAACCAAGGCACTGGTGCTCAATTATAAGCAATGCCGCAGTTCTCTGAATTACATGACCAATTATATGACCTTATCTTCTGGACACTTTCCTAGTTACTACTAAATTTCCACATTATATATGCTGCAATTACATACTGCACAGTATACTGTCCTTTTGGCATGTATCTATGAGCTTCTGAAAACTGAAGTGTGGGACCAGTGTCCTGTGTGAGACTGTATCTATTTAAGCCAGGACACAGAACCACGAAGTCAGTCCAAGAACAGACACTTCTGCAAATTTCACAAATCAAGTCTAGAAGAACTATCACATACATCTGAAAACAATCAGTTAATTAAAAATAAGCCAATTTAACCATTTTTATGAGCTCATAGTGACCCATGGTTGACGGTTTGCTTTGAGTTATTCTCACTCACTTGAAACTTCATGGGCATGTTCTATGAGTACAAGTACTGTGCTAGGGACAGATGGAAGGGCAGATGGCCTCTGGGAGCTGGCCACAGTGTGCTAAGCTGACTGTCTGAAATTGTAACAACACAGGAAAATACACGGGTAGGCGTCAAAATAAACATTTGAAGTTCAGAGACGGAGGTGCTCACACACTGTGGAGGAGGCTACCTGCCACTGTACTCTGAGAGATTTTGCTGTGTGTGTGTGTGTGTGTGTGTGTGTGTGTGTGTGTGTGTGTGTTCTAGGAAATAAGCTTGGCATTTAATCTATGAGCTTTCACAAACTATGAAAGACTTCAAAGGTCAAGCTAAAAAGTTCCAATAATCTAGTTTTCCTTTCAGTTATGCAGAGTCATTAAAAGTTTTTGGTCAGGAAATAATATCTCAAACCAGTGTTTTTCTAGCAGTGGAGATGATTTCAATGCAGTTGTTCTACAACTATTGACTGAGCTATTTCATTTTTCAAACAGAATAATAATTCTTAATAGATAAATTAGTTCTTGCCTTAGATTTTTTCTGGAACAATGTGGCATATCTAAACCTAGCAATAGTTACTGGATAAGAAATATTATCAAATGAAAAATTTCTCCCATAATTTTCTCTTAAATCTTGGGTTATTTTACCACTTTTCTACAGGTAGCCAAAAAAGAACTAGTAAACAAATATACAATGGGGAGTTTTTGGAGACAACACTGATCATGCTTAGCTCAGTGGTCTTTATGGGAGGAGAGGGGAGACGGGTATACTACTGGTTGAAAGTTTATATTGCGTACATATAGTATGGTGTTATTTTACGTTAGTAGAATTGTTTATATAAGGGAACCAAAACACATATTTAATGAAGCTTTGCCAACTGTACTAGAACACATTTGAAAACCACTACTTTTTTTTTTTTTTTTTTTTTTTTTTTTTGCGGTATGTGGGCCTCTCAGTGTTGTGGCCTCTCCCGCTGTGGAGCACAGGCTCCGGACGCGCAGGCCCAGCGGCCATGGCTCACGGGCCCAGCCGCTCCACGGCATGTGGGATCCTCCCAGACCGGGGCACGAACCCGTGTCCCCCGCATCAGCAGGCGGACTCCCAACCACCGCGCCACCAGGGAAGCCCTGAAAACCACTACTTTTATATAGCCATATTTGAACCTATTCACTTTCAACAGATTTGGAAAGAACTATAGGGAACATTGTCTTTACCACACAGGAATTTATAATTTAATAGAGAAGGGCAGACTATGGCTTCTGGCTGATTCATGGTAAAGTGGAATAGTAGTTGCATCTCTAATACATGCATGTAAATTCTCTAAAGTAAACTAGTATACTTTCATATGCTTCTCCCTTACTAATATTGACTTACAATTAAGTGGGATTGAATGAGTTAATGGCTGCCCCACAGAAGCTCTCTGTATTCTCAGCTCTTGACACACACAGTAGGTGCTTCATAAACATTTTATATATCAATGAGTTAAATGTCTTAATATAGCAGGGAGTCAGAGATTTTAGGTCCTGTTATTGATTTTGTCATACATTTATTTATCAAATAGATTTGGGAATATATATCTGTGCTCATATTTTCCTCTCTGTGAAATCAAGATGATAAAACTTCTTTTATAGAAATATGGTGATGCTTGAGATACTGTGTGCAAAATGGTTTGTACTCCTTGGAAGAGAGGTTTCTTATAAATAGAAGGTATTGTTCAGGTTACCTACAGCATTCAAATTTAATTTGTACCACGTGGAATATGTGGAAGGTCCATGACCTCAGTGATGAAAGCTGCTGAGCCCTTGATGCCCATGGAAAAAAGCTTTTTCTCTGTGTTTTTCTGCCTGCAAGAGAGTGACTGCTGTTTCCCCAGCCTGGTCTAACTACGATGCACTTATTTTCTTCAACCTCATCCAAATTTCTCATTATGAATACAGAAATGAGCAGATCCTATAAATTGGTGAGGGTAGAAGGTGAAAGAGCCATAATAAGGGCCCTCAACTTAAGAATGAAGAGTTGAGAGAGGTGGGTAAAGAACACTGACTAGGACGTGCGAGAAAAGACAGATCAATCCCAACGATTCATCATGCCAGGAGCTGTCCAAATAATCAAAGGTATCAGCCAGGGTGATGTATAGCTGATGTCACTGGTGAGACCCTTAACAAGGCAGCTAGTACAACAGCTGCTGCTGGTCAGTGAGTATCACAGCACATGCCAGGCCAGGGCAGGGGAACACAGACCATCCATCACTGACCCAACTTAATGGCTAGGCTTATTAGTAAACATTCTCTGTGGCTGACAGCCTGTAATGGTACAGGATGTTCCCCTACTGTCCCCCAAATAAACTGACCCACCTGACAGACGTGTGAAGTCTGTGGTCCCTCTTCGGAATAAGTATAATTTACTCTATTTTGTCGACAGAAGCAATAGTGGATCTTTAGGAAAAATAAGAGAAGCTCCCATTTAGCAAATGCATTTGTAATCAATTCTTAACGGTAAAGTGACAGTGCACGTTGACATACATGCATTATTTCATAGGCACTACCGTAGGTGAATTTCATCTATATCTCTCCCTACTATGGATCAGAAATTCCCAAAGTGGAAATAAAATCCACTCTCTGTACTAAAGATATCTAAGTCTACTTTAACTACATTATGTTCTTGGAGGGGATATCTTAATGGACTAAGTATGAGGTTTGAAATATCTAGACTTCCTGGAACCACAGGTTCAATTCCCAGCTGAATTGGCTCAGTCCTCCAGTCTTCACTGGTAGATAAATTAAGATACTGAGAAGCTTACTATGCACAGATCTCTTAGACGAGCTGTACTAACCCATAATCTCATCTATTTTTTAAGTGCACATTAAACTTGGTTCTGGTGTTTCTGACCTTGTTGAAAAATTCTGTATGATATGCATGGTCAGTCTAATGCTTGTCATTCAATAGGGATGTACCATTTAGGGGAGAATGCATCCTCCCTCAAATTTAGAACTTCTTACGCATCTGGGCTTTAAAAACGGCCAGGCTATTACAGTTTCAATTACTCCTTCCTAACTAACTCTTCACCTTTTGTTTGCCTGGACTTGAGCTGTCTTGCCTCACCTTTCAATGCATCTTCCTCTTGGCCTGACCTTGGCTTGTCTCTCTAGTTTTCGCTATTGACCTTGCTTTTAATTCTGGCACAGGCTAATTCTTCAAGTCCTACTTGACCACTTGGATTCTGGATTTTCTCCTATTCTGACTTCCAAGATTGGAGGGACCCTCCAAGTCTTACTTCAGTTTCTGTAGATGGAAAAGGAACCTGGTATAATGGAAAGATCCTTGGCTTTTGAGAAATTAAGACAGTTTCCAGCAAGACTGTTTCCTCAACTGCCCCTATTCATTCTTGTCCTGTGCTCCAGTACCAGCTCTGCTACTAAGTGGTTCTGTAATTATTTGATCTATCTGCATTAAAAAACTTTTTTTATTGAGCAAAGAAAGCAATTCACTTGCTTTATAAAGCAATTCACTTGCTTTACTTGCACAATTCAATGATTTTTGGTATATTTACAGAGTTATGTAATTATCACCACAGGCAGAGAATTTTTTTTTTTTGCCGTGTGCCATGTGGGATCTTAGTTCCCCAGATCGAACTCGTGTCCTCCGCATTGGAAGCGCAGAGTCTTAACCACTGGACCGCCAGGTAAGTCCTGATCTATCTGCATTTTGATCTGTAGAATCCATGGGCTGGGTCTCATTAGTACATGGCTCCTTCCCAGGTCTAAGATTCTTGGATCCTCCTTTGAGAACCCTGTCACCCAGCTCAACAGAGAAAAGGACTGGAAAACGTTTTAAAACTTAAATTTTATGTATCATCAACATCAGTAATAAATGCTGTTCGAGCATTAACACTGTTAAGAATTTTAGAATTTTATAGAATGCAGAGAGTATTGGCATTTTGGAAATTTATATCAAGAGAAAGGAGGCTCCATAATGTAGCCTCAGAAAATTTTATTTATTTTTTTTTATTGTGAGGAATGGAAGAAGTGAAGTTTACTAGTCAGTAAAGAGTGGTGGTGAAGAGCATGGACTCTGGAGCCAAATGGCCTGCTTTGAATCCAGGTTCTGCCACTTACTGGCTGTAAGACTTGAGCAAATTGCTCCCTATGCCTCAGTTTTCTCATCTGCAAGATGGGGGTAATGATAATATCTACCTTATATGGTTGTTATGAGGATAAAATGAGTTACTATTTGCAAGGTGCTTTTACCTGTGTCTGACACACAAGTACTATATAAATGTTGGTTAAATAAAGACAAATACTGAACCTATAAATTCCGTCAGGCACTTCAAAGTATGTTCCTATGTGTATCCAGAGCATTAATGAGTAGCAGAGATATTAGGACCCATATTTAATATCTAGAATTAAGCTGTAGGCTTACGCATACAGAAACATTGATGTGATTCAATATCATTAAGATTGCTGGAATCACCATCATGTAAGTAGAGTGTGTGTGTGTGTGTGTGTGTGTGTGAGAGAGAGAGAGAGAGAGGGAGAGAGAGAGAGAGAGAGAGGAGAGATCTTTCTAATCCACCAAGGAAAAGTCTGTCTGTCTCTAAAATACTTTTAATTTTTTCCCTAGTGTATTGTGTCTAGCTCAAGGACAGGATATAGAACATTTGTGTTGTTAAATAAACCTCCCATAGAGAGCACTGACACTTGAACAGCCCTAAATGTTTCCTCACATCTGGCCAAAGCTGGTAACAGATGCTTCTATAGGTTGTTTTCTGCTTTTGGAGCATCATTCAGATATTGCTGCAGGACTGTGTTGGATTCCCAAATTGTACCCAACATGTAGGTAAAGGTAGGCATAATTTAAGCCTTGAACTAGATACTTTGCTAGAACTGGGGAAATAGTCTGGCTAACATTTATTAGATTCCACTTCTGTGCGAGCTGTTATTTTAAGTGCTTTACATGTATCAACTCATTCAGTTTTTATAACAACCATATGAAGTAGGAACTCTCCCATTTTACAGATGAAGAAACTGAGGTACAGAAAGATTAAGTAATTTGTCTAGGTTATACAGCTAGGGAGTGCCAGAGCTCATTGTCATGCCTTTTAGCTTACTGGCTGGGGTTTAAGGCCAGATTTCAGGCTTCTTGGGAAACCAGATTAAGAACTAGGCACCACATATCTGAGCTGAAGGAGAGGCTGTTGTGGTGTTTGTTTTTCTTTTTTGCAGTATGCGGGCCTCTCACTGCTGTGGCCTCTCCTGTTGCAGAGCACAGGCTCCGGACGCGCAGGCTCAGCGGCCATGGCTCACGGGCCCAGCCGCTCCGCGGCACGCGGGATCTTCCTGGACCGGGGCACGAACCCGCGTCCCCTGTATCGGCAGGCGGACTCTCAACCACTGCGCCACCTAATAGACCCTTTTGGTTCCTGGCTGAGGGCCTCCTACTCACAGGGAGGGTAAGGAAAGGGTAGGAAAGGAAAGGGAAGGGAGGACACCACGGTTTAACATCTGATGCTCAGCTCAAAGAGGAGGACTGGTACGCTTCTCAGCACTGCCTTCACGCTGGTGACCCATCAGAGCTGTGTTCTTGTCCATGCATCCCCAAGGGCAAGGGCTGAATCTTATGCTCTTTATCCTCAACCTAGCACAGTGCCTGGTATGCTGTAGGCACCCAATAAGCATGTGGGAAGTTTGAATACTCTTTCCAGCTTAGGGAGTTCTGAAATATTAAGATGAAAATTTTATTTTAGTTTTAATATTTATTGCATAAACTTGGAAGTGAAGCAAGAGAATAATGAGCTTAAGTTGTCTGGAAGGATCAACTAGGTTGGCAAAAATAAACCTTTTTTTGTTGTCATAAAACATTTCCAGTTTTTCACTCACAGGTTCAATTCGTCGCCACAACTTTTTTTTGCCTTCATCTTGAGTATGTGTTTTGCCTGATGCTGAACACCAGTGTTATGCTCCCCAATTAAAACACCAGGAAGACATTTTAACCTAAACACTATTCTTCAGATTAATGAAATCCAATAGCAACTCCTTCACCTCTGGGCTATTCCAAACCAAGCGCTAATGACCACAGACCATTCCTCATCCTGTGCTTGGATAGGGAGCTCTGAGAAATGAGTCTTGGGCTCTGTCCATTTTTTCTTGGAGAGTACACACATCACAAAACTTCATTTTAAAATTCACCTCCTTGCTGACAGTCTCTGTTGGAAGGTCAGAACATCCAGGCTCAGACTTTGAACTGAAAAATCCTTCTCACTTTTCAACAATGCCCCTGTGGGATGGAATGCAGGTCTAGCCATGGCCACTCCTGGGCTGTCTGCTCTAGGGCTAAAAAAAGATGCTGATTTCCTGGAATATCTGCCCTGCAATTTTTACAGGAACAAGATTCATTAAATTAAAAATAATAAACCAAGGAATTTTCTTATCGAAACCTATTTCTTAGAACTTGCTGTCTGCATGGGAGCCTTCCAGGATGTATCCTCAGGTCCATGCCAGGTTAGGGCCTCAACAAAGCTTTGTTTTGTGCTAAACTTGAAGGTCTTTTTCTGTCGATTCTTCCAGAACTGCTGGGTTGGGACAGGGAAGATCTTGCCCAGCAAAAGAATAATTTGTTGATTGACAACTCGAGACAAATAAACACATTTACACAAATAAAATAATCGTTTCTTAAGTTTGTTCTCTGAATGAATAAGCAGGTGTGATTCCAAGACCCTAAACTTTTATTAGACAAAAATATATCGAAATGGAATAGAATAGAGGCGTAAAGAATATTCACTTGACTGCAACTTGTATAAAAATACACTTGCATAAAAAAGACATATTGTAGTCCTTTATGATAATTATTGTCTCACCTATTATCTCATGTAATCCTGATGATGGAGGGGGTAGATGTGATGTAGATGATGAGGAAAGAAGGCTCTGGCATTTAAGTTGCTTGCACAAGTCTCATGCCAGTCAGGGGACAGATGCAGGCAGGGCTTAGGTGTCTCTGTCCCAGATTCTTTAAACCATTTAGTGCTCTTGAGTTAGTGTGCACAGTGGTTTTCAGCTACACAAGCTACACGTGCATCACCTGGCACCTTAAAGATACACGTCCAGAGCCTCACTCCTATTCCACTGGATCTCAGGATGAATTTCTGGTTGAGGTCAATGGACATTTACATTTTTAAAACAACCTCCTCTAAATGATTCTATCATGCAACCACGTTTGAGAGGCACCTTCCACACTAGTTCTTTCAGACCAATATTTATACCTTTACTTCAGAAACAATTAAATACAGTGGGGCTTACTGCAGTAGCTGTTGTGAAAGCATGCACTGCAAAAAGACATGCTGAAGAATGAGGGTTGAGTGAAAAACATGAAAACTCAGGTGCGGAAAGTAAAAGCAAATTAACTTAACAACTGATGCAATCTGAGGAAGGGTACCACACAAATACTTTACATAGGTGAGAGGATTTCAGAAAATGAGTTAACCAATGAATAGTTTAAGAAGGCAAGGAATTTTAGCCTGAGACCTGATAACTGTCTCCAAATATTTGAAGGGCTGTCCCATAGAAATAGGGAGTATCAGGAGAACTAGGGTCTGTGAGCTGAAGCTAATGAAAGGACGATTAGGCTCAGCATTAGAAAGCTCCTTCAGACTCTGGAGAGCTGCCCAATCCCCAGCCCTGGGGAGCAATGATGGCCCTGAGGTAGGGAAGACCACCTTACTGTAGCAGAAACTGTGTGACTTCCTGTTAATAGACTCCTGTGCTAACTGGCGTGTTGGTTTTTTTCTCTGTAATTCCTTATGCTCTCCATAGTCCTTATTCATTCTTCTCAAAATATCCATGTAGAATAAATAAAGATCTACATTACTGATATGGATTTTACAGCCAGAGAAATTGAATCAAGAAGCTAAGCTGCTAAAAGTGATGTGTTTGCTAGCAAAGCTGAGGACAAGTCTGTCCTTCCTGGGGCCTTCTTCCCTCTTGTCCCTCCTGCCCTACCCTATAAACCACTTAGGTGCCCCTTAGGAAGCCCTAAAGCACCTTGGAATATAGCCTGAAAACTGACATTTTAGTGGCGGTTGAAACTTAAAATGCAGATTCCAGAGCCTCACCTCAGATTAGCTGAATCACAATCTGTGGGAATGGGACCCAGGAATCTGTGTGCACAGCTAGGTTGGGGCACCACCATTTTAGACTTTCTTCTCTCTGAAATAGAGGACAGGAAATCTGATAACCTTGTGTTGTACATTCTATCCTTTGTAACTGCTGATAGCCTTCTGTAACTCCAAAACCATCACCAGGTGAGCACCTTTCCATATAAATGTCTCATTGTCCTTGCTTTATATCTACATAGGCACAAATATTTATATAACAATCATAAGTTTATGTATTTACAGAAGTAGCAGATGGCTGCAAAGGTGATATGAATGTATTTGAGTCATCGGTAAGGGTTCCCTGTGTATTTACAGGCCTGGGTAAATATCAACCTTTACCTAAATTAAAGCAGCATAGACTGTATGGATATGGGAATAGTGCAGAGTCAGAAAAAAATTCCCTGCCCTGCCCATAAGCTCTGAGTAAGTATCCTATTGGATTAACTGGAGTCCACTTGATTGCTACAGTTTCAATAGCTTGTTCAGACATCGATCGCTGTCATGTCACTAGGAGAAAAGGATTAATAATAGGGTGCTCAGGTTGGCTCAATACTGCGGACAGTGCCTGACAAAAGACCGTTAGTAGGACTCCCATGGGGACACTGCCTGCGTAGGAAAGCTGCAAGCAACATCATTCAGGATTCTGCAGAATAATGATTAACTCTAGAACTTCAGCTTACAAAACCCAACCAACAGTTTCTATTATTCGCTCCCTGACCTTTCTTTTCTTAGGTTCACAGACGATCCGGAGCCATATTTCATAGTGGATACCTACACCTGTGATTGTATCCTTGTATAAGTCATTGTGCTTTGATTATTTCCAAGAAATGCATTTTTGCATCCCGATCTTGGGAAACAGTAAGAAACTAGAGAAACTTGGTTTGGTGAGTGCTTCCTTGGTAAATTTTACAGAAGAAACGCTCCACTTCCACTGGGAACTCTGTAGCAATTGTGGCCAGTAGGTATCAAAATCTGGGGAGGCCATCAGTTCTGGGCAGCTCATTTAAAAGAAACCCTATTTCAGCTACAGAAAATTAAATGGGGCTACTTTGCAATGGGGTTCAATGTTCAACTGGAATTAAGATGAAGGAGGATATTAAGAGGAAACAGGTATGACTCTTCACATCAAAAAAAGTGAGGGCTTCCCTGGTGGTGCAGTGGTTGGGAGTCCACCTGCCGATGCAGGGGACGCGGGTTTGTGCCCCGGTCCGGGAAGATCCCACATGCCACGGAGCGGCTGGGCCCGTGAGCCATGGCCGCTGAGCCTGCGCGTCCGGAGCCTATGCTCTGCAACGGGAGAGGCCACAACAGTGAGAGGCCCGCGTACCACAAAAAAAAAAAAAAAAAGTGAAAGAACTACAATGCTAGAATGTGTGGTTTTGCTGGGCTGTGTCTTCCCTATTTCGCCAAGGTTTAGAGAAAGGGACTAGAAAGAAGGGGGAAATTCTGAATTGTAGTAAAAATAAGGACAGTTTGTAATTTAAACAGATTAAATATAATACTATAAAATTTAAGTGCAACAACTTTTCTCTCTGGCTCCCCCACCCTTATAGGACAAAATTTCCAAGCTGTTTGGTTATTTGTTTTTAGTAGTGAAAGGTGTTAAGGGCATTTGTCTCCACAGCTAGCAGTGAAATCATTACATGATTTCTTATTCAAGTGCATTTAGATAATTTTCTAAGTTTTCATAACAGCTTTATTTATATTTTAATGCCTTTCCTCTTAAGAGCTCTAGATGCTGGTTATTTAACATTATACATCCAGATATGAGGATTAAAAAGGCATTGGGGGGCTTCCCCGGTGGCGCAGTGGTTGAGAGTCCGCCTGCCGATGCAGGGGACACGGGTTTATGCCCCAGTCCGGGAAGATCCCACATGCCGCGGAGCGGCTGGGCCCGTGAGCCATGGCCACTGAGCCTGTGCGTCTGGAGCCTGTGCTCCGCAGCGGGAGAGGCCACAACAGTGAGAGGCCCGAGTACCGCAAAAAAAACAAAAGGCATTGGGTGCCATACTGCTGCCTCCAATGATAGCTCCACTAAAAATAACACAATTAACTTGATGTCAGCACTCAGCTTGTTCTTATATATAGGTTTCTTAAAAATATCCAGACTACTTTAATTAGAGCAACAGACTATTTTAATTATTCCTAAAAGACTAAGTATATTCCACTGACTACAGTAAATATATGAGATAGAAGACAGTTCTCCAGGAACTTACATATGCTAATGACTATGTTCTTCAGTCACTTTCCTGGGAAGACGAGCAATTGTTCAGGATGAAGTTGGCACATACATGTGGCTATACATGGACAGTTGAGAAGACAACTGAGGCTCTACATGTCCCCTGGCATGAGGGAAATGGCATCCAGAGCCCAAAACATCATCAGAAATGCAAAATTCTGAGATTCAAGGAAAATGAGTTGTTCAGTTCAACTCCATTGTAATGAGACCTTTATTCAGCATCTGTTAGGTGTTAGGTAATGTCCGGAGAGCCCTAGGGGTACCAAGATAAATAAAAAATAAATTTAACTTTCAAGGAGTTATTTTTCTGGTAGAAAAGACAGTCAAATGAATAACACAATAGATATAATGAATAAAAAGCAAAATTATAGACATATGCATTAATACACAACAGATAAAGATGAGTAGTGGTATGATAATGGTAGAACATGTATCAGTTTTGAAATCATGTGGACCTTGGCTTAAATCCTAGATCTGTCCATTGTTTGCCATAAAGCTTGGGAAAATATTTTAACTATTTTTAGCCTGGTTTTATGTTTTTTGAGAATGGAGATAACATCTACTTTGAAATGCCTTGTGAGGTTTAAGCAAGGTAAGATTTACAAAAGCATCAAATATAGTACTTGGTATGAGTTTCCTAGCAGGAGCTCAAGAAATGTTAGTTTTTTCTGTGTGTGTGTGTGTGTGTGTGTGTGTGTGTGTGTGTAATTCACAGAGTAGACAAAGACTGAACTGGGTTTAGAACGATGAATAGGATTTCTCTAAGAATAAAGGAACAATCTACGGAAAAAAAAAAAAAGTAAAAAGTGGGGAATATCTGGTATTGTTGATATTTAAAAGGGGGAACGAGCAGCAAAGGGAGATGAAGCTAGGGAAGTGGCGTAGATTTACAAAGGAACTGAGAAATGAGCAAAGCAAAAATGTATATACTCAGGAAGTGTCACAGAATGTGTGACCAAGGAGCATCAAGCATCATGACAGCTGAAGGTCTAAAAGTAGTGGACTGTCCTAACTTGCCACATAACTATGAAGTTTGAACAGTCTCAAAAGTTAGCTTTCAGTCTTCTAGTGAGTTCATCAATGTCACTAATAGACTTCATTTAGTAGCAAACTGCAGAACAAGATCAACTAAACAAAATTCTGGAATGCAGAATTCAGTCATTTTACCCTGTGCCGAGGTAACAACAGCAGAATACCCAAGATGCTACTGTGCAATGTGTTAAATTGGGATCAAAGAGATGTTAAATTGCCCATGAGGCACAGCATTTAGTAGTGAAGCAAAACTAAAGATGGCTGGGAATGTTGGTGTTCACCTCCCAGATCCAACTCATAGCACTGAGAGCACATTCTTCGCAAGTGTAAAATGATATTCCATTCCCCAAATAACATCACCCACAGGCAAGTCTCACGTGTACTTGGACCAGAAGTAAAACACACTAGAACATACTAGAAGATCTGTCTTTCTTACAACAGTCTGGTATATAGCTCAAGGGACCACACTTCCTTCCTCTTTTTCTTGAGAAATAGCTTAGGATGATCCACTGATTTAAGAGGGAACCACCCCAGGCTTTTGGATGGAGCTGCAGACACAGTTTGAAGGATAAAATTCATGTGGGCCCACCAGAAAAGATGTTCAACCTTTTTTTTTTTTGCAGTACGCGGGCCTCTCACTGTTGTGGCCTCTTCTGTTGTGGAGCACAGGCTCCGGACGCGCAGGCTTAGCAGCCATGGCTCACGGGCCCAGCCGCTCCACGGCATGTGGGATCTTCCCGGACTGGGGCACGAACCCGTGTCCCCTGCATCGGCAGGCGGACTCTCAACCACTGCGCCACCAGGGAAGCCCTTTAGCCTTTTTTTAACAGTTACATTGGCATAGGATGATGGTGTCCTTTCAAAGTCAGGGACAATACAATCGACCACAGAGTTAACAAGTTGAGAATGCTTCCTGACAGTCCTTCATGTATTCAATAAATATACCCTGAGCACCTTCAAAGTTTTAGGTACTGGAAAGCAAAAATAAGTAAGATAACTGCCCTCAAGGAACTCCATCTAGAGAGGAAGGTGACAGAATGTAAACAGATAGTTATAATACAAATTATCATTTGTATTAATTATCATTTGTACCAGATTCCATGGAATCACAGATAAGAGTAACTAAGTCTTCCCAAATCTTGAACGTTGCATTATTGTTATTGGAATACACCCTGTGCAGAGGTTTATGCATCATAGCAGGTTCTCAATAAATATTCATTGAAGTAATGAATAAAAAGTGATAAAACCTCAAGTATAAATTTATCTGTAGTATTAAGTATTTAATCACTAACTGAGATTAAATAAAGAAATTTAATTAGCACTTGGCGTGAGCTTAGCAATCTGTAAAATGCTATGGGACCATGGAAGACAGTTTGTCAATGGAGGAGGAGGGACAAATAGGGATGCTAACTGATACTGTGAAGTTTGAGTTGAATCTTGAAGAAGAGTAGGAATTCACCAGATATACAAGTGGAAGGAGCAGGATTCTAGGCAAGGAGGAAAGCACATGCCAAGGTATGCAGGTATGTTTTGGTCCAGGGGACCACTTGGGTACATTTTAGTGTACCTGGAGGCATAGGGTGCTTATAGGGGAGTGAGAGGAGATGAGGCCAGGAGGTCGTCATAGTAATACCTCATACTGTCAAAGTACTTACTATGTGCCAGACACTGGGCCAAGCACTTTATATGTATCTTATCATGTAATCTTCAAAACAACACTAAGAGGTTGTTAGTACTATAAGAGGTACTATTATTATCCCTATTTTACAGATAAAGGAAATTGAATTCAGTGAGGGTAAGCAACTCGCCCATGATCACACAACTATGAAGTTGCGATGCTGGGCCTCAAATTCAGCTCTGACTCCAGAGACCGTCTACTTAACCAGTAACAGTTCTACCTTATACATTAAAAAGATGTTTGCTATGACTCAACAACTCCAGTTTCCCAAATACAATAAGAGGACATCATAAAGTTTTCAGGACTACAGTAAAATGAGAAAAAGAAGAACTATAAAATGATTTTTTTCCCATAAAGTTAGAAAACTATTCAATTATTTTGAATTTGTGTTCTTCCTATTTTCTGACTTCAAAATATTTCTTTTGTGAAATTATGTTGATAGAAGTTGACAGTTTTTAAAAAAATATTCTTTTCAGAGTTAAAAACTGGCAATCCCATGACACTTCTCCAAATCTAGGAAATCACTGCTCTAAGCTATGAAGCTATGCTGCCTTATGAAAGGTTGTGTAGGTCATGCTACAAGATTTAAATCTGTCCTGTAAGCAATGGGTATTTAAGTATTTTTAGCAAAAAATTATAAAATGTGCATTTAGAGGGATTACTCTTTTATTAGCATTCTTTTTTTTTTTTTTTTTTTTTGCGGTACACAGGTCTCTCACAGCTGTGGCCTCTCCCGTTGCGGAGCACAGGCTCCGGACGCGCAGGCTCAGCGGCCATGGCTCACGGGCCCAGCTGCTCCGCGGCATGTGGGATCCTCCCGGACCGGGACACGAACCCGTGTCCCCTGCATCGGCAGGCGGATTCTCAACCACTGCGCCACCAGGGAAGCCCCTATTAGCATTCTTTTATTAGCATGAGGATAGACTGGAGGGGGAATGATGAGAGAGAAGACAGGGAGATTAGCTGGAAGGTGATCCTAACAGTCCAACAAAGAGATGATGAGAAACTTGAAGGAAGACTAAGGCAAGAGAATGAAGAGAAGGGGATGGTTTCAAGAGACATCGAAGAGGTAGACTCAGTGGGCCTTGGTAACCAATGAGATATTGGGTGTGCAGGAGAGGGAGAATCTAGGATGAGTCCCAAGTTTCCAACCTACAACCCTTTGAAGGATGGACCCTCCTGCTTAAGATTTTTTATACAAAAAGAAGAGCAGGTTGGTGAGAGGAGACACAGTAAGTTCAGTTCAGACATGTTTTGATTTCAAGGACAATCAGGTGAGCATGATTTTAAAATATTGATTCTATCTTACCAAGCTTCTGAAAAAGAAAATAAAAGATTATCTAATATAGTCATGAAATTTGACAGAGGTTTAAATACTCAAGGCCAAAAATATTTTGCTACATGAAGTAAAAATTTTAGTAAATGTACAAAATTAATCCCAGGCATGGGTGTGGAGCTGTGTCACATGACTACTCTTATATTGTGAGCGCCGTCATACTTCATTGTTAAGATGAGTCAGAGAAACATTAGTAAATTGTAAATTGTTTGGAAGGTTTTTTGGGACCTATTAGAAAGACTAAAATAATGATCACAAAGTGCTTTGAGATCCTCAAATGAAAGATGCTCAGACAAAGACATTATTAATGTTGTCTATAAAGATGTAGAAAGAGGTATCTTTAGTTACCCAGAAAAGCCTGTAGATAAAAGACAATGCTCAGTGACTCGGAAGCAGAAATACCTGATATTACTTCTGAATTCCTATGAGAGTAAATAGTAACAAATCAAGTGCACCCTTTAAAGATATGAACACTTGTGACAACAGCTTCCTAAGGATGGATATTCCTTAACACGATATCCATCTGTGGACAATGAAACTCACATTCTCTCCTCACGCCACCACAATTAAAGGGAAAGAATCTCGACCTGACAATCTGCCCTTCAGTATCTCAGACCTGGGCTGAGGGCAGATCTAGTGACCTCCTCCTGAATAAAAAGGGGAAGGGGATTGGGCAGTAAATTCTGTCCTGGCGAACATCAGCTCGGTAGTAAATCGGAATCCTCTCCGTGCCCTCTTTATTATCACATTCACAGCATGAAGTTATGAGCTTCCTCACAGCTCCCGCTATAAAAATGTGATGGATGGTAGGGAAACCTCAGGGAGTTAATCTATTCTTCCATTAAATTTTACTTTAATTGGTCTGTGAGTCAATCAGAAACGCACTAGACAGTGAGTGAATTAAGAAAGAAAAGAATGAAACAGAAAAAGAGCTTTCTTTTGCAGTTACTATATTATAATGCAGGATTATTCTTCCATTTAAAGAAAAGGGAGACCATTGGTCCATACAAATAATTCCTGGCGCTGTAAAGACAATGAGAGAAAAACAGGCAACCATGAATCCTACTCACTGGTGACATTAATGCATATGACATTTACACACACTCACACATACCCCACCAAGAAAAAGCAGGCTTCTCAGACCCCCTCCACCACCATCACCAGTAATTAGAATGAGAGAGAGAGAGAGAAAGAGAGAGAGCGAATAAACCTGAATTGCTGCCTCTAGGAAAATTAATACAAAGAAAAACAAGCTGTTAAGAATCTCTATCATCAGAAACATAACTGTAGGTACAAAAGAAGGTAGATGCTAAAGACCAAGGATGGATCAGCTGAAGTTTTCATGGGTTCAGTTAGTAAAATGTTTGTGCAGTATTTAAGGCCATAATGGGCTCTGATAAAGATTCTCAGAATCTAATAATGGCCTCTCTGGACTTCTTGTCTAATTAGTGGAATAAGAAGCGAGCCAGCTTGAAACTGAGCATTGCTTGGGATGAGGGAGAGGGAAGAAAAGGCAAAGCTGAAAGAAAAATAAACCAGAGGGAAGGAGAAGAAAAACAAGAGCAGCCAGGGCTTTAAAAACTGCTCCTGAGCTGACAACTGAAGTTTATGCCCTGAAATATATGATAATAAGGTTTTATGGGAGTGAGCCCCAGGGACCCAAATGTCTCTCTGTAAACAACAGACTTCAGGGAAAAGCCAAGGTTTGAGTAATGTACTCAGTCTCTACTCATGATAAAAAAAAAATGGCAAAAAGTAGTGAAGACAGGAAATAACTCCCTTTATTCTAACTGTAGAACCCTGAGTTGCAGCAAATGCCCTCTGAGGGCAAAGACGATTGACAACCAGTGTAGAAATACAGTTGTCCCATGTTAAGACAAGGAATTTAAGCTTCAGCTGCCTCAAAAACCTGAGGTTGTAGGAGAAGAATCTAGTAAAGTGCTGCCTGTCCACCCCTAACACGTGGGTAATATATATGTCCAGAGATATATATATGTCCAGAGACCGAATGGTTTACTGTGCAGTGTAGTTCCAGTGGAATTACTGGAGGGACATTAGCATGACCGAATCCTTGGAGTGCGTACTCTTTTATCTCCAGTGCTGCAAAGGGTTAAGCCTTAATGTGCTGCCTGTTCCCACTGGTCCACATTTCAGGCCAGGTCAGCTAGAGGGATATTACCAGCTGAACTCCATACGTAGTATGATGATTTCCTTTGGAAACTACGGTCAGGTAAAGCTCAAAGGCAGTCTTTTTTTTTTTTTTTTTTGCAGTACGCGGGCCTCTCACTGTTGTGGCTTCTCCCGTTGCGGAGCACAGGCTCCGGACGCGCAGGCTCAGCGGCCATGGCTCATGGGCCCAGCCGCTCTGCGGCATGTGGGATCTTCCCGGACCGGGGCACGAACCCATGTCCCCTGCATAGGCAGGAGGACTCTCAACCACTGTGCCACCAGGGAAGCCCTCAAAGGTAGTCTTAAGCAACAGCTAAATGATCAAAGTCCCTGGTGTACTCTGAGACTACATCACGTTGCCTTTAAAATTCTTCATCCTCAAAGACAACAGCTCTCTCCTCTTCATATAAATGTAAGGCCAAGAGACAGTGAAGTGCTATTTCTATAGGCGTTAATTCCACCTTACATATTAAAAAGGTATTTGTTGTGCCCTAATCACTCAGGTCCAGAATCATAAGGGACCTTGTTTCTTGGTGGGAGGCTGTAGTGTGAAAGGTTACTTAGTCATCACTAGCCTCTAGCGATGCTGGAACACTACACATGGGGCTCCTCAAACAGGAAGTCAAAGCCAGGCCTGACCCCTGGATGAACTCAGTGCATTTTCAGGCAAGAGGCCTGATGAATGTCCAGGGACAGTACTGCTCTGTGCCTCTGTGTCCGTATGTATGTGTTTACTCCTCCGTGTGCATGTGTGGAGGTGGGTGGTACTGAAGGGAAGGAGGGTGTGAAGGTTCTGGATAATTATGAAAATTAGATCCTTTACAGCAGGCTTCAAGCTCAATTTGGGCTGACAGCTCATGAACAGATTATCTGAAGTCTTAATAGGCCAATGCTGGTTCAATAGCTGTATGGTTAAATCATGCACATTTGTGCCACAGCTGACACAGAAAGCAGACCCACATGCCTCAGAGGGATCATGTAGATGAGTCTATATTTAACATTCTTTCTCTCTGGGGAAGGCCAAACAAAGCGAAACAAAACACATCTAACATCATGCCTACGATTTTTGCCAGCCAAGGAAATATTTTAATATTCTTTTTGCTGCAAAACATCTAGTAGTAGAAATGATACCTGATTAATAAAGCCATTCTAACTATGTTTAATATTGATGTCTTTCCAAAGCATTTCTGAATCCAGCAGTAAGAGATATTATGTTCTAAACTGCTTATATTCAAAACCAGCTGGCTGGGTCAGGGTGGGCAATTTTTTTCTACTTTCTAGTTACCTGTCCCCAAAGCACAGACCCTCCTGCTTCCCGTACTCTGGTGGTAGCTTTGTAAAATGATGTCAAGATATCCAGTCCCCTGACACATCCTGAATTCTCCAAGAATGTGTTTCCTGAACATGCCTGATAATGGGCTTAGTACTAAAGGCGTTAATGAGGTTGGGTACAGCAGCATTTCCTGCTTAGAGGAGGAAAGAGTTCAACATTAGAAGCATTTGCTTCTTATTTTTCTCTGTGTTTGCAGTAACAGCACCTCACAGCTTCGCTGTGTGGGGGAAGGGGTAGAGCAGTATCGCTAACCTGCTTGGCATCTGGCTTCCAGCAGGGAGAGAGGCTCATCCACCTCACCCCTCAGGCTTCTTTAACTGAATTAGCCGTATTAAGTGCCTTGGTAGCCCAGGGAATGAATGTCGTCGATCAGTGCCTGGGAAGGCATGTTTGGAGGGTATAATTCTGGCGGAGGAGAATGGACTCCCCAGCACATGGGCCTAAACTGCAGAGTAACAGAGCCCTAAATCTCCAGTTGCAGATTTACAGCCTCCATTCTCCTTCTTTACTGCAAATACAATCCGGCAGTAATGGTCTAACACAGAAACACCATCACCAACTGGCTGATGGCGCGCATAAAAGCAATGTCAACCAAAAACTATGAGTTTATAAAAGGGAACAAACCCTCAACAGTGACAAGAACATGAAACCCATTAACAATTTAAACACTCTCCATTTTTTATTTCCTACCTTGGAGCTATTATTGCTGATAGAAAGCTTCTCAGTGGAGTTAACCACTGCAAGGGAAGGTTAGAAGCTAGCTTAACTCCTAAGACAAGAGGTTATGTGGTTTGAACCATTTGATGGTGTGGTTTGAACCTTTGCTAATAAGAATGACACCTGGTAACTTGTAGCGCAAAAGGTCTCAGAAAATGGCAGGTGTGATAGGATCTCCCCTAGTAGGCCTATCAAATTATTCTCAGGGATCACACAGAATAAATATGGTTGGGACTTGCTGGTCTACTGAACATGCTAAGATCTGGGCCTGTACTGTAGAAGGAATGATAGAATGTTTTGTGGAGGAACTTCTGTAAAAACCAAGGATCAGATCTTGGCTTTATGATATTCGGTGTTTATATGAGGTTTAATTTCAGTGATAGCTCTAATCCCTTGAAGGGACATTGCCACCAGAATATTTCTACTTTGTGAATTGACTCTACCTGGCCTATGATGTAAAATATAACTTGTCACACACTATTACCTTCAGTCTTTAGGTAATCAGGTACAAAGATTATAACTAATTTGCCCAACTTAACTACAGGACTCTCCCATTAAGAAAATATTACTATGGAATTCTCTGAGGAAAAATGCTTGAGCAAGCCATCTTCTCCCCCACTCCTCCCAACCAGTGAAAATGAAGATAGGACCTTAAGGAGATACATAAACTCATCATACATAAGCTCATCACTGGGTGATTCACCCCAAAACAAAGATTCTTCCTTCTGTTCTTTAAATGACAAACCCAGTGGCAATAACAAAGTCATTCCTTTTGTAATTTTGAGCTTTGTGTGTGTGTAATTTGGTAAACAATTCATCTTTTAGAAACAGGATTGTAGCATTAAAAAGGAAAGAAACCAGGGTTTCCCTGGTGGCGCGGTGGTTGAGAGTCCGCCTGCCGATGCAAGGGACACGGGTTCGTGCCCCGGTCCGGGAAGATCCCACATGCCATGGAGCGGCTGGGCCCGTGAGCCATGGTTGCTGAGCCTGTGCGTCCAGAGCCTGTGCTCCGCAACGGGAGAGGCCACAACAGTGAGAGGCCTGCGTACCGCAAAAAAAAAAAAAGGAAAAAACCTTGTTTTTCCAAAGAAAAAAAAAGACTATGTTGAATATGTCTACATATATTCACACAAATAGTGCCAATCTTGATTTACATATATTGTGCTGATTATTTGAGTAATTTAACATAAAATTTAATCTGTACTAATGGGCCTGGGGAAGTATGAATAAAACTGAGGAATAAATAATTATTTTGCAGTAAAATGAATACCATCAATATATATAAAAACACCAGTTTCAGTGATGCACAAGTATTATATTGTAAGAATTTTCCCATATTTTTGGCACTTTAGAAATGCATTCCCTCACAAAGGAATATCAACCTACTGCAGGCTCTCTTAACCTGGGCTAGTTTTAAGAAAGGGATCATTTCATACTGCTTTTGCTACATGTACATAGATATTGAACCGAGCAGACATTGCACCTGTTGGTCTTAAGTGTCTCCTCCTCCAAGGAAAAGACATTGAGGAGAAGGAAAATAAGAGAAGTTAAATAAAAGACAAGAAACAAGGAACTAACAAAATAAAAGTTATTTTTCCTCCCAGTGGGCAAGAAAATCAAGCTACATTAATTTTCATTATAACAGTGTTAGAAAATGCTTAGCCTTAATGCCTGATAATAACCAGAGCTAATACGGTTCTGCTTTCAGTTTGGGTAATGCTTAGGAAGTAGCAGGCTGCATGGCAGCTTTCTGGACCTATACAATCAACCCCAATGAAGCCTTTTCTCTAGCTTGAGTCATAACCATAAATACCACCCCATCCCCACATTCCAGTAACAAAGTCCTTCCTTCCTCCCATGCCCCTAAACAAAGGGGACAACAGTGTGTTCGGTGGGAACATCTTGAAATAAGATATCACTCCCCAAATGGAAGGAAGTCACAGGGGAGATTGACGCCATAAAGGCAGTTCCATCTTATTGAAACGCCAGCAGATGGGGTCATAAACATTTCCTTCTCCCCTTGCTAACAGCCACCAAGTCAGCTTCATCTTTATCTTTATCTTTATCTTCCTGTCAGGTCATAAATACCTCTCACTCAAGCCTCACACACAGCTGGGCCATGCCAGGCAAGTTTACTTCCTGTTAAGGGTTCATTTCAGCAAACATTTAGAAGTAGGTGGGGGGAAGAAAACTGAAAACTCTGCTGATGATACAGTGCAGTATTACAGTGCAGTAAAGGAACTTGGGAACCTCAAAGAAGGGCTTGGTCAGACTAAGAAATGACCAAACTGCTTAGCAAAAAGCATGAAGATCCACTTAGAAGAAGATACTTTCATAGGGAAAATGGCTCAAGTAATTAGCTAAAAATTATACTTGTTACAAACAAACAGAAGAGCTGAATAGTGTCAGTGGCTTCTGCTCTTTGTTCTAGAACCTCTAAAGTGCTGCATGGGTTCTTTCCATTTGTTCATGGGTCTGGAACCTGGACCATAATCACACACGATGGGAACAGGAGATTTCCAGGAGTAGTAACTCAATACAAGTCCTTGCTTAGTCAGAGGTTGGAGAAAGAATGTACCCCTTTTACTTACAGAAGTTGGGTACCTGGGAAAGGACTGACCTTCTGACCTTCCTTCATTCCTGGGGAGCAGTTTTATGCTTGGGAAGCCATCTGCCTGAGGGACTCTTAGCAGCTTCAAAATTGTGGAATCTAAAATGGTAGAAGCCTGGAAGATAGCGGGTATCTTCCTCCTCAACTTGACTGGAGCAATTGCCCCTCCTGAATTTCTGGGGTATCTGTGCTCTTCAAAAGTGACTGTCATCTTTATAAAACACAACCAGCAATCTGATTTTGAAAAAGCAGCATTTTAATGAACATTTTCTGATGAAACAGTAAAGTCTTCTTAAATAAGAATGATGTTTCTTGCTCAGATTGGAGTTGGGTAAAAGTGCCTTCATTATGCTTTGAGAATGGCTGCTCTGTGTAACTTAGATACTGTGTAACTTAAAGAGAGAAAAATGAAGCTGGCACTAATAAGTTTTCTATAAGAGTTATAGCAAATGGGTTTGACTCCCAGCCCTGACACTTCACTAGCTGTGTAACCTTGGGAAAGTTACTTAATCTCTGTGCCTCAGTCCTCTCATCTACAAAATGGGTACAATAACATCCCCCCTCCACCTTTTAAATTGTTGCTTTATTTTCACTGAAATCTATTTTAAAATAATATTTTAAGTTCATCTCATAAACTTCTTTCTTATACACTGAATTTCATAGCTTTCCTATTTTATTCCATTTCAGCATCTTTTCTTTCATTGTATCTACATTATTTTCCTTCATATTCCCTTTCTCATTGGGTTTTTTGTTTTTTTTTTGCAGTACGCGGGCCTCTCACCACTGTGGCCTCTCCCGTTGCGGAGGACAGGCTCCGGACGCGCAGGCTCAGCGGCCATGGCTCACGGGCCCAGCCGCTCCGCGGCATGTGGGATCCTCCCGGACCGGGGCACGAACCCGTGTCTCCTACATCGGCAGGTGGACTCTCAACCACTGCGCCACCAGGGAAGCCCTCTCATTGGGTTTTACAAAGATAAACTAAATTAACCTATGTAACTTACTTAGAACAGAACATGGCACATTGTAGGAGCTACTGTGTTAACTTGAATATGAAATGGAAGGCCTACGTAATTTAGTCATCTGGATGGCATCTAAAGCAAAGGATATTGGTCACATTCTTAAAAAGCTTCAATTAGGCTGAACATTAGGCCTCAGACTGGCATTCAGGGTTTTCCATAAATGTGGCTGATTTGCTTTACAGTTCTCTCTCTTCATCTTCCTACAAGTAAGGAACCCCTGACAGACTGGACTACTTGGTGTTTCCTGAGCACATCCTGCATTTTCCCACCCCTACACCTTTGTACATGTAGCCGCTTCACTCTGAAGTTCGCCACTCCCACTTTTATCCTCCCCCATCTCTACCTACTGAAATCACAGAACCGCAGAGTTTCTCTCATTCAGACGATTACTTTTCTATTTTTCTATCCATCCAAGACCTGACTCAAATGCAGCTACTTCCTGAATTATGGAGTTTTAGAGCTGGAAGAGCTTAGAGACCAAATGGACTAATTTCTTTTATTAGGGCTGGAAGAGGTTAAATGATTTGCCTAAAGACACCAAATTACAGCTCAGACTACAACTGGGGACTCCTGACTGTGCAGAGATCTCTGAGAGCAAATCACGGAGCCTCTTGCTCCTCCTCATCACTCTGATCTTTTTTTTTTTTTTTGGCGGTACCGTGCAGCATGTGGGATCTTAGTCCCCCAACCAGGGATCAAACCTGCACCCACTGCAGCAGAAGCACAGATTCTTAACTACTGCACCACCAGGAAAGTCCCCTCATCACTCTGATCTTAACCTGCCTGGTCTTCTTGTAGTTGTTACAGCACCCAAGCCTTATCACATAATCTCTTGAATTGCAGTTATTTGGGTACATGTCTTATCACTCACCATGTCTCATGTACCTTTGACACCTCCATTTCTATCCCCAGAGGGCTTAGAACAGAGCCTATAACTAGGAGGTACTTAGTATTTGAATTAATGTATGAATGAATGCTCAAAAGGAAGGAGCTGAACACCCTTTTCATCGCACTGACTCATCTCTCATAGTCTCAAAGTTCTTGCTACTCCAGCTATCTGAACAGAACTATCAATTCCAGGGCACAGTAAATAAATACTTCTCTATCTGTAGAAAAGTTAGTGTAAATTGTGTCATTATATCTTATACATATGCACTAATTCACTTGCCTGACAAAAGTTTCTGAGCATTCATGTGCATTTCACTATGAGGTATGCACAGGAGATCTTGGGCTGATAATTTACCAAAGAAGTAGGAGACCAAACCTGCCTTCCGATTGGTTGCAATCCATTGGGAAGAACTATATATGACACAACTAGAGATCTATTAACTGAGCACCTTGAAAGCACATATGTGAAAATTAAGGCAATGGCACGACAAAGAGGTACAGAAAGGCTAGGGAGTAGTAGTTATCAGAGGAAGCTGCTGATATCATGTAGCATGTCTTATGCTGTCTTTTTTATGGGCCTCCAATTTGCAAACTAAGCCCAACACTTCTGATTTGTTTCTCTTTGTCACTCATTTTCTTTACTCAAAGATTTAAGAGTAACCTTCCTTTCCTTCCCTATAAAAGTTTTGGTTGCTGACCAAGGTTTGACTAAATACCATTACATGTGTACTTTTCCAGCTGGGAACAGTAATAGTAACAATGTGTGAACCGTTAAAAAAATTTCAAAGTGCTTTTATATGTCTCTTTCCATCCTTTTTTTTTTTTTCCAACAAACTCAGGACGGAAGTGTCAAGTGCAAACTATATGCCATAGATGTATAGCAGCTATACATCTATTTTGCAACTTTATTCTACTTTATTTCTGGAATTTCTCTTCATGAATTTTCCCAAAGGAAGAAAGGCATATCTCTATTACAATACCCTGCTTATTTTCTTAATCACACTAATCACAATCTAATTATTTTATTTAGTGGTTTACTTCCTTATTACTAGTCTCCCCAATAGAAAGTAAAACCCCACGAGGACAGGAATCTCATCTATCTTGTTCTTTCATTGTAGGCACTGGACAAGAAATCGCTGAATAAACAAACAAATGAATGATCAACAATACTATTTCTGTTAAGGCAAATAGGTCATAATGATGAAAGAGGCCAATGAACAGACCTCTTAGTGTAGGACTGATTAGCTCTAGTTTACCCATTTGTCTTCCAGGAAGGATGATGGGCTACAGAAAAACAAGTAGTTCTCTTAGTTTTTAGTTTTGCCAATCATCCACCAAATAATTATTGAATGTTTTCTCTGCATAGGGTACTGCATTAAGAACTGTAGGCAATAAGAAGTTTAAGATATAATCCTTGTCCCCAAGGATCCCATGTGATTACAGCAATACAATGGTAATATAAGACAGCAAAGACAAATTTGGAATAAGTGATGCAGACAACATTTGTTCTCAGTCAGAGAAGGAGAAAGTGCCTTAGATTGGTGTGGTCGGGAAGGGCTGCCTGGGTGGGGGCGGATTTTGAGTTGAAGATAAATTGAGTTTCCATCAATGCAAAGGGTTCACTAGAAGGCCTTTAAAATAAAATCCTGTAACTTCAATATGCCTCAACATATCCCACAGTTAGGTATGTTTAATTAAATAATGGAAATACTTTGAGGTCCTCCAACAGACAGTAGCTTGTCAATGCAAAACAGCGCTATTAGACTGTTGGGCTGGCCCCCATAGCAGGTTTTTAATGGCTTTATGTATGTTTAATCACACTTCTTTGGTTTGTCCTCTCAGCTTCAGTCCCATAAGAATTTAAAAGGTCAAGTTTCAAAAGCCTAAAAAAGTGATTTAGAATAGAAATGTCAACTTAACCTTAACCACAGCTAAACTAATGCTATAAAAGTATTGAAAATTGTACCTCGTATAAAATACATGAGTGAAAGAAGAATATTAAAACTTTTTCATTCTTTTCTGAGGTTATATTTTAAAAACAGAATTTCAGTAAAACTAAAAAAAAAGATAATTTGAATTTTACTAAAAATTATGGCTCACCGATAACTGTTGACACATATTGCTTATCTGGGAGAGCACAGAGGCCCCATAAGCGAGTGAGAAAGGAGACTAGGTAGACCTAATAGCATGGAAAGGGAGCAATCTTTTGAAAATGACATAGATTTGTTATAGCTCTGAAGGGTAAGGCAGGGCCTGAGGAGCACTTTCTGCAGCTTGCTGGTTGGAGCTGTTGCTTTTTACCTGAAGCATCCTATCCAGAGCCTCTCACCTTCATTCACACTTCCATTTAAATATCTCTTGCCTTTTCTCACAAACGCATTCCTTGATTACAATTTTATGTTTTATATTAAAACAACTCCAAATTGTTACAATCTATTATGGTTTATAATATAAACCATATTCTTTTTCCTGCCCTGGAAAGAGATGATTTTTTAAACTGACCCCTTTCGCTAACAGAAAAGTCAGAAATTAGCCAAAATAAGTGATTCTCTCCTTAAAAAAAATGGTTTTGTGGTATTATTATTTAAAATCACAATTGTGTATTTTTATAATCATCTCTGTTATATAACTCCATCTATCAGGAATTATAGTTCCATTTCTGATATTTCCACACCTGCAGATATATAGGAGATTAAAAAGTGGATTAAGGGGCTTCCCTGGTGGCGCAGTGGTTGAGAGTCCGCCTGCCGATGCAGGGGACACGGGTTCGTGCCCCAGTCCGGGAAGATCCCACATGCCGCGGAGTGGCTGGGTCCGAGAGCCATGGCCGCTAAGCCTGTGCGTCCGGAGCCTGTGCTCCACATTGGGAGAGGCCACAACAGTGAGAGGCCCGCGTACCGCAAAAAAAAAAAAAAAAAGTGGATTAAGAAATGTCACCATAAAGCAAGCAAAGTCCTGAGGGAGACGGCCTGGGTGACAAGTGACTTAGTATAAACGGAAGGTGCCAAATAGTAATAAAACCAAAATGGGGAATCATGAAAATAAAATAACTGTGTATTAAAAATATATTTGGACCAGTTCCTCTGTGCTGGCGTTTTGTAATGTTAACTGTTTAAACCTGCTTAAAATGAGAGCTTTGAGTTCTCAAAATCCTTTAATTCGGTTAAACATCCGCTCCCCTGAAAGGGCTCCACAGAATCCCATAAAACATTATTTATCTGTGTGCATTAACTGCACGATACTGTAATTTCCAGAATAAATGCTGGGTGTAAATTGTTGTTCATGTTGGATCCTGACTGTCTTTACGAGAAACAAAGTGAAAACGGAATTGTCATAGCTTTATTTCTTCCGTTAAAGTCTATCCTGCAGCAGGAAACATGCCTAGTGCAGTTTCTTAATGAACACTTATAAAGCCTGTTGGTTAAAACCAAGTATATAGAATCACCTCCAAGTGTATACCCTCTTTTATTCCACATTCTTTTCACTTAAATCAAGTTAAATTAAAGTGAAAGTAGCACCATTCACATTACTATAGTTAAGGGTCGGTCAGCATTTTTATGCAAAGCCTGCTGTCAGAAGTTTATAACTTGGAAGGGACAAGGAGAAAATTTTTAAAAACCCAAAACTTTAATACAAAGGAGCTTGGCCTGGAAATGAATTTTTATTTATCTTTAATGACTTTTAGAAGTCCATCTTGGCCAAAAGATATAGACATCCTAGTAATTTAAGACATCTGGTTGGTATTTTCTTGGTTTAAAAAAAAAAAAAAGAGCTTTCAAAGGCATTCCAGCTACAAAATTGATTAAAACATGAAATTGTCTATGTGCTTGAATTTTCTAAAGAATATTAAATATTAGAAATTCCACCGTATCACCTTCCCACTTCCTGCCACACACACAAAGCACAAATAGTGTCCCCCAACCCACTTTTTTTTGCAAACTCAAGCAAGGGGAAGTTAGCAGGGTTTCAAAGTCAAATGGGGTAGGGCTATGTAAAAATTTCAAAATTCTCTTTTTGACTCTTTCCCTGAACACTTGGTAATTTTTTCCTTCCAAAACACTGTTGCTAAATTCTAAACAAGAGCACAGTCTTTCACTGCATTCATAAAGCATTCATTTACCATTTCTTCTGGAAAAAAATAACTGCACAGATTTTAAGCCCAAGAATTTACTGTGCCTGTGCAGCAGCTGCTCTTACCTGATAAAACTGTGATGATTCTTTCTAAGCGATTATGACTTATCAGGTCAGTGACCAACAAACTATAAAATAGATTCTAACAGCCCCCAAAGGGTTGGCACAGACTCTTGAGTAAATAATATATATAAGAGAGAATGGAAGAGAGAGAAAAAGAAACAGAAAGAGAGAGAGAGAGAAGAACTCACTTACGAGTGACCTAGTTGGTTTGTGTAGTTGATATAGGACAGGAAGACAGGACTCTTGATTTTAATCCTGGTTTTCTCACTCAGCAACGCTTCTTAAGACCAAGAGTCAGATAAGGAGGCGGCACTGTTTTCAGCAAGGGCAGAGGCCCCATTACAACTCTATAGGTATATGCCGTCTTGCCCTGGGTTTGATATAAGCCACAAACTAGTTGTTACTTTGCCTGTATTTTTACATGTAGCTGAAAAGACAGCCACTGACTCATGGGAAAATCTACCAATCCTTATAATAAGCTCTTAAAGAAGGAATATGAGAATGAGCATTATCATTTTTGTGTCTTGTTCTACTTAAGGCCTTAATGAATAGAAGAACTGCTATTCAAATAAGTTTACATTGGATTTAAAGGAAGTCAAGGAAACTTTAACAAAGAAATTAGGATATCATGATAAAATGACCAAAGCTCTAAGACAGTACGTGTGTGCAAGGGTACACATCTGTGTGTGTAAAGATCCAGTCACTTACAACCACAGCCAATATGAGGGAGGAACTTTGATTTACATACTGTACTTAAGTCAAGTTTTCCTAATTGTATGAGCTTCCCTGGAGGTCTCTGCTGCTTTCTTGCTGGAGTAGATGCTATAGAACTTCTCTGTGGTTTAACGGCATGGTAAGAGTTGTATTTGCCTTTCAGATCTTGAAAACTGGGTACAAATTGTTGCTTAGGTTTTAAGACCACAAATTGAGTGGCATCATTCTGGTCCCCGGTAGGGACATATCACTCTGGTCACTCCTCACTTAAAGAAATGCAACTTGCTGCACACCCTAACAAAGAGTAGTCCCCGCTTGCCACAACTAGAGAAAGCCCGCACACAGCAACGAAGACCCAGTGAAGCCAAAAATAAATTTAAAAAAAAAAAAAAAGAAAGAAATGCAACTTGAAGTAAGCATGATAAGTTTCAGGTTCTGAGTTGTCCTATCACTAAAGGGAGGGCTCTGAATCTTTACCTCTCTGGAGATTTACAAGGTCAGAGAAGAAAAGAGAGGCTTGAGGCTGAAGCACGGATGATATGGTTCCTGCAAGTCCAATGGGACTGTTGTGAGTCTAAGTCTAAAAACTTTAAGGACTGTACTATTTTTTCTGGGACAGAACTTGGGTCTTCAAGCTGGCAAGGCCAAGAATGAAAGAGTGTGGGGAGGGAGAGGGAGGAAGGAAAGATAAATGTAAGAACTAAGATGGTTTTCCAGAGATGAGTGTGGGATGTTTGCCAAACAACCAACACTGCTCTTGACTCAAGACGGTGCTAGCAGTTTTATGAGCAATGGCTTCATTTCCCTCTAAAATTACACAAGTGGCATTTCTTGGTGTGATTTTATAGAGATCATATTATGGTGGTTGTTTTCTCTAAGGGGACCCAAATTAGGGATGGGTTAGGATGGCTTCAGGAGACTTCTCTTAGGCGTAGGTGCTGGACTCATCTCTCCCCACCTAACCGGGACCCCGCTGTGTTCTGTAACGAGTCCTCTTCTTCTAAATGACTGTGGAAGGGACCAGGGCCAATGCTGCCTCACACCTTCCCTATCTCCCCGTGAGAGACCAAGAGATATGTTGGCTGCCACCAAAGGGAGGCAAAGGAGCCAAGTTCAGATAAACTTCTGATAAAGTGCCATAGCAAACCCCCTATCAGAAGGTAGGAAAGGTCACACAGTAAAAAAAAATAATAAGAAAATATAACTGCTTTCTTATGAGGAAAATATTATGAGTTCTTCCCCTTTTCAGCTTTTATGGAAGGAGATTCTGCCAGTTCCTTCAGAAAAAAATAAGAAAAAGTAGTTTTAAAATGAGATTATGCACCTTCAGGGTGCCATTAGGAAGTTTTACTGTACTGAGATGACATGAAAGCTCTGGAATTAATATCCCAGAGATGCTTCAAACCTGCAATAGCAATTATTGTACTACGTGTCCCTGGATAAATAATAGGGCCATTCAACTAATTAGCTTCAATGATTTCAGCTCCCTGTAAATTCTCTCTCACTCAGCTATAAAAATAATACTAGAAAAACTTTTGGTAAGAGAAACTTCTTTCAGGAAATGTTTTCTTTTCTTTTTTTCCCCCTTCAGTTTATGACGCACATTGTGTAAAGTAATTTTCATTCCTAATCACAAAGCTAGAAGGGTATATACAAAATTTGCACATTATTAATTGCTATTTGCTGCTACTGAACATACCGATTTAACTGTCTAATTCATGTGTCCCATGTAAGATACAAACACTTTGAGAAATTTCGTTTCTTGATACACAGTATAAGCAATCGGGTGTGCACGGACAGTTTGAACCCTAAGTGCACATTACATATTTGTATGATTAAAGATAAAAGCAAGAATTACTTATATCCACATTTCATTATATTATCACTGTTATTTCAGACAATTTTGACAACATGCTAGCCTTCTGATGGTGCTCATGGAACATTAATTCATTTTTTCATATTTACTGAGTGCCTATATGTAAGACATAAAGTTCCTTCTGCACTTTTTCTTGGAAGAAAAGTAGATTTAAACTTGGTATCATACATCCTTAAAGTGACAAGAGTTCCCCTATTCTTCTGTCCACAAGAAATACCAGTAAATTCCATAAATTCAAAACAATAAGAATGTGAACTTCAATAATGCAAGCAACTAATTCTAGCATCATCAGCAATTGTCTGAAAAATCTATGATACGACCTCAAGAGACCTGAATTTTCTTAAAGCTTCAGGCTATGTTTCGTTTTGCTTGTTCCTTTGGGTAAGCAGTTGAGATTTCTTCTTTCCCTTTCATGGAAATTTCTATACACATTGAAATGAACCAGAAGCTCCTCCCGGGATGGTCTGGTACTCCCCCTTCAAGTGCTGAAAGTCATCATAGCAGAGGGACCTAGTGAGAGTCAGATGGTGATAAGCTTCGTCCTTGGTGAAGAAATGAAGAGGAAAAGAGTCTGAAACTTCTTCTTGGGCTTATCTTGTCTTTAATTAACAGAATATAATTAAAATTAAAGCCAGACAAAATGACTGGATCTTAAATCAGAATTATGTCTAACAGTAGAGACTGCAGTCATCTGTTTGTACTCATTAGAGGTGACCTACACTACTTTGTGGGTCTCCCATTTTGCTCCACTACTTATAGGCAAGTTCTTTTTAATTTCTTAGCTACATAAGAAAGGTTTTTCTTCTTTCCGTACCAATACTTACTAAATATATATATAAAGACAGATGTACTGAACATTAGGATGAAGAATACAGTAATAGATGAAAAAAATCATGACCATCCTCTGAAGCATTATGTAATTATTAAATTCAAAACAATTCCCCTAAAATTGATAATTATGTAATCTGGCAGAGACCAAACTTCCAGTCAAAAAGTTGAATATTAAAAATGTCCCTAGCTTAACCAAAATGTGGCCAGAGATTAAACTTTTTATTATACAACTATCCCATGTTATTCATACATTCTAGTCCCCCCCTTCTCAAAGTCTACACCCTAAGAGCTACCTGGAGGTTCGTGATATCAACCCCCATAATTTTTCCTTTGAAGAGATCTGCAGCCTCAGCTTATGAGAAATGCAGTCGGTTCACCCTAGGAGAATATCAGTCATAACGTTTGTTTTGGAAATCTATTTTACCCAATATTTCTCAATGAAATAAATTGTATAAATGAAATAAAACTGACACCGCAATATTTACTAAATCTCTACCATCTGCTCTCTGTTTAACACTCTTGACTACCACTGGTTTCCCCTTGTTCAGTTTAGCAGGCAAAAGAGCAAAGGAAAAAGGCTTCTGCAAAGAATGCATTTTAAAATCAATAAAAATAAGATTATAAAATAGTCAGGTTTAGCATGGTTTCCTCCTTACTTATTACTCCTATGCATTTGTCACTTCCTTCATACCCGTGTATATTCTTCAGTTTACCAAAATGTGTGTGTGTGTGTGTGTGTGTGTGTGTGTGTGTGTATGTGTTAGGAGTTCGTACATGAAACTAGGTCAAGAAAGTCCAGAGAGTAGAGGAAGAGAGAAAAATTCAACTAAATCAATCTCATATAAACAATGGTCTGATATTACATGATGAAAATGAAAATAAAAACTGTGAAAATAATTAACGTTCACAGTTGAAAATGACTATCAATGAGAACTGAATATTTAAAGATGAAGACACTTAGCAAAAAGAATAAAATTTTCAATATCAATTGTACACATAAAAGGAAATAAAAATATTTCAAAGTCCCATAACAGTGTATTTTTCTTTCAGTCTGTGGCATTATACAGTCATACATTTTTTGCATTGACAATGAAGGCAACTAGACCTCCACCAGCATCCCAGGGCTCCTACTTTTCAGGACAGCTGTAAGGCAGTGTTCTCAAAGCCTCATGAAGAGAAACTCCCCTGTACTCTTTGGAGACGCTTTGATTCATGGAAGAGCAGGACTGATCTGAGCAGTTCTCGGTGCTCAGACGTCTCCTAAAGGACAATGCCTCTGATACAAGGGAAGGAGGGTAAAAATGGGACAGGAGGCTCTGAAGTCTCCTCTGGCAATTGAAGATGGGGAAGGAAGGAGCCAAGCTATAAATAAAAAACATTTCTAGAAATGGTATGTGGTTGATGCATTATTAATGCATTATTAATGATTGTGAAATATATCTCATTATTAATTATTAATGATTGTGAAATATATCTCAATACAGAAAGGAGAGTGGCCACATCTCAAGATGGAATAGAGCCAGTATCACAAGACACTTGGTCCAAACACTGCTGGTACTCTTATGATTTAAGAAGGATTCAAAATACTCCCTAAAGTCAAAGAGAGTTTTAGTAAGTGTTCATAAGTCTACTTGATTAAGCACAGGGATGATAGTAAAGAACTGACATGCAATAAAGGGATGAAAAAACACTGAATGCTATTTTGATAATCTCAATTTTTTAAAGCTACCAACAACTGTATGAAAACCTAGCATATTGCAGTTTAAAAAATATTTTATTGTTTTTAAAAATCTCTATCTTAAAACATTTTAAAACAAGTCTCATTGCCTACTGAATTTGGAAAGTATCGTAGCTTGTTGCAGGTCATAGAACTCAAGGATTCCTGACTTAACATTCCCTGTTTTAACCACTAGCTGTACTTTCTGTTAACACATTCTGGGGCTCAAAACTGTTTGCCTTTTCGTATTTACTTGCACTTGCAAATATGTATCCAAACAGTAGCTAGACATTTTTGTACAAACAAAAATCTTATATGTAGAGTTATATAAGAAGTTACCATAATTAGAGCAGTAATGCAGATATGGGTAAAGATGATGAAAACAGATCACAGATGGTCACAAACTTAAGATTTATAACTTCAAAATGTAGTTTCATTTAGATGGACATATTTGTGGTACATCCATGGACATTCATAACATTTGTTGGGAAGTCATGAGGGAGGGAGAGGAGTAGTAGGTTAATATACTCTTTTTCTTTTCTTTTCTTTTCTTTTCTTTTTTTTTTTTTTTTTTTTGCTATCTAGATGGGAGATTTAGTCCTGCTGCCTGAATTTGAGGGTCTCTACACTGCTCATCTGAACAATCAATTTTTACTGCTGTAGAAGATAATAATGGTAATAACACTATAGAAGAAAACTACCATGACCCATAACTGTAACTTATTACAGTCTTTTTAAAAATAACTGTAGTGCATGAAGCTTCTTCATTTCTTGAAGCAGAAAAGGAGCTGACAGTTGGAGCCTCTGAGGCTGTCTATATATCCTGAATGTGTGCAAGAGGCTGATGTGCTCACAAAGGAAGGGCTGCTTTGGGTGTGGGCTCCGTGGATGAGAAAAGTGACCCAACACCAGAAATTTGCTGACGATAGTCACCTTCTGGTCTGCCTATCTTCTTACACCAAGTGCCAGCAAAAAGCTCTGTCAGAGTGACATGCTAGTGCTTTATCATCCTACACCAAGAAAGCCAGGATTCTTGGCCAGTTAGAGTGATGCTCTAATGCAGTAACTCATCGGTATTCCCACCAGGACTGTCTTCTATGGTGCTTTTGATACTGAAATTTCAAAGATCTCTGTTCCCCGAGTAAAAACCATAAACAAAATCTCCTATAAAGCCCAATACCTTCTTCTATTGCATTTATCAGAAAGGATGCAAAATATAAAGCTTTATTTCATCCTAGTGCGCTGATTTCCGCATGCTTAACAAGAACTCACCTGGTTTCTATATTAGGTGAAAGAATTGCCCTTGTAAGACAAATTATATTCCAGACACTTTCAAATGAAGTGGATTCACCAAGCACACCGTTTATCTTCAGGTCTGGAAGCCTTCCTTAAAGCATGACTTTGCAACAAAGGAGTTTTAATGCCACTCCACTCTGTAATGCACTGCATACTAACAAGATTTATACACATTACTGGTGCCGTTAAGGAAACTTGAATGACTTGCAGTTTCTCTAGATGAGATTAAAAAAAGGTCTTAAAAAGGGTGCGCAGCATACAAATGAAATCAGATTACATTAGAAGTTGTTTAAAAGTACAAGCATAATACGGCTTGTGTACCAGCCAGGGAACACACAGCAAAGATTTGTTTTACTTCTCTTAGACAGCCATTCTACAGTCACTGAACATATATAACCATAAAGTTACAGCTGCTTTTAAAATGTCACTTAGGGACAAACTGTATAGATGGGAAATTAGATAGTACTGAATGGTTTCAGAAAAGGACTAGCCCTATACCCAATAGCCAGCTCTGCATTCATGAGAAATCATAAAATATTCCTCATCACTAACCCATATGCTTTCACATGTAGATACATACATCTACAATGTGATCCAAATGATTTCTCAGAGTAAGAGTGATTAACTAACACTTTCCAAAATATTCGTAAAATTGAGTCTAGTTACCTAGTATGAAAATTGAGAAAAATGAGGTAGGTGAAGTTTGGGAGATAATTAAAAATTTAGGCTAAAATGGGAGATGCTACAGAGCATGCTGCAGAAATGACTCAAGCTAGGGTTTCCAGTTAAATACGCTAAGGACAAGGCAATATACTTTTAGTAGGCTGAATAAAATGTAGAATAACCTGCATTAAAAGAGCACATAACAGTGTCAAACCTTTAAGCTTCTATCCAGAGGATTTGCAATAAAATGAAATCATTAGGCAAAGAGTGGTCACTGCTATGATGAGGAGAAAAAATAACTCAAAATTCTCATATCTGTTATTATATTAGAAGAGTCCACTTTCTTCTCTACATAATAACATTGGGCATTAAAGAGCCATTATGCATACCTTATTATTATTTATGAAATTACAAGTACACATTGTGTCTGATAACTCATCTCTCTGTATTAAATAGGAACATACATTTTTTTAAATGTCTGTCTTTTACAATGTGCTAGGTAACAGCTTTCCATAGCATAATCATGAAGGCATTATATAATGTGCTTTATAAGAAGTTATTAAAGCTTATGACTACAGCAACATAAACCTAATATAAATATGAATAAAGCATTTAGGAATGGTATTTTCACTCAGACTGCTACTTATATAATTTGTAGCGATACAATTATCATAGAAGACATACCACATTTACAGAAAAAGCCGTTTCCATGAACGTTAGTAAAAATCTTATAACGTAGCTATTTTTTTTTTAGCAATTTCACAAAACCCATGCCTTTAAAAACATGAGAAGAATCCACAATGCCACCTACAGCATTCTTGATGGTAATCTTGTCTTGCAGGAAAAAATCAGCCTTATTTGAAAAGCCAGGTGCATGTAAATTTCCAAACTGCAAGTAGGTGGCAGTGGAGACATTTCTGGATGATTTTTCTCAGTTGGAAATGTAAAAGGAGGAAAAAAACCTCTTTAAAAACAAGTTACAAGCATACTAAAATAAATAATGTCCTGAAATGTAACCTTCCATAGCAGATCACTGTTAAGAGCTAATAAAATATTTGTCTTTAGGGACCCAAATCTTACCAATCTATTAATGAAGACATTTGTAGCATGGAGAGTGAGCAGCACGGATGACGAAATTAGGAAAAAATGGAAAGAGAGAAGGGGTGGACAACTGTCTTCCACAAATCTCTGAGTAAGAATTAGGAATTTAATGTGTACAAAAGACTCCAAGGTTTGCAGCATGAAATATATAAATTTAAAACTAGTAAGTTAGCAACTTAAGCCATTAAGAAATCTCCCGTTTGAATGTAAATTCAAGAGGAAGGCTAATGAGTTCATTAGGCTCTGGTCTTTAATGAAGAATATCAATTGAGTCCATCAAAAAACTGTTTAGGACAAGAGGCTATTAAACAATGTAGACATATTTAAAGTGTGCTGAACTCTAAGCAAACACCAGAAACATTAGAATAAAACCACCTGAATTGTCTTTCAAGGTTAATGAGTAGGCACTTAGATTCATTCTGTTCTCAGGTTTACCTGCAAAGACAAGCAGGGTCATTAAGTTGTATTACCAATTCAATCTAATTGCTTTGACTTGTGGAGATCATATTAGAAAGTGGAAAGTGCCCAAGAATAAACTCTGGAGATGTGCATGTGTGTGTGTGTGTGTGTGTGCACGTGTGTATGTGTGTGTGAATATAGATGGACAGAAACAGGTAAATGGGTTGTTAAAGGAAAAAAGAAACTTAATGATGTTATTTATATCAGAATCACAATGTGAAAAGAAAGGAAAGTAAGCTTCCAGATCAAAGCTTTTTCACACCATGGTTATCTCAAATCAGCTTTTCTCCTTGCCTTAATTGGTTAACCACGCAGTTAACAAAGGCAACCAAGAAGTCAAGGGATGCAAGAAACCTGGTGAAAACAAATGTCACATTCTCAATACTACTGTTGCCCCTGCCTGGAACATTCTTCTTCTATTCATCTTTTAGGATTCAATTCAAAATCCACCTACTCCAAAGTGCCTTTCAGAATCCCCCATGTGGAATTAATCTCTCTGACGCCTACAGTATGTCTTTTTAAACTTCTATTATAGCAATGATCTCACTCCAGTATTAGAATTATTACATTTGTGTTTGGGTCTGGATGACCCCCAAGTTTGCAAGTCTCAGGAGGGCAGGGGTCATTCCTTGAAAATTTTTGGAAAATTTTTGGTGCCATGCTCTCCAAGGAGAGAATGCTTCACGTGTGTTTATCTGAACTAATGGAAAGGATTACTTAAAACCATCTCTTAAAATATGACCTGTTTCAAAGCTGCGGATAGTGAGAATTCTGTGTTCTTCTGACCAAGAGAAGGGTGGCTTGCTCTGAATAGATCCTTATAAAGCTGAAGAAGAAATGCGGCACCAAGCTGTACCCTCTTCTTATATACAAAGGAGTTCTAGGCAGTGCAGGCGTGAGAATCATTAATGCCCTGGCCTCATAGAAACTGTAGGGGGTGCTTTACAGCTCAGGATCCTGGTGGAGGATGTGCTCAGACTGTGTGATGGGAGGAGCCTACAGAAAACCTAGTCATTGTTTTGGTAACCTTTTCAATGTAAGCAGCAGGGGGTGTAAGTCAGGTCTTGCAGCAGTGATCAGAGGCCTGGAGTTGAGGGTAGGGTGGGTGGGTGGGGGGATGTGAAAACTCTAAATTCAAAGGACAGTCTGAACCCAGACTTCTCAGATTAAGGGAGAAAGTTCTGAATTAATAGGGTGTGTTACTTAGATTTGCATCATCAAAAGAGGTTTGGGGGGCTTCCCTGGTGGCGCAGTGGTTGGGGGTCCGCCTGCCGATGCAGGGGACACGGGTTCGTTCCCCGGTCCGGGAGGATCCCGCATGCCGCGGAGTGGCTGGGCCCATGAGCCATGGCCGCTGAGCCTGCGCGTCTGGAGCCTGTGCTCCGCAGCGGGAGAGGCCACAACAGTGAGAGGCCCACGTACCACAAAAAAAAAAAAAAAAAAAAAGAGGTTTGGTGTGGTCCTTCTCTACCCTCTTCTGTTCCTCCCTCCCTTATGACATTAGAGGTTGCTACTGTTTTATGGGGTGTGTGGGGGACCTCACACACAATGAAAGAATGTTGAAAAAGTTCTGTAAAAGCTCCCCTGAGAGAACAAAATCTCTGGAAGTCATTCTTCCCCTCAATACGGTGTTGGATCAATTTCATTCTTCTCCAGATAGTGTATAAAACTCAGTGCCAGGCTATGTAAGTACAACCAAGTTTCAGTACGGCTTTATTTCTTTCTGCCAAAGACCTACAACTTGAATTGCCTGAAATACTGAACACATTGAGACATTAATGTTGCAAACAACCAGAAATATTAGGAGTGCCTGCATATGCAGAAGGCAGAGGGCTTAGCTGAGGTGCCAGAGCCTCTCACACGGGAAGGTCAAGGAGAACCATTCACCTGCAGGACAGCCCTCAATCAGTAGGTTAGAAAATCATATTTAAAAAGAAGGAATCATTGCCTGAGCTTGGCTCCAAATCAATACGTTTCAAGTAGTCTTACTAGATACAAAGAGATAACAAAGTGACCCTTCTAAAGGCATATATTATAATTGGACTGGGATGCAGTTTTAAGAACGATAGAGGGCTTCCCTGGTGGCGCAGTGGTTGAGAGTCCGCCTGCCGATGCAGGGGACACGGGTTCGTGCCCTGGTCCGGGAAGATCCCACATGCCGCAGAGCGGCTGGGCCCATGAGCCATGGCCGCTGAGCCTGCGCGTCCGGAGCCTATGCTCCGCAACGGGAGAGGCCACAACAGTGAGAGGCCCGCATATAGAAAAAAAAAAAAAAAAAAAAGAATGATAGAAAACTCTAGGAACACAGCTTCATTATAAAAACTGCACACATTTTTTGGCTGGAAAACTGCAGTTTTGGATTACCTCAATCCATAAAATTTTGTCATGCACTGAATTGGGCAATAGTGACATTGGATTTTAGTTTATTTTATTATAAAGTATTATAGTATATTTCTGTTTGATGAGTAAAGATTTGAACAATTAAAAGAAACAAGTATATTGTAATATAATTGCATGAAGATTTGATTTTCCTATTCTATTGTACACTTAAAATTTCTTACCCTGTTTTTTTTTGTTTGTTTGTTTTTTTGTTTGTTTTTGCAGTACGCGGGTCTCTCACTGTTGTGGCCTCTCCCATTGCGCAGCACAGGCTCCGGATGCCCAGGCTCAGCGGTCATGGCTCACGGGCCCAGCCGCTTTGCGGCATGTGGGATCTTCCCGGACCGGGGCACGAACCCGTGTCCCCTGCATCGGCAGGCGGACTCTCAACCACTGCGCCACCAGGGAAGCCCCCTTACCCTGTTTTAAGAAAAGCCCATAAAACAGTTTTTGTGAACATATGTTTTATGGGTCAATGCCAAAATAAGAGTGGTAAATCCCTCAATCACAGACATAATCTTTAAAAGATGACAATTATGCAGCCTGTGGATTTTCAATATTTAGATATTTCATTGCCCACAAACACTTCTTTTAGAAAATGGGCGGATAAAAGAAGTAGAAGAAATGAAACTCAAACTTGATGATTTGGATGCTTCTAAGATCACTTGAAATGTGTGGGCAAGGAAAAATGTTAAAGTGAAAAGATAATCAAGAATTGGTATTAAGGGGACTTCCCTGGTGGTGCAGTGGTTAAGAATCCACCTGCCAATGCAGGGGACATGGGTTCGATCCCTGGTCTGGGAAAATCCCACATGCCATGGAGCAACTAAGCCCGTGTGCCACAACTACTGAGGCTGTGAGCCACAACTACTGAAGCCTGTGCGTCTAGAGCCCATGCTCCGCAACAAGAGAAGCCACCGCAATGAGAAGCCTGTGCACCACAACGAAGAGTAGCCCCCGCTCTCCGCAACTAGAGAAAGCCCGTGCACAGCAACGAAGACCCAACACAGCCAAAAATAAATAAATAAAAATAAATAAATTTTAAAAAGAATTGGTATTAAGTAAAATTAACTAAAGAAAAGCTTTCATTTTAAAACAATATTCCATGTTCAATTTTTTCTAATTCCTTTAAAAAAGTTTTGGTAAATGAATTGTGGCCAGGATGTTTCAAACTAATGCAGTAAATAGATTTTCATTTCCAAAACTTACCTACTTAAAAGCATTTAAATTTTATTTAATATTGACTTTTAGATTGATTCTTCAGGAAAGTAAGATCTTGTCATTAACTACCAGCAGGTGGTGGTATTCACAAATAGGGTATAAGAAATACTGGAAGGGCTATGAATATAACCAATATGTGGTTCAGATTTATGGATTATGGATTTTAAAACATTTTTAATGGAGTTGTCAGCACTCTGAAACCACTTCCATTCCCATCTGTTCAATATGAATGTGGAAACTTGGAAGTTACCTTAAAATATGTGCCCGTAGAAGGTTTCACATTAAGAACAACAGATTTCTTCATAAAAGAGAAAGTATTTTCTGTTTTTAAATATTTAAAATTTCTACACAACAATGCACTTCAAACAAACACAAATATTCAGACTCTTCCAATATTTTGGGAATGTCCAGGTTTAGAATCTGGTCTATTGTCTGTTCAGGGCAGACGTGTATCAAGAAGGACCACTAACTGTATACTTCAGCCAAACTAACCTGAGCCAATGCTGAATGGCAGGCACTGTGTATACACAGTTGCTAGGGAGAAAATATGTACGTTCTTGTCTCCAAAAATAAAACTCCCAGGTTTCAGAGGATACAGAAGCAACAAGAGGCGGTGAACTGCAGTCGAGTCAACAGCTTCAGGGGCTCTAGGAACAGGCTCAAATTATTTGGTTTTGACCGCCAGATGACCTCCATTGCTGCCCAGTCTGATGGACAGTCGGACCATTAGTTCTTTTAACACACATTCTTTTCCTGAAACACAGACACCACTCTGCATTCGCACAGAGTAAGAGAGGAGAGCAAACGAGAGCATCTGAAAGGGAAAGACAGAGATGTACATCCACAGAGAACCTTCTAAACCAGCCATGACCCTTTCACTGGCCTAAGCCTGGGGCTAGAGGAATTCATTCCGAGCAAAGAGACATCAGATCATTTTCCAGAAAAACACAACTTAAAAATCAGACTCTAGACTACAATTAGGCAAGATTACATCTAATATGTGTCTAAAACAAAGACATGGGAATGCTTAAAATTGACTTTTTGGTATTTTCTTTTTTTTCTTTTTTTTTTTTTTGTGGTACGTGGGCCTCTCACTGCTGTGGCCTCCCCCGCTGCGGAGCACAGGCCCCGGACACGCAGGCCCAGCGGCCACGGCCCACGGGCCCAGCCGCTCCGCGGCACGCGGGATCCTCCCGGACCGGGACACGAACCCGCATCCCCTGCACCGGCAGGCGTACTCCCAACCACTGCACCACCAGGGAAGCCCGACTTTTTGGTATTTTCTAAAGCAATTTCATTTCTACCTTGAAAATCCACACTACTACTTTTTTAATATACAGATCAGACATGAAAGTCTTACTATGTCCCCCCTAATGTTAGTTCAGGCTTAATGCAATATCATTTTCCACTATATGCTACCTAGTTCTTTGTAATCCATTTAATGAGTATAATTCCCAGGCCACATCACTGTGGTGTATGAGATTCTAAAATACATTTTATTTGCTTTTTTGGGGGGTATGCATGTGTTTTGATGTGTGCGAATAAGAAATAACTTTTGATCTTATTATTCTTGCAGAACAAATCAGGAGCTAAGCTTTGCTCTCAAACAACCTATTAATCCAAAGCAAAACTGCAAAGCACAAAGATTGTATTCCAAAGAGACCCATCAAAGATACTGAACTTTGCCAGGAAGTGGGGGGAGAGAAAAGAGTTTAAAAAAAAGGAAATTTAGATGGAGGGCAAAATTCTTTATAGATGAATCTTTTTATCTTTAAATAAAGCAAAGTTTAACCTCACATTTAATCAGATTTAGGAAACACACACACACACGCGCACACACAAATAAGTCCTCTATCTCCATTTTCTTGTGGCTTGGCTGACAGAATGGCGCTTGTCCCCAGCCTCTTCTGATTTTCCTCTTGGGATAAGTGATGAGCTATGCTGCAGTAAACGAGGAAACATCTGTTTGACTTTCTGAAGCTGGCATGGGGAGCTGAAGTCTGAATCACAAATGCCACTTTCACAAACAGGTCTCCCACAGGAACCCTAATAAAAACATGACTCTACTGGGGTGAACCATGGCTCCGGTGGGTGATGGGGAAAGCTGCTCTCCTCTCCAGCTATTTGAAACAATACATGCTCTTTATAGAATTTGTCTGTGGTGGGATTTAATGGATCCCAATCTGTTAAAGGGAAAAAGTACCTGGATCCAGTATCCAGTTTTAATTTGGAAAGTTAGTTCACATTGAAGCCCCAAAGACTCTAAAATGAAGTTTGCTTCTAACAAAGTGGGAGCTTTTTCTTAGCAAGAAACCTATGAAACTGTGGAGTGTGGTTACTGTTTATTCAGAAAAGGCACACAAAACCTCACGTTATTTTTTAAGCATATTGACATGGTAGTTAAAAAAAACTCAGCACACTTTTCCCATTTTATTTAATTCTAGTGTTGTTGCCGTTAGCAGTGTGAATTACTTAGGAGCAGCAGCACTCTGGCTACAGGTGTGTCTAGCTCACTTGGACTATAACATTTTCACTTTTTTTTCTCAAGCTAGGGAGTTGCATCTGCCCACAGGCAAACTCCTGTGGCAGGCGGGACATGCTGCTGGCCATACTCCCAAATGCCTCTTCCGTTCGAATCTTACCATCTGCACATATTTTTAGATTGTCCAAGTTTCCAGTTAAACTTATTTTTTTAAAAACCTCTTTTCTTTAGTTTAGTGATTTTCCTCTTTATGAAAAATGACTGCTTGCTGTTCGATTCCTCTCTTGGGATATTTACTTATCTCTCTGTTGAACAGGGCTCCCATTTCCTTGTTAGCACTTGATTTGGCTGACATCATACTGGGATTATTAACCTGTGAGTGAGCTGGAAATATTTTAGGGACAATCTTAAAACAGCAAAACCAAAGACAAAACCAACCTGGTCTGGTCAACCGAAGTATTTATCAAAAATAATAGATTTTATAAGATATAATCGGATAGGTCTTAATGTAAATGTTAGACTGATGCAAACATCATGCTGCAGGCATATTTCTATTTAGCTTTCAAAGGCAGAGAGCATTTGCGTCAGAAAGGAGTTTCTTTATTATTTAAAGGTAGTTTCCACATCAGAACAGTGGGTGGTTGTTGCTTATGCATGTACATCAATAAATATAGTATTTAAACTGTTAGTGCAAGAAATCAGGTCTGTAACTGGAAATCAACTAAACTTTTAAAATTCTGGTTTCTTTTTTTTCTTTCTCTTTTTAAATTCAAGAATAATATTTCTACCTTATAATTACTAGAGAGAATTCTTAAGTGGATGAAGTGGAAATGTTCAAATACACATGAAATTGTTTTTCTTCTGTGAATATGACTAACACTAAACATATAATGCTTTCCCTGCTTTGCTCTAAGGAAAGAACATAGCAGATGACAGAATTAGCACCTTGAATATTATTTTACCATGAAAAAAATGTAATGAAGAGCAATCAAATAATTATTTTTCTCAAATTTGTTTTCCACCTCTCTCCCCATACTCAGGGCCCTGAATGTGCCTATAACATCTAGGATCTTCTTTAGTTAAAATTTCAACTTTAAAAATTTGAACACTAATAAGAATTCCCTGGGATGAAATGAAATTAAGACATAAAGTAGATATATAAGATATTAGGTCTTAGAAAAAACAAAATTAGATACTTCTCAACATATGCAATTTAACCTAAACAATACCTCAATTTTACTTAGTTTTTACAATCAGAAAATAACTTGAGCATAAGAAACAGTAGTTGGAGAATTCTTCCAAAATCAATTTTAATTAAACACACACACACTTTGATGTTGAACATGCTCATTTAATCAACGATTTTGACTCTAAGTTGACATGGTCAGCATTTACACTTAGAATTACCACTTGGTACTAATAGGCATTCTGTATATGAGTCCTTAAGGTTGACACTCAAATTATTACCCTATATTAATCATTAATAACTTAGAAGATTATAATTTTCTAAACTTTGCTTATTTTTCTAAAGGATGGGTATAAACACTGGCTTAGCTTCATTTGCTATTATTAAAATGATTTGTAATTAATTTAATATCAATTAATTTAATACTAGACTGCTTACAAAATTATTTGCTCTATTTCTATCCTTTTCCCATTTGGTCTTAAGTACCAAACCATGGGAGACATTTAGGAACTCCCTTAGGGAGGGTAATTATGGAAACAAAGGCAGGGAGGACTGACAAAATAGATATTGACAGATTAAACGGAGGGAAGGGAGAGGTGGAAAGGCACACCATTTCCTGAGTAATCACACAGAGACCCTTTATATGTATACTTACATTAATACCTCAGGTATGTATTATTATGCCCATTGTATAGATGAGAAAGCTTAAGATGAGAGAATTTAAATGACTTCCCTGAGATCATACAGGTAGTTAAAGTAATAATCATTCCAGGGTTTGGAATGCTTTACAAAATGAATCTCTAAAATCCTCAAAAGACAGACATTACTCTCTAGTGTTTCAAAAAAGAAAACTTGAAGAGGTCTACTATAATAAGCCAATTATAAAAATGGGAAGAGAATGAAAAGTATTTCAGTCCTGGATAGACTTTAGCTATTAACCTAATGATTAGTAGCTAAAGCTCATAACGACAGATTGAAATAATAAGATGACAAAGGACTACTTCAAAAAAACAACAAAACCTATATTACAAAGGTGCTTAATAGTAGAAGGCTCTAAGTGTCACAGTTTTCTAATATATGCACTTTACATGAAAATATACAATCCCTGCCTTACAAACCCCTGAAATTACATAAAATGTATATCCATTGCCACCACTGCGACAGGGAGCCTCTGTGGAAAATACTTAGGAGACTGAAAATAATTTGTTGATACAAAGGGGAGAGATTCAAGTCAAATTTTAAGTTTAATGCTATACGGGCTAAAACCAGAATAAGATTTTTAAGGCACTTGATAAAAATAATTCTAAAATTTATAGGAAAAATAAAAAAGGGGAAATAGCATTTTGAAATTTTGAAAAAGGAAAGCAATGACTGACACGAATAATTATTACAACATTACAGAGCTCCAGTAAGTCCTATGACTGGTGCAAAAATACTCAGAACAATACAACAGAATAAAGATCTTTTAGATATAATAAATTAATATATGATAAGGCACACAAGTAAAAGAAGGTGATTCAATAAATGATTTTGAGAAAGTAGAAATTTAGAATGAAACGAATTTAGATTCTTATCTTACACTAGATATCAAAATAAGTTCCACCTGAATGAAATATAAATATATAGAAGTCAAATTATAGAAAACTAAAAGAGAATAGAAGGTTTAACAAATCTCTGGAGAAAAAGAATATATCCTAAGTTAGAAGTGATAAAATAAGTAAATAAATATTACCAGGTTAAAAAACAAAAAATAACTTCTGTGTGTAACAACTCTCAATCTATAACAGGAGAATGTTGCATAAATGGGAAGAGCTTCAGGAAGATGACCCTGAGGGATATACATGCCCAGGCAGGGTTAATCTGCTATGGGGTCATATTCTTGTCCAAAATTACCTTAACCCACACTGTCCAAATTATTGTGCTTCATTGTTCGTCTGCCTTGAATATCATTTTGAGATTCATTTATATTTTGAGAAAATAAATATGTTTTGAAGGATAATGGAGATACTAATCACTCACAAATTAATTTAATCAGCTCAGCTCCTACCTCTAGGAGATAAACCACACTAAGATAAAAGTTTTGAGTGGTAGGGAGGGAAGGTAAGTGATTTGGGAGTTACTAATGCTTTGTATTACTAAAAAAAATGTTACTGTATTTTCTGAGCCCTAAAATAATAGAAACATACAGTAAATATTTAAACCGTATAGAAAATATAAATAAATAAAAATCACCATTTGTGACTTTTCTTTCAGATATCTCCTTTGCATATATGCATGTGCTCACACATATACATGAAATCTTAGCAAAATCAAATTGTTCTTTACATGATGTTTTATAACATGCTTTTTCACTTTCTCAAATGTCATGACTATTTTTCCAAAACAAGTAGACTGTTATCATTGTGTTTAATGATCACATTCTATCCATAATTTGGATACATCATAACTTATTTAACAAATCCCCACTGATGGACACTTAGGTTGTTTCCAATTTTTCACTATACTATAATGATCAAGGCAGTATAGCAGGTTTGTTCAGTTTTGATTGTTACCTACTATTTAAGAGTAGCTCAGAATTCTGTGGTACCAACTGCACTCCCTCAAGCCAGCCAACCTACTCGGAATAGAGCTTGTTTGTTTCTACCTCACTTTAGAACCACTTCACTTTCTTGCCTATTCAGTCAGGACCCCAGGGTCAACCACCTTAATCCTTTGTCTCCTTGAGATCTATCACACTTACTGTGCCATTCCCAGCCTCTTGCAACAATCTGAACATTTGCTTTTCTACTCCTCTTGGGCCACAAAAGCACATCAGAAAGAAACAGAATAATTTAGGTGACTGACATCTTTAAATTTGTTTATGATTTCAACCTCAGTTAGGTTCTTAGTGTTGTTCTTCAGGAATCCTTTAATTCATATTTTAAAAAATATATTTACTGGAGTATAATTGCTTTACAATGGTGTGTTAGTTTCTGCTTTACATTTTTATTAGGTTCTATTTCTTGTTTCCCACAGGAGCTGTGCCAAACTTTTTTTTTTTTTTTTTGCGGTACGCGGGCCTCTCGCTGTTGTGGCCTCTCCCGTTGCGGAGCACAGGCTCTGGACACGCAGGCTCAGCAGCCGCTCCGCGGCATGTGGGATCTTCCTGGACCGGGGCACGAACCCGTGTCCCCTGCATCGGCAGGCGGACTCTCAACCACTGCGCCACCAGGGAAGCCCCTGTGCCAAACTTTTAACACTCTTTAGCTCCAACTTCATCTCCAATTCTGTATTAGCTCTATTAGTGATTCTTAAATTTTAGTATACAAAACTTTCACCTGTGGCTTGTTAATAATGCACTTTCAGGGGCCCTGCCCTCTGGTATTCTGATTCACTAAGTGTAGTGTAGGCCTGAGGAATCTCCATGTTTAATACAAACTCCGATGATTTTAATCTTCATCTTACCTCTTGCAGTCTTGTCCTCAAAGAAGAGGTTCAACCTCCTTCCAATGCTACCTGTTCCACCTTGCTACAATGTCTATCACCTCCCGTCTTTGCCAAGATAATACTCCATCATTTATTCCTCTACTATCTAACATTTTCAACCTCTCCTCCTCCACTAGTTCTTCTGCTTGCAAAGGCTGTTTTTCTCTAGAGAAAAAGTCTTCTTTTAACCATAAATCCCTTGCTGCTGCTTTATCCCTTATCATATCACTAAACTTTCAGTTTAAACAGTCTATACTACTGCTTCCACTTGTCACCTCCCATTATTTCCTTAACCATAGGATTTTGGCTCCTACTGAAAAGCTACTCTAAATCTCTTCTTTCAAAGTACCCAATGACCCACCAATTGCCCATCTCAATGACTTCTTCTCAGTACATATTCTGTCTAATCTTTATGTAATTTGAGATATTTCTGACCCCCTCCTTGAAATTATTTCCTCTAAGGGTTCTCCTAACTCTCTGATATCTTTTTAGGGCATCCTTGCTATCACCTCTGTCTGCTTCTTCATGTATTGGCATCTCCCAGAGTATTATCTCTGGTCCTCTTGTCTTTTCCTCTGTAGTTTCTCCCAGGGTGATCTATCTCTTGGGCTTTAACGTTTAGCTTTAATACAAGAGAAATACAGGCTTTAATAAAACTTGTCTCCATCTCTGAAAAGTCTTTCATTTAAAGTTCTGAACCTATAGTTTGAATTTCCCAGTTGCATAACTCCTGGAACTTGAATGATGAGTTTGCTTTTGGACATTGTTTGGTCATGACTATTAGCTGCAAGGCAGAAGGTGACTCAAGCTTGGAATCAGGGGAGCACCCAAGGGCCAGGGGACAGAAACCACAACAAAATCCCACAATGCACCAATTATAGTTGCTGCTGCTGCTGCTGCTGCTTTGAATATGACCGCCAGATGTCCTCACATCTTCGTATCTCTTGATCAAGATTCAAAGTCTTCAAATAGGAGTGTTCATTTGGTCAAACCCAAATGAGGTGATTGAACCCTGACAACACCAGATTTTGTTGAAGAAAAATTTAAAAGTGTAAGAGGATCACTCTTACTAATGCCACACATAATAGGTGGTAACACAAAAAGGGATGAGTGTTCATAGGAAAGGTGAAGAGTTGATTGCAGATGGCCAAACAATGAAACATGCCCACAACAAAATACCAAGGTTGACTGGTTCCCCAATGTCTTACAAAATAAAGTCTAAACTATTAACAGGAGGTGATGGGAGTGGATTAAGAGAAGAGGAATATTCATATTTTTCACAACTAACCCTAATCTACTTCCCCAGCCATTCTCCCTATATATTCTCCAACATGCCAAGTATTTTCATACAACTTGCCTTTGTTTCCTCATAGTTTTTCATTCCAAGGTATCCCTACTTTCCTTCTTTATTTGGTTAAACCTTAATCATCCTTCAAGATTCAGCTAAATGTCACCTCCTCTGTGAAGTCTTCCCTGATTCCCTTGAGCAGAATTAATTTTGTTCTCCCTCCACTTAGCACCTTGCTGAAAACACGAATATATATCAGTGATTAGGGTTAGCTGTACACATCTGTTTTCCACTGGATTATTAGTTCCTTGAAGGCAGGGACTGGGTCTTATTCATCTTTATATCTTCAGAGTCTACATCAGTAAGCACATTTTAAGGAAGAATTAGGAAGCAGAAGAGGGGATGTTGCTATAATGATGAGGTCTTCTAACTTAGGGTTTACATTTTTCAGCTTAATATCTTTTGTTCCATACACTGTACTTTCCTAATAATTTCAAATGAAAGAGTCTATAGAGTTCTAGGTCAACTTTACCCTGGGTCATGTAACTTTTATTTCTTATTCTTTAACCAAAGGAAGCAGAGAATAATGTTCCCATTGCTCTTCACAACTGAGGTGTCATCAGTACTTTCAGAGGTCTTACAAGCAATTCAATTTTGCTTAATTGACAAATGTTTCTTTCAGAAGCACAGATTGAGTTAGTTGCATGCATTTCTCTGTATCTTAGATACTGAGCTTAAAACTAAGAACATTAAAATATCTTATGCAATAAGTGCATTGAGATCTTTTTATTTTACTTTATTTTAATTAATTAATTAATTTTACATCTTTATTGGAGTATAATTGCTTTACAATGGTGTGTTAGTTTCTGCTTTATAACAAAGTGAATCAGTTATATATATACATATGTTCCCATATCTCTTCGCTCTTGCGTCTCCCTCCCTCCCACCCTCCCTATCCTACCCCTCTTAGGTGGTCACAAAGCACCGAGCTGATCTCCCTGTGCTATGCAGCTGCTTCCCACTAGCTATCTATTTTACGTTTGGTAGTGTATATATGTCCATGCCACTCTCTCACTTTGTCACAGCTTACCCTTCCCCCTTGCCATATCCTCAAGTCCATTCTCTAGTAGGTCTGTGTCTTTATTCCTGTCTTACCCCTAGGTTCTTCATGACATTTTTTCCCCTTAAATTCCATATATATGTGTTAGCATACGGTATTTGTCTTTCTCTTTCTGACTTACTTCACTCTGTATGACAGACTCTAGGTCCACCCACCGTGCATTGAGATCTTTATGTGAGAGACTTTAGACATATTATCTCTAGCAAATAGTGTCTGTGGTTATGAATCAGCTTCCTTACAGTAAAAATGCTTCTATGAAATGTCTGTAAAATAATATGGTCAATAAGCATCATAGGCATAAAAGGAAATTTAAGTTTCTTTTTAAAGAATATCTCTTTCACATTACAGAAATTACCTCAGTTGCATAATATATTTTTCAAAAATTAATTAAGAGAATGCTTTTGGTTACCCAAAAGTTTAGAAAATAAAATACAATCAGAAACCAAATTTTAAAGGAAACTGTTATTTAAATTTATCAAATGGACATTCAGTAGCAGTTGAGTATTAAAGTTGTATTCCTAGAAAACTAGATATTTCACGGCTAACCTGTGCTTTAGGCAGACCCCAAAACCTTAAAGTGACAGACCTTCTGTCATTTGTGGGTAGTCCAATTCCTCTGTACTGAAATTAAATATTAAAGAAGGTCTGATTTATATAAGTATATGGTGCATTCCTTGAAGAAGACAGTTAACAAGACTCAAAATCTGAAGATGTTGAGTTGATTTCCTTTTAGGTTGATTCTGACCGTATTCTACCACCAACAGCTTTTTTGATTTTCCAGTTCCTGGGATATATTTCAAGAAGATGAAAATTTGAGGATTTGGACTGACCACTCAAAACAAGTGGAAAGGTTTTAACAAAGATGATAGAAAAGTACTCTTCATGAACAAAAGGAAATGCTTCATCAGCTTTATTTGTTCTGAGAGAAATTATCAATAGCTAGTGCTGGTTATATTACCTCAATGATGTGGGAAACTATTAAGCACCCTCTACAACACCTAAAGGACAATTATTCTTTGGGTTTGTATTATATTCCTGAAATACTTTCTAGCACAAAGAATCTAACTTAAAATTACACACACACACACACACACACACTCCTATTTATCCTCCCAGACATAATATAGTCACTCTCATTACAAAGCTTTCTCTGATGTGCCAAACACAACGCTAATCACTCTCTCTGCTCTATTACATTTTACCATTTTAAATCATTTTATTGTATCTCTATCCCACATTAGGCATTGAGCCCATCCTAGGCTGGGACCCTTTTCCTTTTGTATTCTCAGCACCTGCACTATGCCTGACACACTAGATGCTCAATAAATGTTAGCTGAATGAATAAATGAAAATGTAAATTGCATGAATAAATCCTAGTATAACAGGAGTGACATGAGGGTGGAAAAAAGGATGAAATCACACAAAGTCTTTCTGGACGTGTTAATGATGTTGAATCCAATTCTAAGGATAACAGAAATCTTTGAATAATGGCAGCATGGTGACCTTATTAAAAGAAGCTAAGAGTGAATTTGGGGAGACCAGTTGGATGATTACTAGACGATTCCAGATGAGAAATGGTAATGGCTTGGGTTGGGCAGAGATGGTGGGGATGAAGAGTAATGGATGTATTGAAGAAACATTTAAGAGGCAGGTTGTAGGAGTTGGTGAATGCTGGATGTTGGGGTTGGATAAGCGAGAGCAATGGTCAAGGAAGACTGCACCATTTTCCAAGAGAAAGTAGAGGAGATACAGGTGTGTGGGGGGGAACAAAGTGTCAGGCATGTTGAATATGAGGTGCTGTTGAGACAGCCACGTGTTTACTGTGAGGGAGGAACTATTCCTATCCTCCCCCCTTACACACAAGACAACTGAGGCTGAGAGAGTTTATTTAACTTGCCAGCCGGTAGAGCCTGGAGTCAGCCCCAGCTCTGTCTCCAGAGTGAATGCTGTTAACTCCCGTGCCATATAGCATTATGGTCCTTTGTTTAAAGAAAGCACCAACACACAGCAAGCAGAGTTACACTGTTGACTTTCTTCCTCCTGAGCCCAAAGTGTGTCTCAATGGAGGCAACCATGCCAGAGCGAGAAGCCACTTAACAGCCTCAAAGCAAGGCGGTGATATTCTTAAAGCCCACCTTTCCACACATGTCTCTGCCTAAACAGATGGCAGAGAAGCCATAGGGCACTAGAGAAAGACATGGAGCAGAGAAAAAATGGAGGATCCTCAGGGCACTGGCAGCAGTGCAAAGGTCTTATTCAGGTGAAAGGAAATGTGTAATAAAATTCACTGGTTCAGCTGAACAGGCAATTACAGAGTTAATAAAACAAGAATTCCTGACACAATAGATTCTATACTGCTGTGAGTGTCATAGTCACTAAGTGACTTTTCAGTTTGCTGATCATTGATCCACTAGACACTAACAGCTCCAATCAGATCAATGCAGGATAACATATGAGGAGGACTTTTGCATGTTAAAAATCTACTGGAAATTTTACATGAAAGAGTTCATTATCTGGGTAATGTGACCTGTGTCCAAATGATACATGTGGACCATCTGTCAGGTTTTTTAATGGCAAAAAGTGAATTTTTTTCTAAAAGCTTAATTATGTGAGAAATTCCACTGCCGAGAAATTGAAGCCACTTGGGTATCATGAATTTGTAAACATGTTAATTTGAGCTGTGATACCTAAAGAGGTACTTTTCATCTCACTCTCTCAGCTTCTCTTTCCTCAACACCTCACCCCCTCCTCCTTTCCTAGGGCCAGCCAACACTCTGTTCTTGAGTCTTCCTCTCTCTGTAGCCTGGGTCAGCTTCATTTTCCCTGAATCCCTCTCTCCTGTGCTTACAGTTCCTTCTAGGACCTTGTCTTCTAACACCAGTATTTAACCCAGTGTCCCTCTTGCTATCTTTTCCCCCTGGGGCTCTGTTGTTATACAGTTTTACCAGAAGAGGGTAGATAGATAATATACATATAGCAAAGAATTCATATATCCCTTGGTTTTAGAATAAATAGGAAGACATAACCTACAGGCTTTTTTTTACAGAAGCCAGACAAATTAAAAAGGTTCTGGAAAATGTATTTTATATATTTGATTTTGAATATTTTATTGAGATATAATTTACACAAAATAGAGTTCTTTCAAAAGGTACAATGTGATGAATTTTGAAAAAATATATTATAGGGACTTCCCTGGTGACGCAGTGGTTAAGAATCCGCCTGCCAATGCAGGGGACACAGGTTTGATCCCTGGTCCAGGAAGATCCCACATGCTGCGGAGCAACTAAGCCCATGAGCCACAACTACTGAACCTGCACTGTAGAGCCTGCGAGCCACAACTACTGAGCCCACGCGCCACAACTATTGAAGTCCGTGAGCCTAGAGCCCGTGCTCCACAACAAGAGAAGCCACCACAATGAGAAACCCGTGCACCGCAACAAAGCGCAGCCCCCGCTTGCTGCAACTAGGGAAAGCCCACGCACAGCAACAAAGACCCAATGCAACCAAAAAAAAAAAGAAAAAATATAATATATAATATCTATATTATATACATAATCATTACCAAATCAAGATACAGAATATTTCTATCACTCCAAAAAGTTTCCTTGTGCCCATTTGCAGTAATATACTCCCTCTATCCCTGGCCCTGGCAACAATTGATCTTTTTTTTCTATCTATAGTTTTTACTTTTTAACAATGTTCTATAGACGAAATTGTATGGTATCTAATCTTTTATGTCTGGCTTCCTTCAATTAGCATAAAACCTTTGAGATCCACCATGTTGTTATATGTATCAGTAGCTTATGACTTTTTGTTGCCAAATAGTATTCCATTATATGGATATACCAAAGTTTGTTTACTCACCAGTTGATGGATACTTGAGTTGTTTTCAGTTTGGGGATATTATGAATAAAGCTGCTATAGATACTCAAGACAGAATCTGTGTTCAGGCCAGTCATTCTAGATTCACAGCCCGAGTTTTTAAGCACTCCACTCCCCCGGTGCCCAATCAGGAACCATGAAGCTCTTTGCCAGCATCACGGTACCCCTTTCTCACGTTCCTGACTGCTCCCGGTTCCTGTGATGCTCACCAAGTAGAGGCTGCCTGCCCATATCATTTAGGCTGGTGGGCAGAAGAAGTATGACTTCAAATTGTGCTTTAAAGAAAGCCCTTTGTAATTCCAAACTAATTAAGGAATTTAGTTGTAAGGAAATTCTCTAATTCAGATATCTTGAAAGGGAAGATTTAGAAAATAAGAAAATAACACTGTGGCCACCATCTAGTGGTCCACGGCTTAAATTCTAACATGGCACTTAAAACCTCTCTTACTCATAAGTATTGATCTGGTTATTTACTATCTTTGTAATAGCATACATTTACTATAAAAACAATGCAAAAATATCTGCCAGGGGTTTCCCTGGTGGCGCAGTGGTTGAGAGTCCGCCTGCCGATGCAGGGAGCACAGGTTCATGCCCCGGTCCGGGAAGATCCCACATGCCGCGGAGCGGCTAGGCCCGTGAGCCATGGCTGCTGAGCCTGCGCGTCCGGAGCCTGTGCTCCGCAACGGGAGAGGCCACAACAGTGAGAGGCCCACGTACCGAAAAAAAAAAAAATCTGCCAGTGGTGTGACTTTTTTAATTTAGAAAAACAAAAACCAAAAACAGACTTATAAAATGAATATTACTATCCACTAGTCTATGGACAGGTAAGACAACTTTTAAAAATTTCTAGTTCATCTTAGCTATATATTTTTAGCATTGTAGTAATAAAGAAAACCTGAATAATAGTAGCTAAATATAACTAAGAATCTATATTCTAGAATTTTAAAAATTACATTAGCATATACTTGATTCTTTGTGCACCAAACTATAAGAATGGCAAAAAATCCCTGGTATCCAATGATAATACGAGTTTGTCTCAGCTAACAAAATCATTTAGAAAATTCTTATGTTTGCCCAAAGTCAAACTGTGCATAAGTTTTCTTTTTATGTCTTTCATTAGATTAAAAAAGTATTATAAAAAATTTCAAAAATGTACAAATGTAGAGAAAAATGGTATAATAAACCTCTTGCACCTATTACCAATTATTGTAGGTTCAACAATTATCAACTCATGGCCAATCCTATTTCCTCTATTCCCCATTCACCCCTCACTTCCACCCAAATTAATGGCTTTTTTTTTTAAAACTTTAATATAATTTTAGATTTTCAGAAAAGTGGCTAATATGGTAGAGTTCCTATATATCCTTCACCAGCTCCCCACAATGCAAACACATTACAAAACAAGTGTCACTGTCTACACCAAGAAGCTGCTTTTATTTTTCTATAAGAAAGACTGCATAATTTTTGTGCTCCTCTGCTGTGTGCAAATCCACCCATTTGAGGGACAATAACTATAAAACACCATCTACCCTTAGCGTTTTGTAATTCCTTGTAATTATTTTCTTAATTTGGCTAAAAAAGAGCAAGTACTTTAAGATCCCTGAAATAGCCATAAAAGAATGAAATTTTTAGTTAATTTTTAGTTTGGGAGAGTCAAGTTCCTATTTGGGCCAGAATATGATCTAATAATTATCTAAATACAGAAATACCAGTAAAGCTTTGGCTCAGACACATTGGCTATTTCTAAAATGTACATAATTACAATGTCAAGAGACTCCTGCTCTGAGTCTCCTGTGGGATGTTCAAGAGCAAATGAGTTTCCCCCTGCCACACCAAATTCCCTTGTTAATCATGAAATATAAGTTATCCAAGCCATCAAATATTTGGGATCCTCGGTCTGAGGGCCTTGCAGGGTAAGTCTTCCTTGGCAAGGTGACTAAACCGGAACTTAAGAGCTGGTGGGTTGACGTGCTGCCCAGTTTGTAGCTCCCGTAAATAAGAGGACTATGGCAAGAAACACAGCTGAGGCCATTTTGGAGCTCACAGTTTTGTCAGGGTCATCAAAACAATCACATGTCTTAAACAACTTGAGAAGAGCTCTGAGGCAGCATTAACAACGGTGGAAAATAAAGAGCTTAGAGTCTTTAGAGAAAATACGTAACTGATGAGAGAATACAGAGAAAAGTGATTGGCGTGGACTAAGAGAACTGGAGAAGGTTTCCTACGGGAAGATCTGTTTAAAATTGTATCTAAAATTTAAGTGCATGTGATTAAGACCTCATAACATAGTGGTTAAAGCCAGATTAGCTCTGGAGTCAGACTTCTTGGGTTGAAATCTCAGCTCGACTCCCTCAGTCTGTGACCTGGGTAAGTTTTTAACCCTTTCAAACTCAGCTTGACTCCAGTTGCTTATAATAACCCCTGCCATCTACAGATGCAGCAGGCTTGCACCAAAAAGACCCACACAGAGGAGATCAAATGTTTGTTGACTTGGCTGACTGGTGATTACTGAAATCTGGGGTCAGGCAAGGGCGGGGTCTCACTGGTACCTGAGCACTCATCCACAGTTACAAGTGAGGGCTGGCTACCAGCTGCTGCTCCCTTCCATTTCCCTGGGGTGGGGAAGTAACTGTCAGGACAATGTGCTCTCAGGCTGCCTCACTGACCCTCTGTCTGGGCTTCTTGTACCTAGTTAGTTCCCAGGACAATGTGTCAGGACAATGTGCTCTCAGGCTGCCTCACTGACCCTCTGTCTGGGCTTCTTGTACCTAGTTAGTTCCCCCAGGGCAGAAGGGGGACTCCAGCTAGCCTCCTTCTCTGAGACTAGACTCCACTTCCTCCCTGTCCCACATGGAACTCCCTGATGAATGCCCCAGACTCTCATCATCATCCTTTGAACACCATTATTCAGTCTGTTTTTATGCTATTCCTTGCCTACTCTTTTTATGCTGAATATATAATATAACTTTGGATATAACTTTGAAATTGTTTTCCCAGCTTAAACTCATTTCACAGGAAAACCAGCTGCTCCCTCCCTTTTACATCCCTATACGTTCCTATTACTCCTTCCCTGCTCCCTGCTTCTCCTTAACTAAATCCAACATGGTCCCTTCTCCTAGCGGGAGCTACCAACCTGTTAACTGGCCAATCCAACATCATTTATGGCAAGCATTTGTAGTTGTTCTGATTTTAATTAGGAGATTCTTCATAATAATTTTTTTAAAGTAGGTCATGAATAGAACTGCTAATAAAGATAAGGAATAATTTGTGGAGGTCAGTTTCTTTCAAGACATTCTACGTCAAAGAGAAATTTTATGGTGAGTTTGAAACGCTGAAGCAGATCACTGATGGGTAGTTGTCAGAACATGCAGGTAAAATTGTTTGCCACCTTAGCATAGGTTATTTATGAAACGGCATTCCTTTCAGTGTACTCAGAGGCACAGGGGCCCACGGTGAGCTCTGCCAATTCTGGGGGTGGTGATCTGTGAAGCAGGCTTGGATGTGAATACACAGGTGACTTCTATGTTCAGATGTATTCTATCACCATGTTCAGAAATAATTTCTGAAAAGCACAACTGGCACATTGTGGGAAAAAATACACTTATATTAGATAGGTCCCTTTTCTTTTAAAAGATAGGTAACTCAAGGATTCAGATAATCTGTGACGATTTCACTCTCGTCTTACACTAGAGGACATGATATCTATGCCAACCTGTATATATTTCAGCAGTCCTGGAAGCTTGGAAATCTTAAGGAAAACTGGACTTTAGCCAAATCTGGGAGGACCTGGCTTTCATGGACTGCCAAAGGATTTGGCACAGACATACATGATAAGACTGAAGAGCATTTGGGTTTTGTTCACAAAATTCAACAAAAATCTCCCACCGTAGTCATTAAACTCTGATCAAGTTACCAGATTAGTAGTTTTCAGCATCAGATGCCAGGCAGTGCACACTGAAATTCTTAGTTGCCTGAGATTTATGGAAGTCATATTGAAAGACATGGAGGTGTGGATTAGCCTACAAAGCAATTAAATGGAGAGTTCTCTCATAGTAAGTCTGAGGCCTCTTAGGACTCAGAGAGAAGGCCATTTTTTTTTAATGCTTTTGGTATACTCTCACTCTCTAAGCTCTCCAAACCTTCACAGCCATCTCTAAATATTCTTTTGGAGTATTTGCTCAATTTCAAAATGTTATTAGGGATGGGAAAAGAAGCATTTAGCAAAATATTCAAGCCATTTCTGAGTGAGCAGTGAATAAGATGGGAGAGGTGATTCTAGGAGAGGAACATACAGCTTATGTCCACCTACCGTCCTTTTTTTCCCTTCCAGATTTATTGAGAAATAATTGACATGTAACACTGTGTAAGCTTAAGGTATACAATGTGTAGATTTCACACACTTATATATTGCAAAATGATTACCACTATAGATAACTTTTGCTAACATCTCCATCACATCACATAATTACCATGTCCTTTTTTGTTGTAAGAACACTTAAAATCTACTCTTAGCAACTTTCAAGTATATAATACAGTATCATTAATTATAATCACAATGCTGTGCATTAGATGCTCAGAACTTACTCATCTTCTAACTGGGATTTTGTATCCTTTGACCAACATTGCTCCATTCCACCCCACCCACCAGCCCCTATTTCTATGAATCCAACATCTTCAGATTCCACATGTTATTATATACTTATATATAATAAGTCTTCCTCTGTCTGACCTATTTCATTTAGCATAATGCCCTCATTTCATATACCTATATCTATCTCACATCTTTTATCCATTTATCCACTGACAGACACTTAGGTTATTTCCATATCTTGGCTATTGTGGATCATGATGCAATAAACATGAGAGTACAGACACCTCTTCGTGATACTTTTTTCATTTCTTTTGAATATATACCCAGAAGTGGGATTGCTGGATCACATGGTAGATCTATTTTTAATTTTTTGAAAAACCTCTACTGTTTTCCATAGTGTCTGTACTAACTTACATTCCTACCAACAGTGCACCAGGGTTCCCCTTTCTCCACATCCTTGCCAACACTTGTTATTTGTTGTCTTTTTTAACAATAGCCATTCTAATAGGTGTGAGGTAATATCTCACTGTGGTTTTGATTTGTATTTCCCTGATGATCAGTGATGTTGAGCATCTTTTCATGCACTTGTTGGTCATTTGTATGTCTGTTTTGGAAAAATGTCTGTTCAGTTCCTCTGCGCATTTTTAAATTGAATTGGTTTTTGTTGTTGTTATTGAGTTGTATGAGTTCTTCATATATTTTGGATGTTAACACCTTATCAGATGTATAACTGATTAACTCTAAATAAATTAAAGATAAAACATACGGAATAGGGCTTCCCTGGTGGCACAGTGGTTGAGAATCTGCCTGCCAATGCAGGGGACATGGGTTCGAGCCCTGGTCTGGGAAGATCCCACATGCCGCGGAGCAACTAGGGCCGTGAGCCACAACTACTGAGCCTGCGCGTCTGGAGCCTGTGCTCTGCAACAAGAGAGGCCGCGACAGTGAGAGTCCCGTGCACCGCGATGAAGAGTGGCCCCCGCTCTCTGCAACTAGAGAAAGCCCTCGCACAGAAACGAAGACCCAAGACAGCCAAAAATAAATAAATAAAGGAATTCTTTAAAAAAAAAAAACCATAGGGAATAAAACATAGGCAAAAGGCTCCTTGACATTGGGCTTGGCAATAATTGTTTTTGGATATGACACCGAAAGCACAAGCAACAGAAGCAAAAATCAGTAAGTGGGACTACATTAAAGACCTATTCTCCTTTATACAATGCCAACTCCTTTTGCTAGTCATGCTGGGTCTAGAGAGAAAAAGGGAGCCCATATGTCAGTATTTCCCATGAGCCCTTTTGATCCTTTGGACCTAAACAAATGCTGTGTTTTTATCGTTCATCTTTTTCTCCAACAGAAATGATAAAAGCAAAAAGAGTCATGTACCACAATGTTCATTGCAGCTCTATTTACAATAGCCAGGACATGGAAGCAACCTAAGTGTCCATCAACAGATGAATGGATAAAGAAGATGTGGCACATATATATACAATGGAATATTACTCACCCATAAAAAGAAACGAAACTGAGTTATTTGTAGTGAGGTGGATGGACCTAGAGTCTGTCATACAGAGTGAAGTAAGTCAGAAAGAGAAAAACAAATACCATATGCTAACACATATATATGCAATCTAAAAAAAAGGTCATGAAGAACCTAGGGGCAGGATGGGAATAAAGACTCAGACCTACTAGAGAATGGACTTGAGGACACAGGGAGGGGGAAGGGTAAGCGGGGACAAAGTGAGAGAGTGACATGTACATATACACTACCAAATGTAAAATAGATAGCTAGTGGGAAGCAGCTGCATAGCACAGGGAGATCAGCTCGGTGCTTTGTGACCGACCACCTAGAGGGGTGGGATAGGGAGGGTGGGAGGGAGGGAGATGCAAGAGGGAAGAGATATGGGGATATATGTACATGTATATCTGATTCACTTTGTTGTAAAGCAGAAACTAACACACCATTGTAAAGCAATTATACTCCAATAAAGATGTTTAAAAAGAAATGATAAAGGCCATTAAGAGCAAATTTATAGTGAGAATAGGAGACAGAAATTCTGAATGTTGTTCCTTACTCTGTCCATTTTCTCAGACATCTACTTTGGGAGTCAAATATAAATTAATATTCTTGCTTTGCCACAGCTGAGTAATATGGTCTTGGGAAAATTACTTAACCTTTCTGAGTCTTAGTTTCCTCGTCTGTAAAATAGGGTTGGTAATACCTAGTTTACAGAATTACTGTAAGAGTTAAAATGAGATATTATATGGAAATCAGCCAGTATAATGCCTAGCATGTACAGGGCTCTCAACAAATGCTTGCAATTTTAACTTTTGGTAATTAGTAGTTACTTAGCTTGGGTAAAAGTCTTCGAAAAGGTTGGGAAGGCTACCTCAAATGCTTGGTGGAAGGAGACAGTATATAAATGAGGAATTAATCAAGAAAAAGACAAAAGAGACATCACTCACATTACCTTATAGAGAGGATTGGCTGCATGATGCTAAATTTTAGGTATTTTTGAGTCGGGGACTATTGTTAGACCATAGTAGGGAAGTTGTTTCAATTATATAGGGAGGCATATAAGAAATGTGAAGCCTGGAGTACATAACAAGACTTATTTTCATAACCTTCAATGAAAGGTATTATGCAAGTATAAATTAAACTCCTTCACTTTTATAATTATACCTAAACCACATATTCCCAGAAGATGTCATTATGTAATTCTTCAGACTTAACTTCGTTTCTTTTATAAAGCAATGTGCCATATAAAGCCCTCTGTAAAAGAAATCATTGCTAATCACGTATTTACTACATAAAGAAAAAATGCTCCTCTAAACATTCATATTTATATTGCCACATTAGCTACTCTGAAATTGTTATTGGACAAAGCTAATCATCTATTCAAGGCAGGTAAAATATTTATAAATATGATTCAAATTTCCTACATTCAGAGACTTCATAAAATCTTTATCCAATAAACTTTCTTCTAAAACTCCAGAAACATATTAATAGCCATTAAATTGCTGTGCACATTGTAGGTCACTTGCCTCCAATTCTGGCTCAAAATGGAGATTATGCAAACTAGTTTTATGCCCAAATTCTCTCCATGTCCTGCTAAATTTTTATAAGAAAGTTCTCTGCAATATTGTCATTGCATTGGCATTAATATGACTTTTCAAATGGCACATGTAGGATCTCTAAATATCTGAAGTAGAAAAGCAAAGATAAAGTCTATGAATTTGGCCCAGATTTGGCAAACAGCTAACTAGGAATCACCAAGTGGACCAAAGCTACATAAGCATTTAATAGGCACACAGTATTTACAACCAACATCTACAATATCCCCATAACAAACACGTACACTTGACATCTTCCTCAAGAGCAAGGATTCTTTTTGGCTTGAAATCACCTTAATAATTCCCCCTCCCCTTATAATTCCTCTTCATATAGCTCCTTTTAACTAGCTAGATAATTTTAATGACTTCATGAAAGTCACTTGGTAAATTGTACCAGTGCCACAACTAGAACAGTCTCTTACCACCTGGTTCCACATTTCCATTACCTGTAGTCAGCAACATCCCCCAAACCTACAAATTTCACAATAACAGAAAATGAAAAATATATCCAATAAGCAACTTAGAGTTTAAGAGAATGGCAGGGTAGTTACATTTATTGAGAAGAAACGAAAGTAAGACTATTATATAATATTTCGTTCCAAGATTCTAACTAAAAGAGTGTACACAAGATATTAAACTTGAAGGTGTGAAGAGAAGTGATACATGATTGCTAGTAACATGGGATAATGGTATAATTCAAAGCACAGACACAGTTCCTACTAGCCACAGAAATTTTTGGTAAGAGAAGAAAAAAGGGAGCAGTTTCTGAAAAACAAAAATACCAATATATAGCACTCTTTTATAGAAACTCCTCAGTACTCATTTTATATATTTTTAAACTATGAATTACTAAAGCATGTTTAAATTGATTAGTCTATTTGTTATCAGTTAGTTAAATGCTCCTCAGATTATAGGGATCATTAACCTATCAATCAAATAACAGCCAGCTGCACATAAGGTCTCAGGCAAGAGACCAGCTTGCTTATCAACATATATACACAGACTCAAGTAGAAAAGAAAGTTTATTTTAAAACGCATATTCTGAATTGTCCACAATAAATATTTGACACAGCTAACCAAAATGTTTTAGCACACTCTTACACCTTAAATAGCAGCATGATAAAAACAGGTAAGAGAACAATTCAAATTAGACAAAACTCAAAGCTATGCTGTAAATCTATATTAAAAAAAGTAAAAACATAGACTTATGCAAGAGGAACTGGTATATCTTTAATTTAATTACTATGTATGTAATTACTGTGCATTTAGTAACAGTGGTATTTAATTTGACAAATACTCAATTCTCTTACAGATTATTTGCAAGTCTGTCTGATTCCTATGAATTCCTGGGAGAGTTTAAGCCCGGTGGTAACATTTAATGGAGAAATGTTCTGATTAATTATCTCTGAGTGATCTGTCCAACATAGGGTGAGTTATGAAAGTCATCAATGATTTCCCCTTATTTTTATTTTTATTATTATTTTTTTTGCGGTACGTGGGCCTTTCACTGTTGTGGCCTCTCCCGTTGCGGAGCACAGGCTCCGGACGCGCAGGCTCAGCGGCCATGGCTCACAGGCCCAGCCGCTCTGCGGCATGTGGGATCTTCCCGGACCGGGGCACGAACCCGTGTCCCCTGCATCGGCAGGCGGACTCTCAACCACTGCGCCACCAAGGAAGCCCTCCCCTTATTTTAAAATACTCTATGTAAAAAGTTATATTTTATAGATTTATCAAGCTATATAGATCTCTTATCAAAAACAATGAAGCACTCGCTAAGATTGTATCAAAATTGTGGCTGACTTCCAGATTGAAAATAAATTGAAACATGTTAGTACTTGAGGGAGATTGCTAAGGTGTCTTAGCCAACTTGTTATCATAACTGTGTCTACCTAAAGGCAAGCAACAGGAATGCTGGGAAATAGCACAAAACAATGATTTTAAGAAAATACAAAAATGATATATACATATAAAATAAAAGTATGTAAACTTGTGCAGTGTATAGTGATATAGCTACTTGTAATATAACGTGAATAGTGTGGCTTCAGGCAATTGAATAGAGAAGTGAAGCTGAACGCCGCTATACAAACCAAATGGCAAATGTGACACCTGATAATGTAAAACAGAGGCATCCCCAGGGCGCCATGTAAAATTATTATAAAGTGGTGAAATAACAGTATAAAGTTAATTTTATTAAAATTAACAATACTTTCCATCAGCATGAAACAATCTGTATTCAAAATTAAAACAGTAGGAATGTTTATCCGTTTAAGCATTCTGATAGGCTAAATATTGTTGACTGTTAAAAGAAATGAAGTTTCCAAGCCTCTTTATTTTTATTATACATTTATAAATACTCATCCTTATGAGCAGCACCACATTCAAAGGGCTGAAATTAAAAACATGTTTCCTGATGAAATTTGGTATATCTGGCATGTTGCTATAGAAATGTCCCAGCCTACTGTTTTTTTAAAAAAGAAGTTTGATGTCTTAGAAATTTTTAAAAAAGGATAAATTGGTCAAATTTTGCATGGCACTTTTCAAGCAGTACAATGAAATACAAATCGGTAAAATTAGTAATTTCATGGTATTATCTAGATCTTGATGCTTGCTGACTCTTACTACTTTCTATTATTTGCAGAACTGATCAGCATACACTTACCAGCTTTGAGGTTTTGTGTTAAGTAAATATATCAGTTTTTAGGCTCCTTTAGCTTTCAAAAAAATGAGTTTTTTCTTGATTATAAAAGGAATACAAGGTCACTGTAGAAAAAAATTTAAATATAGAAACGTGCAAATAAAAGAGTAAATATTACCCCTAATGTTATATTGTAAACTGTAGCCATTATTAATACTTGAAACACATCCTTTCAGTATTTTTTTCTATGCAGTGATAAGCACATGTACTTTTTTTTAACTTTTATTTTTAGCACATGTGCTTTTTGATTTTTAGTATTTAACCAAAAAAAAAAAAAAACCTGAATGAAGACTATACCTTATTACAAAGTGAATTTTACCTTTTCTCCTAAACTAAAGGAATATTTCACAGCATATACTGTTTCATCTAAAGAGTAGCTGCAGTTATATGATAAACTACTTCTGGTGAAGAACTGAACATTAGTTTTAAATCTAGGAATTAATTAGTCAATAGCACCATGGAGTGGGGTGGGGGATATATTCTATGGATTAAGATGAATTTTGTCACTAGGGAACAGAAGGGTTAATTTATGAGATTCTGAAATTTCAAGGAACATCCTATGTTTTAGACACTTGGAAAATCTGTTTTATATATTTGGAAATCTAAATCCACTAAATCTACTATGATAAAGATCCCTATATGAAGCTAGGGATCGTTATCATATCTTTTTATGTCCTTTATATTTAGAAACCAGAAAACCTGGATTATATAAAGTAAAGCAAGGGAGAAATTTAGGAATTATTTATAATTAAAGATGATATGCTTTTTAATGCTACTATCAAAGGAAAGATACCAAACCATAAAAATTTATGTATTTATAACATTATTAAATTAAATTTAAGCCCAAAACTCTAAGCTGACCCTGAATTCATTCCAGCTATTTAACTCTGGCCACTGAGCTGAGGCTATAACAGCAGGTATGTTATCAGACAAGCCACTAGAAATTTCATAAGATCGATGAAATTAGAAGATAAACAAGAATTTTCCCAGCCTCTTTTATTATTATTAGATGGTCTCTTTTATGTTTTTAAAGGGAAGAAGGAAAATCTTACACTCTTATACTCTCTGAGCACAGTCTCCCTTCCCTATTTCATTTCTCTCATATCTTATATCATATCACACCATTTATTGCTCCCCTCCCCCTGGAGGAATGTAAACTCTGTGAGAGTGTGGTTTTTACACTGATGAAACCCTAACACCTAGAACAGTACTAGCACATAGTAAGTGCCCAATTAGTATCTGTTGAAAAAATTAATGAGTTTTCTCCAATTGGATACTTAGAATTAGCAGAAGTCAATTTAAATCTTCAAAACAAAGACCTTTTTTTTTTTTTAAACAAGAAATTAAAGATACTTCTTCTCTGAACTTGGATTTCTCTTACTTTGGAAACACGTTTTAATAACTTTTGGCCTCCTTCATAGGGTTATTTTGATACCAGCAATTACTAGAGCCTACTTCACAAAAAAATGGATTTGTGAATTCATTTTAAAATATTTCTGAAAATACCATTTATTTTGCCACTGTTGCTGGGGGAAAAAAATGACTCCCTCTGTCCTCTTTCTTGTAAAAAATGTAGTACTAACTGCACAAATCCAGGTAGCTGCCTTAGCTATTCTGCCTCTTCTATTCTGCTAAGGAAATTCTATATCCTATATTCCTACTGAACAAGAGGACCACTCTGAAAAATTTGTATACTGGCAATCAAGCCATTTTGCAAACAGCAACGCAGATTCCAATGATAAGATGAGTGAGCAGGATGCAGGCTCACCTTAAAGATCACCTGCCACACTTGTGTTTGAGGTGCTCAATGGCTGTTTACACCAAGTGCCATCTGGCTCTATAGATATAATAACAATTATTCCATCGAGGTGTGGAGCTCCCTAAATCATATTAATACACAATGATTCCACTAGTCTTATAGGAGTTGATGTCTTTGTGTGCTCCCATTTAACCTGGGTAATGTGCTAAAACAAGTCTGCCTCATCATTAAGAATTGATTTTTATTTATGGGAATGTCACTGGCAATCCCATGATATCCCTTTGTAATTCAGTCGAACAGGACTGCATACTAGTGTTAATCTATTTTTATGGCATATCTTTAAAAATTTGCAACATCTTGCTACATTTGGATATTTATATAGAGATTTGTGCTCCCTCAGAAAGCTGTTGTTAGCTTTTGAGATCCATTTCACACGGCAATAGGGCAAGTATTTAATATACATCATTAGCTATCTTATATCAGATAAGGGTTTATTTCCTTAAATTCTTTAACCTTGGTAGAACCTACTAAAATCACATAAATTACAAATACACTAATGAAAATCATTAGCTGGACTATTCAAAAACAAAACCAACAGGAATAAAATTAAAACATTCTAAAATCAGCCCCTTGGTGCATTTACCATGATCACCCATTTCTTAATGTTGTTATTGGTCACTTATTTAGACACTGACATCAATAACTTCTCTGATGTGCTAATATTTGTAAAAAATGTCACTTTGTTTTTTCTGGCTAATTCAAAATCTGATTTTAAAAGTCATAGTTATAATTATTTATAAATGTGCCTTAATGACTTCTGCTAATTAAAAAATATTAAAATAAAAACAATAAGCAGTAATAAAGAAAAGATAAATATTTTTTAAATACTTGGAAAAAACACTGCAAAAATTACACTTTAAATCTAGTTTTCCCGAGAGTACTTACAGGATCATTAAATAATTACTTCATGGGGAATTTCTGTCAGAACACCTTTCATATTTAGGTGCGTATTACAGACTTAGAATCTGTTTAGAAAGCAACAGTGAGCTTCTTTTAAAAATCACAGAATTTGGGGTGTGGGGAGATTATGGTATGTTATACATGAGGTTCTTGCCCATTTTATACTGTTGTTTTAAAAGCAGAATTGCTTTTATGCCACTGAGAGTTTATCATATACAATTAGTGATACAACAACTCATTAGGAAGGTGAACAAGTTTCAAAACATTCAAGAAATGAGGCAATACTTCTTCAAATCTAAAGGACTTTGCAGAAGGGTGTCACTGAAAGCTATAAACTATTTTAAGATTCTTGGCCTAGAAAAGTCTCTTGTACATTTCATGGATTATCTAGACAGTTAAAAAAAAAAGAACACTGAGGTAAAATTCATTATTGTAGCTTGAAAAGATATGTCCTAAAACTTAATTAAGGGCTCAAACTTAAGAAAGACATTCATAAAAATCTACGTTTGAGTTAGAACTGTGAAATCAATATGGCTTCCAATGAAATCCACTAATACCTGTAGTCCTTAAACTGCAGTTTTTACAAATATGTTTCCTGAGATCTGTGCAAATTATCTTTATATATTGTACATGTCATAAATGACAAAGAAGCTACTATGTGCTTTTGTATTCAATACATAAATACATTTAATGCTCAGATATTTTCACTAAATAGAGGTCCACAAAGAAGCTGGGGACATTTTTCTGTGCTTTTTAGAACTAAGTGTGGTGAGCAATTATCAGGAATAATATACATGTCAGTTTTTGAGTACAGTATTGCTTCTAAACATTATTAAAAAACCACTTCACAAAGATGATAAAAGGTGGATTAATCACCTAAATGCCTATAAATTGAGATGTAAGGTCAGAGATATCCCCTTCACTCACCCTGTTGTCTCACACGGGGCTGGGTGGTCACAATTCATATCCTGGCGTGCACAAGGCATACACTGTGGTTCAGAGTTAATACTGGGGACTTGGTTCACAGGGCTCACAAGTTGCTTTTAAAACATAATAATGGTGGTGTCTATGATACTATTCCAATGCTTTATTTTTGTTAAAATAATTCTTTATTTTAGGAATGAGCCAAGTAAAGAGGGAACATGGAGTCAGTCTGAAATCTACTTCAGAGCTCACCTCCATCAGTGAACGGTGAACGCTCTGACAATGACATTCACAGTAGCATCACTGCTGGGTATTGCTATAATTTGCTCTCTATGATCGTCCCTTTAAACAAAAAGCTCTGTACTCAGCATGCAAAGAAGTTAAAAGTGGGGAAAGGAGGGGGAGCCACACATATAAAGAGGAGAGAGAGGGAAAAACTGCAGATCAATCATTTATAATTAACAAAAATCCTATTGGTGCTTTAAATAGAGATCAATGTGTTCCAGGCTGCCTGGATTGTGGGGATGTATTCACCTTCTCGTAACTCTCCAAGCAAGCTGTCACACCTACAGAATCACCATTTGTTTTCTTAACAAAGCTTCAGGGGGCGCCAGGCTCTCATTGAAATTTCATTAATCTAATGGAGTAAAGTCCTATAGAAAAAAATCAAATTCTCGTTGGACGAGATGCTACCTGGGAAAGATAACCTCTGTTTGAACTCTCAGACTCCAATCGCTCTGCTATTAGTCTGAGGAAACAGACAGCAACAACGTTGATTACAGCCACTGGCCTCAACAATTTTTTTTTCTAACTAGCAATTTCGAGTGCAATGCCACAGTGTCAGCTAAAGAAACACAACTGCGGGTTTTCTGCAGAGCGAGATGGTTCTGAAATGTCACTGAATAGCTCACAAAGGACGCCAATCTACGACAACAGAGACATAAGCATATAGGAGAAAGGGCCCACATATCCTCCTTTCAAAGGTATGTTGTTTACATGCATGTAATTTGTGAAACCCACAGCTATTCAGTTCAGGGATTTCACAGAAGTCTAAACTAAAATCTGTTTGGAAAGCAGTAGCGAGATTCTTCTAAGAGTCACAGAAGGTTGGGTGTTGGGAGATTATGATATGGTATATACATAAATAGATACACACATAGTGGATGAGAGTCTTCAAGTTTCCAAGACATCAATTATAATTGTTACTTGGTGATCATATTTCAGCAACACCTCCAAGTAATTTGATTTACAAGTGTGCAGATGTGGCCCAAATGTGCATGTGTAACAACATTTGAGAGGAGAATATGGAATGTTGATTCCTCAAAATTCCTTCCAGGAATGTCCCCATGGCTCATCTGACACTCACATGGTAAGAGTATAGGATGGTAGTCATGTATGTGGTAAAAGGGCTAATATGACTAAAGCTGCATGTATCCCAAACTAAAATAGTACTTCATGCTGCTTATTTTTTCCCTACTTAAAGTCTATTTTTAAAAAGTTAAAATGACTAATAGACCAGCGGCTTTAGGTACCCTGTAGAGAGGCCAAAGAGAAAATGAAACAACCTGTAGAAAGCCCTCCACTAGGCTCCTATGTGAACACTATGCTTTTAAAGAAGCAACTGGGCAAAAGGAAGTAGACTTCAGTCAGGCAAGATCACAGTCAAGTTCAGCACTGCTTTCTGATTCCATCAACTCCTAAATATGGAAGTGATTGTGCAAACCTTACTTGTGTTAAAGGAGAAAACTAATCTTACTTTAAAGTAAAAAAAGAAATGAATAATATGTATGAAAACTACAACTTATATTTACTTTAAAAAAAAAAAACAAGGATCTAAAAATTGTAGCATGTAATAAAGAGAAAAAAGCAATACTTTGAAAAAACAGATGACATCCTAGGTAAGCGACTGAGATAACTGAAAAAATTCTGAGTCCATCTTTAAGATAACGTTCTTATTTTACAAAAAATGTATTGTTTTTCACCTAGGTCACATAAAGCTTACTGCAGGTCAGGAAATATCTTGTTTCTAAAGTATCTCACAGGAGTGAATCACTACCTATTACGTATTTTTTCCATTTCTCTGTTTATAGGTAAATATTTTTCTACCTGGGATAGATTTAATATTTTTCTTCTGGTTTAAATTTATTCATAAAGACTTAGTTTGTGTTCATACATAATTCTTTAATTTCCTGTGTGAGATCCACCTGTAGAATTATACTTCCTGCTCTCTATCTATATCCTGTTTAAAGATGCCACTGAAAGTATATCAATTTTTTAATGCTATGCAATAGAAAAATGGGTAAATAACACATTGATGTGTCTATGTGTGTGTACTGTTTAGGTAAGCATATACAATACATGCAAATCTATGCACACAAAAAGTTAGCTTACCTAAGTTAAGATTATTCACATTCGTCCTGGGAACAAAATAATACACCTTTTCTAGGCATTCATCCCTACTATAGAGACAGAGAAAGAAAGATTGTGAGAGGGAGACACACACATTCAGATGAGCCTTCAGGGAATTGTATGAACTTTTGAACCAGAGGCGGAGAGCCAGAGCCCAGCCTGTTCCCACTTTAATAAACATTTTTTTTCTTCAATTAATTAAGGTTTGGAAAGAAAAAAACCACAGAAGAGAAGTAATTTAGCATGCAGCGCATACTTTACAGATGGATCCTACCTTCGGATGCCTATTAAATCTATGCATGATTGCGCTAGAGAAAATTAATTGCATTGTTTCTCACTATTCAAAAGGGGGCTGCAAACAGCTGAAAAATAAAAAGGAAAATGAAGCAAGGTTGTTGTTGCTGTTGTTTAAAAAAAAAAAAGCAGCAACAGTATAAAAGGAATACTTTCAAAGTCCTAAAACAAGTAATACCTGCAATTGACCTAAAAACAAAAAAATTCCTTTAAATTTTTTTGCTGTTTCAAAATACTGTGTATGTTGCCAGAATACATATATCTAGTTTAAGTTTACAAATATACTGGTCTCACTAAAATTTCCTACTCAGTGGCGTTTGAACTGTTCAATTAAGTGGTGAGTTTTTGTTCAAATCCTGCTGTGAAGAAAGATTTACATGAGCAGCTGGGAGTACACACTAGAACACATTCACTGTATCTTGCTTAGTGGGTATTTTCTCCATTCCAGTCTTTGGAAAAAATGATAAATTCCTAATTTAGGGGGTGGGGAGAAAAATATAAAATATTATTATAAAATATTAAGAATATAGGTAATCATTTGCAATTTTATTCAACTTTAATTTAAAAAAACCCATGAGCTTCAGAAACTCAAGTCATTTTTGCCTTTCTGAAGTACTGCTAGTGGAAGTTGAACTATAACCTCTCTCTTAGACTGTCCTGAAAATGACCTTCATCAAACTTGAAAGGACTACTCTCTGTCTAAGGAGTTAGAAGAGCCATTAATTTTCCTAACTCATTCATTTCCAGATTAAAAAAAATTCCTGTGTTACTTCATTGCAGATGCTCCTTTTGATGTGACCCACTTTGTTGTTGACTTGACTAAAAACATTTCACTTAGAACTTCTAAACTTATTTGATTGCATGACCCAAATAGATGGTAGTTTTATTTTATTCTTCCCACTCCAAGTCTATAAATCAGTCTCTCTAATCCCTGGTTAATGTGTATAATTATTTTAAAGTATTTACCGTGACACAAATTTGGCTATGAGTAACAAACTAAGGATGTATCATAAATAAATGAATCTGTCCTATGTATAACAGAGTTTGTAAGATACGGGAAAAACATAGATATATTAACATTGGGATTAGTTTATACAGTGCCTTTCACCAGAAGATCTAAAACAGCAATACAAATGACCTCATAAATAATTATAGCTTTTAAATTCCTAGTTAGGAATGGGACAAAACAAGATCACATGGTGAGACAGGTAGAGCAAAACTTCTAAGACAAGTATTCAGTTTTTGTTCCCTTACTTTACTTCTTAAAATCAGATACCCTGTTAGATCATCAACCAATTAAAAGTAGGGTCTCATCAATGTTCAAAAACATCTGGTTCAGTCCAGGTACTACTCAAAAAAGGAAAACCTATGCTGCTGTGAGAAACTCCAGTCAAAACCGAGCCAACGCCTTGTGTTACTAGAATTTTTCCTGATGTGACATAACAATGTGTAGTACCTATTTTTTTGATTATTAAAGAGAACAAACAGGAATATATCGGCTTGGACCTATAGAACTTTACCATTACAAGAGACAGTTTAACTAATGTATTGAAACAGGGCCAGATTCAGAAATTTTGTCAGTCTTACTTAAGCTAAACCACACTGATGGATATGAAATGCCTGAATACTACAGGTGGGAAAAAGCCCAAGAAGGGAGATTTCTTAGTTCAAGGCCACTGAAAGATCTCTTCTGTTTGCTGTACTCCAACCTTAAGCAGCAGCCCCACAGGCTGACTGCAGCCTACACCTGCACATTTGACCTGTCTCTTTATTCCAGATTCTCTCAACTGCTTCAACATTTACCTTTTAAATTTCCCCTGGAATTGACACAGTCCTTTCCACCACAAATATGGAGATTGCAAATGAAAGTACTGTATGTCATCCTTAGCTATTGGTCATCTACAGTTCTGGGACTTCCTCTATTAAAGACCCCATCACATCAGGGTACTTTATCATCTTTCTGCAAAAATTCCAGAATGAACACCAAGAAGCAACTAGTCAGCAGCTGCTGGCAGAGCAGTTTTGGTAGCACTAGTGACTCAGGGTCTCCTTGGACCAGTTCTCACTGAGTATGTGGAAGAGTTTATCAAAATCAAGATACCAAAAGCACAAAATAATTCTGGGAAAGTAGATGATTAAACTCACTTTCAAGAATCCAAGAGTTTTGGGGCTTCCCTGGTGGCGAAGTGGTTAAGGATCTGCCTGCCAATGCAGGGGACACGGGTTCGAGACCTGGTCCGGGAAGATCCCACATGCCACGGAGCAACTAAGACAGGGCGCCACAACTACTGAGCCTGCGTTCTAGAGCCCGTGAGCCACAACTACTGAGCCCGCGTGCCACAACTGCTGAAGCCCGTGCACCTAGAGCCTGTGCTCCGCAACAAGAGAAGCCACTGCAATGAGAAGCCCGCGCGCCGCAACGAAGAGTAGCCCCCGCTCACCACACTAGAGAAAGCCCACGCACAGCAATGAAGACCCAACGCAGCCAAAAATAAATTAAATAAATTAAAAATTAAAAAAAAAAAAAAAGAATCCAAGAGTTTTGAATATGTTTCAGATTTTGAGATACCCACTGTAAAAAATAAGAATAGTTAAAAGAAAAATTTTAAACACCTAATTGACTTAGTCTTTATTTTATATTTCTTAAAGACCTTACAGTGAATACACTATTCTCTTGGAGCAAACAGCTCACCAATGACTGGGGAATTAGATTCAGGACATTATACTTTGATTTAGCAAACCTCTGTATTCATTTATTATATGGGATCCTGTTTTCCCGAAAGAGTTAAACTCCCTCTATAAGGTAAAGAGCTTAATCATTCTGGGATGAGATATTTTTTTCTATTTTCCAATGCAATTACTCTTTGTCTTAAATCTAATTGAATTCACTTTCCATGTTACTGGGGGAAGGGAGGTAGGTAGGAGAGATGCTGCATATATTAGAAGACAAATAGTGTAACTTGTAGACTTTTTGATATAAAGGATTTTTCAAAGACAAAATATTGTGATCTGATAAAAATGTTTTAATATTCAGTGTTGTTGGGACGGGGGAGATTTGGCCCATTAGGAACTGGATTTCGTATATGGAGAACAGTAGGGACATTGCATAAGGAGCATTCATATTTATAATTTATAAAGTACCTTGGGATTCTCTGTATGGAAAGCACCATATAAATATGAGCATTTTCATTTCATGTGGGCTATCACAGATTGTTGACTTCTCAGCATAAACATATTTCAGTAGTCAACAGGATATACACTCTTATGTGGATATGGTTTTTCTGCCATTTTCTCTTCCCTGAGCTGTAACATACGTAGTGGAACCTGTCCTTGTTGGCTGCCTCTTTTTCCTTTTCTGAAGTTCCTGACTCTCATTTGTCTTGGTCGTGTCAGTATATAGCATTTGCCCTTGTACTCATAAGCTATACTACTGAAGGAAGTGAACATTTATCTTGGATCTATCTGGGATACTCTTTTCCACCTTCAGTATTTCTGGCGTCTAAGGGAGGAAAACCTCCAGATATCATGGAAGGGGGGAGAGAGAAGGAGGCAGTCACTCTGTGGCACATGAAGAAACACTGAGAACAAGAGACTGCTATTATCTCAAGGTTCTTTAGGATATGACAAATACGTATATGTATAATCACATTTTTTAGGGTTTAATATGACAAACTCTTATTGAATGTCTACCACGTGCTGAAACCTGTGAGAGATACAGAAATAATGAAGACACCACTCCTGCCCTGTGGGAGCTTACAACCTGTTGGAGAAGCCAGCACACGTTAAGTAATATAATGCAAGGCAAACGGTGGTAACAGCTATAATAAAGGTACTGATCAAGTAAAACATAAGACAAGGAGAGGATGAGGCTAACTTGGAGCAATTAGGAAGCCATGTAGAGAAGACAAGCAGAGCCTTGTTGGATCGGTGGACTGTAGGTGGCTGGAGAGGATGTGAAAGGCATTCTAGGTGGAAGGCACAGGGCTGGGTTTGGGGACACGGGTTCAAGCCCTGGTCCAGGAAGATCCCACATGCTGCAGAGCAACTAAGCCCGTGCACCACAACTACTGAGCCTGCATGCCACAACTACTGAAGCCCGTGTGCCTAGAGCCCGTGCTCTGCAACAAGAGAAGCCACTGCAATGAGAAGCCCGCACACCACAAAGAAGAGTAGCCCCTCCTCGCCACAACTAGAGAAAGCCTGCAAAGACCCAACGCAGCCAAAAAAAAAAAAAAAAAAAAAAAGACTCAATGACTTGCCAAAATTATCAAGTGGCTTCCTGTTTGATCCAAATATAAACCACGTTGTAAGATCTTGCATTATGCAATATGGTATATTTCTCGAGAATTTTCCCAGAAAGCTCTACAAGTGGCTGAGACACAATATATATGAAAATATAATCAGAAATTGAGCCAGTCACTGTTAATATATTGATATGATATCTTCAATAAATAGACTTCTTTTCTGCAGAGGGTACAAAAACAAATATTCGAATCCAAACGTGTAAGGATTATCAGTGGGAATATACTTCTATATTTTCCTTGGGTGTCTTACATGGAATTTCACTAACAGCAAGTTCTGCCATCTCTCACAAACTCCTCCATTTCACTGAAAACCTTAAGGGATAGTGAGAAACAGCTCAAGTGTCACACAACTTCTTTGACACATGTATATACTGAGGTTACCGGCCACTCCTCTGTCCTACATTGCTGTCCAGCTAATTGTAAGCAACATGAAATGCCTAAGAAAGCCAGCAAAATTGGCTTGTTACAGTTGTTTACTTGAAGCATTCCTTTTGAATGGGCCTACCCACCAAAAATGTAAAGAATCCATGGGTTCTGCACAACATTTTAATGCTTCAGTCAAAATCCATTCTTTTTGTCACTGTTTGGTTCAACAGTTCAGGTCAACAAACACTCTGGGAGCACTTACCCTGAGACAGGCATTGTGCTAGTCCTTCAAGGAGCCAGAGTCCAGTGCAGGATAGAGATTTGTAAACGCAGAATTCCAGTACAATGATGGCTGTGATTTGAACAAGTCAAATCACAGGGATTTTTTGTTTGTTCTGGGCAATTCTGTATTTTAAGATAAAATCCGAAGTTTATATTAAAATATAGATTTGCCCAAATTTAAAACCTAAAATTTAAGTTTTTAAGGATCATTTAGATGTTAATAAAATAAATGAGAGCAAACTAAAAGAAAAACACTGACTAGCCTACTCACTGAACAGATTCTTCTCAAAATAAAGTTCCTTAAAGGCAGTAAACATTTTTACACAACAGTAGTAGGGGCAAGGAAACATGAAAGACTCACTTCAACTAGCAACTGTAAATTTGTCTTTCAGTTACGCTAAGACGTTACCAGGTGGGGGGCCATCCAGTACCACTGTCCTGTGACACTGTTTGTAGGGAAGGGGATCTCCTTGTTACAATACTGTTTTCTCTTTTTGAGGCGCTCTTTCCCTAGATATTTTCCTAGATAACGTCAAATTTTATCTCAACCCCTTCAAATAACCTGTAAATAAATAGTCTTTACATTAATGCCTATGCAATCTGTCAAATAATACTCTGGAGTCTTAGAAATATAAATAGATGAGAATTTTACTCTCAAAGAGCACTTTATTCATCTAGTCTCACTAGAGCTCTATGACCGAAGCTGTTGAGTGAGTACTCCAAGACCATACTGAACACCCATATAAGTGAGGCAGACTTTCAGGACAGACTACTTTCCTTCATGTACCTCCAATTTTGTGGCTACAGAACCACCTTATTTAGAAAAGCTCTAAATGTGCTCAAAGTTTTGTGACAAAATGTCTGTAAAAGACAGAAGCTTGGCAGCTCATGCAGCTCAATATCAAAAAAACAACCCAATCCAAAAATGGGCAGACGACCTAAATAGACATTTCTCCAAAGAAGATACACAGATTGGCAACAAACACATGAAAGGATGCTCAACATCACTAATCATTAGAGAAATGCAAATCAAAACTACAATGAGGTATCACCTCATACCAGTCAGAATGGCCATCATCAAAAAATATACAAACAATAAATGCTGGAGAGGGTGTGGAGAAAAGGGAACCCACTTGCACTGTTGGTGGGAATGTAAACTGATACAGCCACTATGGAGAACAGTATGGACGTTCCTCAAAAAACTAAAAATAGAACTACCATACGACCCAGCAATCCCACTACTGGGCATATATCCTGAGAAAACCATAATTCAAAAAGAGTCATGCACCACAATGTTCATTGCAGCTCTATTTACAATAGCCCAACCTAAGTGTCCATCGACAGACAAATGGATAAAGAAGATGTGGCACATATATACAATGGAATATTACTCAGCCATGAAAAGAAACGAAATTGAGTTATTTGTAGCGAGGTGGATGGACCTAGAGTCTGTCATACAGAGTGAAGTAAGTCAGAAAGAGAAAAACAAATACCGTATGCTAACACATATATATAGGCCCTAAAAAAAAAAAGGTTCTGAAGAACCTAGGGGCAGGACAGGAATAAAGACACAGACATAGAGAATGGACTTGAGGACATGGGGAGGGGGAAGGGTAATCTGGGACGAAGTGAGAGTGGCATGGACATATATACACTGCCAAACGTAAAATAGATAGCTAGTGGGAAGCAGCTGCATGGCACAGGGAGATCAGCTTGGTGCTTTGTGTCCACCTAGAGGGGTGGGATAGGGAGGGTGGGAGGGAGACGCAAGAGGGAGGAGATGTGGGGATATATGTATATGTATAGCTGATTCACTTTGTTATACAGCAGAAACTAACACACCATTGTAAAACAATTACACTCCAATAAAGATGTTAAAAAAAAAGAAATGTTAGAAGACAAACATGAAAGAAATCTGCTATAAAATAGAACAATGAGAGGATTAAAAAAAAAGAAAAAGACACAAGCTTGGGAAAAACCTTGGAAAATTTGACTCCAATGACCATTTCTAAGAATGAAGTACAATTATCTGAATTTATCATACCTAGGACATGTACAGGGTTATTGGATAATATGGTGATATTTTCTTGCTACCCATGAAATAAATTGTCAATGTTTGGGAAGCCATATGGCATATAGCTCCGTAGACAACTCAGGAGTTTGAATGCTAAAGTTGTAACTGAGGATGTAGAAACATCATTATATATGAGATTTTATATTTTGTTTTTATCACGTTACTTCAACAAACACTAAGGAAACAGAAGTAAACTCTAGAATGGCTATGAGTTTTAAAGTTAAAAGAAAAAATTAAAGTTTTTTAAATTCACAATCAGGTTCATTATTTGATTTTAAAGGAAGAGATGATTTGCTACATCTATCATAATACCAAAGTATCATACAACTAAAGTTATGAGTTAAGCATATGGATCCCTACAAAGTACTCATTTTAGGTAATAATGACATTTATAAATATTTTGATATATGCATCTTTTGGAAAATCAAACTCTTAAATATGGATAAGGAAAAGAGGTCCCTACCCTGTCCAGTTCCTGGTTCTATCTATCAAATAGAGAGAGAAAGATATTTTGGAAAGGATTCCTTTGAACACTACAATAATAGCTAGGAGAATAAAAAACAATCCACATGAGTAAAGAAAAAATGCCTGGGAAAAGGATGGGAGGTTCTTACCTTCAGCTGCAGAAAGTGATGCAGAAGTTATAGGAGGTAGTGTGGAATTGTGTAGAAGACAGAGACAAGTTCATTGTTATTTCTAAAAAGTAGAGCAAGTGGGCTTCCACTACATCATAAGGGACTCAGGCTAGATACTAGGACTACAGTCCTGATAGGAACAGCAATGAATGTAAAATGGCTTGGTAAAGGAGATAATGAAATCTGTTTCTCAAAATATCAATTAAACAAAGATAATTCTTCATCCTTCTGAGATAGTTTAGATACAGTCTTTTCCAAAGAAAAGGGATAGGTAGGCTTGTTTTCCAAGGCAGCTTTCAATTCTTTAATTACATAGTATTGAATCCAAAATGGTCACCCTACTTTTGGAGTTAGAAAGTGTTTTGAACAGTCGTAATTTTAGAGATCATCTAGCTCAACTCTTTATTCTATACATTGAGAGGCAGCATAGTGCAGTGTAGAGGTTGGCAAAGTATGATCCAGGGGCCAAATCCCACCAAGCCTGTTTTTGTAGGGCCTGCTAGCTTAGAAATGTTTAAAGCATTTCTAAATGACTGGGGGGAAATCAAAATAATAATATTTCATGACATATGAAAGTTATATGGAATTCAAGTTTCAGTAACTATAGAAAAAGTTTTAGTGGAATATAGCCACACTCGTTTATTTGTGTGTTATTATAGGTGCTTTTGTACTACACCTGCACAGTTGTCACTCTAGAGACTGTATGGTCTGAAAATCCTAAGATACTTACTAACTGGCCCTTTACAGAAAAAGTTTTCAGACTCCTGGTGCAGTGGATGAAGCACATAAGGTCTAAAGCTAGACTACTTGCGTGTGATCCTGGAAAAGACAGTGTGCCTCAGTTTCCTGATCTGTAAACTGGGGACAATAATGGTAGTTACCGGGGGCTTCCCTGGTGGCGGAGTGGTTGAGAATCTGCCTGCCAATGCAGGGGACACGGGTTCGAGCCCTGGTCTGGGAAGATCCCACATGCCACGGAGCAACTGGGCCCGTGAGCCACAACTACTGAGCCTGCGCATCTGGAGCCTGTGCTCCACAACAAGAGAGGCCGCGATAGTGAGAGGCCCGCGCACCGTGATGAAGAGTGGCCCCCGCTTGCCCCAACTAGAGAAAGCCCTCGCACAAAAACAAAGACCCAACACAGCCAAAGATAAATAAATAAATTAATTAAAAAAAGAGAATGCAACACAATTCTTTAAAAAAAAAAATAATGATAATAATAATGGTAGTTACCTGATAGAGTTGTGAGAATGAAGTGAAAGTGCTTAGACATTAGTGCCTGTTATAAAGTAAGAATTCAGTAAATATTAGATATGTTTATTATTACATACAAAGAAACTCTGGCCCACAGAGATAAAGTGACTTCACAAGTTCACAGAATTTGCTAGAGGCAGACTGGAAGTATTTTCTGATTCTCCTTGCCTACACTATGTTGTCTTTTTTAATTTTCTATATTGCCGGACCAAGAAAAACATTTTTGTGATTTTTTTTTTTAAAACTACCTCAAAGCCACTCTAAATGAGAACAACTTCGGTTTCATCAGAGTGGTGTCGTATCAATCCAGTTACCTAAAGTGACCCAAAGGCAACTTGTGGAACTTTTGATTTTCAGTTTTCTACCTCAAACATCTAGAAATAAAGATTTTTCTTTATGCTTTCTAAAAAAGGACAATAGAAGTCCCTTACAATTTAAAATTAACAAGTCTGTTGCTGCGAAAACTTCAGAAACACATAACTGAGGCATCCATAGGGACCCCAGGATTTGAAGGACAGCATATTAGTCCATGAGCGTTCAAGGATATTTGTTATTTCTGGTATAACGTAGCCCCTTTTCTCTTGTCACTTTTCTTCCTTATCAACAGTTGTACATAACCAACACCATTCCAGGTTTTCTTTATTCTGTGAAATCTCTGAAACCTAGTAGAATGTTTGTTTACTAGCCCTGGACAACCACCTTTTTGGGGGCTTTGTTCATAAGAGGTCTTTCTTCATTAAATCCACTCCCAAATGGTCACTCCATTATGCCATGCTTCCTTGTCAGTTGGTATACAATTCTAAACAATTATACATTTGTCACTGCTGTCTAACTGTTCTCCAGTTTTTCTCTTTCTAAGTAGTACATCCTATCTTGCAACAAAACTGGAATTCTTTAAGACCAGGCCACATTTTTTTTCATATGCTCCCACAGTACTTAGTTGAAGTTAATTTACATAGTAGGCATTTAACAAATGCTTCTTGCAATAATAAATGAATAGCCATAAATACATCCTATGAACAGAATTTTAGCTTAATGATGAATAAATAACACCTTTAAACTACCACTAAGATTGTGAAAATGATAATTTGTTAGCACATGGATTTAAAGATAAATCATCAAAATTAAAACAAATCAGAAGTATGAAAGTACCTTAATTAAAGTGGACACTACAACCCGCAATAGAGAAATTAACTCTAGATCCTTAATGTTTACTCCTTTCAGATACATTAGCTCCATGACACTGGAAAATGTTATATCTGATGTGGATACTGTGGGCATTGGTAAAACTTAACATAAGTATTTTTTTTTAATCCTGAGATCCTACACAACAATAATTTTCATCTGCATGTATAACATACCTATAGCAACATCACTTAATATATGAGTATGTGAAGTATATTTTATTATAATAGTAGACAAGCAAACTGAATGTGTCCCAGGAAGGGGTCTTTTCCATTAACTTTTATAAAGGCTTTCATTTCAAACTTTCATTAACATCTGACAAGCAAGCTGAAAAAGCTTTGCTTAGAGCTTGGGTTAGGGGCAAAATGCATTTTGGCAAAACTATTCCAAGATTACACTGACTGACTGTGCGAGAATATACTAATTTGTTTTGTTTTGTTTTGTTTGGAGTGTGGAGAAAAGAGAGAGAAAGGGAGAGAAGAGTCATGGACCCTACTTTATGGTTGCCATGGAGGCAAGGTCAGCCTTCCACACTTGGATCTACCAGCAGAGTTCAGACAGGTCAACGTGTGACCGGCTCAGGCCCTGGGGTTAAAAGTTCAAGCAGCGATGGAAAAACCAATATGTCCACGCAGAGTATGCTGTACAATTTATTTCAATTTACATCAAGCCATGCATATAAAATTTAGATAAATTCCATTCAAATCTGATGTTGCCTGACACACAATGTATGCAAACAGATGTCTGTGGGGCTTTTTCTGTGCTTTAGAAAACAACATTAAATTTAAAAATATGTCTCTGGGATTTCTTTATTGAATTACAAAATGAACATAATTTTAACTTAAATGTTTTCATTCTTTCTTCCAATTTTTTTGGTGGGAGTCTTAATAATTTCTCAGTTCTCAATCTACTCGATGTCATATTAAAGAGGATAATGTATATTTACAACTACTGCTTCAGTATTATTGTAGTTATAGATTCTATTTATATCCCTTACCACTTTCCACAAATATTTAGTGATTGATATTCCTGATTTATCTCTGGCTTCTACCCTCATCTCCTTTCCTTTCTACTCAGAACAGAGCAAGGGTCCTGGAGGCTGCTGGGTTGTCTTCCAGCCACAAGGTGGCTCCCCCCTCCCCTTCTCACAAGCCAACAGGGTGTATGTACATCTTTGCTGAGTGCTGCCGGCCAACTAGGATTCAGAGGCTAATTATGACCTATAAATACATTATTTTAATTGTGAATTGAATGGATCACAACACAGACCCTGGTACAAGATGATACAATGAAAAATTGGTCTTTAGAAAGAGGAGAAAGAAAAGACTTCCGTGTCCTGCCTAATTCCTCTTCCCCCCTCCTTTCAAGGGTACAGCTGACTAACCTTACGGCAAAATAAGGAAAATAATAAAAGACTGTAGAGGAACCTAATTTTGTTGCCAAAGAACAGACTCACAGACTAGACAGGGCCAATTTTTAAGGATACTATATAACTTATTCTCACTCAAACTGGAACCTGCATTTGGAGTAGGAAAGGGGTTTAGATTTTCTGGTCTGATAACTTCTCCACAAGGAAGTTTTCATGAGGACTTTGAAGCACTTTCTTAGATGTCCTGTACCATGTCATAGATGAAGAACAGTGATCTCTAATACTGCAGAGCTTTAAAAGTTGTAGAAATAGTACATATTTACTTCTTGCTGCTTAGGAAACAAGGTCCATATTTCATAAATGTGATTTTTACAGAATACATCATAATTTTCTACAGATGAAATAGGCATAGAGAGACAAATCATTTGTCCTATTACATGGAAGATCTTTCCAAAAGCCTGAGTCCTAATTTCTCACATTTTCCATTTTCTGTTCTGCTATTTGAGCAAGTTTCATTTTCCTCATCTGTAAAATGGAGATAAAAATAGGGCCTATTCCTCATGGAATTTTGTCAGGATTAAATGAGTTAATATACGTAAAGCATTTACAAGAGTCTTTGGTACATACGAGTCATATAAATGTTTGCTATTATTATTTATCTGAGCTCAGTTCCTCCTTGTTTGCAAGTATTTTGTGACACAAACATTTGAGAAAAATGAACTTTCATGGATTTTGTAAAGACACGAAGAGTATAATTTTCTAGATACTTGAATGCTCTGATCAGGCATAACTTATGATGTCTGAGCTTTTTCCTCCTCAAGAACCTAAAAAAAATAAGCATTTCTTTCCATTTCATGATATTGCTTTCAGTATGACATTAAAAAAATAATGATTTTAATACTGATTTCCAACTCTCAAGCCTGTTTTAGATAATACTTTAGAAATTGCACCATTATACTAATGCAAACAACCATAAGTGGTGGTTCTAATAACTTGGCTACAATACTCATATTGTACGAGTTTTAATTTTCTTTTTTCCCTATATCAAAAAAAAATCTTCAGTATCTTACTCACGCCAGAATATAACTTTGTTAACTCTCTTGTTAAACTTAGAACATATGAGTTCCCTGCTTCTTAGGTAAATAAACATTTTGAATTCTCTTGTAAGCACTGCCTTGACAACTCTCAAACAGATTTTCTAAGGGTACAAATGATATCCTTAACTTAAGGTGACCCACAATAATTCAACCATGAGCAAAAGTTTATGTGGACATAAAATCCTGCATTCACATAAATCCTTGTTTGTATAGGAAGGATCTGTACACACAGATGTAAATATATATGTATGTGTCGGTATGTATATATACATACAGGTCCACATGTATGCCATCCACATATATTCCAAATAGATGGAAATACATATTTAGAGACCAAGCGAGATAAGCAAATCAATTTTCAGTAGCCGAGGGAAGGAGTATGACATTTTTTAATACCTGCTATACTGTCATGCAACCCTTTATTCTTTATTATCTCTGTCAGCTACTACTGGGTGCCTAGTAGACAAATGCTAGTCCTAGTCCTGGTCATTTATTTCTATTTGGAATTATTTCAAGCCTAACTCTTTAGAACTGCTTGAAAATGCTGTCCTGATATGTTGGCCTTGCACCCTTGAGTGAGGGCTGGAATAGGGCGGTGGAGAGAAATCCTTTTGCAGAGACAATTTGGCACCGTTTTTGAGGGAAGACTGCCTTGGTTTTGCCCACATTTGCACAAATATAACTTTAAAAGACCCCTTTTCCATTCAGAGCAATACGCATGTGCTACCATAAGCGGTGTCTTTTGTTGCCAGAAGCAGTTTTTGCTGCATGCATCAACTTTCACTATATTCTTAGCAACACTTTCTTCCAGTTTCAGACATCAGTTCACAGAATCCCTTAAAGAACAGATGTACTGAAGAAATGCATCAATTCGTTATTTGTTACAGTTTGGGGGTGTCTGTCCTGTGGGTTTTCTAGCCAAGGGCTTATATGTTTCCCAAGAGAAATTTACTTTCATGAGAGAAGAAAATTGAGGCAAATCACTGCTGTTAGACCCTGAAGTCAGAGACACTGGTTTGTTGTCCTTCTGTACATGTGAAGAAAAAGCCCACAGTTACAGAAACAGTCATGTTTCAATCCATCCCTCATTTTTTCCCAGTGTGAAAAATTGCAATTGAAACCAAATTTTTCTCTGTCAATAGAATGTGTATGATTACAGCTGTTCATATTTTCTTTCTAATGAAGGGCTGCACATTTAATTGTAAGATTTATTAGGTACTGTACATTGCTGTGTATATGCAAAACAGTTAATCGACATCTAAAATGCTGGTTGTTTATTCTGACATTAATGATCATATTTCTTAATTTGAAATAAAAAGCATTTGGGGAAAATCTATTTTTTTCCCTCCAAATAAGGAATTAATAAATTCAATGTAAGAAATAAAAAGAGCTGAAGAAAAAAAATACTGATTTATGTATGTGAGGCTAGAGAAAAAAATAAAGATGCTTAAAAAAAAAAAGTCCATAATCCCCCATTCTGCTGGAAACAAGAGAGTTGATTGCCAGCTTTGTTTGATTTCACAGAGATCTCATACGAGGCTGGGTTCATAAACAGGTGAAATGATGGAGTTTATTGCAACGCACATCAACACTGAAACTAAATAACTGTGTTGCCATCTCAGTCCCGCTGAAAGACGGATGGTAAACTTGACCTGCCGCTGGTACTATCCGATTGCCATTTTTTATTCCCCCTTCGTCGCCCCCCCAGGCTGAGCCATGTTGAGTAAATGCATGTGCACGGTCAGGTCAGGCCCCCGGATCGGGTGAAACTCGGTTCACATTTGCATACAGGCGGAGCCTCACAATGAAAGCCCATCTGTTCCCGTCTAGGAGTACAAATCGAATGTCACCCAACTCACTGCAAACGACAGCAGCATGGCCATTAGATGGAGGAACACTCAGCTCAGGTTACGGATATGGAACTGCTGATTTGGGTTTAAATACCTGATAACTGAAGACTTTTCATTATACGCGAACAAAGAATGAACTTTGAACTGCTCAGGAGATACCCTCTCCCTACTTTGGGCACCCCTCCCTAGTTCTATCCATTACTACTAATACTTAACTGCTATATTTTATACTCTATTTTTGTATAAAAATTAGCCAGGCTGAATGTCACAATGTCCTAAATAATTGCTTTTTTTTTTTTTTTCTTTTTGGAAGGGGGAAAGGTAAGAGGTGGAGCAGCAAAGGATGTTGTAAACAGAAAATGAACTCTGAACTCTGTATGCCCTCAAAGGTCATTAGTACCATGGCAATGTTGTTCCTTGAACTTCTAAATTTTACCAGGGTGGAAATTTTAGTTGCTAGAGTTTAACCAACCTGTGAACTGCCCCAGCCCTTTATCCCTCCCTCCCAAAGCCATTCAGTCAAATGAGGCACCTATCTCCTAGAATGTTGTCCACTCACGGGCCTGTTTATTCCAAAACAGTTTATCCCCAAATAGTTTATCAATCACGATCTGTCAGAGATTATTTTTCTGTTAAAACTTGGCGAGTATCTTAAAATTTACAGACTGAAATCACATACATTAAAACACAAAAAAGATAGAGTTGTTCAAGAAGACACCCCAGGATAATAAGCCCATCCAAGCATGGAACATGATAAACACAAGGAAATTCATTAGCAAGTATATAGGTAAGCTTTCATCAAACACCTTCTTGTCCTGTTTTACGGCAAGAGTCTACTTCCATGAAAATCTAAGGAGGATACAAGCATCTGGGGTTTGGTGACTTGTGTTTATATTTGAAATATTTCTGTATTCTGTTACATGAATCACATTTAACATTTTAGTCATTAGCCCAGTTTGTTGGAGCCCTGGTGCATGTGCTGTTGACACAGCGCCACTGTAGAAGAGAGAAAACAGATTGCCTAGTTTTTCTTTTACCAGTTATGCTTCTTAGTTTCCAGTCAGTAATAGTGTCACTTTATGAACTTCAAATGTAATACCTAATTGGATGGAAAAAATATTTTTAAAATATCTGCAAGAACTTTATTTGCTTTAACCAATTATATACTTTTTTCTTGCATATATTTCTCTTTATTAAAACGCTATTAAAACAGTCTTAAAGAATTTAATATATTGAGGTTATACATGGAATCCAAAATGTTTAAAGGCCACTGGATCTTAAAGGCTGTGTCTCTTCAGCTGGGGTTTCTTTACCACTATGTGAAACTATGTTCTTATTGTTTGTCCTTTAAAAATAATACCAGGGTAAAGAAAAGATTTGAGAGCTTTTTCCTTTTTCATCCCATGCAAGAGCTTACGGTCAACCTTAATGGAAGTTCTACATGCATTAAAAGGGAGAATAGACCCTTTGTTTCAGAAGAATAACCAAGACAAGGGTGAATTTTGGTTCCACTTTGTCAAGTTTAAGGGGAAACTGAATCCAGGAAGAGAGAGAAGGAGTCAGAGAGAGAGAAGGGGGGCCCCAAACAACTTTCTTAGCTGTTTCCTCATTGTCTCCAATTTTAAACTTAAAATATTTTATTGTTATCTTGTAAACAAGTCAGGAATTTGCATTAGGGGACACGTGGCCATATGATCTCTTGGAGGGGGGCTGTTGCATTCCATGCAGCTGGATGCCTTGTGTATGATCAGCAACAAAGCAGAAGAGCCCAACAAGTAAGAAATATAATACTAGAGGTATTCTTTCTGTCCACGTCAGGAGAAAATGCACTATTAAGGAGGTGTAACGGCTTTAATTCTATATCCCTGAAGGGATATGAATGAGAATGATTCTGCTTATTTCAAAATGATAAAATAACTTGTTTAGAGAAATATTGGTTGTTTGGTTGCTTGTTATGCACTATTGGTAGGGATGTGTGAACAGGAACCGAACCTTGAACTTAATTTCCCCTTTGAACTCATGACCTTTGACAAGATTCCCCATGCCTTCCCCTTCAGACAAATTTCATCACAATTACAGTCCCTTCCACTTGAGTTAAAGATATATAATCATTGATTTGACCTAATTACCTGATACATCCCTTTCTTTGCAAGGTGAAAGCTAAATGTGTGAACAGAAGCTGACCCGTGAAGTTCTGATAACCAATTTTTATTCTAATTATCATAAAACACTTTCAGTCTTACTCTATTTTTCTCAAGTTTTCTTTTGGCCCCTTCCCTGAACCCACTATTCCTTCAAATTCAACAATGCCCCATAGGTTTCAAGCTGCTTGGCAACAGACCTTCAAATGCATTATGCACTACATGTTCAAAGTGACATTTTTAAACAAAAAACTAAAGACTAACTCTGCACTAGAAAGTAGTCACTAATCCCTGTCTTTCATGAAAAAGTCTTCTAAGGAGATAAAAGAATGGAAACTAGAAAGTTCCCACAAGATTCTGAAATTATCTGACTCGTATCAATCTATTATGATTCTCACTTTCTCCTAATAATTTACAAACTTCAGGTTATAAAGCAGAGGCAGGCAGTATCAGTAGAGTTGGTATAATCAATTTAAACTATGGGGGATTATCTTCTTTTAAAGGAAATGTGTATGTGTATGTGGGGGGAGGTGTCCACTTAGTTTAGTACAATAAATTCCACACAAAGACTTTAATAAGAAAGCTTAAATCATGGAATACACTAAAAAAATTAAATATGTGATTTAAAAGCAAAACTACAGTTAATAGAAACTGTATAAATTGACTCTAAAAAATGAATCTGTGAGTATTTCTCTCTACCTCAACTTATATTTTTAAAAGGAATAAACTGAAATCACAGAGTTTTCATTATCGTCTTAGACAATTGAAAAATAAAGATGAATTGCAAAAAATTAAACAGCAAAGAATAAACAAAGGAGACTGTTTGCACTTCTTCATGTCACAGTTTATATTCAGGGGCATCATGTTTTCTCAGAATGAAATGACAGTCAATTTTCCTTTATGTCATGTTTGCATTATATCACTCCAAATATTCATTAACAGGCATTACAGATGGAAGTGGACAAAAGGTCTGGAAAAAATACACCTATGACGCTGAATCACCTGTTCTTTTTGCTGGAGCTACTTGTGTCCTCTCTTACAAAAATTAAACAACACTAAAAGAAGAAGTAATCCTTCATCTGATCACCATGGTGGACCAGCATCTGAGTTTTAGTCTCAGCAATTAGTTTTGTTTTTTTTTTAAACATCTTTATTGGAGTGTAATTGCTTTACAATGGTGTGTTAGTTTCTGCTGTATAACAAAGTGAATCAGCTATACAAATACATAAAACTCCATATCTCCTCCCTCTTGCGTCTCCCTCCCACCCTACTTATCCCACCCCTCTAGGTGGACACAAAGCACCGAGCTGATCTCCCTGTGCTATGCGGCTGCTTCCCACTAGCTAGCTATTTTACATTTGGTAGTGTATATTTGTCCATGCCACTCTCACTCCGTCCCAGCTTATCCTTCCCCTTCCCCGTGTCCTCAAGTCCATTCTCTACATCTGTGTCTTTATTCCTCTCCTGCCCCTAGGTTCTTCAGAACCATTTTTTTTTTTTTAGATTCCATATATATGTGTTAGCATATGGTATTTGTTTTTCTCTTTCTGACTTACTTCACTCTGCATGACAGATTCTAGGTCCATCCACCTCACTACAAATAACTCAATTTCGTTTCTCTTTATGGCTGAGTAATATTCCATTGTATATATGGGCCACATCTTCTTTATCCATTTGTCTGTCGATGGACACTTAGGTTGCTTCCATGTCCTGGCTATTGTAAATAGAGCTGCAATGAACATTGTGGTGCATGACTCTTTTTGAATTATGGTTTTCTCAGGGTATATGCCCAGTAGTGGGATTGCTGGGTCATATGGTAGTTCTATTTTTAGTTTTTTAAGGAACCTCCATACTGTTCTCCATAGTGGCTGTATCAGTTTACATTCCCACCAACAGTGCAAGAGGGTTCCCTTTTCTCCACATCCTCTCTAGCATTTATTGTTTGTAGATTTTTTGATGGTGGCCATTCTGACCAGTGTGAGGTGATACCTCATTGTAGTTTTGATTTGCATTTCTCTAATGATTAGTGATGTTGAGCATCTTTTCATGTGTTTGTTGGCAATCTGTGTATCTTCTTTGGAGAAATGTCTATTTAGGTCGTCTGCCCATTTTTGGATTGGGTTGTTTGTTTTTTTGATATTGAGCTGCATGAGCTGCTTGTATATTTTGGAGATTAATCCTCTGTCAGTTGCTTTGTTTGCAAATATTTTCTACCATTCTGAGGGCTATCTTTTCATCTTGTTTATGGTTTCCTTTGCTGTGCAAAAGCTTTGAAGTTTCATTAGGTCCTCTGTTTATTTTTGTTTTTATTTCCATTTCTCTAGGAGGTGGGTCAAAAAGGATCTTGCTGTGATTTATGTCATAGAGTGTTCTGCCTATGTTTTCCTCTAAGAGTTTGATAGTGTCTGGCCTTACATTTAGGTCTTTAGACCATTTTGAGTTTATTTTTGTGTATGGTGTTAGGGAGTGTTCTAATTTCATTCTTTTACATTTAGCTGTCCAGTTTTCCCAGCACCACTTATTGAAGAGGCTGTCTTTTCTCCATTGTATATTCTTGCCTCTTTTATCAAAGATAAGGTGAGCATATGTGTGTGGGTTTATCTCTGGGCTTTCTATCCTGTTCCATTGATCTATATTTCTGTTTTTGTGCCAGTATCATACTGTCTTGATTACTGTAGCTTTGTAGTATAGTCTGAAGTCAGGGAGACTGATTCCTCCAGCTCCGTTTTTCTTTCTCAAGATTTCAGCAATTAGTTTTAATTATACTTTGAAACCAAAGGCCTAAGCAAACAGGAAAAGAAAAAAAGTATGTGGGCAGACTTTCTAAGTACAAAATTATCATGGTGCCCACTGAGGCAAATCTTTAAAAGATTAACTTTTTACGATGTCAAGTGTAACTAGAATTGGACAGACATTACAAAATAGGCTGGAAGTTTCCCACAATTCTGGGCCATTAAGTAGCATTTCTAAAGGGAACAGCTCAAATCTGCTTAAGAGTACAAATATTATAAAGAACTTGAGGAATACTTGAAAAATGCCTGATTTCTACATCCACTTCTGCCCAATGGCTTGAGGTATAACCAAAGAAGTACAGAAGAGTGCCACAGAATTTCCTTGATAAAAGCTATATATAGCCAGATGGCTGGGATCCATGTTAAAGTCACATCATTTATTTGTAAAAGCATTGCTTCTAATTTTTGTTTGGCTATCACAAAGACCTTTATCAATATATGCTAATATTGGCATATTAGGAGCACTTCAGGAAAGAGAAATAGGGTACCCATGCTGTGGCAGAAATAATGGATTTGGCGTTATTCTGAACCTCCAGATAGATAGTTCATTATCAAAATGGATGAATAGCAAAATATAACAAAAAGAAACTGTGCTCACTTGCAGGTCAGAATTCTAGACTTTAAGGGACTTCCGTGGTGGTCTAGTGGTTAAGAATCTGCCTTCCAATGCAGGGGACATGGGTTTATCTCTGGTCGGGGAACTAAGAACCCACATGCCGTGGGGCAACTAAGCCCCTGCACCACAACTAGAGAGCCCGTGTACCGCAACTACAGAGCCCACACGCTCTGGAGCCCGCTGGACACAACTGGAGAGAAGCCCGTGCAATGCAATGAAGAGCCCGCGTGCCGCAACTAAGACCTGAGGCAGCCAAAAAAAAAAAAAAAAAAAAAGAATTCTAGACTTTGAGGGGTAAATGTAAAAATTGCACATATATTAATTTTAGAAACGACACAAACAGGGATATAAAAGGATAGAAATGCTGGAGTAGAATATTCAGAAAAAAGTACAAATGTTATATCCCTGGGGTGGTGGGGTGCTGTGAAATGATCCTCTACAGTCGAGATTCTTAATGTGGAATCTGTAAATATTCTGAAATTATATGCAAATATGCATGTGTGCTTGCCTGTGCCTGCTCATTTTTATGGCAAGAAGAACCACTGCTACACAGTGATAAGAAAAGGAATAAAAGCACACAAAAAATGATTATTACATTTCTGAGGAAAAGATGTTGGAAGCCAAAAACAGCCACCATCATCTCTCACTTAAAACAGTGGTTCTTATACTTTTTGAAATTGGTTGCCCCAGTTTCAATTTTTTATTAGACACCAAAATATATTTATATTAATTTACAAATTATATACATATACTACCACTAATCTGTTAGTATTAGAAAACCTTAGTTTCATACACACACACACACACACACACACGCACTCCCAGCCACACATACACACCCACACACATATTCTAATATTTTTTCCCCATCTTCTGTGGATCATCTAGTACACCTCACTCTGGTCTCTCCCTTCTTCTACTCCTATGCCCCTTATAATCAATTCTACAAAGAGTAATTAGAGAAATCTTTTAGAACTATAAATTATATCATGCCAATCTCTACTTGGAACTCACTACTTGCTTCCCATGATATGCAAAATAAAATCCAAATACCTTACTATGGCTTAAAAGGCCCTCCAGAATTTAGTTCTTTCTGCCTCTTCAACCTCACTTCCCCACTGTCTCACTCATTTAGCTCTAGCCATACAGGTTTCTTAATTATTCCTTGAACTCTCCAAATGGTTTCTGTCTCAAAGGCTTTGCACCTGCTGCTCCTTCTGCCTGGAATGCTCCTCCTTCAGATCCCTGCCCTGTCTGATATCACTTCATTCAGGTCTCTGCTCAGTGACCCCCTCTTAGCATTGTCTCAAAGAGTCCCACTGCCACCCTTTTCTGGTCACTTCCTATCTCTGTGCCCTCTGGTCTTTTTTGGCTTTGTCTTGTTTCAGAGCATTCACCACAGCCCGACATTATACTATATATCTCCCCTGGTAAGCTCCATGTTGTGAAGGATTTTGGCAGTTTCATCTCTGTGTGCCCAATAACCTGGTCTAAGGTCTAGCACAAAACAGGTCCTCAACGATAAATGAAGAACAGTCAAAGCAAGTGACAGACATCCCACCTGCTGTTCATTTGAAAATGAACCTCAAAAGAACGTTCACGTGACAGAGGCCACCACACTAAGATGAACTATCAATTAAAAATCAGCTCTCTCTTTTCTCAATTTTCCCAACACCAGAACCACAACTTCCTTATGGTACCTGTTACTGTTTCTTTTGTACCATGTTTATTTGCATACAGATCCTATCTCCATTAGTAGCTTTGGTGGGAAAAATCCCAATCTGACCCTTATTATCCTCCTTACCACATCCAACATGTAGCAGGTGCTCAGGTCCTGGACTATGGGTGGGCCTGACAGTCACATCTAGCCATGAGAAATTGAGGTTCAGCTGCTCATGCAGGAGTGAGAGATGCCAGCCCCTTGTAGCCACCTTGAAAGATGATCCTTGACTCTACACTCAGATGGATGTTCCTGGGCATTCATCTGTTGACAAGGCTGAATGATGAAGAAAAGACTCATACTGGAAATGAATCTATGAAAAATCACCAATTCTTTGTATGATAATGGAGGAAAAAACTATTTCAATGTTGATAAAAGAATGATGAACACAAGTGGAGACTAAACTTATCAGATAACCTTCATCTTTTTTTTAGAGGTCAATTCCCAAACAGAATAGAAATATCACAAACGTGGCATTTAAATAATAATGCTTAATACAAACAATGTATTGAATAAACTTAAGAAATCAAGTTACGCAATAGGAACAATTTTAAGGATGATGAAAGTGATCAAAGTTTCAGACTAAGCAAAGTATACTTCTATACTTAGACTAGTATGCTGGTCATATAAAATGCCCATAAAAATCTCCTTTCGAAAGCAACTCAAATATACTTGGACATGAATAATTTTCATGTATGAAAAATTAGATCAAACTTGAAAACAAATGATAGTAAGCAAGTCACTTAACATTTCTGCATCTTAGTATCATTATCTGTAAACTAAAGGGACTAAAATAAATAACTTCTTCAGGTCTCTTCTTATTTGAATTATAACAATTCAAGTTAAGAATCCAGTTGAGTTTTTCAGGGTGCTTATGTTAAACTCTCATGAGACATTAACTTAGAAGTTATCAGAGAAGTCCGCAAAAACAGAGAGGCAATCAAACGGGGTGTAGAGTAGAGGTAGAAACTGAAGTACTTCAAGAATAAAGTAAAGTGGCATTCAATCAAGAAAAAATGGCAATCAACAGGTCTGGGAGAAAAATAATCCAAAATGCCAGTATCCATAAAAAGGAAAGGTTTAGAAAACACAATACTGTTAAAGATCTCATGGCAACAGAGAAGGGCAAGTGAGCGTATATGACACAGTAGCAAAAACAATGATTTTTAGATTTCATATACAGCATCATAATTCATAATGGCCTAGGAAGGCGTTCATGTTTCTACATTCTTATGTAGGAATTGCCATATTGAAACAGACCAGTGGTCCATCCCTTTTGCCATGCTGCTCTGACAGTGAACAGATGTTTCAGAGGAAAGCTCTACTCTCACCAACCCAAATCCAATAATACACCTAATGATGCAATTCTATATCAAGAATATCATTTCTTTTTGACCTCAGATGGCAATTATCTTCTACCCAAAGCAGGAGGCTGGCTCACTTTGATTTCATGCTGGGTGGCCCACTTAAGAGGTCTCACTTAAAATTACATCAAAGCTGCTATCTTCGTTCACTTGGCTTTTCTGACACACTAAACTACTTCCACAATTTGCTGTCTCCACTGTCACTATTAGGCTCTCAGGGGTATGGAATCACGTAGGTATAATAGAAATTGTTGTGTTTGTACTAGCAACTGATGATTTAAAAATCTTTGCTTTCTTAAAAATTAAGGTTTTCTATTATTAGCTTCAATGTTTTAAAAAACTTGAGTATCCTCAATTTAATATAAATGATCAACTTGAAGTGGAGACAAAAAGGTAACACAAAACTTTAACATTTGAAGGAAAACATAAATACACAGAGTGGTAACAATAACCTTTTGATAGAAATTCTCTAGAACAAATGAGGCGCTGGGCTTTGTTTTGATGACTCTCTGACAAAGTGAAAAAAAGATAAGTATACTGGAATGGCAAAAGGCAGGCAGGCAGACAGGAGGCAGTCAGGAGTAAGAAACTACAGCTGTGTCTCAGTAGTTTCCAGTCTTCTGCAGGTTCAAATGTCCATTGCAGAATCACTTCGGTCATAAATCCCAAAGGTCCTCTCAGCTCCAGAGAATCTCCTTTGGGAACGATATTCACCTGCCTTTCTATAGTCCTGGAGCAGACAATTTAAGAATTAGAGCTAGAATGATATTTAAGCTAATATGAAAGAATAGGTGCAGGTTTTTCCCAACTGGAAGAATAATGACAAACTTGGAGAAGCCAATCATTTTCTCTATCAGGGTATTCAGGACATAAGAAACCACAGCAGATTATCGTGCTCTACAACTTGATCAGAACAGTTATATTAACATTCCGAATATTGCTTTTGAGATGGCTCTTCTCCTTTAATAAAAATTTGAAGCTTTGATAAGAAAGCTTGTGACCAAGTGTCTAAAATATTCCTTATATGAAAACCATCTAACAAACGGACAAACAACCCAAGGTCTTCTAGTAATCAACAAGTGAAAAAACTAAGAAGCATAATTATCAGGATATTTCATAAGATAAGAGATCCAAAGGTATATAAGATAACCCAGGAACAAAAATCAAGCCAAAAGGAAAGAAGGATGAGTTTCCTATCCCCTGGAGTTCTTTTTTTTTTAAGCCGCGCCCAGCTTGTGGGATCTTACTTCCCTGACCAGAGATTGAACCTGGGCCCCCTGCACGGAGTCCTAACCACTGGACCACCAGGAAATTCCCATGAGTTTCCTATCAATGATGTCCATTATGCCAGGAAATAGTCTGTCATGAACCACAAATAACCAAGTAATAATTCAAGAACATATCATCAGGAAAAACTTGGCCTAAGTATGAATTAAATGAGATCTTTGTATACCTTAAAAACTTCTCAATCAATTCTGGGAGCAAAATAAATCAATAATATTACCTTAAAATTAAATTGATTTCTAGACAAGGATGTCTTTCAAAAGCAAAATTTTCCTTTACTATCCCAGAAATAAGGTTGCTATTAAAACCCGTAACAGGGACTTCCCTGGTGGTGCAGTGGTTAAGACTCCACCTGCCAATGCAGGGGACAGGGGTTCGAGCCCTGGTCTTGAAAGATCCCACATACCGTGGAGCAAATAAGCCTGTGCGCCACAACTACTGAGCCTGCGCTCTAGAGCCTGCGAGCCACAACTACTGAGCTCACGTGTCACAACTACTGAAGCCTGCATGCCTACAGCCCGTGCTCCACAACAAGAGAAGCCACCGCAATGAGAAGCCCACATACCGCAGCGAAGAGTAGGCCCCGCTCGCCGCAACTAGAGAAAGCCTGCACACAGCAAGACCCAACACAGTCAAAACTAAATAAATAAAATAAATAAAATTTTAAAACCCATAACATGGTAGAAACTCTTAGTGCCCAGCAAACTTATAAATGTTAAATAAAAATAAATTATTGGGGATGAACTTTGTAACTTCTAAAAACAGTAATAGTTACTGTAGTATAGAAAAGAAAGGAAACACAGAAAGGAAAAATAATACAAAATAATGCAAAAAAGCATTTCTTCTTATCAGCAATAATAGTAGTTAAAAGAGCAATAATAAAATGTGGTATTGTATACTTGAAAGTTGCTGAGAATCGCTCTTAGGCATTCTCACAATAACAAAAAAAGAAAAAGAAAAAAGAAAAAAAGAGAGAGAGACTGAGATTTAAGTGTGTGAGGTGATGGATGTGTTAATTACCTTGATCTTGGTTATCATTCCACAATGCATATGTATAGGAAATCATCATGTTGTACACTTTAAATATATACAATTATGTTTGTCAATTATTCCCCAATAAAGTTGGGGGGGAGAGCAATAATAAATGAAATTCATAGATATTTAAAAACTTATTCAACTGTTATCATGATGGCCAGAGAGGAGTAGAAAACAGTGATTATTGAACTCATTACACATCTAATGTTTTCTATTTCTAGTGGAAATCTGTGTATTCAGGCTTAGGCCACCCAAACCAATGGCAGGCATTGAGATAATGAGAACCTTGGCGTGTGAGATCTCAGAATTTCTCCAGTTTGTTTGTTTGCTTTTGTTTCTTTTGAGGTTGTGATAATAATCAGTAATATAGTTAGCAGTCTACAACAGGATGGAGAGAAAAAAGCAAGGGACTTAGATAATCAATAATCCAACCAGATTGTAGAAGGAGCTACACACTTGTACATGTTTTCCATTCACCCAAAAGCAGGAAATGGTTCCTCAAGAAATCATTAGGGCCAATTCCTTATCTTCCTAGGTATAAATATGTAACTCATTCAAGATAGATGGTTAGTTAGCCACCCTATTTTAAAAGATATTCAGGGAACAATATTCAACAATGATTTTGGGGGTCTAGTTCGTCCTCTTCTTTCATCATTTGTAGAGGTAAAATGCTCTCTCCAATCCATCCCTCTCCTTTCCCCCATGCCAGTGACATGGAAAGGTCCTCACCACTGTTCATCAACACCATGGCAAGAGCTTCTTAACCTTGTCTCTAATGTTCCCTTCCTCCCAAAACATAGATCTGACCATGTAAACTCATGATTAAAAATTTTTTCATAGCTGCCTGCCACCTACAAAATGACACTTAAACATGGTCTTCACAATCCACACCTAAATTATTTTTACAGACTTGTCTCCTCTTGCTCCTATCTGTGCAGCACATGCTCCAGCCCAGCCTCTCCACGCTACCCAAGAAAGTCTCCTTTCATATCTTTTCTCATGTATCCTCATTTACCTAGAGTTACATTTCCTTCATTTTTAACTGCTGACTGTACTTCAAGGCTCCTTGAAGTTTCTGCAGAATTTCCCACTTAAGGTGACTCTTACACTCCTTTGTTCTCTTCCCGCATTACAGAATTACCACAGACTACCTTCAGTACATTTTCATATGGAACTATTTGTAAGCTGCTTGAGGGCAGGGATAGTCTTGTTCTCTCCCCTTTATTTCTTGGCACAGAGTTTGCACAGGAAGGCATTGAAATGTTTGCTGAATTATGCATATTTGTGTATGCATATGTATTTAGACCCCTTTCATTTTAAACGCGGTTCATTTGGGTGTAGGGGATGGGGAAATTAGCTCAAAATCTATAATAAAGGGAAGTTCACTAATAATTACACTCAAGGTATAATAGAAAGAGTGGCCTAGACATTTATGTTCTTCTAGTCTTGCTACTTACTGGCTGTGACCAGGGCAAGTCACAACATCCCTGTACAAATTGTTGCTACACTTCTAGGCAACAAGTCTGTATTCCAGGCAGGAAGAAGGTAAAGGGACAAAAGCAAGGGCGAAGACAAGAGGGGCAAAGGGCTTCCTCTGCTTTTTCTTTTTTGAAGAAACACTTCCTCTAGTGACTTCACCCTACACCCTCACGGCCAGAACTCTGTCTCCTGGCCACCTAACTGCAGGTCTATCAAGGCAAGTGTTTTCAGCTGGGTACATGGCTACTGTGGACAAAATCAGGGTTCTGCAAGTAAGAAATAAAGTGAAATGGATGCTGATACACAATAAGTAGAGCCTGTCACAACTTAGAAGAAGGAAGATAGTGAAATTGCTACATTTTCAGGCAACAGTAAAACAAAGCTAGAGAAAAAGAAATCAGGTTCATGTGGCCTAACAGCAGAAAAATCTCACAAGACTGCATCAATCACTGGGCAGAAAAGCGGCAGATGAGATCCAGTGGAGCTGAGTGTTAGCTAATTTTTTTTAGTACTGGGAAAAAAACCAAGAAATTTTACTCACAGAATCCAAATTACACTTAGTGGACTGTGGATATTCAACAATTAAAACCAAAGAAAAGTTTCTCACTTAGATCATTAGAAAGTGATCCTTAAAGACATTAGTCTAATGGACTGCTCTGGGCACAAAACTGGAAACGTTATGATAGAAAGCATTGTGACCTTTATTTTTTAATTAATTTATTTTAAAATTTGTTTAACAAGCATTTATTGAGCATTCCTATGTGAAAAGTACCATGCCAGATGCTGGAGGCTAGAGGAAGAACACAAAGTTGGATTAGGCATTATCACTACCTATATATATATATGAAGGCCTGGACCAAAAAGAGGGATGAGAAGGATGATGCTGAGCGAAGGCAGGTTCCAAATAGGACCATGGGTGTTGGGCATCTACTGCTCTAACACTGCCCCAGGGACAGGAGGAATAGTCTTCCCAGGTCTGGTTGGCATATTTTATAGGATATCTAGCCCTTTACAAACACATGCTGTGCCTGATGTTTGCTCCTTATATGTACTCAAGTCGCTGTGAACTCTTGTGTGTCCTCAGCTGTTAGTCGACGCTTGTTTAATGTCACAAATAATAGTGCACTCATTATAAAAAAAACAAATCAGTGGGCTTCCCTGGTGGTGCGGTGGTTGGGAGTCCGCCTGCCGATGCAGGGGACACGGGTTCGTGCCCCGGTCTGGGAGGATCCCACATGCCGCAGAGCGGCTGGGCCCGTGAGCCGTGGCAGCTGAGCCTGCGCGTCCCGAGCCTGTGCTCCGCAGCGGGAAAGGCCACGGCAGTCAGAGGCCCGCGTACCGCAAAAAAAAAACCCCAAAAAACAGTGACCTTTAATTTTAAAAAGTAACATGCTCAAGCCAGCAAACTTAAGAAACAGGGAAACGTACAAAGGAGAAAACACCCACAATATCATAACCCAGAGAAAGCCACTATTAACATTTTGTTATGTGCCCTTTCCATACTGTTTTGTATCCTGCTTTTCCCCTTTCATACATCATGAATATTTTCCTATGACAACAATGACTCCTCTACTGACAACATGATTTTTAATGGTTGTACTGCAGTCCATCATGTGGACTTTTTTCCCTTTCATTCATCATGAATATTTTCCTATGACAACAATGACTCCTCTACTGACAACATGATATTTAATGGTTGTACTGCAGTCCATCATACGGTGTACCGCACTTTATTAAACTAATCCCATGTAATTAGACATTTAGGTTGTTTCCAATTACTTGATGTTCTAGGAGCTATATTGGTTTATTTCCTTAGAATAAACTCCTAGAAACGAAACTTCTGGGCCTAGAGCTCTGCACATTTTCAAGATTTTTGAAAAATAACTTTCATTGTTTATTTTTAATTCTAAAAATAATACATGTTCACTACATAAAATTTAGAAATAAAAGCATGTCAAAAATACTTTGATGAAGAACAGTACAGCCTTTTTTCTATGCACATATGGCATACATATATTTCAAAAAGTAGGAGTTTATGGTATGTGCTGTCTTATAACCTTATATTTTCACTTAAAGTATAAACTCCTTTTGATAATCACTAAATATTCTTCTATAAACATTACTTTTAATGGTTGTATATATTCCACTGTATGGGAGTAGCTTAGATGCTCAACCTGTTTTCAATTTTGTGCTTTTATAAACAAGTCTGCAATGAACATCCTTAAACATCTTTAGGTACATTTATTTTCTTAAAGTACATTTAAAATTGAATCGCTAAGTCAAAGGCATTTGCAATTATGGTTTTTGTTACATTTTCTCCCAATTTACCTCTGGAAAGATTGTACTAAGCAATTGACCCACTTGCAGTGTGTGGCTACTTCCTACACTTTTGCCCAATACTGAGTATTTTCATTTATTGCTGCACAACCCTTGTCAGCCTGATAAATTCCTATTGATCTTTTAAAACACAATTCAGGGACTTCCCTGGTGGTCCAGTGATTAAGACTCCATGCTCCCAGTGCAGGGGGCACAGGCTCGATCCCTGGTGGGGGAAGATCCCATATGCTGCGTGTCGTGGCCAAAAAAATAAATTAATTAAATTAAAAAAAAAGACATAATTCAAATATCCTTGAGAGACCTTCCCTGAGCTCCAGTTTCCTTTCCAGGTGTAGTTGCTGCTCCCCCCACTGTGCTCTCATAACACCATTTATGTTCCTCATAAAAAATATATATATATATATGTATATATATATATATAAAACGTGCTTACTACTAAGCAGTCAAATTACTCATTCAAATATTGTCTTTCCAAATAGACCGTGTGCTTCTTGGAGGGAAGGGTCATGTCTTATTCATTGCCATAGTCCCAGTGCCCGGCTGTGTATGACACACACAAGGCACCAACAAACATTTGCTGGATGAATGCCAGAACTACCCATGTTTTCCTACAGAAAATGCTGCAAGCTTGTTTTCAGATTTCAATTCTTGATAAAATGTGCTGTACAAGAATCCACAGGTGTTACAAAAATGGGAAGTGTCCAGGATTTTTAAAGTATAATTTAGTGGGAAGTGTTCATTAGTAAACTTTTTTTTAAATGGGGTATGGCTGTTTTACAATGTTGTGTTAGTTTCTACTGTACAGTGGAGTTCCCTGTGCTATACAGCAGGTTCTCATTAATTATCTATTTTATACATATTAGTGTATATATGTCAATCCCAATCTCCCAGTTCATCCCCCACCCCCCTTTCCCCCCTTGGTGCCTATACATTTGTGCCCTACATCTGTGTCTCAATTTCTGCCTTGCAAACAGGTTCATCTGTACCATTTTTTCTAGATTCCACATATATGCGTTAATATACAATATTTGTTTTTCTCTTTCTGACTTACTTCACTCTGTATGACAGTCTCTAGGCCCATCCACGTCTCTACAAATGAGTAATCTTTATGGAAGGAAAAACAAGTAGAATATGGGGAAATTTAAATACATTATGTTATACTAATGTTATAACACTTTGCAATCCTTTCAAGACGGTAGAGCATCAATAATTCCACCTTTATTATAAACAACACAAAATATGAACATGTTTGTATGTACATCTTGCTCTTTCTAAAACTGTCCCAATAATGGAGGGAAATGTATTTGTTTATATTAGTATGGGTCAGACTAATTAGGATGTCTGTCAAAATCTTCCTGTCCCATATTATTCTTGAAACCTTGATAAGTGCATTTGTTTCAAAGCCAGGGCAACAAGATAAAAACAAAAGAAGATAAAAGCAGGAACTATCATAGCTTGTGGGAAACTTTACAGGTCAAATGATTCAAGCTCTTCAATCTTCTAGAACTTTAGAATTTATTGGAAATAGAGTCTGTAAGCTTGTCTCTCACTGGAATTTTAAAAAAATTTTATTTATTTATGGCTGCGTTGGGTCTTCGTTGCTGTGTGCAGGCTTTCTCTAGTTGCAGCAAGCAGTGGCTACTCTTCATCGTGGTGCACAGGTTTCTCATTGCGGTGGCTTCCCTTGTTGCGGGGCACGGGTTCTAGGCACGCGGACTTCAGTAGTTGTGGCTCATGAGCTCTAGAGCGCAGGCTCAGTAGTTGTGGTGCACGGGCTTAGTTGCTCCACAGCATGTGGGATCTTCCTAGACCACAGATCAAACCCGTGTCCCCTGCACTGGCAGGCAGATTCTTAACCACTGCGCCACAAGGGAAGTCCCATGGAAAATTTTATTTCCTGCAAACTCAGCAGGAGTTTGAGTGAAGAACTCAAAACTGTGAGTGAAGAACTAATTTTGTTTTAAATGGTTTATCTAGACCAAATTTAAATACTTGGACATTATAGTTCACAGTATAAGTGCATTCCTTTTATGTTTGAAATCATTTTTTTAATCTTTGTTTTCATTCTTATATTGATTGTAGATTAGAATGCAGAGCAGGAAATTAATATGTCCAATAGTTTCTCCTCACTGTTTTTCTAGATTTTTCCTTGTTCTGATGACCATAAGCTTGAGCATTATCAGGATTTACAGAATACTAGGAACTTATTATAAAGCTCTTCAATCCAAAATGCTTTCTTTCCAAAGAACCATTTTAAGTGATGAACACAAGGTGTGTGATAAGAAAACTGAATGGGCAAAGGGTTTATAGTCACTCAGAATGAACCATTAGGGTCAATACACAAAAGAGCAACTACTGCTTATTTCTTCTTCTTTTTAAAAATAAATTTAACTATGTATTTTCCAAAGTGATCGCTAAATATTAAACTAATGGAACACTCTTTCAGTATAAGTACAGAAAAGCATAAAGTTCAAGAGACTAAGTGATAGACCAGAAAATAAATCATGGTTTTCAGATTAGGGTTCGACTGCATCTGCACCTTAATTTTTTCAAAAATCTTGCCCACGTAAAAAATTTTCTTGTAAATCTCTTTTAATCTACATGTTGTCCTTTATCCGTTACTTTTCCTTATAATTTAATCCGTTGAAAAATCTAGGATATTTGTTAGAATTTCCTACTGTCAGCACTTTGCTAATTGTGTACTTGCGGGGCAGTTCAACATGTTCTTTTGTCCTTTTCCCCTGCAAATCGGCATTTGGACCCAAAGGCTTGATGACTCATGTTTGACTTCTTTTGTGCCTCAGTTTCTTAATTTGAAAAATGGAAACCCACACATGAAAGTATCACAGCTCACTGGGATGTCTGTATTTATCACTGCAGAAGGAGTGAAGGCTATGAACAACCATGGAGAGAGTGGGGTCGGAGAACTCAGACCCTGCAGTTGCCCAGCTTCCCGTCTGGGCTCCAGCTCTGCTACATGTGAGATGCATGATTTCAGACAAACTTTAAGCTCAAGTTTCCTCACTTATCAGACAAAGATACCACTCGTCTCATGAGCTTGCTGTGAGGGTTAAATGGAGCAACACATTCAAACAAGATTTTTAAACTGTAAAGTGCTATAAAAGTAAACAAATTAGTGTCCGCATTACTCATTACCAGGGGCTTAAATACTTTTATAATAAAAAGTTTTAAATGTCTTAGAGAATTAATTTCTTAAGAAAGGTTAGATATGGCATTGACACAAAACAAGAAGGTTTATTGACTTAATGAATACTTGTGAAGGAATAAATGACAGCCTCCCAGCCTTGCCCGGAAACTTATATTATAGCCCTATGACTCAGGAGCTCTGAGTTCTGCAGGATGAGAGCTTGTAAGCATCTAGCATACACAAACATCACAGTACCATTTGAACGACTCACTCCAAAGCCACTTATCAAAATGTTGAGTAATGATTTACATCGGGTGAATACTGAAAAAAAATGCTGATTTTTATTTACCTTTCAACCTGTGCAAATCCATTAATGGATTCTAATGCTCTTCTTCAAAGCACTTTGCCAGGTCACTTCCCTTCTTTCACTCCACATCCTGTTTTCTCTGGGCTTCTCACATAAATTTACTTGAGGGTCCTTCTGCCTATTCACCTACCTCACATCTCTGACCTTCTCCTCAGCCACAGCCAATGCCTGAGCCTTCCTTTCTTCCTTCCCTTGCCCACCCAACTTATATCCAATCCATCTTTCAAGAAGTTTCTGAAATACTATTTTCAGGTTGTCTTGACTATCTGGTTAAGAAGTAGCCATTATTCTAGAGCTTCATCCTCCAATATGGTATCCACTAGCTACATGAAGCCATTTATTTATTTATTTAAAAAATTTTAAAATAAAAAAAAGATTTTATTGGAGTATAGTTGCTTTCCAATGTTGTGTTCGTTTCTGCTGTACAGTAAAGTGAATCAGTTATACATATATCCATTCTTTTTTAGATTTCCTTCCCATTTAGGTCACCACAGATCATTGAGGAGAGTTCCCGGTGCTAAACAGTAGGTTTTCATTAGTTATCTGTTTTATACAGAGGGGTATACATATGTCAATCCCAACCTCCCAATCGTCCCAACCCCCCTACATGAAGCCATTTAGATTAACTAAAATATATATATATTTTTGGCCGCACCACGTGGTTTGTGGGATCTTAGATTCCCCACCAGACACTGAACCCGCGCCCTCGGCGGTGAAAGTGCGGAGTCCTAACCACTGGACAACCAGGGAATTCCCTAACTTAGTCTCAGCCCCCCCAGCCACATTTTCAAGTACTCAGTAGTTACAAATGGTAGTGGCTATTCTAAATGCACAGTGCAAATACTACAGAACATGTCCATCACTGCAGAGAGTTTATTGGACAGCATTGTGCTACAGCCCCTTCCCTCTCCCTCTTCTACACAATCTTGGAAGACAATGTGGAAGAAATATGAGCTTTGAAATTAGACACCCTTTAGCCTTTGAATATTGGAATTAAAAGGTGACTGTATGAAACTGTGTAAGTGCCTAGCACAATGCCTGCCAGAGGGTAGGTGCTCAAATAATGGTAGCCATTAATACACTACTGCTTTCCCAAGTAATTCCAGAATCTCCAAGTTTTCCTTTTAGCAGTGTATACAAGTATCTGGAGAAGTAACTGCAAAGGTTACTTCCTTTTCTGTGAGGTTGTGTGGCATATTGGAAAGATTATGGGCTTTGGATGTATAGAGACTTATTCAAACCCTCCTCTGCCATTTTATTATCTTAGGACCTTGAGCAAATTAATCTCTCTGATGCTCAGTTTCTTCATCTGTAATATGGGAACAATAATACCTACACTGCACAGTAGTAATGATGATTAGAGATAATGTATGTCAAATACTATGTCTGGCATACGGTACGCATTCAATAAATGTATTATAGAAAGCAGGTACTATTAATTCACCTTATAGAATGCCATGTATTCAGCATAGTTGCGTACTAAGTGATTGTTGCTATTGGTGATGAAGGTCTGGCTAGTAAATCTTTTGTAGGATGATGTTATGCATTGTTTAAACACTTTTCCTTAAATAGGGCTTTCTCTGCTATTCGTACAATGCAGCTAAACTAAAGTTTTTCTCCATGGTATTATCAATTCCACTCATAACAGTTCTCTTAAATTTATACGATATGAGGGAAAAAGAGAGTATTCACAATCATCAGACAGTCTTTAATTTACCATTACTCAGTAGTTTTTACTACTACAAAGGCATTTATGGAGTGGCATGCTGGATTGGAACTGCAAAGATTGGCGTGAAGAACTGTCACCATCACTGTCACCAACAAAGGCTGCAGCTTAAAATTTTGCCCAGATAGCAAGTCTGAAATTTCTAACTCCAGAGAAAAACTTAAAAAATCACATCTTTTTAAAAAACAGAGATTAAATGCATGCATGAAAAATTGGAGGGCTGGGGGAAGGAGAAGGGAAGCATTGTGTATCCTTAGATCCTCTTACAAATTCATGCTGCCAGGAGAAGGTCAAACGAGAACTGAGTCTCTCCTGTTTCTAGTAGTTAGTACTCCCCAAGTGAGAGCACATTTCAAGGAGTTGTTCCATTTGCTTGCTATGTCATGTTCCTTCATCTGCTAGAATGCTTGTGGGTCTTTCTAAAATATCCTTGGAGGAGCTGGTGGAGAGCGGTGAATCACCAGTTTAGCATCTAGTCATTCCCCGGGTTGGTGGGGGTGGCAGAGAGTGACCAAGTAACCAAATAAAGAGAGCTAGGAGTTCAATAACGAGGATTATTCCGTGGCAAGGATTCTGTTATCATTGAGCACAATTCCTTTATCTCTCAGAGACAATCAAACTTCAGCCAAGGGAGTGTAACCTTAAAATGTCATAATTCCACTTAACATAGTGTTAAAGTTTGGGGGGATATTTGTCAGTGTTGGGGCTGATATAATCAGTCTGAGGGACCCTAGAACAAAGAGTGGTGGGTGAAGAGTATGCCACCTCCGTGCACATTTGTTTCCTTGATGAACAAGGAACTATTAGCTGCAGAGAAAGCATTATCTAGGTGAAGAAAGATGCTGATTGTTTTAGTTGCCTCTTCCTGAAATTGTGGGGTAGAACAGAGGATTTCGGTGAGTTAAAGAGCAGGTTTTGTTACTGTGGTGCTGAGGATTTTTTTAAAAATTAAGTTTAATTTGGGAGGGTATGTAGACACATAACTCTTCTTCAACAGCAACCAGAAATCAATTTGAGACATAGATCTCTCTTTTTTTTTAACATCTTTATTGGAGTATAAGTGCTTTACAATGGTGTGTTAGTTGTTGCTGTATAACAAAGTGAATCAGCTATACATATACATATATCCCCATATCTCATCCCTCTTGCGTCTCCCTCCCACCCTCCCTATCCCACCCCTCCGGGTGGACACAAAGCACTGAGCTGATCGCCCTGTGCTATGCGGCTGCTTCCCACGAGCTATTTTACACTTGGTAGCGTATATATATCCATGCCACTCTCACTTCGTCCCAGCTTACTCTTCCCCCTCCACGTGTCCTCAGGTCCATCCTCTACATCTATGTGGTACATGACTTCTTTTAAACATGAATTATGGTTTTCTCAGGGTACATGCCCAGTAGTGGGACTGCTGGGTCACATGGTAGTTCCATTTTTAGTTTTTTAAGGAACCTCCATACTGTTCTCCATAGTGGCTGTATCAGTTTACATTCCCACCAACAGTGCAAGAGGGTTCCCTTTTCTCCACACCCTCTCCAGCATTTATTGTTTGTAGATTTTTTTTTTTTTTTTTTTTTTTTTTTTTGCGGTACGCGGGCCTCTCACTGTTGTGGCCTCTCCCGTTGCGGAGCACAGGCTCCGGACGCGCAGACTCAGCGGCCATGGCTCACGGGCCCAGCCGCTCCGCAGCATGTGGGATCTTCCCGGACCGGGGCACGAACCCGTGTCCCCTGCATCGGCAGGCGGACTCCCAACCACTGCGCCACCAGGGAAGCCCTGTAGATTTTTTGATTATGGCCATTCTGACCGGTGTGAGGTAATACCTCATTGTAGTTTTGATTTGCATTTCTCTAATGATTAGTGACGTTGAGCGTCTTTTCATGTGTTTGTTGGCAATCTGTATATCTTCTTTGGAGAAATGTCTATTTAGGTCTTCTGCTCATTTTTGGATTAGGATGTTTGTTTTTTTGATATTGAGCTGCATGAGCTGCTTGTATATTTTGGAGATTAATCTTTTGTCAGTTGCTTCATTTGCAAATATTTTCTCCCATTCTGAGGGCTGTCTTTTCATCTTGTTTATGGTTTCCTTTGCTGTGCAAAAGCTTTTAAGTTTCCTTAGGTCCCATTTGTTTATTTTTGTTTTTATTTCCATTTCTCTAGGAGGTGGGTCAAAAAGGATCTTGCTGTGATTTATGTCATAGAGTGTTCTGCTTATGTTTTCCTCTAAGAGTTTTATTGTGTCTGGCCTTACAATTAGGTCTTTAATCCATTTTGAGTTTATTTTTGTAAACACTAGCTTTTATGTAAAATTCAAGAACTTGTTAATGAAACATCTGAGGAGGGAGATAATATATTCATTGAGCATGTGGCTTTTCGAGGGAGCAGGCACCATCCTCAAAATTTAATTCTCAAAAAAAAAAAAATTTAATTCTCAATAAATTATAAACTTTAATGGTGAACTTCTATATAAAATATTATTTCTAAATTTATCTTCCCAAAAAAATTGTTTATCACTTAACAGAGTCTCGTCACATTATGTTTTAAATTAATTATTGCTCTCATTGACTCTAAGTAGAAATGTAACCTGTAATGCACTAAAAGAACTACCTCATAATTTTAGTTTGCTCTTAGAAACTACAAATATTTTAAATTACATTTGTTATTTTAAATATTTTTCTTTAATTTCACCATTAAGCAGAGTTCAGAATATTATTACATCTCTAAGTCACTGATAACATTTATAAAAGAATAACAATATTAACTCTTGTCTGAATGCAGGTTTTCTAGCTTTAGATGTAAAATTTTATTTTTATTTTTGCTGAATAAGCTTATTTTTATCATTTCTTTTTACATGTTATCTGGATATGCTGGACTATGGACTGATAATTTAAGTTAGCATCTTAGAAATCCAGGAACTTTCATACAACAAACTCATTAAAATATATTTCAGAATCTGACTCAGACAACAACATAAAATATCTGCTTTTATCACTTAAAAAATGACCAGCATATTTCATTTTTCTTAATCAAAAACTTCTCAGGGGTTTTTTACCACATGGATTTACTGCTAACCTGCTGTATCTGCCAGGCCAGTAAACCTGCCAGCCCCCTCAGTCAATATCTCACACTGAGATGCCACATTTTAAAAATCTTCCTGATCGGGTAAATATTATAGAATATATTCTTTTCTAACCCTGCGGATATAGCTTTCATGGGGACATTTATGAGAGCTGAAAGGATTGAGGGAAAAATAAAACCCATACTGCTTTTCAGAGTTTAAAAAAAGTCTTTATTGGAAGTTCAATAATTCATTTAGCAGAGTGTGCAAAATATTTTATGGAAACCTCTTTTTAATTTTATACCTTTGCCATATATTGAAAATCATACTCAATATGGTCTTATATCATTTGGACTGAAAAACGGAATATGTTAGAATTGTTGTCAGTGATAACTTGGGTAAGAGTTTAAAGAACATTATAACTAAATCAGAACTCAGTTTTTGCCTATTCCACATAGGAAAAGTAAACTTAAAGTTGTGAAAGTTTTTACCTAGGTCTGGCCTCTGTAGCGCTTAGACCAGGATCCCTCCAACACTCTGCACAGTGATTCATACTGTACCTGTTATAACAGCAACACTAGTAACAATCATAAGGAACTGTAAAATGCGCTGTAATTACTAACTCAACTGTTAGAATTTACTTCTGCAATTCCAGCAATTTTTCCTTAACTAACTTCTTAAAACAAACAAAAAGAGTATAAGAAACAACAAAAATGCTGAAGGAAGGCCACCATCAGATATAAAATGTAAACATCCTAAGTTTATAAATTTATGTAAATTTGCAAGTTAGTCTGCATTTAGTTTTACTATGTATATTTAGTGGAGTAACCTAGCCTTCCTAACTAAACTGGAATTAATATCAACCTTTCCAACATTTGTTCTAAGTTTCTTTGCACCCGATATGCAAAGTCATTATTCATGCATGTACCTTTCTCTCTCATTTAGATAAAGCTGGGACTTCTTATATAGCTGTAAAATGTTTTTCCACTGGTAAGACAAGCTATATATATTGTCTCGTAACACTAAACGAAACATACCTTTTAAAAAGTTAATATATATTTAGAGTTAAATTATAATTTGATAATCTATCCATGGAAAAAATATAAAAGCAGTGAGAAGTTGGTTTTTTGAAAAGCAGGATTTGAACAAGTGAAAAAGACAGTAAGAAGTTTCTTTGGCTCCTTTTTATGTCTCATCCTAAATCAAAAGGGAATTTTAAAGAATTCCAAATTAAGGGAGAAACGCTTAAAAACAACACTACCAAATTTAAATAAATTTGTTATTCTTGAAGAAACAAACGTGCAAAGGATTTCACATGACGAGCTCCTTGAGTTGCCCTAGTGTTCCTTAGGAAATTTTTCTTTGCAGCTGAAGGCACTTGCACATACAGGGTGAAAAAGCAAGGAAGAAATATGTAATCTGTCTTACTTTCAGCTTTAATGATATGATAAGGAAAATAATAATTATTTATAGTAAGACACTTAACAAGAACTTTGTTAAGTTCCTAGAAAGTTTGGCTTTCTAGGAAAATCTCTTCTATCCTACACTTTGACAATGACCATGACACTCCAGCAAACCCTCTGACACCTCCCTATAGCTACAAAGTCAAATATTTGCAAACAGTTTCTATATTATAATGTTATTAACTGTAACTATCCAAGAAATTGGTCATTTTAGTCTCCCTAATTTTAATGCTAAAAGAAAGAATAAAAATCTTTAACTGATTAATAAATCTGAGTTCATAAACAATTTTTCTAAAATGAATCTTTTTCCAATAGCCAAGTAAAGACTTACCTCAAAGTAAGAAAGGTACACTTGAGCTCTGTGAAAGTATATATGCTTAATTTTAAATCAATAGTCAAAGAATGTGTATCCAAGATCAGTCGCAATTTTTTGATGACCAAATCAACTGAAATACACACGTATAACTAAGGGCCATTTTCCGCATCTCTACTCACATAAGAATGTTCCAAAGTTTTTAAGGAAGTCCACAATTTAGTCTATCTCGTGAAAAGTACAGCCTTAACATGAAAAAAAATCAGATCCAGCAGTTGCCTGAGAAACCTGATACAGATCAGGCAATAGGGGTGTATAAGATCACCTAAGCTGATTACAGATAAATCTCAAAAATTTTATGTCAAATTACTGTTTTGTAAAAAGTGGAAAAGATAGACTCTTCCTATGAAGATCCATAAATGCTTTGTTATTAAGGGATTTCATCTTTAGGTTTGTTAAATTTTGTCTTCAGGTGTTCAGAGGAGTACCAATACTAAAAATTAATAAATAGCTGAGAATAAAATTTTATTCATACGTCTTAAGGGAGAAGCACATAAAGTGAACTAATTTCCCTATTTGAAAAAAAATAACCAATATCATCTCTTCAAGCGGGGGAGAAAAAAGATAATCAGTCAAAACTACCAGTTTCCTATTTAATATTTAAATCATTATGCTATTCTCACTTATTTCACTTGTGACCAACCCTTTTTCATTTTGTCCTGCTATGTCTATGGCATTCTTCTCTTGTACTTCCTCAATTAGCATAATATTAAATATTTTCTTCTAAAAAATTTAATATTAACAAAGCATGGTCTCAAATTTATTTCTAAGTTCTCAGAACTGCTAAATAGGACCCCATGTTTTTCATTAGACTGTGGCTTGAGCATAAAGGCAGCCTACCTTAACCATTACTCAAGTTTTTCGAGTAGCTTTAAAAAAAAACTACTGAGGGGCAGTGTCTAATTTTAATCTTTTCACCTCCTGGATTGCCATGTAAGGTATATTAATAGCAACTCTTCACTGGTTCTTGTCTGTAGACCAACTATGCCAAGGCAGAACAGAAGTGTTACTTTTAGTGGCCTCCTAGAAAAACAAACATAATTTTGTGCTACATGTAGAAATTTTTTCCATAGGCAATACGCATGAACTCATTTGCATACCAGTTCAGTCTTCCCTTCATCTGTTTGCTATTTACTAGACATTGATATATATCTGAAATTCATGGAAGGCATGTTACAATAATAAATTACAAAGCTGGTAAAATTAATTTGTTATAGGAGATATAGGATATCTGTTAGAAATGCTAACAATATCCATTTTTAATGGCAAAGAAAAAAATACCTGTAAATTTGGTTTAAAATTCATATTCAAGCCTCCCTCATTTACCTATTTAGGAATATAAACCCCTCAAGATTATGGTTTTATTTGTCCTCCTCCTGACTTGTGTAATAAGAATATACTGAAATGATAGTTGTAAGAAAGTAATATCTTCTAGGTTTTAGGGCCTTAATAAAAGAACAGTATCTTCTCAGATCTGAGTGTGAGTATGTTCTTGGATATATATATATATATATGTATGTATATAATTTTTATATTTAATAGTATATCATTTTTAAATTCTTGGATTCATTCCATATGCTCCCATGTTGAGAACTTATGTATCTTAGCCTTGGAAGTCAACTACAACAAAACAATCCAGAAAAGCTCAAAAGTTGTATTTTCTTTTACCACAAGAGGGGGCTAGAGAATTCTAATCTCTTCTAAGGTCTATAAAACCCTTTTAACTGCTACTTTATAGACATTCAATTACAACAGGCCATAATACATTAAGGCATTAAAATACACATATATCCCAACATATGCCAAAGCAAGCACTACACTGGCATGCCCACCAGATGATCACCAACACCAACATCAAATAAACACTTAGGCATCTTCCAAGTGGTTTATATGAGATTTTACACTTTAGTGGTTCCCTCCCCAAAAGGCAGCTTTTTTGGTTAGGTGATGCCCTGGGAATGGAAAATATCAAGGAATGTGATAAAATGCCCCAAAATTGGAGAGTATTACAGGGGCAAAGTGAAGTAAGGATTAAGGGAACTGAAATTTATGTAGTTTGGAAAAGTGAAGACTCTGGGGATGAATGTTCACAGTCTTTAAGTACCTTCTAAAGGTAACAATATAAATGAATTAGGGGAATTATTCAGTCTCGGAAGATGGTACAGAAAAGAGCAACGGCCGGAAACTAAGGAAGGAAAAGTTTAGGTTAGACATGAAGAATAAATTAGTGATAATAGTTGGGTGGGAAATATGTCCTGCAAAGGAAGAATACAGAGCATAATGGCTATATTTGATAATTAATTAAATGAGATATTAGTAAGAATGATGTGAATTCATCAGAAGGGCTAGATTAGATAACTCAAGTGATTTTTTTCCCTAAACTGTGACAATCTCTAGGCCCAACTATGTTCTTGGGCATTCATAAAGTCTTACAATGATGATAATGGTCATTTGTAGAAAGGAGCACTCATGATCCCAGTTAACCCTATGCTTTTCTTTTTTTTTTTTTGCGGTACGCGGGCCTCTCACTGTTGTGGCCTCTCCCATTGCGGAGCACAGGTTCCGGACGCGCAGGCTCAGTGGCCATGGCTCACGGGCCCAGCCGCTCCGCGGCACGTGGGATCCTCCCAGACTGGGGCACGAACCCGTGTCCCCTGCATTGGCAGGCGGACTCTCAATCACCGCGCCACCAGGGAAGCCCCAACGCTATGCTTTTTTGATTAAAACAAAATCTGGAGTATTATTATGAAATAACATAATTACAAAATTAACTATGACAATGATGTTTATTTCTTAGAGCATTCCATTAAAATATACCATACCATATAAGCTATATCCTAACAGCTCATAGAAATGGGTCTGCAAATAATTGGCTAAAGGCTTCTATAAGTGAAAACTTTCCATGAAGGAACAACTCCCCTATAAATCCCAATTTTACAAGCCAGAGAAACCACTTTGTATAATCTTTCTTTCCCACTAGGCTAATGTATCTGGGTTAAAGCTACTTAGGACCTAACATAAAAAAGACTGTCACTCAAAGTCAGAAAGTCAGTGTAGACCATAAGTGTAATTATAGCTTGTGAATTCAACAATCTTCCCCTAGTAGACAATAATATTCTAGATTAACAGGTTTCAGCATTGTTTTAAACAGCATTACTAACATTTAGTTTTTACTTGAAAAGTCAGAGTTCTATGATAAAGCAAAAGAATTTATGGCTAGTAGAAAAACAAAGATCACCAAAGCATGAAGAAATGGCTAAAAATATATATATTTATATATATATAAAGCATAATATATATTAAGTATAAATTTATACTTACATAAATTAAGTATATGTATCTATATACTTGGCCTGAAAGTTTTATGCTTAAACAAAATTCCTTCACATTTAAATGACTATTAAACTTTGAGATAAAAATGGTCAGTGGCTTTGGGGCTTGAAGAAGGATGGTCTGCCTCTGACTCATTTATATATCAATCAGATAAATATACTACATTAGCAACCAAAACACTGTATATCATTTTACCACCACTGTAATGACCACACTAACAACTTCAGTAATCATATTCTAGGACTTTCATATTACCATTACACTCACTGACTAGTTTAGAATTTGGAGAGAAACAAAGAATACTTGAGGCAATATGAAAAAGCTTAATCTCATCAGCCAAATCACTCACTTAAAAATCAGCTATTTGCATTTAAAGATGGCCACTGTTACTTCACTACTAATTACAGTGGAAGCTCAAAAACTGTTTGACCTTTCAAAGAATGGACTTTTGCTCATATTCCCAGTCTGGAAAAGATTTCTAAAAACACTTTGGCTACAGCACAGGCCAAATCTTATCTTGACTTTCTTCCAAACCACTGCAAGTCCAACCAGTTTTTTTTTTTTCTGAAAACTCTGTCCCTGAAAATCAGCCCTTGTGATTATGTACCATATACTTTATAGTGGGGGTGTCTAGTTTTCTCTCTTCAGCTAGATTATTTGCTCACTAAGGAAAGGAATCACATCTTATTTCTTTTTGTATCCTCCGCACAGCCTCTAAACTCATGATTGAATAAAGGTATTCAATATAGGTATTCAATAACTAACTCTTCATTGGCAGTATATTAAAATCTATAACATGGACAAAAAGGCCAAAAAAGATAATGAATTAGTTCTGTGTCAATTCAAAAACTAATTGTATGCTGTTCACAGTTATAATTGTTAGCTTTATGGAGCCCTCTGAAATTCTTTATAAAATATAGTGCTTCCAAATCATCCTGGGAAGAAGATAAGAACATACATAGGCCAGAGAGACACACATGTCTGAAGGACTTAACTGAAACTTGTGAGAAATAGCTTAAGGCCCATAGTCAGGCAAAGCTATTTGGGTCTGCACTGAAAAGCATGCTGAGATCATGCAGGGGAGGGAAGGTACATAGGATGGGTCAGGGGAGGCCACAGCCAGGTCTTGGTTTCTGTACTGGTTCTGTCTTGCTGACCATAAGACCAGGCACTCAGCCTTTTTAAAAATGTAGTTTCCTCTTTGGTAAAACAGAGATTAGATCAGGTGATTACCAAGTCTCTTCCATCTCTAAAATGCCATGGTTTTAATGTTAAAACATGGGTTAAATTTGCAAGGAGTTTTTCCTAGTGAAAGAAGCATTATGTAAGATATCCAGCCATCAACACATGTGAGAGTGCTTTACTGAGCACTGGACAGAACATTAGAGTTTAAACACGCACCAACAGCCCAACATGCTGGGCTGAAGAATGAAAAATGGGTAGTTCATAGACAGATAATTGTTATTGTTTTCTTATTCTTCACAAAACATGTATAATCCTTGGTAATCATTTGTTTAAGTTATATAAATTACTGTCAACTTTGATACCTAGTTTGTCATCTTCATCTGTGATTTATACCAGACTATATAAACGACATGATGTCTTAGATCTAATAAGACATTTATCTTCATGAAGGAGGCCACTGCAATCCTGAGTGACAGCTTACTTACCCTTATCACAGTTAACTCACCATTGAGTCCTTAATTTCTCCCAATGATCTGAAATCTGATGGACTCACCTGGAGCCAACAGAATCTTGTTCAGAAATCTACCATGCTCATGAAAGTATGTGTTTTACAGTAGGAATTTGTTCTTTGGCCCTCAAAACACAGACATGGAAATCAGTTTTGTGTTCCACAGTGTGTACTCTAAACACATGGATATAACTTCTGTTAGGGGTGACAGGAGTCATGTGCCTTTATTAAAGAAAAATATACCTGCACGCAACAAAGATGAAAGCAAGTGTCTGAAGAATAAAAAGAAAATGAGATAAATGCTTGTTTGAATGTATGTATGTTTATTTACATAATCATATATGGAGAGGGACTATCTGAGTCACTTTCATTATCTCCATATAACAGAATAAAAAGGAATTAACAACTCTAAATATGTTCTTATAGTTTGTGTAATTTAAGAAAAATACACACGAAGAAAGTAATGGGCTTGACCCTGTCAGTGAGAAGGAAGCAAATGGCTTGCTGTTTTTAAGCCATTAACTCTTTCAACCTACCAGGGTACCCATGACTGAGCCTGCAATAGGTTTTTAACATTCCAAGTAAAGCAGCCATAAAACACACGCATTTTCCTCCAAAGCTGTCAGCAGCATTCAGCCTATGGTTTACCTGATCAGAGAGGTCACTTACTACTAATCACTGCACCATTAATTCACATACCTCTGTAAACATTGTAAGAAGTACAGTTTATTTATTCTGTGAAACAATATAATTTATACAGTAAAATCAGGCCTTATACACAACTCATAGCAATGGGGTCTCAAACTGGCTTGTGAACAAACATTTTTAATCCTCATTGAATATAAAGTCTATCAGGGGTGCTATGAGTAGACTTAGATGGCAGCACTAGCTTAATTAGCAGAAGTTCTAGGGATAGGATTTCAGCTCAATAAGAGGAAACCTTTTAAAATAATTAGACCTCTTTATAAGTATCTAAAACATGACCTTGCGAATGTAAAACAAAACAGGGAAAAAATGGATAAATCTACAACTATAATTGGAAATTTTAACACAAGCTTTCCAGCAGATAAAAGGAAAGCTAGGATACAAAAGATCTGAAGAACATTATTTACAAGTATAGAAATAGTTAAGAGTGTATTCAATGAATGCTTCAGGATGCACATAGCACATAAGCACAAACTATTACTAGGCGACAAAAGAAGCCTCAATAAAGTCTAAAGAATATAAATAGTATATATTATGTTTTTAGGCTCTTACATAATAAAATTAGAAAAATGAAAATAAAAAAAGCAGATTAAGAAATCCCTAGAAACTAAAACAAAACAAATCAAAACAAAAACCAGGAAGAAACACACGAAAACGCTTCTGAATAACACATAGGTTAAAAAGGGTATCAAAAGAAATTACAAAATACTTAGAATGGAATCATGAATTATAATGAAATTAGTACACATCAAATTTTGCACGATGCAGTTAAAGCAGTTTTTAGAGGATAATTACCTTTGAACACATTTATTTTTAAATAACATTATATTCGGTGAAATAAAAGCAATAAGAGAATGATACATAAAGCCCATAAGAGTGGGTGTTTCAGAAGTCAAACAACCAGCTAATCAGAGGTCTTCAAAAAGCAGCAGCTTTGGAATCTACTGGAATCCTACCCCCACCCACTACCTCCCATAGATTAGGCATGTCATCCTTGCCAATTCATTTAATTTCTTTATCTGTAAAATGGGGATAACAGTTCCTTCCTCTCTGAGCTGGTTTGAGAATTAAATGAGATAATCCACGAAAAGCACTTAGTACAGCATAGTAAGTGCTCAATAAATTGTTCCTGTTACTAGATGACCATCATCTTTTCCAGCTCTCAGACTCTAAGATCCTAATTTTGGTACAAAGAAACTTAAGACAAGTATGAATTCCAGCCACAAAAATCTAATCAATAAATTAAACTTTCATTTTAATTTCACAATAATAAAAGTTTTGTTTAAAATATATTCTTCTTTCCCTCAGAGAAGATATTAAAATAATTTCTTATTCCTGTTTTTATTATTATAGAAATAAAACACACAACGATCAACAAAAGCTAGTCTGTTATTCATAATATTAAATCCAAAACTGACTTCTATTTCAGAACCAAGTTGAAAGCAGAGAAATGTTTTTAAAAAGTGCTAAAAATAAAGCCATAAAAAACTGATTCTCTTTATTTTCAAAATATTCTATGTTTCTTAATGTATCTTTCAGAAAAGGCACGGAGTTGAAAATGGCAACTACTGGTACATTAACAGGTCTAAAATTTCTTTTAAATCAAGTAGCATTTAATAAATTGGTCAATAAAGGCTCTTCACTTATCACAAGTCTTTACTTTTCCAATTCTATTTTTTATTTTGCTGGAGAATAAGAACGTTTTCTAATCTTTAAATATCCCGATGTAAAAATAAATTATAAAAACGTTCTTTCTCACTTCTTCCCAGACATATCTGCCCAATATCATTCATTACCTTTTCTTTAATTAGAATGTAATAATACATGATACATAATACAATATTATAGATTTTAGGTTTCTTCCCTTATAAAATAATTTTATTTTTTCCTTTTCTTCGAGAAGGAGTTACTATACCCTTTTATAGAACAATCATTTTCCCTAACCCATCTTTAAAAAATGTATGTACATGGGGGTTCTTCTTAATACTAATGAAATAAATTTATAGACACATTAAAATGTACTGTACATTTTGGACGATGAAAGCAATCAGATCTTGAGCTTCATAGTTAGCTGGCTTTTGTATAGTTATTGTACTGAATGTTTCATACTAAATTTTTTTCCTCCAATATGGTAGAAACAATGCCTTCCTAAGTCTATAAATCTAAATATTATTACTTGTTAGCAAGTTTTCACTCCTAATGATGGGGTTATGCTCTTATTTGTAGGTGTCTCTCCACAGGCTATAGCCTGACATTCTCAGACTGACAGCACTTACTAAGGAAGTGGAGAAGGAATTGTGATTAGGTAGCAACATGCTCTCATTTTTATGCATGGTTTAGCCTGTAATCTTGGTTTTTATTTTATGCAGTGCACCTGGCCAGGTTTCTATATTCTTCTAGAGCTCTTTGTAGTTTTCACAAAAGCGTGACCCAAACACGACATGTACCATGGTTACTGCTTCTCATCACTGGAGTTATGGGCAAATGGGTCAGACTGTGTGTCCTTGCATTGCTGTTCGTTTAGGACACTGCTCTGGCTAGAGGTAGAAAGCAACAAAGCTGAAATATTTTAACAGTGGCCTTTCATTTTTATAATAAAAATAAAAATTCCAAAAGTCTAAAATAATGTCACCACAAAGAAAATTTTAGAAAAATCTTTTCTTCCTAAAGGATCACCCTAGCTGTCTCATCAGCAAGTGAAGACACTGACTTTATATTTGTCCATTTGTCAACTTGTTAATAGTGTGTTTTCCCAATGAGACGGACAGCTTCATGAGGGCAGGGACTGTGTTTGACTTTTTACTGCCTATTTCACTAACAGCTTAGCACAGTGCCTTGCTATTACCTTATAATCTCTAAATAAGTATTTGTTAAAATAATGAATAAATAGCGTATCAAGTATTACTGTTCTCCATAATGGTGCAAACTAGTTAAATAGGATATAAAGTTTACTTAAAATTTTAACATCTTTATAAGCTTCTCTTTAATTTCACAGGAAATGTACATATCTTTATTTTTCAGGGGAAGGAAACAAACATCTATTGTGCCTATTATGCATCAGGCACTGTGCTAGATTCAATGCTTTGCAGCAACTCATATTTAAACATTATCTCATCATCCTACAGTCAAATTTTTAACACAATCAAGTCTATTCCTACCTCTACCATTGACAGTGTCACTTTGGGAATTCTGTTAACTTGTATGCACAGAACTGAAAATAAAAATCTATTAAGCAAAATTTTACTATTTTTAATACTACTGGGGAACTATTATGGAACAAAGTTTCCACTATGGAATTTTCCAGGTAATAGGTTTACCTCTTTCAACACTAATTACTTTCTTTAATTTCAACTATTTTTAATGAAAATATTTTAAACATACTATGTGTATCTATACAGTCTTAACCAAAATATCTGGAATATGAATACATCTTTTTTTTTTTTTTTCGGTACGCGGGCCTCTCCCGTTGTGGAGCACAGGCTCTGGACGCGCAGGCTCAGCGGCCATGGCTCACGGGCCCAGCTGCTACATGGCATGTGGGATCTTCCCAGACCGGGGCACGAACCCATGTCCCCTGCATCGGCAGGTGGACTCTCAACCACTGCGCCACCAGGGAAGCCCCCATCTTTTTTGATAACTCAGATAAGGATAGTGGTAAGGATAGCAGAGTGGTTATGAGCAGAGGTTCTAGAACAAGACTGTGTAGACATAAATCCTGGTAATACTACTTACTAGCTATTCGATCTTAGATAAGTTAACTTCCCTAGGTCTCAGTTTCCTTATCTGTAAATTGAGGATAATTCCAATACCTACCTCTTAGGGCTCTTCTGAGGATTAAATGATGATAAATGCAAAGTACTTAGAACACAAATGCAACGTATATAGTAAGTGCTCAATAAAGGCTAGCTAAAAGTTTTACCTTATTAAGGTACTGAGCTCTTAGGGGAGAGTTCGGGCCATTTCTCTCTCTGTTACAATATGGCCTCAGGCTACTATGTTATTTTAGCTCTTATATAAATTTTGTGGGAATTCCCTGGTGGTCCAGTGGTTGGAACTCCACACTTTCACTGTTGAGGGCACAGGTTCGATCCCTGGTTGGGAAACTAAGATCTCACAAGCCATGCGGTACAGCCAAAAAAAAAAAAAAGTTTTATTTATAGATTTTGTTTTCTGTAACAAATTTTAATTGTTTTCGTGTTTCTTTCCTCAATGTTATTTGTTAATTGATGCCTTTACAGTACTTTTTCTTCTAATTGGATGCTTCACTCTACTGTGTGGGCTGAGAAATCAAAACACTGTAATGGTTAGACATTTGTAAGAAGAGGAATCCCCAGTGAGGGCCTCAGAGGCTTTTCCAGGAGTAAGGTACATAAATGTTAACCTGGGACTCAGGAACATCTATTTTCTATTTTCTATTTTCTGGCTTACTTATTGTGTTCTCAGCTGTGTTTGGGAAAGTTGGAAATACCAAATAAGTGACCTATGCATTAATGAGGTACTATTGTTCTAATTCTGTCAAGCATTAGATTGATCAAAAACAAATGAAAGGTTGATTTTTTTTAAATGTTTTGCACTGTTAGTTTTCTATAATTATTAATCAGCTACCAATGTAATTATTAAGCTTTCAATCCAAACAATGTTTTTACCTGAACCAATATACAGATCTCACATTAAGGCCCAATTTCTAAACCTTGGGTACTACTAATTGTGCTAGTACACTGTCTCTGTGTGACTGAATCCATAGTCCTCATTTGGTGGTTATCAATTCAGTGAAAGGGAGAAAATATGAATCACTGAAAGGGCCAAATGAAATAAGAATTAGTGATAAATTAGAAAGAGAAGGGAAGGTAGGGATTACGAACACTTGGAAAATGCCAAAGTCGGAGGGAAATTTGGAAGAAAAATAAACAGAAAGATCACAGACTAATAAAGAAAAATAAGGAATAATTTACCAACTTTACTCCCAATCCCTAAGTGAATAATAAGCTTTCAATTTAATATTCAGTTTAGTGGCATTTCTACCTCCCCCCCACGCACACTGCAAAGGCACAAGAGAGACTTTGATAAGATAAGTGTGTATCAGTGATGATCAAACTTTCTGGTCAAGCGGCCAAATGCCAGAAGAGGCACTGTGAACCTCCCCCCCCCCACCCCCGGAATAGCTGAGCCTGAGCCAGAAACTGGCAGCCACCACGCCAAAACTTTTATATTCATGTATCTTAAAAATTCATATATATTTTCATTCCACTCTGTTACATAGCAATCTGTTTCTAATATAATGTTTATAAGGGTTGAATTATTTAACTCTTCCCATTCCCAAATCTTCAAATAAAATTGATGCTCCAGGAAGATTTGCATTACGGTTCTTGTGGCTTTCCCTTCCCCTTGAGCAACACCAATATGGTCAGAGGTATGTGAAAGCATGGGTAAAAATGATATCTTATTATAATATGATAAGCTCAAGGGTCTCAAATAATCCACAATAAATCAATAAACTAATAATCATTAAATGAAAGCTCTAATTCTCATGAAACTCAGTGAAGCTAAAAAATCTGAAAGAATGGTAAAATGGGCTCTGCAATCTTAAAATGCCCTCTTAGCTTTTCAGCTACAGTTCTTATAGAAAGATCAATAATGATGTCTTCCCGCTCCAATATGGAATTAGTGTTTCCCTAAGTACATTAACTTCAGAACTATTGAATTACTAGGAGGATCAGCACCATAATGAAACAAATAATTGTTCTTTGCGAACTAGTGTTTACCAACACAGAGAACCTTCTGAAGGCTGCTGGATTGAAAATGACCAAAGGCAAAGACCCCAGGACAAAAAGCATAAAAGTATGGTTATCCTAAAGCCAGAAAGATGACACTCACCCTCATCCTGATAATCTGACAAAAACGGTGCATCTGATGTGAGAGAAGGGCCATGAGTTCCACTGTGATTATCATCGGAGCTGTCCTGTCCAAGGTAATTTTCAGCTTGGTCTCCCCCTGAGGGACAAAAAAAGAAAAAAGGTCGTACTTTTGACATCTTTATAAAAGTCTTTGTAGATTCCTTCTGGTATTCACCAAAAAATACGTATATTTTACTTGATGGACGTGGCCACTATCCATTAACACAGGAGAAACATAAATAAATTCAAGAACCAACCTACCTGGATGGGAAATTTTCCATTCGGCTAACTAACTAGAACTTAGAAACTGTTAGCTTAAAATGAGGAGAACTTTTGCCACAGAAAGAAACTTCTCCATCACACTTAAAATGAAAACATAGCTATATAAATATCCCATTAATTACAACCTTTACCCTGAATGCCTCTATTTCCAAATGAAATAGAATAAATTACATAAAGGGTTAAACTTCTATACATAATATAATGTAGCAAGGTCAATATTCTTTCCTTTTTTGAAAAATAAGAGAAGTAAAATTAGAAGCTGCACTATTCCAATTTCAATCGCTACTTGTTTTGCAATCTTAAGGAAGTTCTCTTTACAATTCTCGTTTACAGCCTATGCAACCAAGCTCTTAGGAATTCTAAAAGCCCTATGAAGGTAATATTTGTTCTGTAAAATGGCTTCGATGAAAGGCAATATATATACAATACCGAGTTATGCAATTAAAACAATGCTAATCTCTTTTGGGTGTTTTCAACATACACTGGATTATATTTTGTAGAAGTGGCCCATGCTATTGTGATACTTTAAAAGGTTTAAAGGAAGATGTTAGCTCATTCAGAAACCAGAAGAACAGGCTATGCACTGCAAATGGCTTTCCTTAAAATCCCCCAAACAGAGGTACAGTCTGCTGATAAAAGGACACCAACAGCTGCTCAGTTCATTTCACAAACTTGAAAAGAGGATTTTCAACTGAATTTAATATTATCTCAGATACTAATTTCCAAAGGAAATCGCCAGTGCTAATCTCAGTAAACACTGTAGAGTTTTGGCCCTGGATTTCAACTAGGGAGCAGTGAAACCAAACAACAACCTACATAGAATCTGAATTGCCTCACTTTAAAGGTTTATTTCCTACAATTAAACTAGAAGGATAGGGAGTATATAAAATGATTAAAAGCGAATCACGGTAGCCTTCTCTTTCCATAAATTAGATGATCATATCTAGACTCTTCTACATACGCTCAATGGTAGGTAGATGTCCATAACTGAGTTGAACACCTGCAGATATAGGACTTTAAAAATAAACCATGGAGTTTATTGTGGACAATAAAAGTAAAATTAAAAAAACAAACAACCTCACACAACAGTCACTGGTTGGAACCAAAAGAAATGCTCTCTACTTTACTAGGTTACTTGATCAAGACACAAAGCTTATAGTTCTGCTGAAGTACCACTGTGAAATTTCTATTATAAGCAGAAAAATTCTCAAATACTGAACGGAGGGTTAACATACTCAAATTTCTTTTTTAAACATCTTTATTGGAGTACAATTGCTTCACAATGGTGTGTTAGTTTCTGCTGTATGACGAAGTGAATCAGCTATACGTATACATATATCCCCATATCCCCTCCCTCTTGCGTCTCCCTCCCACCCTCCCTATCCCACTTAACACCACTGCAAATCTACTGAAATTATTTTATCAAGACAATCTAAATGGACTGCCTGGCAGGTAACCCAAAAGTGAGCTGTGAGGTTAAAGGAATTTAAAATTTCTGAGCCAAACCAAAATCCATTAAAAAAAAGTAGTAGTTTGGGTTGCCAAGCAAAATTAAACACTTGTAGGATATACTGAGTATTATTTATCAGCTGTCACTTTAGACTCAAAGTTTTCTGCATGCTTCAAAAATTTGACAAATTTACTCTTACATATTTTAGCAGTCCAGGCTTTTTTTTTTTTTTTAAGCAAATAAGGAGGGGCTTTGTTTTATTTCGTGTTTTTTTTTTTTTTGCGGTACACGGGCCTCTCACTGTTGTGGCCTCTCCCGTTGTGGAGCACAGGCTCCGGACGCGCAGGCTCAGCGGCCATGGCTCACGGGCCCAGCCGCTCCGTGGCATGTGGGATCTTCCCGGACCGGGGCACGAACCCGTGTCCCCTGCACCGGCAGGCGGACTCTCAACCACTGCGCCACCAGGGAAGCCCTGTTGTTGTTTTTAATGAACTTTTAAATTTTCAAATAGTTTTAGATTTATTATAAGTATTGCAAAGACAGTACAAAGAGTTCCTATATACTGTTCAACCAGTTTTCCCAATGTTAGCTTCTTACATAACTAGTGTATACTTGTCAAAACCAAGAAATTAGCATTGGTACATTGCTATTAACTAAACTACAGACTTTACTTGGATTTCACCAGTTTTTCTACTAATTTCCTTTTTCTGTCCCAGGATCCAATCCAGTTACATTTAGGGCTTCCATTTTTAAAGTCTTATCCAAAATACCTGCCATCTGATTTACTAACATCAGATGGAAAAGTCACTTCCATGTGATTCCTATGGTATCTAAATATAGTTACCCAAGGTGGGCTTTTAACAGCTACCTCTGTGCTAAATGCAAGACCATGACTCCATAAAGCATACGACAAAGGTATCCAACTCAATGCAGCATAAACAGAGTCTAGGTCAGTACTAAAAATGGTTGCAAAGGGGGAAACATTTAAAAATATGTTTTACATCCAAGTGTAATTAGTTCTCGGTGATGGAAATGTTGCTATAAGTGTTTTCAGTGTCTTATCAAGTGGCCCAACTCCCTTGGGCACACACAGAAAAAAAGCCTGTGACACTGTATAAATAGACACTCCCGTGTAATTAAAATGATTACAGCTACTCAAGATGCATGGGTGAAAAATTTTATGGAAGAACCAGCAATTACTGTGGTCATTTTGGATTTGTTGAAGTTTAGAACATCATTTTTCCTTAAAACATAATCTCAAGTCATCTCTGGTTTCATCTATGGATCTTATAATCGCAGTTCCAAGTGGCCACAACCATAGTCCAGTGGGATCAGACATAAATGATCACAAAATATAGTGACAGACATTTCCACTCAGCAGCTCTACAATTAGGGCTTAGAATTCCATCTGCTCTGAGTGGCTTTCTCACAAGCAAGACCCCTTGCCACTAGAGACACACTTTCCCATTGCAACTTGCTCAGAATCAATATATTTCTATCCAGATATATATACTAACACACAATATCTCCATTAATCACATCCACTACCTCCAGTCCCTTCCTTTTGTATTTCTAAACAAGATCTGGGGGAACTATATCAAGGGTTCACCTGCTATTAGCTGGTCGTTTGCCCCTCTATCCTAAGTGTCATAAGAATTGGGTACTAGATACACCCCTTAGTATATTCAGTGGCAGATTCTCCATTGAATATCATGCTGAGGGGCCTACAAGGAGGATGATTTCTCTATTGTTCTTTCCTTAGAGTCAAACTCAATTTCATTCATGCTCCATAGAGTGATAAGTTGGGAATTTCTGAGGGTTGGAGCAGAAAGATAAAGCAGCTTTGTGTCAGGTGTACGGTAATTATTTGCTAGGGTTTCTGTGCTATTTGTTTTTATTCTGTGTTTTCATTAACAGCTAATGAGTTTTCTCCCTTAATTCTGAAACAATAGCTTAGCCACTAGAAGTTGGCTTTTTCTGTCATGGATTCAACCAGCTGCTGCTGCTTCATAAACTTTATGGAGAAGTGGATTAAACTGCTAAAAACTTTCATTTCCTAATTCAATTCCAAACAAAACAGGGGGGAAAATGAACCATGATGATGTTCCCCTTGTAACTATTTTGACTCAGAGCAAACCCATCTGATTCTGAACTTGCAGGTACTATTTAGGGACAAAAACAGGCCATAATGATGATTTTACTTAGAAATGAGAAAAAAAATGAAAAAAAGACAGAAAGCAGTTTAAGCATACAAAATAAGAATAACAAATAGATAAAACATATAAATATATGTTTGCTTATTCAATTTGTAAAGGATCAATGTGGTTTTTTGTTAGTATGAAGTCATCAACACTTTTCTTCTAATTAATTATAAGCTATATTGTAAACACTTTATTCACATCTGCAACCAACTGTTTACATGGCATGGCTGAAAATTTTCTAGGGTTTGCTATTACTTCACCAAGTTATCTTTGGATAATATAAGGAAATTTAAATTAATGTAAAATTGTCTGCTTTTTCTTTGTTTTTGTTTTTATTGCTGCCATTAGAAGGGAACACATGACTTCTGACTCTATTTAATATTTAAGAACCCATGAGACACAAAGCTCCTTCTTTAAACTAATAAATCCTAAATAAAATGCTATAAATAAAGGTCCCTGATCCAAATCCAGGTAGTTTTCATGCTTGATAGCATGAATATTGCCAGATTTTCATGGACCAATTTCCTAGTAGTGCAGTTTCCAAAGCTGAACTAAGGTAAGATTAGTAAAACTGCAGCTTATTATTCCTTATTATAACCATTCATCTAAGTTATTGAATATAACACCAATCTAAGAAATATACTGAGTACATATGTGAAATGTTATTCACATGTAAACACAGTATGGAGCACATTTGTAACACCAAAGCTAAAGTTCTGTCAACACTTCCTTTATAAATTAGATAACCATTTTGCACATACTCATGCATTAGAAAATGTATGGCGTTTCCCACAGAACATGTTAGAGGCTTCACCGATTTCTAAATATCCATTTGGATTTGCGTGGTTAGTTCTTGTGATTAATCCATGTATAGTGAAGGTCTCAAATTCTTCTCTGTTCTAGACAGTCTGACTTCTTGCCCATCTTTTTTTTTGTCTCCTACACCTAGCCATAACTCAATGTATAAATATTCTTTTTTTTCCCAAGGCCCTGGCAGTGAGTATAATAGTACTGAATGTCATTAAGTCTACAGAACAAATGATGGGCCAGGTAAAGAAAGTTTCCACTTATCATTCTTCTGAAAATTTGCTCTAACTAGATCTTGAATGTACAAGAAATAAGTTGAGCTTATGACTCAGTTTTTAGCTTAGGATACTGTTTACTAATTGTATAATCACGCAAAGAGTAACAGACTTCTTAAGAACCTTTAGGGATCTCATTTGCAGAGACAGCACAGTCTAAATGATAAGAAATGAAATCAAATTGATTGGATGCTTAGAGCACCTGTGAATTCAACAACAAAAAGGGCAGCATAGTTTAATAATATTTCCAAAATGAATTACATCTTTCAGTGGTGAGCTGGACAGGAAAATGCCCAGGGGAGCCAATGGAAAAGTTCATTTTTTCTCCCTCCTTTAAAAAAAAAAAAAAAAAAAGATCATTTATGATGCAGTTTTTCATTTTGACCAGTAGGGTGGGCTGCAGTGTGTAGCATCACCCTAGTTCCTCAAAAAAGGAAAAAAAAAGGTAGCCACTGTGTGAATCCCCCTGCTCCTTCCCCTCCCCTCCACAGGAAAATGCTGAGATTTTTAACCCTTCTTAAGTTTCACATAAAGGCATAACTTCTGGACATTAACAAACTGGAGGGCTGACAGCAACAAATATAAGCCAGATAATTGTATATGTGACAACGCACACTTCATAAAGCAAATTACAGCCTGTCAGCCATCATTCCGGCTTTACAGTAACACATTCCATTTACCACTGTTATTGTTCAACTGGTACTAAAATGGAACCTGCTGAGTTAGAATATTTCCAATAGTAATATGATTTTGACAGAATTCAAAACATGTAAACCTAGGTATTTGGTAGTATGTAGATAAATACACTGTAAAATGAATGCATTTATTATATGGCAACCAGGCAATCTTAACCTGGAATTATTAGTTCATCATTCTGTTTTCCACTGTATTCTCAGTGTTTAAGTCTTACTATGAAGCTATTCAACTGAATTTTCAACATGTTTTGACTTACAGGAGAAAGCAGCTATAGTAATAATAAAAATACAATAGCTTACTAAGTTCTTACTGGTTATAGGCTTTAGGTCAAGACTCTTTATGTCCTATCTCATTTAATCCTCAAAATAATCCTGTGATATATTATTAATTATATATTATTAACCCAAAGTTTCAGATAAAGAAATTGAGACACAGAGATTAAACAACTTACCCAAAGTCATACAAGTGACTCATAAGTGGCAGTGCCAGGATTTGACACCATCTTGTCTGATTGCTAAGCTCTTGTTCTAATCCACTGAGCTGTACAGTCTCCAAATCTGCATGCTTTATAAATGACAATCATTACTCAAAGGCAAAGCATACTGAATGGCAGCCAGTGACTTGAATTTATGGCATGTGCTATTAATTAGTATTTTTTTATTTCAGTAAGGTAATGAACTATAATCAAAAGTATAAATTATTATAAGCAGTAGGAATACTGTAGTCACATTAGGCATGGAACTAATAGAGAAAGTCAAATGTGGTCAATGATTTGGTCAAGAAGGAGCTGGTCCAATTCATAGGTTCAAATGTACTGTAGTAGCATTGTTGCAGTGATTTTTTAAAAATACCACTTTTTAGCATGAAACTCATGCTAACAAAATTTAACACAACACTTTGGGTTTAGTCAGATCAATATGTTGAATTTTTTTCCAGCACATTCTGTGTGATTTTATTGGCTCCTGGGTATTTTGATGCTGCTTCATAGAAAGTGAGCCAACATGTTCTGCACCCAAATATAGCTTTGACCTGGCCTAGTTGTAGAATGCATTTCCTTTCTGGCACCATCATGCTTAAGTCTCACAGTAGGAAAATGCTTCAAAAATATGTAATTAGCCAGGAATGTAGCAATTTTATTACTATTGGTTTATCTTTCTCTTCCACTCTTTTTCTTTCTCCCAAATAACAAATTGTAGTACACCTTAGCACCCACTTCCTGTCCTGATGCATACTAGGATCTATCATATCCCAATGTATCAGTTTACATTACTTCTTCTTGAGAGAAACTATAAGGCCAGTTGGATTCCAATATCTTCTGCTAAAGAAGAATGGGACGACATGATCTACAGCCTACAGGTAGATATAAGAAAAGTTTTTACAAAAGACCAAGAAATAAAAGTAAAACGACATATAATAAAGAGTGGATTATGGGTAAGATAAGCAGGCCTGAAAATGTGAAACAGCTTTTAACATACAGAAGAAAAAGTGGGTTTTCTTTGTGAGTAATATAGACCTCCAATACCACTAAAGCTGGAATGGCAAAGGGTGACAAGATTTGGCCTCCCCGTGCCCCACGCATAGGAACTCCTGTTCACGTATGAAAACAACACGTGTGTAACGACAACATCAACAACCAAAACCTCTCACCATCAACAGTTCTGTTCAATGTTGGTCCCCTTTGGAACAGAAGTTTCACATGGAAAAGTATCTCCTTATATTTAAAATTTATTTTTCCTTCTTTATTGGGGTACCACTAACAAGGAAACTGCACTAATCTTAAGGAAAGTAAGTGGTATCACTTTGTACGTTTAGGAAAATACCTTTTAGAGATGAACTATGATCAAGAACTTTCTAAGCTGGCAAGTGTGTGTTAAGATTGGTTCTTCCACTCTTTGCCTCACAAGAGTTAGCAGTGATTGGAATCTTTATTATCTTTATTTTACACATCATATAAATCCCCTTGTACATAACTTAACAGTTCCTTTACTGTTTTAGTAGGACAGAGCCCAGTAAACAATAACTATTAAATGAGTTTCCAAGAGAAGTATGTGCTGATGGGAAGCACAGTGAAATGCTTTGTAACAGAATTGGGCTTAACCATCACCTTTTTTAGTCTCCAAATATCAAACAAATTCACTGGGTTTCAAGTCTAAGGGCTTATTCACAAAGAGTTTTAAGCAGAAACACCCAAAATTTTGTATTCAAATTAACCAGACATTTCTCTCAATACTTCGTGTCCAACACATGAAAATTCATTAGAGGCACATTCTTGAGGTAAATTAATTCTTATGCCAAGATTCTATGTTCAGGAACTGTACTCTTTACCTGATTTTTTGTATTGGTCCAGGAATAATTCTATCTAAAAGAAACAGTTTATAAATTTTTTTCCTCAACAAAAGTTTCCAGCCTAATCAAATAAACTTAAAGCAGTCATTAATTTATCAATTACTTTATTTTCTTTGCCATCTACATAATGACAAGGGTCAGAAGTTCTATGAACTTTTAATTAGCACATATGGAAAAAAGAAAGACTAAGATAGGGCAAAAAAGGTATTCTTTATCATTACCATGGGTATTATATGAAGCTGTTTTATTACTTATTTTAAAATTCACTTATAAGTGCTAAGTTAACTCAACACACCTACTGGTTCCCAAACACAAAACAACAGAGAATGCTGCTATTTTATATCATCATCAGGATCTTGCCTATAAATTCATATATAAAAATAAATAAGAAGGAAAAAGCATGAATGGGTATAAACTACCAAATTATGAATATACTGAAAAAAAGCTACCGTGTTAAATCAAGTTTTTTTGGTACGCTTCTTTTTCGTCCAGGTTTTATTGATATGTAATTAACATATTTTATTAGTTTTAGATGTACAGCATAGTGATTTAATACACGTATATATTGAGAAGAATTTTTTGGATTTTCCATATCCTTTAATGAATTGAAAATATATTAACAGAAAAGACTCCCCCCTCCAAGACTGTAAGTTTAGTCAACATCCATCACCACACATAGCTACAATTTTTTTCTTATGATGAGAACTTTTAAGATCTACTCTCTTAGCAACTTTCAAATACACAATACAATATTGTTAACTACAGTAAGCTTTATTAAATAAAAAAGTTAAGTGTGCCCAGAGCAAAAATTTCAAACATTGTAAGAAGGCATGTAATAATGAAAGCTCATCTTCCCTCCCTTCTCTTGGTTCTTCTCTCCAGGAGCAACCATTGTTATGTTTCTTGGGTATTCTATGAATTTTCTATCTAAATGTAAGAAGTGTCTGTGAGGGCAGTATGTCTTTTTTTAAAACAAATGGTAGCATCTGTCCTGTTCTGTATCCTGCTTTTCCTCCTAATTATTTATCTTGGAGGTTGCTTCATATCAGCACAAATAGATTTATCTTGCTTTTATTTTAACTAACTTTTAGCCAAAAAAAAATAATTCATGCACATGGTGGAAATTCAAATAGTACCAAAAGATATAAATAATGAAGATTCTCTCTGTACTCACACTGATACCCCCCTCAACAGGACCACCACTGTTAGATTCACGTATATCCTTCCAAAAATAGCCTACACACACACAAAAAGCAAGCACACGTACACGCATGTGTGTACACTGTACACAGTACACTGTCCAAATTGCCCTCTTCATTTAACAATATGCCTTGGAGACAGCTCCATGATACACATATATATTCCTTTAATCTCTATGCAGCACTCCATTAAATGCATGTAACATACTTTTTTTAACTAGTCCCCTATTGCTGAACATTTAGGCTGTTTGGAGTCTTTGCTATTCCAAACAATGCTACAAATGAACATCCTTGTGTATAATATATTGTGTAGGGAATACAGAAGGCAGCAGCATCTGATTCAAATGATTTCTTCTTTTGCCTGCATGAAAGTCAGTTCTTTTTCTTATGTCTCAAGATCTTATATCCTAGGATAGGACATTTACAAAGGACATAAAAATCTTAGAAAATTTTAATGTTAAAAAGAAAAAAAGTGAGTCCTTTTATTTTTAAAAAAAACCTCTCTTTGACAGTAGTTGCCAAACAGTGCATTAATTTTAAAATGCATCATTGCATTATTCCACTCTTTAAAAAACCCAACCAGTAGATGTATAGGAAGTAAAATATTTGAAAAGGTATCAAAGTCAGTAATTAATTTCAAAAACAGTGTGTGTGTATATGTCCACCTTCTACAGATTAATTTGTATAAAATGTAGCAAATAAATAAAGGGGGAAAAAGGTCCAAAGGAAGTCAAGTCACAAAAGCAGCTGTCAAGATTGTTGATGCTAAAAGTTTGGGCTAAAGCCAAAGGCAGGAGCATTCGTCCTGTGTACATTTCCCCCTATTAAATCCCCAAAAGACATGGAAAACATTCTGGAAGATTTCTTTTTAAAAAGTAGTATAGGTTAGGATATTCTAGGTTCATAACCAACACTTGTGTTTATAAAATATTAGCATTCCAGGAATAGTGATAGAAAGATACTTAACAGTAAATTACAAATATTGTAAATTCAGACTTTTTCTTACATTTGCAAACACGTCATAAATTTTGGCTGTGTTTCTTTGTGTAAATCCTACTTATGACTGCGCTAAAACCTTTTGGCATGAAGGCAAAGAGTATTTTCATAAATAAAACAGTAAAATCACTGTACACTCCATTAATTCAAAAACACTTCTCTTCAACTTCAAAGGGAAACCTTTCTATCCTTTTTTTAGTGCTAAGATGGTGTTTCTTTGCTGCTTTAATGGCTTGCTTCTTGTAGTTGTCATAACTACATGCTCCAAGTATGTGATAGTAAGAGACGAGAAGGTGACATCTATGCTTCGATTCAACATGCCTCAGACGTTACAGAGCAATAGGCTCATAAATCTAACCTCCAAAGTGCCTACTAATAAAAAGTCTGCACACATCCTTTAAATGCAAAATCTCACAAATATATACATGGTGAGTTAAATGGCCCTACACCAGGATTAAGCTGGAATGGATGAATTTTATGGAAAGATATGTGAAATATATATTACCCAAGTTCCACACATGGATTTACTTGCAGAATCCTACTTTGAAACATAAACATAATACTTGCTACCACTTCAGGAAGTGCCTACCAAGTGGCAAGCACTCCTCATGAGTTCATCATCTCATTAAAATTCATTACAACTCACAATAAGTGCAAAGTAGATATTATTAGCAAGATTTTGTAGATGAGGAGGTTATGTAACTTGTCATAGCTCACAAAGCTTGTTAGTAGAAGAGCTGGGATTCGAATTCAGGTCTGATTTCAAAGTTCATGCTCTTTCCTTCACAAAACACTAAACTTGAGAAAAACCTTTTTTTTTTTAAAATTGGGATATAGTTGCTTTACAATGTTGTGTTAGTTTCTGTTGTCCAGCGAAGTGAATCAGCTATATGTATACATATATCCCCTCATTGTCGGATTTCCTTCCCATTTAGGTCACCACAGAGAAGGTAAAACTAATATTGTTGTTTAGAAATTCGACTAATATCGTGTTTTGAATATCTGATTGCCGAAACGGTAAAAGTTCCATGGCAAAGATTCCAATGAATTTTCTTTGTAACTTTAAGTGAATTTAAGTAGAGAAAAAGTTCTCAAAGTAAGCAGGACTTGAATTATCAAAGGAATCTCAATCTTATTAAAAAATAAAAAGCCTTTCCCATGTTTCTCAATTGTACTTGAGCCCATTAAAAAAACTCTTTCATTTACGTTCCTTCTACATTAAAGTAACAAATTATTTGGATTATATATATATATTTTCCTGTTTCATTATTTTTAAATGAACTTCACTCAGGAAGTTGACAGTAGACCAGTAAGACAATTTAGGTGAAAATATGAGGGAAAGAATTACCAACAACACAACCATAAACAGAAACTACACCATGTCCAGGTACCGTGCTAGGGCTTAAACATATTACTACCAGTCCTCATGACAACCCTGCAATGAGACAGTAAAATACAGCAACGAAGATATTGGGCTCTGGAACTATTAATGAGCATGTCGTTTCTTATTGGGGTGATGAAAACGTTCTGAAATTAGATAATGGTGATGGTTGCACAACTCGGTGATCAGACTAAAAACCACTGATGTGCACTTATAAAGGGTGAATTTTTTGGCATGTGAATTATATCTCAATAAAGCTGCTATTTTTTCTAAAAAGAGTATATACTATGAAGTCAGACTGACCAAGTTAGAATCCTTGAGGGGAATGGTCTTGAGCAATTCTCTTAACTACTCTACGTCTCAGTACCCACATCTATCAAATGGGTATATTAACAGTACCTATTTCATAGGGCTGTTCTAAGGGTTAAATAAGATAATGCATGTAAAGTACTTAGCACAATGTCTGGCACATCCTCATTTTATAGATAAGGAAGCCAGGGTTCATAGAAATGAAGCAACTTACTAAGTTCACATAACCTTTAGCTAAATGGTACAGGTGAGATTTGAGCTCAGGTCTGTCAGCCCTCAGTGTCCATGTTCTTTCTACCATGCCACGTTTCTTCTCCAGAACAGGGACAAAACTCTCCCTAATACTATTCAATGATCACTCCTCCATCACATTAAACCTGCGATTGAATGGAATGATGGATAAGAAACATTTTGCTGGAAATCCTTCTCTAGGTCTAGGCAGTCCCCTCTCCCAAGCATCTTTCTTTAAAGGTTACCTTTGCCGCACATTATGACAACTCATCACTTATATAAGCAGATGTTTAAATGTGTGCTAATAAAGAGATTAATAAATAAGAGATCTTTTATAATTAAGGACTATTTTCCTTCTAGGCACCAGACTCTGGTCCAAATATCCTGAAGAACACAAATGTGTATTTAGGCAAATGAACAGAGTTAATCAAGTTCATCCCATCATCTTCCTGTACAAGGATCCTGCCATAGATAAAATGCTAGGAAAGTATGGGGCCACCATTTCCGTCCTTTCTCACTTTCTTCCCAATACTACCTAGTCTTCCAGGGCTCTTAAAATCCTCCTGCCATCTCTTCTCCTTCTTACATATTCCTATTCTTTTCATAATCCTAAATTGTCCTATAGTACCTTATATAGACCTGCTACTGCTCTCACCCACCCTACATTTCAAAAGCAAACAATCTGCTAAGATCTGCTCAGAAGGGCCAGGTAAAAGATACTCCTTCCTCTTCTATCCCCAGAAAATGTCTTAGCGGGAGGAGCAAAGCTGGGGGCAAGACACATAAATATGGGTTTTACTATTTGATCTTTCCTTACATTTACTTCCAAATGAGCGAAGAATTTGCTACAGATATCCAATCATTGTCAAGAAGTAAATTTAGTTTTCTGCTCTAAATAAACTCTTTTCAATTGTCCCCTTGGCTGCTCTACCTCTGCTCTCTTTCTAAGAGAGACAGACTGTGTAGAAGTTGCCCTATGATGGAAGATGACTACAGTACCACTATTAGAAGAATTTGGTAAGATGTGTCCTTTGTCTTTGTAGCGCCACACAGTCCCTTGTGTTAAGCTCCAAAATTATTTTCTCTTCTCAACACATTACTATACCACATCTCTGACACTAATTCTTCATTTCTCCTTTAGGTAAGAAATTCTACCTTCACAGTTCCATTCATTTCTGCCAGTTCACATTCATGTTCTGCCCCCTGTGGATTTTGGTTAACATCTGTTAAACACTGAACTATAGGGCCATCCCTTGAATAGCATATTCACATTTTGCAAAGCAAACTGCTACATTATTACATATAATTCTCCATTCTCAATCTATGTTTTCAGCCATAAATGCTTTAGGACAGTGAGATATATAGTAACACTATATCACATTATTTAAAATATTATAAATGCTATGACTTTAATTTACAAGAGTTTAAAAGCTTTAAAAGTTTTTTTATTCCTTAAAACTTGCTTTTTTTCTTCGGTACACGGGCCTCTCATTCATTGTTGTGGCCTCTCCCATTGCGGAGCACAGGCTCCGGACGCGCAGCCTCAGCGGCCATGGCTCATGGGCTCATGGGCTCATGGGCTCATGGGCTCAGCCACTCCGTGGCATGTGGGATCTTCCCGGACCGGGGCATGAACCAGTGTCCCCCGCATCGGCAGGCGGACTCTCAACCACTGCGCCACCAGGGAAGCCCTAAAACTTGCTTTTAAAGAAAACCTTATATAGACTTGAAAGAATGAGCCAGGAAAATTTAAACTTTAATAAAATTCGTATCATTACTCACAGTTTGAATTTTTTAAGGTATTACTGCTCACTGAGACTGGATACACTGACAATGTTGAGAATAAAAAATGTTGGAAAAGTTTGCAATTGGTTAAAAAATGTTATAGAGCAAAATAGTTCATAAAGCTATTTTAGATTTTCAAGTTTAATCTAAAACTCTCTGTGATTTTCTGAGAAGATAAAAATCTCCCATTTATAACAAGTTGAGATAATTAATATTCAGAATGATGTTTCTGACATTCTCAACGAGTGTACTAAAAATAAAGAATGCATATACTTTAAACAACCCCTCAAACTGAATTCAGAAAAAAATTTCAATTTTGAACCTTTTAAAAATGTGCTCTATTCCTGTCTTTTTTTTTTTTCCAATTTTGCACACAGCTGTCTGTTGTACTTTTTAGAATCATGCCAGATGCTGGGTTTATCCAGCAAAAGCAGGAAAACAATGGTTTGAAAGCAATTAGAGGCACTGAGGCTGCAGTGAGGCTCATATTAAAATGTGATAACACTGTTCTAGTGGGAATTTCAACGCTACTCCATTTCTGACATTTTCCTGTTGCCAGACAGGCGGCCTGTGTAGAAGAGCACTGTGATCGAGGAGGTAACACACTGGAATTTATTTCTGGAGCAAATGAAGGATTAGCTGAGCTGGGGCCCTCCCAAGGCTTTTATTATGGACTCAGCCACCATTTTATTTGAATGCCAGTGGATCCTGTTGGCATCTAACTAAGGTCAAGGAATAAAAGCATATTAAAGCTTTGGTCCTATAAAATAATCTAGCACTAACCCATTCAGAAGGCAGAAGTATCAGGGCCTCTTGTTGCTAAAAAGCAGGGCAGGGGGGCCCAGCAGCGTGAAGGTTAATTAAACACTCCACTAACTTTCCTCAGAAATGGCTAATGCCACTCTATGGAGAAGCTTATTTAGAAGACGCAGAAGTAAACAATACCATCTACACATTTTTAGTATAAAACCATAAACGGTCAGAGAGGACTCACCTTGGGGCTGAAAATTCCAAAAGTACCTGAAATAAAAGGAAAAAGAATGGAGATGAGCCAAACTTGTATTTCTCAATCTTGGTTGGCATATGGTAGCTATAGCACCCAGTCCAAAAAGCTTCCTAAATAGTCAGTAACTAGCCAAAGCCACTACCTACTCTACGAAAAACCAAAGGGCTGTCCCTGAGATTTGAAAGATACTTAAAGGCTTGAAAGGGACATTTAACTCGTTATACTACCTTATGTAAGCTTGACTTGAGAGCTGGAAAGGTCCTAAAATGTTACCTAGCCATGGTCCAGGGTTTCTCATAAGGAGCTCTGCAGGCTTTGAGCAGGAAAACGCCTTGTTGTGACAACCTGTCCTGTGTATTACAAGACAATCAGCATCACTGGTCCTGGGTACCAAAAACCAGTGGCACCCCCAGTTGTTATGACAACTAAAACACCCCCCCCAACACACCCCCAAATACCTTCTAGCCTAAATTCTTAATTTTACAGGTGAAGTGTGACAACTGATTCAAGATTACCTAATGTTTTAGTGTCTGAGCCAAGACTGGGGCTCTTGCAGTCCACTCTGTCATTCTCTCTCTCTTTTATTTTGAGAAATGATCGGCAAAACCGACAACCCTTAAAGTCTTAAACCAAGTGAAATGGCAGTAGCAGCAAGGATCGTCTGTAAGTCACTTATTTGAAATCTAAATTGCTTTCCCCCGACAGAAGCGATGCTGTATACAGTGGCTACCCACAGAAGCCTATCGCACTTTGGATTCCATTTCCTCCCGCCTTCACAGGGACCTTACATGATTCTATATCGATTTTCTCTTGTATAAATTCAACCTCTTCCTCTCAGTGTGGCCCTATCCATAAGCATTTATGATCATAGAAAAATAAAGCAAACCTTCCCTCACCCCCTTCATATCCCTCCATCTGCTGTCCTTTTCCCTTCACATCACAGTGAAATTTTCAAAAGTGTTGTCATAGTTTCTCCTTATTTCCTCACCTCCCACTCACTCCTCATCAGACTCCAATCTTGCTTACAGTCACCACACATGAATTCTTGCTATGAACATAGTGACCTCTATGTCTCTAAATAGAAAGAAAAATTTTCTATCCTCATCTTGACTTCCCAGGAGTGTACATGTATATAAAAGCATTTTTCCCTAAGGAGAGAGTCCACAGCTTTTATCAAATTCTTAAAAAGATTCATAATCCAAAAAAGATTAGGAAAACGGTAATACATTGGTGATAATGGTGTGTCTTCCAGTACATACATGACTGAAATAAGGTGTGGCTACTTTAGGGAGGAACACCAGCCCAGTGAGCACCTAGGTTATTTCTTTATTAGATAAAAATTCAGAAAATGGAGAGGAAGGAGATACGCGGGGAGTGTGTTGCCATAATCCAGAGGTGAATTTGTGGGAAATAAGCAGAGTTGAGGAAGAGAAGGTGAAGAAACCTTGCGATTGACTTTTCTTGTTCCTGTTCTTTCTCAGAACAGTTCTGGGCTAGCAATCAGGTAAAGGAATGTAAGATGCTTGGGTTAGAGGGCAGGGAAAGTTCAGAACAGCTTTGACATCTTCAGTGGAAAAGGGGAGAGGGGATAAGAAAAAGATGGGTGGGAAATGTAAAGGTGCAACATCTGGGGGAAAGGGCATCCATGTTGAGTTAAGGGCATATGTAAGTTGAAACTGTCTGTAACTTAAATAATTTGTTTATATTAGTATGATGGGTTAATCTCCACCTAGCAGACAGTGTAGCTTCCCACTGAACCTGGCCACTGTGAAAAGTTTTCCACAAAACTCTTGTCTATAAAACACAGCTAATCAAGCAAATTATCAAAGGTGAGCAATTTTCCATCTTCTGTTCCTATTTTTCCATCTTCTTTCAAGGCATTGCCTTGGCCCCGATTCCAATCATTACCCAAACTCTTACTCAATATAAATAGAAATTAGGGTGTTAGCGTGTGCAAATTGTGCGTGTGCACTCCTCTTTCCAAAATGTTAATGATGGCAACAGAAAGAACTTTGCTAACAAATGTTGTTTTCATTTATTGACCCAGAAAAAAACTTAGCCATGCCCTGGCAGTTAAAGGGCCAACTCACGGAAAATGGTTAAACAGATAAAATGTTACTAATGATCTCCGTCTCTTCTTTTGTCTGCTCCCCCCATAATCCTCACTCCAACTCACACACATATTTTCAGTTCCCTTCTCTACCTACTGTAAAGTGTCCTGGTTTCCTGGTTTCTCTTGTTAGTTAAGAAGATGTTACGTGTTCACACATACTAGGTATTGCTTCTCCCGATAGTAGTTATATCTTCAGAAGGCTGATTATGGAGAAAGAATTAAATTTAACAGATCAATTAAATTTAATCCAGTGAAGTGCCAGGTCTATCTAGCTGACGTTAAATAGCAGAATCTGCTTTATTCTTGATGATACTGTAATTAAATATTTCTGTCTATAAAAATCATATGTAGAACTTGATGTGGAATGACATAAAGTGGAATGTTAGTTCCCTTCTTTCTCAAGAGGTATAAAACTATCCTGATAACCTACCTCTTTTCCCTCTCTTCTTATTTTAACTATTAATTATGTAACAACCCTAAAGAAAGTCTGTTCGCGTGGGCGTGCGCACGCGCGCGTACACACACACACACACACACACACACACACACACACCACACACACCCCTATCCCACAGCTCACAGAGGATACTTCTAAAAAGCAAGGCCAAAAGGTGAGCAATCTCATCCCTCACTGGAGAGTGCCATGTATTATTCTCTGCTGGACACATTTGAGGTCTTGATCTTGTCTTGTTAAATATATCCTATGGATGGCCTTCATCACATTCTCTGGAAAGATGATTCCACACTAGAGAATTCTACACTCTTTAGGAGGCATTAGTCAAATCCTGCCAACATCTTCTAATTCTCATCCTTCACTCTGAAAACAATTATGCCTTAACCAGAGACTCCAACAAGTCTGAAAGTAGAAATTTTAAACCAAAATACAAAGACCACAATAGAAGTATATAGAAGAAAAAGCATGCAAACACACACAGAGTTGTGTTTATCCTAAAAGCCTCTAAGAATTTCCTATCAGGGCTGAGCAGATAGATGAACAAACACTTCTTTAATCTTCTCTTTGAAGCTTCAGCTTCAATATGAAAGGGAAGCTACCACTCCTCTGCAATATCCATACTCAGCGTCACCAGGTCCATGCAAATGATATTTGGAACTTGAAAAAGATGAGTACAGAATGAGCAGAGAGAAAATGCTGCAACCATATTGATGACGATGATCTTCACATTCAGTCAAAATAAATCCATCTTAACTTGTGCCTTTAAAAATGAAAATGGAAGAACAAGATTTCACAGCCTTTAGTCTACGGCACAGAATAAAGTCTTGAAAATTTAGGGTTACATTACATGCAAAACAAAATTTGCTATTTGTGGGTTTTTTAATTAAAGAGGTTTTAATTGAACTTTAGTTTAAGGAAAAGTGCAGCAAATATAAAATGAACCCACAATATTGAGGGAGTCTTGATGAACAGCTGCAGCTGTAGCAGCAGTAGTAATAGTATGATAATAATAATGCTAAGATTTTTTAAACATATTGTTGGACGCTGTTTTAAGCACTTCTCTTATATTAACTCACTTCCTCCACACTCTAACCCTGTTATTATGACCATTTTATAAATGAGGAAACCAAGGCCTCAAGAGGTGAGATAACTCGCCCATGGTTTCAAAGCTAGTAATCAAGGCAGACGAGTTTCGAATCCTAGCGACTAGTTGCAGAACAGGAACTGTAACAAGAAATTAAGTTTTGGGACTTCTCTGGCGGTCCAGTGGTTAAGACTCCGCGCTTCCACTGCAGGGGGGTGCGGGTTCATCCCTGGTCAGGGAACTAAGATCCCACGTGCCATGCGGCACAGCCAAAAGAATTAAAAAAATTTTTTAAAAAGAGGAAAGTTTTGAAAATACAATCTAACTTAAAAACACTCAGCAAAATGAATTCTTTCTCTAAAGACATTTTATTATGGTAACAGAATTCAGTCACTCAGTCAACAAATATTTTATGTCTTCTATATGCTTTGCTCTGGTGCCACGGATGAAATGGTGACTGAAATAGATATGGTCCATCTAAGATTATACTTCAGTATCTTTCAAATTGCAATCATACTGTTCTAGTTTGCCACTCAAGATTCACAGAATATTAGATTTCTCCTAAAAATGAGGCTATTGACTTTTTTTTTTTTGCGGTACGTGGGCCTCTCACTGTTGTGGCCTCTCCCGTTGCGGAGCAAGAGGCTCCGGACGCGCAGGCTCAGCGGCCATGGCTCACGGGCCCAGCCGCTCCGCGGCATGTGGGATCCTCCCGGACCGGGGCACGAACCCGCGTCCCCTGCATCGGCAGGCGGACTCTCAACCACTGCGCCACCAGGGAAGCCGAGGCTATTGACTTTTAATCATTAGTTTGGGGTTTCAGGGTGGGTGTCAAATTCTTGACCATGGAGCTAACCAATAAACATGGTTATTGAGATTAAAATACTCAGAGCTTTGCCCACTCAGCTAGCTAATTAGATAAATCCTGGTGAAGTAGGTAAGACAACTGTAACTATCCTCATGTTACTGGAAATATCTAAGAAGGAAAAATAATTCCATTTCCGAATTATAGTAAAACAATTTATTCAGCAAGTAAGATACGCTAGGTATTATGCTAAGTATACGTTTTACATGTATTATTTTATTTAATCTTCATCATAATCCTATGAGGTCAGTACTATTATTATCCCCATTTTACAGATGAGGAAACTAAGACTCAGGAATGTCAAACAAATTGACCAGGATCATGTAGCTATTAAGTGGCAGAACCAAGATCTGTATCCAGGACTGCTGGGTTCCAGAGCCCAAGCTCTTAAATTTCATATTAACTGCATTTCTATTGGCTGTAATATAGAAAACAAATCTAGTATTAAGAGAAGGTAGAATTGTTATGTCAGACAGCCTAGTATCAGGGAGTAATCAGCTCAGAGGTCTTTAATTTGGAGTCAACTATGGACTCAACTATTTGAGCTTGAGGAGATTCATGAACTCCTTAAAATTATGGGTGAAAAGTAATATGTGTTTTCTTTTCTCTTGAAAAAGAGTCCATAAACTTCATCAGATTTCCAAAAATGTGACTAATTCTCTGCCTCCAAAATGATAAGACCCCCTGCGTTAGATGCATAGGATTATAATGGCATTATAAACCTAGCTATGCAGAAAGGCCAACATCTGTAATGTTATAAATCTAGAACATCTAGATGAAAAATTTGCAACTAAAGCATTAAAAGTGTTATTTTACCTGTGACTTACAGAAATTTAAAACCTATCATACATTCTCTGTCTTGGTAAACCACCTGTTAAAAAAAATCAAATCTCTTCTTGATGACTTACAGATAGCCACATTTGAACTTCAGTTTTTTGCACAAAAACAGTGGTGTCTTCTAAATGGATAGGCTATCTGCAATACTCAGTGTCCAGAGACCTCTATTTCCCTCTTGACCATCTCTGTTCTCTGGTAATGGCTGTCTCCAAACAGACTGCAAAGACTAAAACTGAAGTGCTATCCTGGCATTAGAAATGGAATTTTAGAATTCAAATGGACACCTGGGCTTTAACGGCAAGTTAATAAGGCTAGGACAACCCTTGTAATTGACCTTGAGCAGTGAGCCACATGGTAAAGACTGATTTACGCCCAAGGAAATGACTTTTCTGAACAACACTAATAGTCTGTGCACTGGATATTTCCTATAACCTCTTCTCTCACTTGGGAAGATTCACTTGATTTCTAATTCTCTTTCTCCTACTAGTGTTCCATCTCCTACCTTGCAGAAGGAATGGGCAAGGGGCAAAGGGTAATAGGGCATGACACCCAAGAACAGAAATGGGAAAAGAGCACCATCTGGTGGAAGTCTCTGGTGGAGGCGTCAGAGGACTGGGACCCAGGGGTGGGATACCAGCCTTAGAAACAGTTGGGCAAGAATGGGAAGGTCTCTGGGAGTGGTGCCGCCTGTAGTCCCTGTTCCTTCGATTCATCAGAAGTCCAAAACCTAGTGTCTGCCTACAGGAAGCTTACAATCTAGTCCAAAATATGAGATACTTACAACTTACATATGAAGAGATGTCAGTCTAAGACAGGAAATAAATACTATGGTAACAGACAATAAGCACATAACTCAAGTAATAGAAGGACCTGTCATAAGAAAGTCCTGGGTCCTTTGCGGGGAGCTAATATTTCTGTGATCTTGAGTCTATATCCACAAATTTTAGAAACCCCAGAAGACAGCACCACAAAGTTCTCTTACAAGACACAATGGTCTCAATTAAACTTTTATTTAAAAATAAACAAGTAGTCATGTACCAAAATGTTCATTGCAGCTCTATTTACAATAGCCCAGAGATGGAAACAACCTAAGTGTCCACCATCGGATGAATGGATAAAGAAGATGTGGCACATATATACAATGGAATATTACTCAGCCATAAAAAGAAATGAAATTGAGCTATTTGTAATGAGGTGGATGGACCTAGAGTCTGTCATACAGAGTGAAGTAAGTCAGAAAGAGAAAGACAAATACCATATGCTAACACATATATATGGAATTTAAGAAAAAAAATGTCATGAAGAACCTAGGGGTAAGACAGGAATAAAGACACAGACCTACTAGAGAATGGACTTGAGGATATGGCGAGGGGGAAGGGTAAGCTGTGACAAAGCGAGAGAGTGGCATGGACATACATACAGTACCAAACGTAAGGTAGACAGCTAGTGGGAAGCAGCCGCATAGCACAGGGAGATCAGCTCGGTGCTTTGTGACCACCTAGAGGGGTGGGATAGGGAGGGTGGGAGGGAGAGAGATGCAAGAGGGAAGAGATATGGGAACTTCGTTATAAAGCAGAAACTAACACACCATTGTAAAGCAATTATACTCCAATAAAGATGTAAAAAAAAAAAGTAATCCCCATTTTCTAGTATATAGAGAAAATAAAGTAATTTAATAAACATTGGCATTGTATGGTGAATAAAAAAACAAGCAACATTATCTGATTTGACAGTATTACCCATGACTAAAACAAATTTTTTTAGAAGTCCATTCCCAGACAATAAAAAATAAATAATATAAAGTAAATTAATTCAATAAAACCCTATTCACCACTAGAGTCTTCTATAACACTATCACTACATGAAATCCCTGCTATGTCAATCCAACATCCACTCTGGATATTAAAAGTAAGAAATCTAGGAGCTAAATGATTATGCCCTTTCACTGAAACACTGAAACCTACATTCTAATATTTCTTCCCCCGTGTTCTAGCATTAACATTGCAAATTGTGGTTGTTATGACCATGCAATCCCCATACACCCTACATGTACTAGACAACCAAGTATAACTTAATGAACTATTAAAGAAAAATGCTAGCCAGCTATGTTGTGGCAAAATAAAAGACCCTAAATGTCAGGTCAGAGTTGACGTTTCTGTCTCTTTGTGCAAATAAAAGGGAGCAACTGAGGGGCGAGTTGGTTTGCTTGTTTTTAGGGTATAATGTCCACGGTGATCAGATAGAGCAGAAGTGTGCAGCCTGGATGGGAGAGAGCAAAGGAGGGAAGCAGTTTAGGAATCCGCTGGAGAGCAAAAGAAGGGACAAGAGATTTGATAACAGATGTGGAGGCAGGTTGGGAATGGAGAGTCAGGAGGAAAGTCAGAGATGTCTTTTGGTTCCAAACGTGTGTATTGAGAGAGAACAAGGTAGAACTCACATACAAAGAAATCTAGCTGATTATCATATTTTAATCTGGACTATCTTTAGCTCTTGCCCTGCCATTTTTGTCACGGTTGATACTTAGAACTAATTTGTTTTTTCGTTTGTTCGTTTTATTAATTTTTATTGGAGTATGGTTGCTTTACAATGTCGTGTTAGCCTCCACTGCACAACAAAATGAATCAGCCACACACACACAGATATCCCGTCCCTTTTGGACTTCCCTCCCATGTAGGTTACAACAGTGCATTAGGTAGAGTTCCCTGTGCTATACAGTATGTACCCATCAGTTGTCTATTTTATACATAGTATCAATAATGTATAGGTGTCAATCCCAGTCTCCGGATTCCTCCCACTCCACCCCTTTCCCCCTTGGTATCCATACATTTGTTCTCTATGTCTGTGTCTCTATTGCTGCTTTGCAAATAAGATCACCTCTACCATTTTTCTAGATTCCACATATATGCGTTATTATATGATATTTACTTTTTCTTTCTGACTTACTTCACTCTGTATGACACTCTCTAGGTCCATCCACGTCTCTACAAATGACCCAACTTCATTCCAGAACCTAACTTGTTTTATTTTTTGCTTGCTTCAGGTTAATAGCTACCCTTAGACCACTGAGACTCTTAGTTATCTGATTGATGAATAACTGATAACTGTATGACTCTGTGACTGAGGACCATATACTCATTGAATTTTACAGCCGGAAGGACATTGAAGGTCATTTAACCCGGCCCCTCACTTTACAGATGAGAAAAACGAAGCACGGAGAGGTTATCTGATTGCACCATGAGAGTTTAAACATCCACATTGTGGAGCTATCACAGTTTACCTTGTGCAGAATCAGGAACAGGTTCAAAAACATGATATTTATTTGAAAATTCCTTTGATATTTTTCTTGTTATGAACATGGTCACTTTATTCACCTGAGAGCAAATGTTGCACAAACTTTTTAAGCTGGACTAGTTCCTAGGGCTCCTCCAGGCAGTGTGGATTTGTGAACATTAACATGTCAACATACCCTTTACATCTCAAGTTATGAATACTCTCAAACAGTAATAAATCTCCACTATTTGCCAGATACTCTGTGAGGAATTGAGAGGAGAGAAAGCCTGAACTGTGGGCCAGTTGGCTGGAATTATGCAAAACTGTGCAAAAGTGGTGTGACTGACCCAAAACACACACAAGGTAAAAACTGGGGCCAGAAGAACCCAGGTCTGGGTAATTCCAGAACCCATCTTACTGCCTAGAGATGAAAGATGCTGGGGGTGGACCTGGGATTGGATATTGGAAGATGGCTGGCGGAGGTGGGGGGAGCGGGGTGAGAAGGGTCACCGAGAGGCCAGGCCCAGGATGCAGAGGGAGGCCAGGCAGGGGGGCCAGGCCCATCAGAGCAGGTGGCAGAGGCCCAAAGCAGACATGTTTGAGGAGGGGGCAGGTCAGGATTCTGAGTGGGTTCCAACCTGAAAGTTTTTGTTTTATCTTGTGAAACAGGCTATGATGTCAAGCAAGAGTGAGAGGGGATATGATAAGGTAAAGACTGCTGAAGATTTGAGGGGGAAGAATACTGAGGAAAATTGGAAAGGTTGCTGCCATGGGGCATGTGAAATAACTGTCAGGCATCATTAAGGGGTGAGCTGAGGGTGGAGACTAAGATTTACTGTGGCGGCAGCCCAACTGTGTAATTTTTCTCCAGCACTGATTACCTGCCCAGGTATAAGATCAGGAAAAGTGGACAGGTGAATTGATCCAAGGTTAGAATTTTTCTAGGCTTGTAGGATGAAAGGACAAGAGAGTAAGAGAAGACTGGAGGGGCACGCAATGGAGCTCGGGCTGGCCAGGGAAGAAACCAAAGGCCAAAGACTTGACTATAACGTCTGTACACATTAAATACTTTTAACAATCAATTAAAATATTCAAAAACAGGAGATATCATTATTCTACTCTTCTTCTCAGGACTGTTCTTTATCCCAAAAGTCCCAAACCTCTCCTATCTCATGTTCCCTGTTTCAATGGCTGACAACTCCATCTATCCAACTGAAACTTAGGAATCATCCTTTACCTCTTTCTCTATTTTATGTACATCCCGTCATTCACAAAGACCCGGAGCCTCTACTCCCTTCATATATTTTTAATCTATCTCCTCTCCCTCTCTATGGGCATTGAATTCACTCAAGTCCTCAATATGCCTCACCCAGATCAATACAACCATGTCCCAAGTGGTCTACCTGCCACCTTGCTCCTCTCTGACCCATTCCCCCCAGTGCTGATGGAGAAAGAAGAGCAGTGACCGTGAAGAGCAAAGGCTCTGCAGACACGTCTGGGTTGGAGTCCCAGCATCTTCATCTTCTAGCTGTGAGACTGTATCTACAGCCTCAGTTTCCTCATCTTTAAAATATAAATAATAACCATACCTGTCTCGTATGGTTCTTGGGAGGATTAACTGAGATGATACACACAAAGAACTGAGCATTAGGCCTGGCACCTGGCAGCCTTCAATAAATCTCAACTGTTATGTCATTAGCACCATCATTATTCTAACAACCTAACAACATGCAAGCCAAGTCTCAACATTCCCCTGCTTGAAATCCTTCAGTGGCTTACCCACCCTGGTCCTCCCCTGCTCTGCTCACGCTTCTGCTCTTACATGTCGCAGCTCTCTCTGCCGGCACACTTTCCCCTTCAGGCCCCTTCCTCTCCTAGTGAACCCTTGATGGTCCTTCAAGGCTCAGCTCAGTCTCCTGTGTTAGGTGCTCCCCCCAGCACATATGTGCACTCCCCTCAGCAGCATCTGTGTACTGCACCACAAGCTTCTTGTCTCTCTATGTTACTGAGCCCTCAAGGGGCAGTAGCACAGAGCTTGCTAAATAAGTGAACAAAGGTGAGAAGCAGAAGGGCTGTCTGAGTTCAGCATGAGTAGAGCACAGAGAACATTTCAGAGAGGGGTGGAGATAAGGTTGGAGAGGCAGGCAGAAGGCAAGGCTCTCTAAGCAATGCTATGGAGTGTGGATTTTATCCCAAATAAGATAGGGAGAGGTACCCTCCTTTTCCTCTAAATTATTCACACAAAGGTAAGAGGGGAAAAAAAGAAATCAAAGGAAGGGAAGAAAAGGAAGAAGAGAAAGATAAAAATAAGTAAACTTCGTTAAACTAAAACCTTCATCCAAATGAAGAATTTTTTTCCCCAAAGCCTGGCTTCAAAGGCTAACTACAAAATGACCGGCAAAAGTATACTTCGAAAGATACAACCGAACACACATCACAGTGGCAAGAATCCAATATACAAATACTATCAATTTGTTTCCTCATTAAAAGCTTTCATGAAGAAAATGATTTAATACAAATGCTAAAGCTACTGACACAGATTAATTGAAAAATACCAACAGAATTCTAATTAAAGACATAATATTATTTCACTCATTCACACTGCACCAAAATTTGAATAAGTATATAAAAACAGAATCTAGAAAGCAGGCTTCTACTGGTAACCACTCTAAGACCTACAGTGCATTACTGAAATTAAAAGAAAAAAACCTCCTATCCTTAAGTGTACACTTCCTTCCAGTTAAGAACTGAGATGTACACAAAAATTCAGAAATCATTTTAAAATTTTGCCCTCAACTTGACTTTTTTTTCTAATTGTACAAGATTCTATACTAAAATATCATTCTTTCCCATTTATTTCTTTGTACAGTACTTACAGCAGTCATAGTTAAACCCTTACATAAGGTATCCAATTATCCAAATCACAAAGTAGGGAAGTGATTTAGATCCAAAGGCTAATGACTATGTGACCAGTTCTACTGCTGTATCAATACAGGTCAGGGGTCACCAGCAGTTCAACCACAACAACTAGTCAATCCCAGGACAGTGGTTCTGTCCCACTTCAAGGGATTCTCCAGCATCAGAAATGTCTCCAGATGTTGCCAGGCCACAGGGAAGCACTTAAGACAGTGGGCAAACATCAGGACAAGGAAAGGACCAAGACTATTTGTTCTGACCATATCTCCATCCCTCATCCTAGAAGCTAATTAGGTTGAAATGTTGTCAGCTACTGGCTGGCCCTAAACCCTGCTGATAAGATTTTCCTGTCAGTCATCCCCACTCATATTGGGGGACCCTCCTTACCACTCAAACCAACCGCCTACTCACTCTTCCAGTCAAATCCTTCTTCCTTCGTTCCCCTGTTAAAATACAGTTTAAAACCAAAGTAGCTACTTACCAAACAAAAATAGTGTCCTCTAATAAAGATTTTTACACATACTTGTCTGATTTTAAGAATCTTCTGGAACCCTAATTGAAACACGAATTCCCCAGTGTTCACACCAGACCTACTAAATTAGCATGTCCAGGGTAGTGACCTAGAAGTCTGTATTTTTAACAAGATCCCCAGGTAATTCACATGATGGGGCAAGTCTGTAGAACACTATAAAGGATATGGGTATTTTATAAATGGTTTCCTGTTACGGGAATTATAGACAGGTAGCCCTCAGTTCAAGTATAGAGTGTATTCCAAAATTCATTTCCAGTTGTTTGGACCTTGAAATGCATTTTCGTAAAGAAACAAAGTAAAAGATAATGTTAAGTTTTCTGGATATGCTTTAAAAAAAAAGATTAAATCTTGTTAATAAATCTGAGATATAGTAAATACAATCTTTAATTTACAAACCAGTCACATTTCAAAAGTTGAAGCATAAAGTCAGTCATTTAGAATGTATTTTCCCATTGACATAAATTTCTGAAAAGTGGTTAGATTATCTGGTTATCCATAAAAGTTCATAATAAACCAAAGGCAGCTATGGAACGAAGGATATAAATATGAGCTCAAAGCAAGAGATACTGGGAAGAAAGAAAGATCTGTCTTCCTTTGCTGGGCATAGAGAATAAACATAGGCAACCTATGACATTCTTATCCTCTCTCCCTTTGCAACCATCTCCTGTCTCCCAGTGGCCTCAGCCCAGGTACCAAGGACCCGCATGATTATCTAAAATTCCCTATTAAAGAATCAGCTTACCCATGCCTGTCCCATGATTTACTCTCCTCAGTTATGTACCTCTTCTCCCCAGATCCAGTCAAAACTCCCATTTCCATGATTTGGTTCCATCCTATCTCTCATTACTCCCTTATACCTAACAAACAGAATTACCCTTTGGTTCCCGAGCATGGCTAAACTTTTATCTCCTCAGTTTCTTTGCACATGCTATTTTTGTGTGCAATATATCTGACCAAAAATCCATCCCTTTCAAACCCAAAGCCAAGACATGATGCCATCTCATTCATGAAGGTTTCTCATAGCCCACCAACCAGAAGTAATTTCTTTTTCTGGGATCTCACAGTACAATCTGTGGGCACCTCTTCTAAAGTGTTAGCCACAATATACCTTGAACTGTAGTTATTTCTGCATACTTTTATATCTTTCCCATTGGGTTGTAAATTTCTTGGGAATATTTTTTGGGTATCCACAATGTAACATGCCTTGTATTAGGCACTTTTTTATGCATAGCAACAATCCTACAAGGTGGGTGTATTGTATAATTACTCAGTTTATCCTGCTCAAAAATAATTTCCAGGAGGACTGGAAACTGTCATATTCACCACAAAAATGCTTTGCACGCAGTGGATGCTGAATAAACATTTTTTGAATGAATGAAGTAGCATTATTCACTTGTTCTGAAGAAATCGAGCCTCAGTAAGAGGGCTGGCCAAACAATCATACTGCCTGGGCTCAAATCCCAATTCCAAAACCTAACAGCTGTATAACCTGGAGCAAGTTGATTACCTCTCTGAACCTCAGTTTTCTTATCTGCTAAAATGGGGATTATTATAGTATTCACCTCTCACCTGTTGTGAGGATTAAATGAGATAATGTGTGTAAAGCCCTTTGACACTGGGCCTGGCACAGGATAATTGTGTGATGAATGTTAGCTGTGACTGTTATTCTTCAGTTGCAGAGGCAAGAGCCTCTAAAGCCCTCATTCTTTCTGAGGAAAAGGATCCTCTGTTAACTTTATAACACTCAGTGTACCTAGCGCTGTGAATTGCCCGTAACAGAGGTTCAACAGACTTAATTTCCCCAGCACAATCATCTAAGCCAAAAGTTAGACGGAAATCATTAAATAGGGCTAGTGCACCTGAATGTACAATCAAAAACCCCTTAACCCTCCAGGTGAATTTATATTTTAAAAGAGGACTATGAGCCCAAATGAATCTCTAAATGGTGAAACTCCAGGTATGTAACAAATTGAAACCAAACATTTCAGACTGTCTAGAGAAGACACCCGTGGGCAGTGGGCTCCGTGCTGGCTCTGTTCATGAGTCTGGCCACTCACTGGTCCAAGAACTTCTTGAAAAACAGGGATATATCTTCCGTGACACTGTCTTGATCACCTGGCATTATGCCCAGCAAAGATTAAACAAATACCCAATACATATTTGTTAAGTAAATTAACTGCTTCCGGCTTGTAATCCTCACCCTACTCTTAGTTAATTCTATTTCTCTTCACGACCAACATGAAAATCCATCATGGTGACTGATGTTTTGAGAAGGAGGAAGTGAATGGTTTACTCAAGCACCATCACTTTGGAAAGCTAGTCCCACAAATACAAATGTTACTAAATAGTCACAGAGTGTAGATAATCCTGTGTCAGTTCAGTGCAGCTCAGAAAGATAATATTTAAGAAATGGAAGTTGTTCCTAGTCAGTGATACCTCATCTAATGAAGACCTTGAGAATGACCTTCCTTTATTTAAAAAAAACATATTCTAGAAAAATCATCATAAATTACTCAAAGGACTGCTGTATTTCATATCGCTCAAAAATAATTTTACTTTCGTGTGTGTGTGCGCGCGCGCTTAGGCACAGAGTAAAAACACTCCAAATACAGCTGTTTATTTGCATAGAAGTGACCCAAGGCTACAATTAAAGCCTAATTTCCTCCTTCCACATCTCTTTTCCCTGCAATGCTAACTCCTTTCCCACCTGGAAACAAATGTTCTTTGGCTCTTAAATCCCTGCCTCTTTTTAAAAAAGGAAAGGCTCTGATATCAGTGACTTAGGATTAAATACACATTCACTGTGGAGAGTTGAAAAATACAAGTAAATAAAAAGGAGAAATTAAAAATCACTCAAACTCTACTTTCCAGAAATTACTATCATTAACATTTTGGAGTAATTTTTCAGGCATTTTTTTGAAAAAAAAAATATACACAAGCAATTTTTTCACTTACAGTATATCTTATTCTACATCAATACATCTTCTATAGCATAAATGATTAAATTATCTTCGCCCTTTCAACAGAATGGTGGAGCAGAATAAACTGGAACAGAAACTTGAAGCAGAGAACCAGAAAAGAGAATTTTGCAGAGCTCTGAGTAAGACTTTATGAGGGCTAAAGTTTAGCCAGTGACAAAGGGAACAGAAAGGAGAAGACAGATTTAGGATGAAGAATCGATAGACTTGTTGATGGTTTGGGGAGTGAAGAGAGAGGAGGCAGGAATGACTTCCAGGATTCTGCCTTGGGGGCCAGGACCTAGTGAAAGCAGGAATAGACTTTAGGGGTGAGAAGAATATAAAATAATGAATTCAGTTCTGGACACTCCATCAGTTAGGATTCTTCTGGCTACAATTAACAGAAAACTTCACTGGCAGAGGCTTAAATAAGTAGTTCATTTTTCCTTCAAAACAAAAAGTCTGGAGACAAATGATTCCACGGTTGATGCAGGGGCCCAACAATGGCATGAAGGACCTACCCTTCCCTTATTTCTGCTCTAACACCTTAGAGCACAGTAATGTCTTAAGGTGGCTACTGCATTTCAGTGTTTTTTTTTTTTTTTTTTTTTTGGTCTCCCAAGAATAAGACTGTCCTGTGAGAGGCTATCAGAAGTTTTCTCCCTATATTTCTTTGGCCAAAACTATATCTTATGTAAACCCTAGACCAACCATTGGCAAAGCAGAATGGCTTTCAGATCATGAGTCATCCCTGGGTTGGTGGGGTTCTGTTGTCCAGGAAGAATGGAGGGTGGCTGCTGGGTAAGCATCCAGCAGGGTCTGCCCCAGCTTTGTGAAGTTTAGGATATCAATAAGACACCCAAAAGGAGCTGTCCAATATGCTGTATGGTGCCTTGGAGAGAGAAGTGCAGTTGAGCTGTAGAATTAGCAGTCATCCACGTACAGGGGAAGTTGTAGAGTTACGGACATGCATGCAACTGCCTACAATGAATGTGGTGAGAAAAGAGGGAAACCTGAGGGACAGCAGTGAAGAGGGCAGCATAGAAAAACAAGCTCAAGCCAGAGCCTAAAATCAGAGTATAAATGCAAGGAAGAAGGAAAACCAAGAGAGACTATTATCATGGGGACAAATGGAGGGAGAGATATTTTGTTTGTTTTTGTTGTTTTTATTTGCTTGTTTGTTTTTACTTTTTGAGGAAAAGGAAGCTATCAATAGTGTCACATGCTGCAGAGAGACCAAATAAGACGAAGATTGAACAGCGTCACCTGGATGTAGCCATTAGCAAGTTACTGGTACTTTGTCAAGAATAACATGATAGGAGCAGAGACTAGATTATAGGGGACTGAAGAGTGGCCAGAGAAGAAGAAACCAGAAATGGCTTGTCTAGGCTTCCATTTCAAGAAGTGTGTCTGTAAAAAAAGAGATACAGGACAGTAGCTAGAGAGGGAATCACTGTGTGGGATGTAATGTTTTTTCTTAATATTAGGAGAGATTTGAGCATATTTATATGATGAATGGAGAGATGTAATCAGGAGACCAAAGCTAAATTTGAGAAAGAGAAGGTCTCTGGGGGGGCAGTGGTAATAGTGGAGTGAAGATGACAACTGTGAGTCATAGCCTCAGTCCTCAAATAGTGTGAGGGAAGACTCTGAACTCAAAAGATGACAGAGAGTTGTAAAGCCATGTAGACAAATCTCAAAAGGGAAGAGGTGTGGGATAAGATTGTACAGTAAAAGTCTAGAAGTGACAGCAAGGAGCTTGAAGGATGCCAACAGCACTTCTGGAAAATGAGCAAGTTCTATTTAAAATGACTGCAAGCAAAAGAGTGTCCTGAAGAAGAACCATGTTTTACTTGGGCAGGGATGGAGAAAAGAGGTTGAGGATATCATGGAATTTGATTATAGTAGAACATGGATTCTAGGAAACACAGGGGAAAGGATTAGAAGAGAAGTCCTCAGGAAAGATGAGATGGTGGAGACAAGGAAGTGCAAAGCTTTATAGGAAGGATGATGACCAAAGGCAGAGGACTTTCGATGGATCATGGCTGGAATGACTGGCACCCAGGCTCCAACAGAACTCCAATACATGATCAGCAGCCTTGTAACCTTATACCACAGACTGTTAGAGAAATGTTATCACATGAGACGTCTGAAGAGATGGACACCGTCTTTACAAATGGCTCTGTATCCCCTAATGCTCAATAAAAAGAAAGCATCCTATTTCTGGAAAAGAATATGTGGGGTTAGCTACTGAACGGCAACTTTCATAATATAGAGGGTCTCGTGTTCTAGTGTTTAGCCTAGGACTGGAGAACATATTTATAACAGTTTTCCCCCATTCGTTCAACTCATGTTATTGAGCTCATATCATATACCAGTACCATTACAGACTTTTTTTTTTAAATGAACATCCATGCCTTTAAGGAGTTATAATCTCCAGAAATATGTATTCTGAATTTTAAGAAATTGAATTTAAAATGAGCTTAAAAGTGGTAAGTGGTAGAGCAGTGCTTCTCAAATGTTTATGTGCATTCAAATGATCTTGGGATCTTAGTAAAATGCAGATTCTGATCCAGTGGGTCTGATTCAGGGGAGCCTGAGATTCTACATTTCTAACAGCTTTCCAGGTGATGTTGATGTTGCTGGTCCACGGGCCACTCCTGGAGTATCAAGAAGCTAAGACTCTAGCAAAAAAGATTTCTTGCTTTACCTTTTCCATGTACACTGACCTATAAAGTCCTAAGAATTTTTCCTCTTTTTTTTTCCTTGCTAACTCTCTTATCCATCCTTTTTTTTTTTTTCCTAATAAAAAAGGGGGTTAGGGTAGAAAACCTTACAAAAAGCTTTTTCTTCTAAGCAACTATTAGCTACACACACCGTTTTCATGAACGTGCCAAACATCTATCTCCCGATCAAATACTTTTGCGGAACCTCTACTATTTCAAACAGGGCACCTAGATAGTCAGTAAAAGAATAAAGAGACTGGGAGCGGCAATTAATTCTAGTTATGCCATATGGCAGTATAGAACACTGGCTGGAACCTGAAAACTCAATTTCACAAGTCTTACTTATTCTGAATTTTAATCATTATAGGATCAGCAAACATATGCCTACCAAGCTGCTCCCTTTACACAAAATTTTAAAGAATAATCATGTTGCACACTCGAAAATGATTGGTTTTTCCCAAATGGACTTAAAATTTCTCTCCTACCAGATTCTCAAAATAAAGTAGCTGCTGACAGCTCCAGTTTAATCTGCTTGTTAAATAAAATCTTCAAACAGTACTTTTAACAAATAGCATTGCTTGCTTTCTTACCATTTTCATCGTCAGCTCACAATTTTGCACAAGTATAATTTTCTCCGGTTCCAGATTCCTCAGCCCTGGGGCTGGTTCAGGTGGTGGCCCTCCTGTCCCTGTGAACTCCCTCCATCGTGTCTGTCACTGCTGAGACACCCATCCCCACCACATTCTCTCCATTTCACCTCTCTCCAGAATGGAGACATTATCATTTTCAACACATACTCCATCCCCCGTCGTCTTAGAGCTAAGATACCTTCATCTCTTGTACATCTAATAATTTCAAGATAAGGACAGAAAAAGCAGTTCTTGTTCTGTGAACTTTTGTCTCTGGTGCTTGAGAGACTGTCCTAATATCCCCTGAACATGTTTTAGTGATAACATTTACTGCACCAGGGCCAAAATGATTTTCTGCCACTTTCAATTCTAGTTCAATAAAAGAATAAGAGCTTTGTTTCTAACCTCTGTCATTTTTAATACCATAAAATGATTTTAAAAATGTAAAATTGAGTTCCATTTCCTACTGGACTACCAATCTCATATTAGCTTTCCTTTTATCAAATTTATGAGAAAAGTCAGAAATTGCCTTTCCTTAAAAAAGATGAAAATTTCAGGATCTCCTGGGCAGAATGTTTGAATTGAATTTCAGCTCTCAATAATTGCTGGCCTGGAAGTTTTAAAGAAGTATAAAAGTTAGATACTTAAAGTTAGTAATGTCAGAAATAACAAACTGGAGGATTATCCCTTAGTCTACTATCATCCGGAAATAATAAAGTTATTCTCAGAAAATTATCATCCTAAAAAATCACAAACATGTTTATTACATTTCCAAATTGAGGAAGTCTATGGTTTTCTGAAACAATGGTGAATGAAGTCCATGGTTTCTGAACTGCAAAGTGAAACAAATAATGTTTTTTGAAACATCATATTATAAAATGTTTCAAATATGCATAAAAGGTGAAAGAACACCCATATATGTGTATATCCACAACCTAGACTCTATGATTCATATTTTGTTATATTTGTTTTGTCACTTATCCATCCGTCCATCTTTTCTGTTGTTGTTTATATCTATATCTATATTTATATTTTTAAACATCTTTATTGGAGTATAATTGCTTTACATTGTTGTGTTAGTTGTTGTTGCATAACAAAGTGAATCAACTATACATATACATATATCCCCATATCCCCTCCCTCTTGCGTCTCCCTCCCACCCTCCCTATCCCACCCCTCTAGGTGGTCACAAAGCACTGGGCTGATCTCCCTGTGCTATGCAGCTGCTTCCCACTAGCTACCTATTTTACATTTGGTAATGTATATATGTCAATGCCACTCTCTCACTTCGTCCCAGCTTACCCTTCCCCCTCCCCGTGTCCTCAAGTCCATTCTCTACATCTGTGTCTTTATTCCTGTCCTGCCTCTAGGTTCTTCAGAACCTTTTTTTTTTTTTTTTTAGATTCCATATATATGTGATAGCATACAGTATTTGTTTTTTCCTTTCTGACTTACTTCACTCTGCATGACAGACTCTAGGTCCATCCACCTCACTACAAATAACTCAATTTCGTTTCTTTTTATGGCTGAGTAATATTCCACTGTATATAAGTGCCACATCTTCTTTATCCATTCATCTATCGCCGTCCATCTTGTTTTTGATGCATTCCAAAATAAACTGCAGACATTGCTACACTCTAGAATGTGTATATAATTAACTAAATTTCAATATTTATTTACAGTTCCTTTAAACCAATAAGCTTTTGAAAGATGCCAATTCCTTTTTTTTTTTTTTGGAATGGCTTGGCTAAGTAAACTATGCAACCAATTAGAAATTCTACATTCTAAATCCCAACCTTTTATTAATTCTCCTACTTTGAGTAATTTCTCATATCTCAGTTCTCTCATCAACAAAAGAACAAAGGCACTTGGTCGACATGGTATAAAATCTTGATTACCGAATTGTAAAATGGACGTTGTGGTTATGGCAGAATTCACAAATGAGAGACACTAACTAATATAACTTAGAGAAATAGCTTATTGGAGATTATCCAACTTTATGTGGGCATAAAGTTTTCTGTAAATTATAATGAGAACTCAACAAGGCTCACAAACTCAGGAGAAATCTTGAGTTTGAGCATTTAATGATAATGCATCTTATATAAGCCACACTGTATCCATGATAAAACCATTTGAGGCTGGATTATTGAAGACTGAGTCACTCCAAGTGCGAATTTCAAAACAAAGCACTAGCATCAAATTGGAATTTTCTTGGCTTTGCAAAGCCGTAGTATTACTGGCTTGTAAACTCCCTATTAATTAACTGCAGTAAGAGCTGCCACAGGGATAGCTGCCCCTTCCTTTATGAGCTGCTTATCCCCCTACACTGATTTTTTTTCTTTTGGAAGATTGGCCCTGGAAGGGGCATCCTTTGAAGCCTGAAGAATCAAAGCTGCTGCAAAGCACTGCTGAGAGTTTCGAAAGAAATATGAAGAAACTACATTGGACCTGGGGCGACAGGCTGAGATCTTCCCAAACAGGTCAGCAGTTGGTCTGTAAAATATTCCCATTGCCAAGGAGGCAGTGACATCTTGTGTAAATCAAAAATGAAAACCCTAAGATATCTCATTTCCATTTTAAATGCATGGGGGTTGAATATGGATATCTAGCACTCAAGAAGTTCCTGTGGGATTGATTTTTTTCCCATCTTCTCTGAGCCCTTTGCTGAGCGTAATAAGAAGGACCGCATTTCATTATCAACCCTGCTAGCGCTGCACTTCAGGGAGACTAGATGAGGCTACACAGTGGGAGAGAAGATCTGGCTTCCAGAGAAGAAATGATTCACATGGTGTGGTTATAAAAACCCACTTTAGGCCCAACTCATTTGCAACAGAATCATGAAATAAAATTAAATCCCAAGGAAATGAAATTTCCTGCATCACTTTGCAAATTTAAAAAAAAAAAGAAAAATCATAGTGATACCATAAAAGGAATCAAATAGAGGTTTCAAGGTTTGGTTGGTAATGTTTGCATTTTTGTAATATTTGGAAAAAAAATAATTCCAAACAATATTTTGGGGGAGGCAACTTGAAAAGAAAACACAAGATCATGGTTAGGAGAATCTTCAATTGAATCATCAATGTTATAGAAAAAATAGAACAAAGAGTTTGGCTCCTGACAGTTGACCCAGTGCTCTTGCATTTCTCTTCCCTTTGCTCCAGTGTCAGTGTAACACAGGAAGTGGATACAGAGTGGATCTATAACAGCAATAAGAGAAAACGAGCAAATAAGAGAAAACCACAACCAGGAAGGCCTCACGCCACAAGTTTCTGGAGATCCACAAATAAGATGAATACAGAGAGGCATTGTTTTCCAGTGGCTTTCTATAAGCAGAGAAAATAATACAGCACTGGGACAAAAGACTAGCTCCAGATCAAATGAGACTTAAAATCAAGGCCAAAGTAAACAGTGGTAAAATGAAGACAATAATTTCATATAAATGATCTTTTCACACAATGTATGAATTAAGAGCCCCCATTTACAGACAGATAGAAAATCTTCTAGTATTAAAAAATTGACACGGAGGATTCTCTGAGACCTTCCAAGACAAATCCATTTTGAGTAGATAATAGGAATGTGCCCAAGTGTTAACGATGGCTATAATTCTATCAGGAGTAAAGCAAATTTCAGCAACCTAACTATATGGCTAAAGAGTGGTGCTCAGCTTATTATTCTAATGGGTCAGTCCAACCTGAAGGGCATAAGCTCAGTTATCTGCCTGCCTCCCAGGTCTCATTTCAAAATTCCTTTCACTCTAGATAGAACATTTTATTCTGTTTAATAAGTACAGTACTGGGATTTTTTTTTTTTTTTTTTTTTTTTTTTGCGGTACGCGGGCCTCTCACTGCCGTGGCCTCTCCCGCTGCAGAGCACAGGCTCCGGAAGCGCAGGCCCAGCGGCCATGGCTCACGGGCCCAGCCGCTCCGCGGCACGTGGGATCTTCCCAGACAGGGGCACGAACCCGCATCCCCTGCATCGGCAGGCGGACTCTCAACCACTGCGCCACCAGGGAAGCCCAGTACTGGGAATTTTTAATAAAAAGGTTTGAAAGAAACAAGCTTTTTTTTAAAAAAAAAAAAAAACCACTTACTAAAAAATTATATATCACAGTTACTTATATATAACATATTTATTTTATGGGATGACCAAAGGGAGAGGCTTCTGCCCACTAACACCACCATAATAGCCCAGTGTAGAAGAAAACAAAAATGGATCGATTTAATCTTAAAGCTGGTACCAAATCCAAGATACCTGCATAAGTGAAAGAATAAACAAAATAATCATCATCATAAAATTAAAAGGAGAGTTACACATTTCCAGGATGCTTTGAAAGTACAGGAGACTTGCTATGAAACAACGTATAATACAATGATCTTCCTTTCCAGGCTAAGCCAAGGGACCAACAGCAGGTATTATTATATCAGTCTCTCCTGTAGAGCATTTCAGACTAAAAGAGCAACAAATATAATCCGTCACTACCCCCAGTAAGTGTGTCTCCAAAAATCTTTACCACGATTGTGAAATCTCAACATGCACTCACTGATTAACAGAAAACGAGTACAGGAATTTGGCATATAATTGATCAGTTTAAAGCCCTGAAGTTATTTCGGGTTTTTGTTTTTCTTTCTTGGTTAAGGATGAGAGGCAGAGATAGGACTGAAAAAGGAAGAAATGAATTTTTAACTTTCAAGATGTGGTCAAATTATTGCTATGACTTCTGAGCCTTTTCAAAGCTCTTTAAACTCAGATGGATTGCACAAGTACCTACTACTCTTTTTTGTGTGTGTGTTGGCACTGAAACTCCAGTGTAGCAAAATGAACAACAGAAAGAGATGTTATAAGCAAATATTTAAACTTGTAACACAGATGTACCAACAACACATTCCACATTTCTTCTCTTGATAAGCACACTTCATCTGACTGTTTTTGTTTGGGGCTTTTTAGCTCAGTAAGGAGCACTTGGGAAAAGTAACACTCTCTGTGTAATTAATGGTAATGATATTTAGTCTACCCCTTCGAAAATTTTGCTCCCAAGAGTTATATTGGACTAACTCCTTGTCTTTCTTCCTACAATACAAAGACACAAGAACAATATATTCTTAAACTAAATCCTGTTTTAAAGCTAAATCCATGTTAAGCTGACAAGAAAAACTTGAAATTCCCAAAGAGAACTGGAATTATTTTTATGATATTTTTACCAATGTATCATGTTTCATGCAGAGCTATATGCTAACCACCCACAATGAGACATGTTCGAGATATTCTTTCAGTCTGTACTTTAAAAGTCCTGGTTTTGTGGGTTTTGTGCTCTAATCCTGTTACATAGTTATTTCTTTATTTCTTTCCATTTCAATATGCTACTAATCTACCTGTCTCTTTTGGGAACTCCTTTAAATTTCACAAAAGGAAATAATACTCCCAGTTTGTTTCCATTGGCTCTGGCCTTCACTTCCAACAGCGAGCACAAATGACTAGCTGTTCCAAAACGAGCCATCAAGAGAGAATTTATTCCTACCTCTGTAATAAAAATATTCTATTTTCTTCATCCCTCCCCTGACTCTCAATGTATTCTTGCTGTCAGGTGGCCTCCCCTGAATCAAACTTAAGAAATGCTCAACTGTTTCTGCAAATGCATAAGAATGCCATCAAACGTCTGAGTGTAGATCAAGTCTGCTTCATTCCAGGTGTCTCACAGCTGGTGCTGGTACTGCAGTGACCACCATAATAAAACAGCAGGAGCCTCTGCCTGGCTTTCATCCTAATCATTCTCTAAAGAGCTCAGTGAAAACTTGGACTCAGAAAGTGAAAGCCGTTAGTTTTAGGGAGAAGGTTTAAATGAGGAGGCAGTGTGAGGAAGAGCAATGAACATCGCAGCTCAGGACATCAAATACCACAACAGGACTTCATTTCCTTGGACTTACAGAAATCATTATCCTTTTTTTATTTTGTCTTACATGAAAAACATTATCCTTCATTGGTAACACTTTTAAGCTCCCCCCCCAAAAAACCTATAACGATAGAACTACAGATATGATTTTAAGTCTGGGAGGACAGAGAATAGTGAAGCTACCTGTACTGAAAAACAGATGAGCACTTGGACATCCATGACTCGACACAACTGTCATTTCCTGGGGTCGGTCACTCTAGGCAACAGAAGGGTGGCAAATGGCACATAACAACTGTGATGGAGTCAGATGCTTTGATTTACAGTGAGTCCACAGCCATGCAAACAGCACTGAATTCTGAGCCACCATAAAAATTAGGGCCAAGCCCCTAGAATTAACCAAAAATCAGAGCCAGTGCTATTTTCACTTCTCTCAACCCTTTTCATTCTCAAGCAGCACAGTATTGAGGAAAGAGTTAAAGGAATTAAAGCGAGGACACAACAAAGATAGAGTGGAAAGTTGGGGGAGGAATATATGTATGTATGGTATTTACATTTATCTAGTGTCTTTCCGAGATTATCCTGCTAGATTTCTTACCCACCTTCCAAATAAGCCGTAATGTGCCAAATCAATAGTTTTATACAGGTTCCTACCCTCCCCCACAAATTTACCAAACCCCTAAAATTTTATTGCTTTAATATGACTAAAGATAAAACTTTTTAAGTGACTTTAATTCTTTTGATGTTACTTGGCAACTTGCCATATACATTTAACTCTCAAGTTTGATGACTTCCAAATTTCTTTTCACACCCAGCCTCTGGGAGAGATACAACTTCCACACAAAAAAGTAAATGTGGCTGGCATTGTACCAGCTTTCAGTGCTTTCAAACCAGCTGGTTTCAATACAGGCATAACATCAACCAGCCATACATGGGGCTATAGATGCAACGTGGCTGAAAAAGAGGATTCAGTAAGACAAGGGTTACATTAACGGGATGATGATTGAACGGGCAAATGTAAGACAATTTCAAACAGCTTGCCAAAGGAAAGTCTCATTTTTCCATTTTCTTGTACAGTATCTAATTTCTGGCTCCTCATTTCCTCCTGATCTGATAATTATGAAATTCTAAATAAAGTGTCATCTTTCTTGCAACAAATCAATGAACAGAAAGCTCCCATCAACAATGCAGGTGTTTCCTAAAACTCCTGCTGATTATTTCCTGAATGTCTATCCCACAAACCACACAGCAAGTCCTCTGAGAACAAGGAACCCTCTCTACCTCATAACAAATACAGCTTCTATGTGTGCGAGCATGGGTATGTGTGTATGAGTGTATGAGTGTGTGTATGCATTAAAAAGGGGACTAAGAAGTAATATGTAAGGGATAACAGTGAGTCACCACAAAATCACCTTTTATTATCAATTTCAGATTGAAATTTAGTCCCTTCCAAGTTCTGTGGTACAAATATGGGAAAGGAGAATTCCTACTCATTGTATATTTGTCTCTACAGATGCAGTAAAATTGTTTTTACATTCCTTATCACAGATTTATACCATTAACACCGTTAAAAGGTATCACCATTTATACCATTAATACAACATACACAATTATATTATGGCCAACCCTCTCCCTATAATACAGTTTAAAATAATTCTACTTTTGTTCTTTGTGCCATCCTTATAATAATCCTAAAATACAAAGGTCAACTTTGTATTAAAAAAATAAAAAATTCTATAAGTTACTAACTGAGCCTTCAGGTACACAACTAAGCCTAAACTCATCTACTAATAAAGTAACATTATGGGGAAGTTTGTTTTAAACACTCTTCCAGCCTACCATAAATTATAGATATTCTCATTTTGCAAAAAGCTCCCATCTTTTGCATTCTGTTTGTTTCAATTATTCAGGGCAACCCAGGCTGATAATTACACAGTCCCCAGTTGCTGAGTAAAAGTGACGTTTAATTAGCCAGCAGGAAAGATCGATTAAGATCCAGCAAGGCATCTTGTGAGGTTCTCGCACATTCCTGGAAGGAATATATTCTGGCTGTGCCCTTTGAAAGGATAAAACTCCTTGCTTGCTTCTAAGGAGTTTCAATGAGGCTTCTAAAGTAGATGCTAAGATTGGTCAGCCACACATTAAATTCCAGGTATAAGGACTTTCCTGGTGGTCCAGTGGTTAAGAGCTCCCGGGCTTCCCTGGTGGCGCAGGGGATAAAGAATCTGCCTGCCCATGCAGGGGACACAGGTTCGAACCCTGGTCCGGGAAGATCCCACATGCCGTGGAGCAACTAAGCCTGTGTGCCACAACTACTGAGCCTGCACTCTAGAGCCCGCGAGCCACAACTACTGAAGCCCACGTGCCACAACTACTGAAGCCCATGTGCCTGGAGCCCCTGCTCCACAACAGGAGAGGCCACCTCAATGGGAAGCCCGCGCACCACAACGAACAGTAGCCACTGCTCGCTGCAGCTAGAGAAAGCCCGTGTACGGCAACTAAGACCCAACACAGTCAAAACAACAACAACAACAAAAAAAAAAAACAAACTCCGTGCTCCCAACGTGGGGAACTAAAATCCCACACGGTGCAGCCAAAAAAACAAACAAAAAAACAAATCCCAGGCATATCCCTGCAGTTGCTCTCCCTTTACTAAAAGTACTCAGTTCAAACATTCTGAATCACATTGCCTCCAAGTTGGAAAACACGTAAAGTAACACTCTCTTATCCCCAACTCTCGTTCAGTTACCACATTTCAAGCAAGAGGTGGTCGGGAAATATATTGTAAAGGAAAATTTTTATTTCTTCCACCATCAAGCAAGTGTATGCATCTGTCAGGTGCTCACATTCTAAAAGGTACAAATTAGGTCAGGGCTTTTAATTTAAAAAAACCAAAAACTTAATGAGCATGATATTCCAATCAGTCTGAGACTAAGACATTCTACTATGCTCAGAGAATCAACTGGATAAGTCTAGTTTAAGTTTTCTATTAGGAAAGGACATGTGGATATAAAATCAAGACCAAAAATCCTAACGAAAATTACCTCATACTGCTTAACATCTTCCCTTTCAGTAATTTGGACAAGCATAAATATTTAGCTTTTCACACATTTTGCAAAAGTGTTCAATAAAGACTAACATAACAATCCAAAGCAGAAAGCAGAACAATTTTTTTAACATACATAATTATCAAAATATTTCCATTTTGGTAAACTACCCTAAATATGCCTGCCTACCTCCAGTGCAATTCAGTATACATTTATTAAGCCTCTACCAAGTATAAAGAACTATGATAGGTGTGTCTTATTTTGCTAATTTATATACAATTAAAGTAGATTTTACTGATTATAAATTGTTTTAAAGCTTATGAAGAAGAATAATGGAACCGGTTTATACAAACCTAGCTTTGATTTGCTGCAAGCCCCGTAGAATATGGTCTCTGTTGTCCCTTGCACCAGCACTAAGGTTCTCATTCCGCAAAACTTCTCCCAGGAACTCCTCAGTATCTAAAAGAAAAGGAAAGTTGATCAATGGAAAAGAAAAAGTACTAAGGGAGAAGGAGGAAAATCTGAAGGACTAAGAAACAGGTATTATTTTCTCTTTAAAAACTTTGAAGTTGTAGAACGAGGGGAATGTAATTAATGCCACAGAACTGTACACTTAATAGTGGTTAAAATGGTAAATTTTATGCTACACATATTTCACCAGAATAAAAAATAAATAAAACTTTATATATGCCTGTAAATGACATTTTCTGATAATCCAAGACCTTGCTATGAATTTAGAAAGCTAATGCATATATTAACCATAAGAAATAACTATTTTCTAAACCATCTTAAAGAAACATTCAAATATTAATTATCACCGATGGCAGAGGGTGGACTGTCAGTTTCATAAACATGTAAACATTACAAACAAGTCACAAGCCAATAGAAGCTAGAGAGAAATACCAGTAAATAGAACTGAAATTTAAAATAGAGCTGAACTGCAAAATCAAGAACAAAAAGGGCAGGCATTCAAAGAAGAAAAATTAATTAGCAGATGCATCATTAATGAAAACGACAATGCAACCAATTGAAGGAACCCACATGGAAAAGAAAAAATGTGTCCAAGAGAAGGAAACTGCAATTATGTGAGCATAATTATATATTATTTCTATACATGATAGAAATATATAATATGGAACAAATGATGTTATGTTAAAAGAAATTGGGGGGCATTTACAAATTTTCAAAGACAAAATAAACTGATAATGATTATAATTGCCAGAAATGCTAGCTATACACTTTATTATGCATAAAATAATTATAATCCCTAAAAAGCATATAAATAACATGGTTAAAAATTTCCACTTCCAAAAATATGAAACTGTATTATATATACTATCAAGATAATGTTATGAATTTATACAGTTGGGTTACATAAGCATACTTAAAATTTTGTTTTACATTCACACCACTCAACAACACCAAACAAAAAAATCCTAGATAGCCATTACCAGAACTTCTGATGGGGTATAAGATGTACTTTTGATGAAGTTCTGGAAGTAAAAATTTCACTGAGGACCACCATCAACTTCCAAGACCTGCATCACATTTATTGCATATGTCATTTAATAGGTTCCTCCAAGTTCCTCTAAAGGCTAAAGAATGAAAAAATGAGTTTAATTAAAAGGTAAAAAATAAATGCTATCAATTAATGTAATATACCATGTTAATAGGATAAAGGACAAAGACCATGTGATCATCTCAATAGATGCAGAAAAAGCATTCGACAAAATTCAACAGCACTTCATGATAAAAAAGCACTCAACAAACTAGGAATAGAAGGAAATTTCCTCAGTCTCATAAAGACCATCTACAAAAAACCCACTAACATCACAATGGTGTGTAAAAATTAATAAATAGAACCCTCATTTTAAGTAAGTCAGGATACCAGAAGAGGGAGCGCTCACGCCCTACCCATAGATGTCAATTGCAGACCCAATAGGAAGAGATGTACCTTTGTAACTCCAACAGGAAGAATGTTGATACTTTACTGCCCAGAAGGAGGAAGGAAAAATTTCTCCTTGCCCTGCAGGAGCCCAGCCAATGAGAGACTGTTACACAACTCAGCCAATGAAAAGCCATTACACTTTGAACTCCCAGTTTTCTCCAATGGATTCTTGGTTTATAATAGCCCCTCCCAACTCCTTCTTCTCCTCTATAAAAGAAAGTTCCTCTCTTCTGTTCTCTGGATTTGCCTGTGGATCACCATAGATTGCACGTCCTGAATTGCAAGTCTTTGCTGTTCCCAAATAAACCCATTTTGCTGGTAAAATAACTGGTTGTTTGATTGTTTTAGGTCAACAAGTGAAAGACTGAATGCTTCCTCCCTGCTTCTAAGATCAGCAGCAAGACAAGCTGCCTCCTCTCACCACTTATACTTAACATTGTACTGGTGCTGGCCAGGGCAATTATGCAAGAAATGAAATTAAAAGAGTCTAAATTAGAAAGGAAGAGGTAAAACTATCTCTACTTGCATATGACATAATCTTGTATAAAGAAAACCCTAAGGAATCCATTGAAAAACTATTAGGTCTAATAAATGAGTTCAGTAAGTTTGCAGGATACAAGATTAATACACAAAAATCAGTTGTAATGGGACTTCCCTGGTGGTCCAGTGGTTAAGAATCCACCTTCCAATGCAGGGGATGCGGGTTCGATCCCTAGTTGGGGAACTAAGATCCACATGCCACAGGGCAACTAAGCCTGCGAGCCACACCTAGAGAGGCTGCGCACTCTGGAGCCCGCACGCCACAACTAGAGAAGCCCACGTGCTGCAATGAAGACCCAGTGCAGCCAATAAATAAATATTTTTAAAAATCAGTTGTATTTCTATATAGTAGCAATGAAAAAATGAAAATTAAATTAGGAAACTTCCATTTAAGATAATGTAAAACAGAATTAAATACTTAGCAATAAATTTAGCAAGAGAAGTATAAAACTTAAACTCTGAAAACTATAAAATATTATTGAAAGAAATTAAAGGCCTAAATAAATGGGAAGAATCTCATGTTCATATATGAGACTTACTGCTATTAATATGGGAATATTTCCATATTAATCTAAAGATTCAATGCAATCTCTATAAAAATCTCAGCTGGCTTTTTTTCAGAAATTGACAAGCTAATCCTATGATTCATTTAGAAATCCAAGAGACCCAGAATATCCAAAACAATTTTGAAAAAGAAGAACAAATTTGGAGGATTCACATTTTCTGATTTCAAAACTTACTACAAAGCAACAGTAATCAAGACAATACAATACTGGCATAAAAACAAACACAGGTCAAAGGAAAAGAACTGGGAATTTAGAAGTAACCTCTCACATTTATAGTCAATAAATTTTTGATAAGGATGCGAAGACAATTCAATGGAAAATAATAGTTTTTCAACAAATGGTGCTGGAACAACTGAATATCCACACGCAAAAAAATGAAGTTGGACACCTACCTCACAAAATATACAAAAATTAACTCAAAATGCATCACATTTTGAGTTAATAAAAAGTAAAAGCTAAAACTATTAGAAGAAAATAGGCATAAATCCTTGTGACCTTGGATTAGATAATAGTTTCTTAGATATGATGCCAAAAGAACAAGCAACAAAAGAAAAAATTGGACATCAAAAATGAAAAACTATTGGGGACTTCTCTGTGGTTAAGACTTCACCTTCCAATGCAGGTGGTACAGATTCGATCCCTACTCGGGGAGCTAAAATCCCATATGCCTCACAGCCAAAACACCAAAACATAAAACAGAAGCATTATTGTAACAAATTCAATAAAGACTTTAAAAAAATGAAAAACTATTGTAGTTCAAAGAGTGCTATCAAGAAAGTGAGAAAAATTTTGCAAATCATATATCTGATAGGAGACATATGCAGAAGTATAAAAAGCTCTTACAACTCAATAATAAAAAGACAAATAACCCAATCTTAAAACAAGCAGAGAATCTAAATAGACATTTATCCAAAGAAGATATACAAATGACCAATAAACAAATGAAAAGATGCTCAACATCAGTTGATACCAGGAAAATGAACCACAATGAGGTACCACTTTACATCCACTAGGATGGCTACAGTTAAGAAGATGGACAATAACAAGGGCTGTCGAAGATGGAGAGAAATTACGACCCTCATACATTGCCAGTGGGAATATAAAATGGTGCCGCCATTTTGTAAATGTCTGGCAGTTCCTCAAAAGGCTGGACAGAGAGTTACCATATGACCCAGCAATTCCACTACTAGATATTACCCAAGAGAAATGAAAACAGGTGTTCAAACAAAAACTTGTACACAAATGTTCATGGCAGCATTATTTTTTTAAACATCTTTATTGGAGTATAATTGCTTTACAATGTTGTGTTAGTTTCTGATGTATAACGGAGTGAATCAGCTATTTGTATACATATATCCCCATATACCCTCCCTCTTGCATCTCCCTCCCACCCTCCCTATCCCACCCCTCTAGGTGGTCACAAAGCACCGAGCTGATCTCCCTGTGCCATGCAGCTGCTTCTCACTAGCTATCTATTTTACACTTGGTAGTGTATATATGTCAATGCCACTCTCTCACTTCGTCCCAGCTTACCCTTCCCCCTCCCCATGTCCTCAAGTCCATTCTCTACATCGACGTCTTTATTCCTGTCCTGCCCCTAGGTTCATCAGAACCTTTTTTTTTGTTTTAGATTCCATATATATGTGTTAACATACGGTATTTGTTTTTCTCTTTCTGACTTACTTCACTCTGTATGACAGATTCTAGGTCCATCCACCTCACTACAAATAACTCAATTTTGTTTCATTTTATGGCTGAGTAATATTCCATTGTATATATGTGCCACATCTTCTTTATCCATTCATCTGTTGATGGATGGTTGCTTAGGTTGCTTAGGTTGCTTAGGTTGCTTTCATGTCCTGGCTATTGTAAATAGTACTGCGATGAACACTGTGGTACATGTCTCTTTTTGAATTATGGTTTTCTCAGGGTATATGCCCAGGAGTGGGACTGCTGGGTCATACGGTAGTTCTATTTTTAGTTTTTTAAGAAACCTCCATAGTGTTCTCCATAGTGGCTGTATAAATTTCCATTCACACCAACAGTGCAAGAGGGTTTCCTTTTCTCCACACCCTCTCCAGCATTTCTTGTTTGTAGATTTTTTGATGATGGCCATTCTGACTGGCGTGAGGTGATACCTCATTGTAGTTTTGATTTGCATTTCTCTAATGATTAGTGATGTTGAGCATCCTTTCATGTGTTTGTTGGCAATCTGTATATCTTCTTTGGAGAAATGTCTATTTAGGTCTTCTGAGCAGCATTATTCTTAATAGCCAATATGTGGACAAAACCCAAATGTCCATCGACTGATGAACAGATAAATAAAATGTGGCATATCTATACAATGGAATATTATTCAGCAATAAAAAATGAAATGCTACAATACAAATAAATCTCCGAAATCATTATTTCACCAAACAAAAGAAACCAGTCACAAGGGCTACATATTGTATAATTCCATTTACATGAAATATACAAGATAGGCAGAAATCTACAGAAACAGAAAGTAGGTTAGCGGATGCCTAGGGCTGTGGGAGAGATGGAGGCAGATTAGAGAATGAAAGCTAAGGGGGTTCAAGTTTTCTTTGGGGATGATGAAAATGTTCGAAAATTTATCTTGGTGATGATTGCACAACTCTGTGAATACTATACTAAAAGCCATTGGATTGTACACTTTAAATAGGATGGGTAGGGTGTATGGCATAAGAACTATATCTCAATGAAGCTGTTAAAAAATATAAATGGGGCTTCCCTGGTGGCACAGTGGTTGAGAGTCCGCCTGCCGATGCAGGGGACTTGGGTTCGTGCCCCAGTCGGGGAAGATCCCACATGCCGCGGAGCAGCTGGGCCCGTGAGCCATGGCCGCTGAGCCTGCGCGTCCGGAGCCTGTGCTCCGCAACGGCAGAGGCCACAACAGTGAGAGGACCGCATACCACAAAAAAAAAAAAAAAGATGAATGCATAAATGAACAAATTACAATATCTACACATATCCTTCTGAAATTTCAAGACTGAAGGAAAATGAAAACATTCCTCAAGCACCGACATGGAAAAAAATAAGTAGTCTACAAAATAAGAGTCAAAATGGCCTCTCCACAAAATAAGCACTAGAAGATGAAAGTTTTAAAGGAAAAATACTGTGCTCAAGAATTCTAAGCATAGTCAAGATGTTGGTTATATAAAATGAAGGAGACCAACAAAACATTTTCAAACAGTTGTGGCTCTGAATTTCTACCACCTACATTCTTTCCTGAAGAAAATCTTTTCAAGGACACACTGATCAACAGAAAGAGGTGGTGATGAAATTCAAAACAGCCAAATAAGTTAAATCTAGATACTTGTGGTTAAGTATAGTTTAAAACTTATTTTAAAAAGTAATTCTTAATTAAGACGTTTGTAAAAAAAATGTAATAAGCATCTGAATACATTTAGAAAAGGAATAGAGAAGAAGAAAAACGTGCTAAATTACTTATTTACATAGGGCTAATGGGTACTATTCCATCCTGGACAGTGATAATTAAAGCAAATGGGTTCAACTATGATTTTTCAAACACTAATGTAATAAAAGTAGAACAAAAGATTTTAAAAATATTCAATATAATAAAATATAGAAAAAAGAGAAAAATGTAGCAAAACAGATAAAACTCATAAGATTATATATCACTGATGACAATAATTGTGAAATTATAATTACCACGTACTGAGAAAACAATCTGTGTAAAATATTATAAAATGTGACCAGCATTGTACAGAGTGACAGATTTACAGACTTCAATATTTCCAATATTAAATAAAAAAGAATGAAAAGAAATACAATAAGCACCAAATTCAAAAAAATCAGAAAAGAGCAATAAACCAGCCTATGGAAAGGAGGAGAAAAGAAACAATAAAGATAAAAGCAGAATTAATAAGTCAGAACAGTGGTTGTCTAATAGTGCTCTCTGGAGTCATAAGCATCTGATAAGAAAGAGAAGTTGGTGTTGGGGTGGGGTCAAGTGAGTGAAACTCTGGGAAACTCCCTTCCTTCCACTCACGATCCCCTTTGCTTTAATCACAAGTCCTTGGCTTTTATCTATTTATACACTGGGATTTCACATAAGATTTCAATTTTGAAAAGGTTCCATTGCACAACTTAGTGGTTACAAAACCACTGAACTTAAAAATAGTGAGAAAAATATGTATACAAATGCTAAATAAGTATAAGAGCTGGGACTTTTCAGAAGTGAGGGGAAATCCAATAAATTGATATATCATCAGCAAATGTAATCAAGGAAAAGGGAGAGAACGCACAAATACACAGAAATGAGGCAGAATAAAAAGAGGCAATAACACACACCAAAATTTTTTAAAGATAATGAAATATTTGATAAAGTTGGTGAGATTTCAAGTTATTTTAATTTTCTTTTTTGTGCTTTTATGCATATTTAAATTTTATGATAGTGGGCATCATTTTTATCCCTTTAAAAGATTATTTCAAAAACAAAGTGCTATGTAAACAAAATAAAGTTCCATGCAAATAAATATGAAAATCTCCGTGAAAGTTTCTGAGAAAAATATAAATTTCTAAAACTGAATTGAGAAATGGAAAACCGGAATCCTGAACAGGCTAATAACCAGGGGAAAAGAAGAATAGGTTGCTAAATGTTTTTTTGAGTTCATATTAATATAGTTTTTTAGATGTTTTTCAAACCTTTAAGTAATGAATAATTCTTGTTCTATATAAATTATTCCAGAGCATAATTCTCAAATTATGAGAAACTTCTCAAATCATTTCGTATAACCTAGCATAACCACAGTTCTAAAAGAGCACAAAAAGGAATCAGTTTAAAGTTAATATAGAGGGAAGGGTGGGGGGCGGGGATAGTTAGGGAGTTTGGGATTGGCATGTACATACTGCTGTTTAAAATGGATGGCCAACGGGGGACCTACTGTGTAGCACAGGGAACTCTGCTTGGTATTATGAGATGACCTAGATGGGAAGAGAATTTGAAGGGGAATGGATGCATGTGTGTGTATGGCTGAGTCACTTTGCTGTGTGCCTGAAACTAACACAGCACTGGGGTGTTTTTTTTTTTTTTTAACATCTTTATTGGAGTATAGTTGCTGTACAATGTTGTGTTAGTTGTTGCTGTATAACAAAGTGAATCAGCTATACATATACATATATCCCCATATCTCATCCCTCTTGCGTCTCCCTCCCACCCTCCCTATCCCACCCCTCTAGGTGGTCACAAAGCACCAAGCTGATCTCCCTGTGCTATGTAGGACAGGAATAACACAGCATTGTTAATCAGCTATACTCCAATATAAAATAAAAAGTTTTTAAAAATTTTAAAAATAAAATTAAAAAATAAAGTTAATATAGATACAAAAATCCTAAATAAAATACTAGTAGATCACACCTAGCAGTATATTAAAAGAATAATGTAGTTTATCCTGGGAATATAAAGATGTTTCCATATTATTGATGTATTAGATATTTATTTAATAGGTTAAAAGAGAAGTCTATACAAACCTCTTGGCAAATGACAAAACCACCTCTGATGATATTTATTATCTATTTGTGACAAAACTATATTAAATAGAAGTAAAAGAATACCTTCTTAACCTAAGGAATATATATGTTGCAAACTAGCATCGTATTTATGGCTGAAAACTAAAGTCATTATTATTTTATTTATTTATTTTTTTTGCGGTACGTGGGCCTCTCACTGCTGTGGCCTCTCCCGTCGTGGAGCACAGGCTCCGGACGTGCAGGCCCAGCGGCCATGGCTCACAGGCCCAGCCGCTCCGCGACATGTGGGATCTTCCCAGACCGGGGCACGAACCCGTGTCCCCTGCGTTGGCAGGCGGACTGTCAACCACTGCACCAGCAGGGAAGCCCTAAAGTCAATATTATTAAAGATTGTTTTTCCAGCTACTCCCACTGTCAAATAACATTGTTCTGGAGCTTCTAGACAAAAAGAAGTCTTAGAAGGAAAAAAAACATCATTATGCACAGATATTATAACCAAAGACATATAAGCTTAAAACTATGAAGTTGGAAAACTTTTAGAAATTGTAAGAATTCACTAGGGTAGCCAGAAAATAAATTCTTTAAAAATCGGTAGCTTTCTGGGTAATAGTAGAATAGCTTATGTTGGAATGACTTTCCCATAGATAAGAATTATCAACACTAGACAAAAAATTCAAAAGCAACTATTTTAGGGCACCAACCAGTAGCCAAAAGCAGGCAGAAATTGGTGGGGATTTGATCCTTGAAAGAAAGGAACTGCAGGGTGAGACGTGTGTTTATATAGCTTTTCACCTAAAGGTACTCCCAGTCCATGTGGGGTGGAGTGGCTAGGGAGCACCCTTAGGCAAAGAGCTTAGTGGGCTGTGGGAAAACACCAAATGCCACAACTTACATATACTTGGAATCTCAGAAGAAGGTTAAAACCAGAATAGGACAGAAAATGTACCAGAAGAAATAATCGTCAAAAATTTCCCAAATTTGATGAAAAATATTAATTTACAGATTCAAGAAGCTCAGTGGACCTCAAGTAGGATAAACATAAAGAAAACTAAACACTGGCAAATTATAGTCAAACTGCTGAAAATCTAAGATAAAGAGAAGAATTTCAAAGAAGCTAGAGAAAATGACCCATTACCCATAAGAAAATAATGACAGGAATGAGAGTTAACTTTTCATCAAAAATAATGGAGGCCAGAAGACACTAGAACGACACATTTAAAGTGCTGAAAAGAAAAAGGGAAAAAAACCTGTCAACCCAGAATTCTATATCCAATGACAATAGCTGTTGAAATGTACAGGCAAAATAAAGACGTTTTTCAGATAAACAAAAACTGAGAAAACTTTTTGCTAACAAACCTGCTCTAAAAAAAAAAATCTAAATGAAATTCATCAAGCTGAAGGGAACTGACACCAAAGGGAAATTCAGATCTACAGGGGTACCAAAATGCTAAATATGTGGGTAAATATAAAATATTATCACTTTTTTCCTCTTTCTCTTCATTTCTTCAAAAGATAACTGGCGAGCTAAAGCACAGATTATAACACTGCATTGCACAGCTTATAACATATGTACATGCAAAATATGTGACAGCAATAAAACAGAGGATGGGGGAAAGGGAGAAAATGAACCCCCTTTAGTGGTATAAAATTAACTCTGAGTAGCCTGTGATAAGTTAAGGAACATATTGTAATCACTGGAACAACCCTAACAAAATAAGGAGGAACAATTTTCTAAAATAGAGAAATTAAAATGGAATACTAAAAGCATTTGATTTTTTTAAAAGCAAGTGTAATAAAAAAATGTGACAATTGCAAAACAGGTAGTTAAATGGTAGACCCTAGATCCATCCATAACAATAGTTATATTAGATGTAAATGAATTAAACACTTCAATTAAAAAGCAGAGATTTTCCTAACTGAATAAAAATGCAAGACCCAATTATATGCTTTCTACAGGAGACACTTTTTTCCTTCCAGTTTTATTGAGATATAATCGACATACAGCACTACGTAAGTTTAAGATGTACAGCATAATGATTTGACTTCCAAATGCCATGAAATGATTACCACAGTAAGATTAGTGAATATCTATCATCTCATATAGACACAAAATTAAAAATTTTTTCCTTGTGATAAGACCTCTAAGGATTTACTCTCTTAACAACTTTCATATAAACTGTACAGCAGTGTTAATTATATTTATCATGTTGTACATTACATCCCTAGTATTTATTTATCTTATGACTGGAGATCTGTATCTTTTTTTTTTTTTTTTTTGGCGGTACATGGGCCTCTCACTGTTGTGGCCTCTCCCGTTGTGGAGCACAGGCCCCAGACGCGCAGGCTCAGCGGCCATGGCTCACGGGCCTAGCTGCTCCGTGGCATGTGGGATCTTCCCGGACCAGGGCACGAACTTGTGTCCCCTGCATCGGCAGGCGGACTCTCAACCACTGCGCCACCAGGGAAGCCCTGGAGATCTGTATCTTTTGACTGCCTTCATCCAGTTCCCCCTCCCTCCACCCTCCCCCTTTGGCAATTGCAAATCTGATCTCTTTTTCTATGAGTTTGTTTATTTGTTTTTGAAGTATAATTGACTTACAACACTATGTTAGTTCCTGGCACACAACATAATGATTCAAAATTGCTATACATCTCAAAATGATCACCATGATAAGTCTAGTTATCTGTCAGCATACAAAGATATTACATAATTATTGGCTATATTCTCCAAACTGTACATTTCATACCTGTGACTCATTTATTTTGTAACTGGAAGTTTGTACCTCTTAATCTCCCTCATCTATTTCTCTCCTCCCACCTCCCCACTACCCTCCCCTCTGGCTACCACCTGTTTGTTCTCTGTATCTATGACTCTGTTTCCATTTAGTTATATTTGTTCATATTTGTTTTGTTTTTAAGATTCCACATATAAGTGAAATCATACAGTATTTGTCTTTCTCTGTCTGACTTACTTCACTTAGCATAATACCCTCAAGGGCATACTTATCTTGTTCCTGACCTTAGAAGAAATACTTTCAGCTTTTCGTCATTCAGTATGATGTTAGCTGTAGGCTTGTCACACGTGGCCTTTATTATGTTGAGGTATATTCCCTCTATACCCATTTTACTGAGAGTTTTTATAATAAATGGATGTTGAATTTTGTCAAAATCTTTTTCTGCAACATATGATGATCATATGATTTTTATTCTTCAATTTGTTAATGTGGTGTATCACAGTGATTGATTTGTGGATATTGAACCATCCTTGCATCCCTGGGATTAATCCCACTTGATCATGGTGTATGATCCTTTTAATGTACTGTTGATTTGGTTTGCTAATATTTTGTTGAGGATTTTTGCATCTATGTTCATCAGTGATATTGGCCTGTAATTTTCTTTTTTTGTTATATCTTTGTCTGGTTTTGGTATCAGGGTGATGCTGGTTTCACAGAATGTGTTCAGAAGCATTCCTTCCTCTGCAATTTTTTTGGAATAGTTGGGAAGGATAGGTGTTAACCCTTCTCTAAATGTTTGGCAGAATTCACCTGTAAAGCCATCTAGTCCTGGAATTTTGTTTCTTGGGAGTTTTTAAAATACTGATTCAATTCATGTTTTGTATTTCTTCCTGATTCAGTCTTGAGAGATTGTACATTACTAGGAATTTGTCCATTTCTTCTAGGTTGTCCATTTTATTGGCATATAATTGTTCAAAGTAATCTATAAGAGACACACTTTAAATATAAAGACACAGATAGGCTGAAAAAAAAGAATGGAAATTATACAGTATGCAAAGAGTAAACATAAGGAAGATGGAATGGGTATACTAATGTAAGACAAAGTAGACTTCAGTACATGGAGTATTACAAGAGATAAAGAGGGATATTTCATAATGATAAAAGGGCCAAGTCATCAGGAAGATAGAACAATTATAAAGTGTATGCACATAATAAAATAGCTTCAAAATACCTGAAGCAAATTCCAATGCAACTAAAGTAAGAAAAAGACATATCTACAATCATAGTTGGGGATTTTACTACCCTGTTTCAGAAACTAATAGAACAACTAGACAAATAATCAGCAAAGAGATAGAGGACCTGAACAACACTATCAACAACTTTGATCTAATTGACATTCATAGAATGCTACATCTAACAACTACAGAATACACTTTTTTTAAAGTGCATATGAAATGTTCACCAAGATATACCTTATTCTAGTCCATAAAATAAGTCTTATAAACACCAAAAGTCGGGCTTCCCTGGTGGCGCAGTGGTTGAGAGTCCACCTGTCAATGCAGGGGACACGGGTTCATGGCCCGGTCCAGGAAGATCCCACATGCCGCGGAGAGGCTAGGCCCGTGAGCCATGGCCGCTGAACCTGCGTGTCCGGAGCCTGTGCTCCGCAACAGGAGAAGCCACAACAGTGAGAGGCCCACGTACCGCAAAAAAACAAACAACAACAACAAAAAAACACCAAAAGTCTAAAATCGTAGAGTATGTTCTCTGACCATAAAATAAGTTAGAAATAAATAACAATGAGATATCTAAAAAGCCTCAATTCAAAGTAACGTAAATCAAAGAGGAAATACTCTTCTTTGAATAAACTGAATGATTATAAAATACAACACATCCAAATTTGTAGGACACAGTTAAATCCACACTTAAGGGAAACATACAGCTTTAAATGCTTATGGTAGAAAAGAAGAAAGGATTAAAATCAATGATCTAAGTTTTCATCTTAAGAAACTAGAAAAAGAAGAACAAACTAAACTCCAAGCAGGAAAAAGAAATTAATAAAGATAAGAATGGAAATCAATTAAATAGAGAGCCGAAAAAACATTGGTTGGTTCTTTTAAAAGACCAATAAATTTGATAAGTCCCTAAAGGTTTTATCAAGATTCATAAAAGGAAAAAAGAGAAAACCGAAATTACCAATATCAGATTGAGAGGGGAAAAGGAAGAAAAGATATTTCTCACACTTTAGAAAACAAACACAAACATATTTACCTTTCCCTCTAACAAAAAAGGCATTGTTACTCACCGTAGAAACATCGGAAAATAAAGAAATTGATATAAGCAACAAAATTTGCAATCCCATCCTCTTTCACGTTTTTGTTTTTTGTTTTTTTGGCCACACCGGGCAGCATGCGGGATCTTAATTCCCTGACCAGGGATCGCACCCATGCCCCCTGCAGTGGAAGCATGGAGTCCTAATCACGGGACCACCAGGGAACTCCTAACTCTTTCAGTTTTTATTCTGTGCTAACAAAACCTTTTTATTTTCATTTACAAAAATGAGATATCAAATGTTCTGAATTTTTTCCACTAAACCCTGGTTATTGGTTATATCATAGATCATATAATGAAATATGATATAACCAATTAAAAATAATATTCATGAAGAAAATTTAAGGAATTCAAAAATTCTCACAGCATATTATTAACACAATACTGAACGAAAAGGAGAAGGAGAAGAGGAAGAAGAAGAAGAAAAGGAAGAGGAAGGGGCGAGGAGGAGGAGGAAGAGTAGAGGGAGGAGGAGGAAGAGTAGAGGGAGGATGACAGGAGGAGAAAGAAGGAGGAATGCTGAAGGACTGACATTACTCAACTTAAAGACTTACTACTATGCTACAGTGATCAAGATAGAGTAGTACTGTTGGAAGAACAGACACAGATCAATGGAACAGAACAGAAAACACAGAAATAGCCTCACACAAACACAGTCAACAGATCTTTGACAAAGATGTAAAGGCAATTCAGTGGAGAGAGGATAGTCTTTTTAACAAACTGTGCTGTGACAACTAAACATCCAAATGAAAAAAAAAAAAGGCACAGCTCTAACTTTTCACAAAAATTAACTCAGAGTGGATCATAGACCTAAATGTAAAATGCAAAACTATAAAATCTTAGAAGATAACACAGGAGAAAATGTAGGTGACCTTGGGTTTGGCAATGAGTTTCTAGTTACAAGACCGAAAGCATGATGAATGAAAGAAATAATTTAGGCTTCATTAAAATGGAAAACTTCTGTTCCACAAAAGACAGTGTTAAGACAATGAAAAGACAAGCCACAGACTGGTAGAAAATCTTTACAAAACACATATCTAATAAAGGACTTATATCCAAAATATTCAAAGAACTCTTAAAACTCAACAATAAGAAAACAAACAACCCAATTTTATAAATGGATATAAGATGCGCATTTGTCATCTGTGTACCTTCTCACCAAAGAAGATACACAGATGACAAATAAGCATATGAAAAGACACTCAGCATCATATGTCATTAGGGAATTGCAAATTAAAACAACAATGCGATATCACTATGTAACTATTAGAATGGATAAATTTTTTAAAATTGACAATACCAATAGCTGGCAAGGATGTAGAGCAACCAGAACTCTCATTAATTGCTGATGGGAATGTAAAATGGTATAGCCACTTTGGAAGATGGTCTGGTTTCTTCCAAAGCTAAACATAGTCTTATCAAAAGATCCAGCAATCACACTCCTGAGTATTCACCCAATTGAGTTGAAAACTTTTGTCCACACAAAAATCTGCACATAAATGTTTATAGCAGCTTTATTTATACTTGCTAAAATTTTGGAAGCAACCAAAGTGTCCTTCAGTAGGTGAGTGGATAAATAAATTGTGGTACATACAAACAGTGGAATACTAGTCAGTGCTAACAAGAAATGAGCTCTCAAGCCATGAAAAAACATGGGGGAAGTTTAAATGCATATCACTATGTGAAAGAAGCCAATCTGAAGAGGCTACATACTGTATGATTCCAACTACATAGCATTCTGGAAAAGGCAACACTATAAAAAGATCAGGGGTTCAAGAGGAGTCAGGGAGGGATGAATAGGTAAAGCACAGGAGGCTTTTAGGGCAGTGAAACTATACTGTATGATACTTTAATAATGGTTGACACATGGCTTTATGTAATTATCAAAACCTATAGGACTTTATAACACAAAGAATGAGCCTTAATGTCTACAAATTTCAAAAACTCATTTAGCAGGTTGGGGAATCTCAGGAAAAAATGCAGACTGTAACAACATAATCTAACTGATTACAAATATATGAATTAAACTCACTGAAGAAATGGGGGAAAGGTACTGACCTAAGCAACACTGGAAATGGGTAGTCTATAAGACCAAAGGCAAAAGGAACTGCACATGAATACTGGACCCTAGTCAATAAAGTTGTCTCCAATGGGTGTAGGGGTTATCAATTCTTATACTGCTCTACATGTATACTCTAATCAAACAATAAATGGATGATGAATGGTGGGAGCCAAGTTTCTTAGTGTTGGAGTGGAAAAGATAGGAGCAAGCAGCAAGAATATTAAGGAGAAGAGCTGAATAGACATTTTTCCAAAGAAGACATACAGATGGCCAACGGACACAAGAAAAGATGTTCAACATGATTATTAGGGAAATGCAAATCAACACCACAATGAGATATCACCTCACACCCCTTAGAATAACTATTATCAAAAAGGTAAGAAGTAATAAGTGCTGGAGGAGATGTGGAGAAAAAGGAACCCTCATGCACTGTTGGTAGGAGTGTAAATTGGTGCAGCCACTATGGAAAACAGTATGGAGATTCCTCAAAAAATTACAAATTAAACTAATATATGATCCAGCTGTTCCACTTCTGGGTATTTATCCAAAGAATACAAACACACTAATTCAAAAAGATACACGTACCTCTATATTCAGCACAGCATTTTTTACAATAGCTAAGATATGGAAACAGCCATCAGTACATGAATGGATAAGGAAGATGTGGTATATATAAATACAATATATTACCATTCAGCTATAAAATGATGAAATCTTGCCATTTGTGACAACATGGATGGACCTTGAGGGTATTATGCTAAGCGAAATAAGTCAGAGGGAGAAACAAATACTGTATGATTTCACTCATATGTGAAATATAAAAAACAAACAAATAAAATAAATGAACAAAACAGACCAAAAAGAACAAACATGTAGATACAGAGAACAGAGTATTGGTTATCGGAGGGGGTGGGCAGTAAAATGGGTAAAAGGGGGTCAACTGTACATGACAGATAGAAACTAAATTTTTGGTGGTGAGCACACTGTAATGTATACAGAAGTAGAAATATAATGTTGTACAAATGAAACTTATATAATGTTATAAAACAATGTGAGCTCAATTTAAAAAAAAGAATAGTAAGGAGTCTAAAATGAATTAAGAATTGAAGACATCAATAAGAACTCATGTTTAACTTTGTATAGATACAGATGGTTATGTATAGAAATTGCTTATAGATATATTTACATGTGGGGTTACCTTGCACACATATTTCTTTGCTTTGTCAGCTGAGAAGGCCTAAAAGAAACAACATTCCAGTGACAATGAGCACACCTACTACCCACATATTGATTTCTAATACCAATCTTCAGTAAAAGGAACCAACGCTGTTTTGAGAGATGGCTGATTTTAGGACTGGGGCAGGACACATAGAAGATGACCCTGGAGCATCTTGTAGTGCCAGAAAGTAAGGAAGTGCCCAAAACACACACACACACACACACACACACACACACACACACACACAAAATTCATGGGGCATGTCAAAAGGAGCCCAGGAGCCAAGTAAAAGAGCGCCCAATGGCCAAAGCTAGAACAATTTGAGCAACAAAGTTAGGTAACATTGGATTATAACTCAAAGTATAAGTATTCATGAGTCCACAATGATATAAATAAGTAACTTAATACATGGGAGGAGAACACACAAATCTCCAGTGCAGAAGAATTCCAAATAAGTTATATAGATACTCCACCTTAAAGAAGAAGGAGCGTAACTCCCAACACTTAAGTGTAGACTGCACATGGAGACTTCCTTCCGAAGAGTACAGTATTGAAAGGGGAAATAAAGAGTAACTTGACAGTGGAGAAACCTGACAATAACTATAACAGCCAGGTGATCAAAGTCAACATCAACAGTCATAAATCATGTTCATAGTATGTACCCTCGACATTTGATGAGAATGGCTCTTTACTTCTGTGATCTCCTTTCCAAAAACCTGTAGCCCTAGTCTAATCACGAGAAAAACATCAGACAAATTCTGATATAGGGCGTTCTACAGTATACTTGACCAGTACTCCTCAAAACTCTCAAGGTCATCAAAAACAAGGAAAGTTTGAGAAACGGCTGCAGAGAAGAGGAGTCTAAAGAAATAAATTAAATGAGGTATCCTGGATAGGATCCTGGAAAACAGAAAGGACGTTAGGTAAAATCTAAGGAAAATGGAATAAACTACAGACTTAGTCAATAACATATCAATATTGGTTCATTAATTGTAATAAATGTATCATAGTAATGTGAAATGTTAATAATGGAGGAAACTGGGGGTAAGGGGAATAGGAGAACTCTGTACTACCCACTCAATCTTTCTGTAAATCTAAAGCTATTCTAAAAACTAGTCTATTAATTTTTTAAAGTGGTATATGATATAATCTTCACATTTTACCAGAAGAAGGGGGGAGGGACTGGGTTAAATTCATTCATTAACCCAATCTTTACTGAGTCCCTCCTATAGGTCAGTCAGGCACTGTGATAAACACCAAAATATTAACAATGGTCATCTCTAGGTAGTGGAATTACAAGCCATTTTTATCATCTTCTTCATACTTTTTTATATTTTCTAAATGTTCTAAAATATGTGTTTTAGAATATGAAAAAATAAGTAAAATTAAAATCACTATGCAAGCATAATGTAATACTGCTCTTAGCTTGGATAGACAGATTTTAATTTTTCTCCCTCCTCTTCATTTCACTCAGTGGTAGTGGGCTGTGCTGGTTCATAGCTGGGAATAGGAAAGGAGGCCACCCAAGCAGAGAGAAAGTGGGGAATAGAGATCCTGTGAGAGATGGATGGTTAAAATGAATACTTCATGCCTATAGATGATAAATGTAGATATATATACATATTATTTTGAACTTCTACTCTCCTTACTAAATGCTTATAAGTAAAATATCCCATGTAATTATATTTGTATATACTAAAACTGCTAAAACGGAATCAACAGGATATAATTATCCCCCAACTCATTGGGGGGATATTTGATAATTTGATATTTTATTATGACTTTACTTTTTAAGTTTCACTTTAAATTACTTTTTTGAAGGCTTCATTTCAAACCACTTTAGAGGGCCACTTGTTAATTTAAGTACTTGTTCCTTCACCTGCAAGTGTCATCTACTCAGGGGAATAAAATGACACGAAGACAATCTCTTCCATCTGTCTCATCATTTTTTTTGAAAAAGCTGATCTAAAAATACTCCCACAACTCACTAGATGAACAAATTTATAATCATAAAAACATAAATAAGTCAAAAGCAAGAGCTATAGGAGGGATTATACATCTAGTATTTTATACACTTTCCAACTCATTTTATGAAGCCAGCATAACCCTGATATCAAAACTTGATACAGATATTAAGGAAATTACAGACCAACATATAATACAGTTGCCTTTCAATTTGCAAGATGATGCTACTTACAGTGATTATGACCTCAAGGTGCCTGAGCAACCCTGCTCAGAAACACATTACTCACCACTGAACAAGGAAGAGATTTTCACCTCCTGTATTTAACCAAGTTTACCACTCTCTCTGGGTGGGTTTTCCATTAAGCAATCAGCCTTGTACAAACAAGGACTCCTTTAATATAAACATCATGTCCTATCACATCAGGATGCCTTAGGCTCCTGCAACTGCAAAATCCAGAGTGAAAAACACCACTAACTGAGTAAGAACACTCCTGAGGTGCCTCTGACATCACAGCACTCACTACACATAATACTTGATGTTACAGGGTCTACACCTAGTTACCTTTGACTGGTGAGTGAGCAATACCACACTGGTGTAAATGTCCTCACACCAAAGAGAAAAGACAAAATCAGAAACATACCATAAACAATGCCACAGTTTTTCTGAATGCCTTTATTCTTTAACAAATATTTACTGAGCACTTATTACATGCTAAATACTGAAAAAGTGAACAAGATAGATCTAAACTAAAAGTTTACAGTCTACCAAAGAATAAAGACTTAAATAGACAATCAGAATAAATTGTGATATGAGTTATAATAAGAAAAGTGAGGGGGGCACAGGCCTAGAGTGGATGCAACTAGTCTAGAGGGAAGTAAGTCAGGGGAGATCTCTCAGAGACCTGACCTTTCATCTGAAGCCCACAGATTAGCAGGTCAAGTATGTCTGCTGGGGATGGGGAGGAGGTGGTAGAATGAGGAAAAGAATGGCATAAGCGTGGGAACATTATGTGCAAAGGTCCTGAGGTGATAGATCTTAGTTCAGTTGGAGAGACTGAAAGAATTCTAACTTGGAGGGCAGAACATAAAGGTTAGGGGTGAGAGGACAGTGATGAAAGATTATTCTGGAAGGCAAGCTTGTAGCAACATACAGTATTTTGTACTAAAAGTAATATACAATGATTTTAAGTCTCATGTTTAAACGGTAAACAGCTCTGGCAAAGATGCATCTTCCTATTATAATTCACAGCTTCCCTAAAACATAGATTCCCTCAGCTTCCAGGCAACTTATGGATATCTATTCCAGCAAACCAGAGTAGGAAAAGAAGATAGAAAAAGAAAACAAAGAAGGACAAGGGGACAGAGGGTATGTGGAACTCTGTAGACATGATATAATCATCACATCCCTGGGAGAAACCACTGCACGGCCTAAGGCCAGATGAAAAGATTCTGACTTGACAGGATGCACCCAAGATCTCTAGGTTCTGTAGACTGGTCAAAGTCTCTTACATTCTCCCAAACCTCTGACCTTGTCCATTTATGAGGCTACTCTTCTATTTGGAGAAGAATGACATCCTATGTGTCACATTTTTCAAACTAGTGAAAAATAAAGGTTGCCTCCATCTGTTTTCTAAGTAATGCTCCTAATACACAGAAAGAACAAAATATTTAAGTTGGTGTTCTTTAACAGTTACAATTTTTTTTTGTTGATATATTGTTTCTAAAACTCAAAAGTTTGCTTCAATCAATCTCCTATTTGAAGGCAGGATGAATGGCCAAATGCTGCTGAAAACAATTCCACCAACCAAAAACCAATCAAAGTGTTCCTAGAGGGGATATTTTGCAAAAGTATTTGAACTACTAAAGCAGAACTCACATTTCTGAAAAGAACGGTGCCATGAATTTCTGCCCATATTGGCATTATACCCAAGAAAATATTTGAGATTTTTGTCTACGTGCAAAAAGTGTTGGCATAGGCTAAAATGACTCACCAAATTAATTCTGTTAAGTTTAAGGCCGGGCAGTATTTCAGACCCTCTATTTAGATTTTTTTAAAAAGTCCCCAAGTACTTGCAAATACTTGTTAAATGTGAATGGTTGTCCTGGCTGAGTACAATCACAGAAATATCCATTCTCTCACTGCTGCTGCTTTGATAGTCATTATACTTCAACAACCTTCTGCTGACTTCCATCATCACTCCTCACCCCATCTCATAGCCCCCTCCTCTTATCATAGCACGTCCAAGCCTGTTGGCAGCCACACTCTCAATGGGAGATGGGGTCGGAAGTAAGGAGACAGGAGAGGAAGAGAGGGAGATGAGAGGAAATTCTGTTCTCCTTTTGCTCTGGGTCCCTGCACTGGCTCTCACCTCCCCGCTAGGTGAGGCCCATTCCTGCTCTCATTCTGGCTCATTAAATAAGTCTCCTCCCTAATCCTGGGAACCCCAACCTAGCTCCCACCCAGCTCCTCATACCTTTCCCAGTCCTGCCCATTGGAGTCACTCTCCAGTCAGAACACCAACATCAGAGCTTGGAGTTAGGGAACAGGGGATAAAGGGAGTGTTCCCACTGACAAAGAGGGACACAAAATAGTTTTTAAAAATGGGCTGGCCTGGAAATCAACCTAAGGAACATGGTTCTTTTTCCCATTAAAAAAAAGGGGTCTAAAAGAAAATACCTAAGTAAACATTAGAAAACAATCTATTCACTGTTTTAAAAAAAATTGTAGGAGCAGGATACTACTTCAGCCTCATCTCTTAAATTTTCAGTGATACCTAGTGTTTTTTTCTAATCAAAATGTTTATCTTATAGATGCTTCACTCTGAACACTTTGAAGGAGTTAAAGCCTTAAAGATGAGACATCACCCCTCTAGGATGGAGATGGGAGCCTGTATGGAGAAGGGAGGGGTGTAGAAAATGTTTGTTGGGATTGTGGAGAAGAGAAGGGGATATCAAAGGGAGGAGGGACTCCTCTCAGGGACCCATCCCAGGAGTGCTTTGCTTGGATTGCTGCGGTAGGCAGGGAGTAAAGATCTGCATCATCCTCGGGACTTCCTTGAGTGAGCCGCCAACAGTAAGATGTCCTTTCCAGTCACAGACTATGTCCACCCACTTTGCCATGCCTAGCAAATCATGCCCGCCAAACTAAAACAATCTCTACCTTGGAAGTAACATAAGGCCACATTTCATTCTAGATACCTGAGTATTCTATTTGTCTGGGTGTTTAATTAAATGTCACACCTATCCCTTTATGTAACATATTGCTATTTTACAGAAAAAAACGGCCTGGTTGCTGATCCAACTTCTACAAAGTCTCATTGACAGCTTCTGGTAGAAACAAACAAAAAATGATAATTTCTGATTCCTTGTTACAAATATGCTGAAGGTATCCGACCATTAGTATTTCTGCAGTGACTTAAATATCTCCCTAAAATCAAACCTCTGAAACTTTAGTGTTCATTTTTCTATTCTAACGATGGAAGACTTCATAGAAACCTTGTCTTGCCCATTTTCACACAAATTAAATAAAAGTATCATAGTGGGGGAAAATGACTTTCAGTTTGCTTAGAACTTGTTTTAAACCTTGCATTAAATTTTCGATCTGGCAATCAGTTTTAATCCTTAAGGCATATATTTCTTGCTTTTTGTTAAGGGGTAAAACTTGTTGGCAAGGTTAAAATCATACCCACCAGCTTTGTTTGGGCTTGCAGGAAGTTATCAGCATACAATAGAGAAACTGTCAGCATGTTCTGGCTGTGGTTTGCTTCAACCTGCTGATTGTTTCTGCCCCATGACCCAAGAAATGTGTGTTTATATTTTTCATTCTCTTACCTCCTGAAGGGGAAAAAAATGACAATACCTATATACTCACAGCACAGAGAAAACAAAAACCAGGAACGAAAACACAGATAGTACTTAGGATTAAGTTTTAACTACTGGCCAGTCTACAAATCTAGGATTAACACTTCTGCAATCTTCCATTTGAGAGTCTAAGAATCTATCCTACAGAAATATTTGCATATGTACACAAAGATGCAGATATGTTCTCTACAGCACTGTGGAAATACAAAAGAATCTGGAAACGATCTAAACATCCTTCAATAGGTGAATAGTTAAAAAATTCTGAAATACTGTGCAACAGTTTAAAAATGAATATATATATATATGAATATATACATAGATTCATATGGAAAGGTATCCAATGGTGCTATGATAAAAAACCAAGTAGTCTATATACTTATTTTATTTTTCATTGAACTTTAGTTGATTTACAATATTGTGTTAGCTTCAGGTATACAGCAAAGTGATTCAGATATATATATATATATATATATATATATATATATATATATATATATATATATACACACACACTCTTTTCAGATTCTTTTCCATTATAGGTTATTACAAGATATTGAATATAGCTCCCTGTGCTACAGAGTAAATCCTTGTTTATTTATTTTATATATAGTGGTGCATATCTTTTAACACCATACTCCTAATTTACACCACCCCACCTTCTCCTTTGGTAACCATAAGTTTGTTTCCTATGTCTGTGAGTCTGTTTCTGTTTTGTAAATAAGTCCATTTGTATTATTTTTTTTAGATTCCACATATAAGTGATATATAATATTTGTCTTTCTCTGACTTACTTCACTTAGTACAATAATCTCTAGGCCCATCCACATTGCTGCAAATTGCAACATTTCATTCCTTTTATGGATAGTATTCAATTTCGTGTGTGTGTGTGTGTGTGTATCACATCTTCTTTATCCATTCATCTGTTGATGGACACTTAGGTTGCTTCCATCTCTTGGCTATTGTAAATAGTGTTGCTATCAACACTGGGGTGCATATATCTTTTCAAGTTAGAGTTTTCGTCTTTTCCAGATATATGCCCAAGAGTGCGATTGCTGGATCATATGGTAGTTCTATTTTTAGTTTTTTAAGAAACCTCCATATTGTTTTCCATAGTGGCTGCACCAATTTACATTCCCACCAACAGTGTACGAGGATTCCCTTTTCTCCACACCCTCTCCAGTGTTTATTATTTGTACACTTTTTGATGATGGCCATTCTGACTGGTGTGAGGTGATACCTCGTTGTAGTTTTGATTTGCATTTCTCTAATAATTAGCGATGTTGAGTATCTTTTCATGTGCCTGTTGCCCATCTGGTTGCCTTCTTTGTAGAAATGTCTATTTAGTTCTGCCCATTTTTCGATTGAGTTGTTTTTTTCATATTGAGTTGTATAAGCTGTTTGTATATTTTGGAAATTAAGCTCTTGTTGGTCCCACAGTTTGCAAATATTTTTTCCCATTCTGTTAGGCTTTTTGTTTTGTTTTGTTTATGGTTTCCTTTGCTGTGCAAACGCTTATAAGTTTGATTAGGACCCATTTGTTTACTTTTGCTTTTATTTCTATTGCCTTGGGAGACTGATCTAAGAAAAGACTGCTACGATTTATGTCAGAGAATGTTTTGCCTGTATTCTCTTCTAGGCATCCTATGATGTCATGTCTTATATTTAAGTCTTTGAGCCATTTTGAGTTTATTTTTGTGTATGATGTGAGGGAGTGTTCTAATGTACGTTACTGATTTACATGAGGCTGTCCAGCTCTCCCAGCACCACTTGCTGAAGAGGCTGTCTTTTCTCCATTGTACATGCTTGCTTCCTTTGTCAAAGATTAATTGACCTGAAGTATGTGTTCATTTCTCGGCTCTCTATTCTGTTCCATTGATCTATATGTCTGTTTTTGTGCCAATACCATGCTGGGGTTTTTTTAAATAAATTTATTTATTTAATTTATTTATTTTTGGCTGTGTTGGGTCTTTGCTGCTGCACGCAGGCTTTCTCTAGTTGAGGTGAGCGGGGGCTACTCTTTGTTGTGGTGCATGGGCTTCTCATTGCAGTGGCTTCTCTTATTGCAGAGCACAGGCTCTAGATGCACAGGCTTCAGTAGTTGTGGCACGCAGGCTGAGTAGTTGTGGTTCATGGGCTCTAGAGCGCAGGCTCAGTAGTTGTGACACACAGGCTTAGTTGCTCCACAGCATGTGGGATCTTCCAGGACCAGGGCTTGAACCCGTGTCCCCTGCATTGGCAGGTAGGTTCTTTTTTTTTTTTCTGAGGCAAAATAAAACCCCGAGTTAGCATTCCTTCCAAACAACAAGAAACCTCTGACGTGTTCTGGTACTTATCAGTTAGAAATTATTCCGTAACAAAACTGTTCGGTTTGTGTTTCTTTTGACGCGAGCTCCGTGTTCCAATTACACCGGACTTCAGCATTTTATTCTGGCTCTTCCGGGCATGTGTGGCGTCTCTCACTTACTGGTTGCTGATGCCTCTACCCTGTTTAAGCGTCGCCAGTCAGCAGGTACAGAAAGGAAAGTGTCCAACCCCACCCGACCTGTGCTGTCAGCTCCACGAGTGGGCCCCACAGGACAGCAGTCTCCCTGGGGAGGGATGCGTGCTCGTTCATGTACCCTCCGGTAATGCCAGGCACTTTACAGCAAAAGCCCCTGGAGTAAGGCCGAGGGAAGGCAGGCAGATTCTTAACCACTACGCCACCAGGGAAGCCCTACCATGCTGTTTTGATTACTGTATCTTTGAATATTGCCTGAAGCCTGGAAGGGTTATGCCTCCAGCTTTGTTCTTTTTCCTCAGGATTGCTTTGGAAATTCTGGGTCTTTTGTGGTTCCATAAAAAATTTAAGATTATTTGTTCTAGTTGTGTGAAAAATGTCATGGGTAGTTTGACAGGGATCACATTAAATCTGTATGCTGCTTTGGGTAGTATGGCCATTTTAACAATATTAATTCTTCCAATCAAAGAGCATGGACTATCTTTCCATTTCTTTGAATCATTTTCAATTTCTTTTACCATTGTTTTATAGTTCTCTGCATATAGGTCTTTCACCTCCTTGGTTAGGTTTATTCCTAGGTATTTTTTCGAAATGGGATTGTTTTTTCCCTTTCTCTTTCTTATATTTCATTGTTAGTGTAAAAAAAATTCAACAGATTTCTGTATATTAATCTTGTAACCTGCTACCTTGCTGAATTCATTTATTAGTTCTAATAGTTTTTGTGTGGAGTCTTTAGGGTCTTCTCTATAGAGTATCATGTCATCTGCATATAATGACAATTTTACCTCTTCCCTTCCAACTTGGATACCTTTTATTTCCTTTTCTTGTCTGATTTCTGTGACTAGGTCAAGTAGTCTATATACTTGTATGTTATGCAAATATTCTACAATAAAAATGTATCTGTAAGTTATTTTTGTAATTAAAAAAATACATGGACCATAACATCTACCAGAATATCTAAAAATAAAAAGACCACAACATCAAGTGTTGGCGAGGAAATGGAGCACTTGGAATTCTCATACACTGTTGGTGGGATTGTAAAATAGGTACAATCACTTTGGGAAACTGCAGTTTCCAATAAAATTAAATGTATTCATACCCTACAACCAAGAAATTCCACTCCTAGATATTTATCCAGGAGAAATGAGTGTTTATGTTACAAAACAAGTTATACAAGAATGCTCATAGCAGCTATATTCATAATAACTCAAAACTGAACAACTCAATGTTCATCAGAAGAAGAATGGATAAACAAACTGTGGAAATATTCACACAATGGAATACTACTTAGCAAAAGGATAAGATAAATCTGATACACAGAACAACATGGATAACTCTCAAAAACATTATGCTGAGGACAGACACAAAAGAGATCATACTGATCTATGAAGTTCCAGAACTGGAAAGGAAACTTTCTAGGGAGATGGAAATGTTTATGTCCTGATGTGGGTTGTAGTCACACAGTCACACAGTCATATATACATGAAAGTCATCCAGTTGTAACACTTAACATTAGTGCATTTTATGTACATAAATCATACTTTAATAAAGTACTGGGAAGGAAGGAAGAAAGAAAGAGAGGGAGGAATCGATGGATGAAGAGGCTCACACAAAGAGTTATCAAAAAGGAAAATTTACTTTAAAGAGAGAGTGATTTTAAGGACGTTTATTACAATGCAGTTAAGAGAGATTTTCTGTAGCTTTCTAAGTATCCAGGATACTTCTCATACTTGATTTATAATGTACAGTACCTTAATTAATTCCAACTCAACTACTATATTGGCTTAAGTATGTATAAATATGTGCCACTGGATACATTTTAGTAAAGCTCCTATTATGTGAATAAAAATTTTATTTCCCTATAACATACTAATATTAGAATATCAACAATGTTAGGAGGAGACCCTAGATGAGAATTTAAGTAATTCATAAGTGATTTTATCAAAGCCATAAGCCTTCAGGAAAGCTTGCTCTCTGGATGCTAAGACCACTCTGTTTCTAAGCCCACATCTGTCCTATGTTCCGTGTAAGAGCTGGATAGTAAAATTAAACAGTGGAACTCAAAGACTCCAAACCTGAAAAGCCATCTGTTATAATCGCCTAACCTATAACGCAGCACTGACAAACTGGAAAAGCAAGCAATGAACCTGGAAACACAGGGGAAATAAATATGAATAAACGTAGCAGAAATTGTAGGATTTCTGTACAGTGTAATGGTTTATAACGTGAAAAAATTAGATCTATGATAGTTATGTCAATATGTTAAGGTTCTCAGATGATGGTAAAACTTGAAACATCTTACTTTTCCTGTATTTAAAATGATTAAAAATTGTTTAAGTATTACACTTATATAATGAGGTAAAAATGTTATTATCTTAATAGCTGGCACTAGAATTCCTCTTAGGAAGAGAATCGCCATGGTTTGGCAAAGTAATTTGTTTCTCCGTGTGTGGGTGTTGGTGGGAACCTAAACCACTAAACAGATAGCTAAATTGCCTTTCCATGCAGCAAGGGAAAAAACAATTTTTTTTTGTTTTGCTCCAGATAGGATAAAGGGAGAAAGTGCCAGTGAGAAAGCATAAGGCTGAGAACTACATCAGGTGAGGCCAGAGGGCACTGTCTGATGACTGGAGTGGGAAAAGGGGGTTTAGGAATAGGAATGCCTAATATTCAATTTAAAATCGTTTGCATTACTGCAGTGGAAACCCTTCCTCCTTCTCCCTGCACCCTCTGACTCTCCAGTGATGTCTTCTACACTCACAGGGACTTCATGTGGGTAGGTCTTTGTGGAAACTGAAGGCAAGGATATATGCCAAGGCCATGGTTTCTCAACCTTGGCACTAATGACATCTGGGGCTGGATACTTCTTTGTTGTGGAGGCTATCCTATGCATTGTAGGAAGCTGAGCAGCATCCCTGGCCTCTACCCATTAGGTGCCAACAGCACCCTCCCCAGCTGTGACCAAAAAAAATGTCTCCAAGTGTCGCCAAATGTCCCCATGGGACGAAATCACCTCATTTGGGAACCGTTGGTTTAGGCCTACAGAAAGCACACATGGAAGGAGGGGACCCTGGAAGCAAAAGTAACCTTGAGAATGCATGCCCCTTGAGAATTACCCAGATCTTGAGGAGATGTTTGGGCTTCCACAATGGGGAGTAGGTCTTGCCTAGAGTTCAAACGGCCTGGGCAGCCCAGTTAACATCTAGGCTATACCCACAATGAAACTAAAATATTTCTACCAATTAAAAAAATAGTTCTGTTTATAAAAACAGAAAGGGAGAAGCAGAAGATTAAACCTTGCATTTTTTTTCAACTGACAAGTAGTACAAAAATACTATTTTTACACAAACGCACACACATACAAAGCATTCTATAACAAGGTAAGGAACATGTCTTTCTTAAGTTAGCAGGGAAGCTAACTTCCCCTCTCCTTTCTCCAAAAAGTTTCTCATAGAAATAATCACTGGACTCTGATCTAAGGAAGGAAGGAAATGAAGAAGATCCTGAAAGAACCCCTACAAACCTCCCCTAATTTGGAGTAGCAAGGATGAACCACCAACCCAAGCAAAAGGCCATGCCTAGGGACTTCCCCGGTGGTGCAGTGGTTAGGAATCCACCTGCCAATACAGGGGACATGGGTTCGATCCCTGGTTCAGGAAGATCCCACATGCCGTGGAGCAACTAAGCCCGTGCACCACAACTACTGAAGCCTGCACTCTAGAGCCCAACTACTGAGCCCAAGTACAGCCAAAAATAAATAAATTAAATAAATAAATTTATAAAGAAAAAAAAAAAAGGCCATGCCTAGGAGTTTTCCTGTGGAGAGGCAACTGCAAGAAGAGAGATCAATAGGACTTCCTCAAAGAAAAATAAATTTTTAATTTTATTTACCAAACAAATGGTGTGTAATGCATTCTAGATATTATTCTAAGTTCTTTTCAAATATTTAGTCCTTTATTCCTCATATAAATTCTATGAGATAGGTACTATTATTATCCCCATTTTATAGCTAAGACCCAAAGTTAAATACTAGTAAGAAAGTGGCAGTCAGGATTTGAACCTAGGCAAACTTATCACAAAAAATATATACAGGACCTATGAGAAAACAAAGTTCAAAAAGAAAACTATATCTTGAAGAACTAGAGAAAATGTCTCCCTCTGAAGTAGATTTATTATTAAAGAACAGAAATGTTTAGAAAATTTCTAATCATATTTTCAACATTCAAAAAGTCATTATGCCTATAAGCCAGATTTACAGATGTAATGAAAATGAAACAATGAGTGATGAGGAAAGAACACGTGGAAAATTTTTTTAAATAAATAAATGCTGAATTTAAAACTGTAATGAAGTCACTGACGGATGAGACAATAAAAGAGATGAAACACAGAGACTAGATCAGGGCCCTAATATATTTATAATATAAATCCTAGTATGACAGAATAAAAGAGATGGAGTAGAAGCAATGACAATAGAAAAACTTTCTCAAGTTAAAGACTGAGTCTTTAGATCAAAAGGGTTCACTACATACCAGGCAAAATTATTAAAAAGTCCAAAACCTTGAAATGACCTAGTGACATTTTTGAGAGCAAAGAAAAATATCCTATAAACATCCAGGCAGGCGGTGGGAGGAATGGGTTATAAAAGAAATATATCAGGCTGGCATCAGACTTCTTCTCCACAAAACTGAAGACCAGAAGATAAGGGTAAAACTTTGAGAGGTTAAGTTGAGAGAAAGGGGAAGAAAGGGAAAGAGTGTGACCCTAGAACCTCATGTCCACAGCTAAGTTTATATGAAACTAGATAGACATATACTCAAACTTGGAGGGGCTCAGTAGGGGGACTATCAAAGTACCCTTCCTGAGAAATTCACTCAGCATTATATTCTCAATTGTCATCTAGTAGGGTTTTATGCACTGTCCAATACAGCAGGCACCGTGGCTACTGAGCAGCTGAAGTGTAGCTAGTGCAATTGCGTAACTGATTTTTTTGGTCTTATTTAATTTTAGTTAATTTAAATTTAAATAGCCACATGCGGCCAGTGGCTACCGTTCTAGCAAAGTCTAAATACCTAAGAGATAAAGAGTTCAAGAATGAAAAAGCCATGATACAAAAAGTAAGCAATGAACAAGTTAAACAGGAAGAAAAAATATTATTATAGCTATGGTTTTAAATATTATGCAAATGTCAAAAAATAATTATTGTAATCTAATATACACAATAAAACATTAATAATTCTCTGAGTCTAAAATCCAAGATTATATCAGCAATTTCACATTTCATACAGGAGGAAAGAGCTAGAAGATATTGTTTCATTCCTAATGCTGCTAATCAGAGGGAAATGTTTGTTTGTTTGTTTTCCCATAAAGGTAAAAAACTATCAGTGGAATAAAACCAGGATGTATAACTTCAAAATCACTCAAAAGAAAAAAAGAACTTAGTGATCTAAGAAAATGCTCAGGAGACCACAGCAAATGAAAAACTATAAGTGGAAAAATCAGTATACAAAACTATACACACAATATGTCACAACTTTTAAAGTATGTATAAATAATAATAACTGAAAGAAATAAATGGAAATTTAACAATCGTTGACTATGGGTGGCTGTATATCCTTGTGTTTTCTAAATTTTCTACAATGAGCATTATTGCTCTTATAACCAAGAAATTTAACAAAAAGAAATAGAAGTATGGTCATATACCTTTCAGAATTCAACCGAACAGTAACATCACCTATCTAGAAGACAACCCAGTATCAAAAATTAAGTAAAAATGACTCTTAGCAGCCACAGTACATGTTACAAAGTGCAGGCCTAACGGGTTGGGTACTGTGTTCATCAAGAGAGCCCTTCATACTTTCTTTCACACACATCTTAATTCCAATGAACTTAATTATCTGATGTTCCAATAGCATTGGGGATACAGATACACTGAGAGCAGTGCAAAGTGATAGGCCTGGTCTAACAGTAGGAAAAAAAAATGACAAAAATTAAAACGTAAAACAGACATAGATATTCACAAAGCAGTCCAGGGGCAATTATGGCAGAAAAATCCCTAAACAACTCAATATTCCCATAAAGTATGATAAATGATATTCGCTATAACAACTCTGAGTTATGGTGTTCAGAGGAGGTGCCTTTGAACACAGACTGGTTGATTGAGGAAGTGTGAAAAGTTCCTACTGCATCTGAGAAAAAAATTGATCACAAATGTTTATACTAAAAAGTCAGAGTTGGAGTTTTACTATGTTGAAAAGGATTTTATGGTTGGCTACATCGACCAATACAAATCTGGAGAACAATCTGGAAGGAAATGATTAATGACTTCTTCTTTCCAAGGAAGTTTAAAAATAAGTAACCATAGGCGTATTGGAATCAGCGTTAACGCAGCAATTGCTACTAAATGCAGCGGAGTTGTGGACATTATTTTGTCTCTAATCCATATTTGAGCAGGATTTAGGTACCTTGTAGATAGTTGCGACCTATTAGCGATTAAAGTCAGTAAGCCCCATTCCATCACACAAGACAAACTGTGAACTAAAGAAATATTTATTCTCCTTCCTTCATACTTGCCTCTTGTGCTTCTGACTGCTAAAGTGGGGCTAGAAAGACAAGGAAGAAACTGATTGTTTGTATCTGTGAAACAAAGATTATGCAAACTGCCAGCACTCCATTGTTTTTGTTTTCGGGCGTGGTTATCACCAAACAAAAAACGAAAAGATAACTTCTACATGTGAAGCCTGATTATTTGAAAACAGACCTGAATATTTCCTCCTCTTTCAATAAGGCAGTAAATGCCCTTCACTTTACTTATCTATAAGGTACTCATTTGCTGATATGGACTAGTTACTATTTCTATATGAGAGCTTGACAGAGTCTATCTGAGGAAGATGTTTCCTGAGTTACCCTAGAAACCTCTCACTGCTTTAATATTTGCCCAAAATCCAAGACAGCATTAAAAAAAAAAAAAAAATCCCCACCTTCCACACACCCTTAGAGCTACCAAGAGAAAAGCATAATCACAACGCTGGTTAATGGCCCTTTCGAACCCTGACCTCTCTAAGCTTCTTTTCGTTTTTTGTTCCTTTTCCTTTTAAATAACCTTCCTGGTTGTTTCTTCCTATTACAAAAGCAATACATGGTCATTGTCATGGTTCAAACAACATGAAGATGTATGAAATAAAATTAATAATCTCTCCCCCACTCTCTCACTCCCCTCCCTAGAAAACCAATGTTAGGAACTTGGTGTATATTGTTTCTTACTCCCTCCTAGGCTTACACAACATACATAATATATGGGGTTTTGTTGATGTTTTCAAACATAAATGGTATATTATATATACTACGGTGTACCTTGCTTTTTAGTCTTAAAAATATGTTATGGACACTTTCCAAGCCAATATATACAGATCCACCACAACATTTTTAATGGCTGCAAAATATTCCATAAAATGAATAATCATTCATACCATCACCTGACCTTTCCTAACTCATGCACATTTACTATGGATCCTGGTACACATACTTCATGTCCTTTAATTTCAGTAACACAGATTCCTAGAAGTGGAGCTGGTCAAATGAAACATTTTCAAATGTTTAAAATTTAACAAAATTAATTTTAGACCTTCAGAATTTCTGTTCCCTTCTTCATTATGCAAAATTTGGCATAAACCTTTCACAATGCTTTGCATATTTTATTTTTCAAAGCACACACATTATGTCAAAAAATGCCCCTGTCATTTACGTTCATGTAGTTATAAATAAATAAATGCTTAAGTTAGGGCTGTGATGGCCAGTGTTAAATCACTGTGTAAATGCTTATGCCTTGGTTTATGAAAGTAGTAATTCATTGTAGAAACTCCACCCGCTCGGCCTGTGGCAGCACTAAAGTGGCAGCACTCTCACCCTGTGACTCCCTCCACTGAGTGACGACATAGAGATCAGGACCTACATATTTTCTAACTGTCAACAGTTAACCTTAAAAAGTGTGTGGGGGGGGGTGGGGAGACAAACAGCAACAGACGATAAATGGATAGCCATTATGGGTTTATAATATCTACAAATTATTTGTAGTACAATGAATAATTCTGCTGGTCTACACCAGAGAGTGTGTTCCATAAAAAACAAAACCTACAACCAATATGTTGCTATGATTACATGAACCTTTCAAAAGCATATTCTTCAAACACTTTTCAATAGAATTATTGGTTGAATCCCACTTTCACATTTTTCTCTCTGCTTCAGATTCAGACTCTAATTGCAAACTTAAAAAAAAAAAGCCTTAAAGAAATATATTAACCAACAAAGCTCCTTAAAATTTAATCTCAGACTCCTCCGTATATTCTAAAGACCCAAGCACCAACAGAGATTGTTAAGACACAGCAAGTTTGATACAGAAGTATGTGACATGCAATTAATCTCCATTCATACCCTGCTCTACTTGTCAGCAAACAAAGGTTCTGCTTTAGGAGGAGATCTGAAGACTTCAATTAAAAACAGTCAGCTAACAAGAAAATAATCTAAGCTAAAGAAAGGTGGCAGGTGCAGAAATGAGCTGTTTACCAAAGTGTCAGTTTTGAACAATAAAGAACTGCGCATCAAAAATGTTGAAGGAGTGGATGTCATTGCAAGCTTCTGAAAATTAAAAGGAATCTTCTACCAAGGCTGCACACAAAATGGAAGTCTAGTTTATCTAGGTTGTAAAATAGGTTCCCTCTCAACAAATGACAGATACCAATAAAAAGAATCAGATTATACCTTTAACTGCAAGGGCAGAATGAAACTTTTTGCCACAGTTCCTTCCCTCCTGGAACCCAGACACATAGAGCCTCTCTTTACACTTGGAATTATTGAACCAACAGTAGCGGGAAAGGCCGGGTTGCTTCTTCTTAGACACCCAGATGATGCTTTTACCCTGCAAATACTTTTCTATTCTGAAAATTTAGATTCACTCGGGTCACAAGTAAAATAAATTTGGAAACTTCACCTCAGAAGAAATACCTAGTTGACAGCTTTTACAGAGAAGCAGCCCAGAATGGAAACCGTGCCACAAACAGACCGAAAAGACTTGCCAAATATTTAATTAGGAGGCATTTATACCAAGATAACAAGATAATGGAGATATAAAACCAATTAAATTGAGAGAAACTGAAAAAAAAAAAAACTGCTTGCCAAAAGTATGACCTGCCCAAAGCAGGTCATTTGTCACATAGATGCCAAAAGGCTTAATTCGGGAAGAGTTTTCCTCCTGGGACCCTTATGCAAGCACAGATTCCAGGTCCCCGTCCTTCCAGGAAGGTCAGTTACGGGAACAGCAAGTTACTTTCACCAGAAAAAGTGTGAGGCAAGCAGATGATCTTGTAACTCTGGAGTGTTACAGCGGGATGTGTTGAGTGTTCGTGACTGAACACACCGCAATGGGGCACTTCTAGAAAGGGAAGAGATGTAATACCAGGATCCGCCTGCCCCAGGTGCATGAGGGACCCCCAGAGCTGCAGGCAGGTGAAGGGGACCTAGGGTCTGGGTGCCCAGGCCTTGGCTGACAGGAGCCCGGGAGCCCTCACAGCCCCTTGGGAGCCTGGGGCGCTCTAAGCTGGAAGGTCAAGGTACCGTGTGAGCGGGGCAGACGGAGTCAGGGCGGGAGAGGGACGAGCGCGAAACCTATAGACGCAGGGCGTCCTGAGAAGAAAGGGACAGCTTGAAGGCCAGCACGGCGGCCCGGGGACCATAAACGCGGCCTGAACTTGCTCAGAAGCCTGGAGGCTAAGTGGGAGGTGGAGACGCCTTGAGGGAAAAGAAAATGTGTTACTGAGGCGAGTGAAAGGGACCCTGAGCGGGGGATGAACAGCTGGCTCTGCAGAGTCAGGACTCCGGCAGCCTCGAGGTTCAAGAAGGCGGTGGGTGAGGGAGCTGACGGGGAAGGCCGGCCTTGGGAGCCGCTGTCGTCTCGGCTGCTGCCGGGCTGGGCACGTGAGACTCCCGGCGGGGCGTTACCTTCCAGGAGCCAAAAGATCTCCTCCGGGAGGGCGGCGGCGGCCTGCATGTGGCGGGTGGCGGGTGGCGGGCGGCGGGAGAGGGCCGGGCGGGCGGACGGGCAGCAGCGGCACCTGGCCCTCTGTCGCCGGCGCCGCGGGGCTGAGCCGCAGGGCGGGGCGCGTTCAGGAAGCGGCGCGCCGCGGGCGGGACGCCGGGGCGGCGGCGACACCTGTGCGCCGGGCCCGCGGCCCTCACGGCGGTGCACGAGGGAGGAGGCGGCCGCCCGCGCACCCCCCTCAGCCCCCGGTTAAAACAAAGACGCGACGCCACCCCCAGGCACCCCGTGCCCGGGAGGCTCCCCATCCTAAGTCCCGGACAGCGGGCCTCGGGGGCAGGTTGAAAAGCCATCGTGGCGCCGAAATGAGGCTCGAGGAGGCAGAATCCGAGGACGGGGTCAGTCCCCGCCAAGTCGGACCACAGTCCTTTCCAACCCAGTTCGCTCGTCCACGCCCAGAAAACCAGGGCAGAACCGCTTGTCAGGCAAACCAGGACGTTTCAAGGGAATGACCGTAAGTCCCGATAAATAATCTCAAGCCACCAACTTTGGGGAGAATCAGAGCAGTCCGGCTGCAATGGACACAGGGAGCCAAAGTGTCCCTTCCTCCCTAAGTCTGAAAGGATGCAAGGAAAAGAAGGGGTAACCCAGGGAGAAAGCTGAGGGAGAGGGGGACCCAGCCCTTTCCCTCTAAGAGCTGACAAAGGGAGGAAAGTGAAGGACAAGATCACAGAAGTGTGCTTCCCTCTCATTCAAAGTAGTAGATGTTGGGTGTCAATGTCCTGGCTGTGATACGGTCCTGTGATATTGCACGATGTTACCTGGGTAAAGAGGATAGCTCTGTATTATTTATCATAACTTCTGTGAATCTACAATTATCTTAAAGGGTGTTTTTTGTTAAGTACTATAAGCCAAGTACCATGAAAAAAGTATAAAGTGCCCGCTAAAAGGAGGGAGGTGAATATAAGAAAAGAGGGAAGTGCCAGTGTATGTGCGTTTAGTGGTGTGTGTGGCATTTGCGATGACTCTGAACACACCAGACTCTGAAGGGGCAGGAGGGCTTTCCAGGTGGAAGGACCAGAGTAAACAAAGATGGAAAAGCCTTCTCCTGCTTGAGGAAGAGCTAATGACCCTCTTTTACTGGATGGTGTAGGGAAATTATGGTTGTCTAGAAAAATTGAGGTTCTATCGTAAAGGGACTTGAAAGTCAGAGTGAGGATTCTGAACTCAATTGAGTGGACATTGGGGAGGCGTCGACAAATTTTGAGCTGAGGAGTGAGCTAACCTGAGCCCCTGAATAGTATGTGATCTTATACACATCTCACTTCACCTCTACCAATTTCCTCTTTGTGAAAAATGGAGTTTCTCTTCTCAGATTCTACCTACAGAATATGTGGGAAGCATTGGGAGTGGTAAGAGAAAGAAAATGGAGAAGACGGGTCAAGTGGTTTTTACAGCAGCAACAGGGGAAATAATGACAGAACCGTGGATATGGGGATGGGAGCAGCAAGGAGAAACTCTCCAGAAGGGCTCCTGGTAGCAGTGCCTGACTCCTGGCATAGTTTCCCTCCAGAGATACGTTTCAGGGTTGGGGGCTTGATCCTTTAAGTGGTCCAGCGACTTTGAGCCATTTATACATCTGAGTCCTGCCGTCTGAAGAGGAATGGTGCCTTGGTTTCAGGGTTACATGATGCAACCACAAGTTGCAGTAGATTGAGGTAGAAATGTGGGGGACAGGGGCTGGCAAGAATCTCAGGGAATCTGGCTCCTGTTGCAAGGGCTTCTTGCCCTGGGAAAGTTAACAGTGGGCAGGCTGCCTCTTAGGCTCCAGAGCAATACCAGTTCCCTGCTGGGGCATTTTTATTTTTACCACACTCAGTGCTCCTTCTACAAAATTGTAGCTGCTCTGGAATCATTTTTGAGTACTTTTGACATGTGTTAAAAGGCAAGGGAGACTATATGGGAACTCTCTATACTACCGTCGCAATTTTTCTTAAATCTAAAACCGTTCTAAAAAACAACGAGGGAAACACGGTCCCTCCTATACGTAACCCCAGCACTTTGCCTTGCTTTCCTCTCAGCAGTGGAAGGAAATTTGACAACCTCCCCCTCTTCTTTAAGGATATTTGTCAAAGGCTGATCTAGGCTACAAGTTAAAGGGTTGTTTGATAAAAAGCAATAAACCCTGGTAATTGCATGTCCTATCAGGCCTCACTGCCTGTCATAGCTTACTTATACCAAGGGAAGCAGCAGAAACTCAAGGCAAAGCTATTCTACATCCACTGTGGATTTTAGAGGGATAGGGTGGAGGGAGGTGCAGAGCTGGGTAGAGTGCAGTGACTGGCAGATTCCAATATGCCATTGTCATGTTGCATCAAGTTTCCTCTTGCAGACAGAAACCTGCCTCCACACATGAGTGCAGCCCCTCCTTAATCATCTAAGGACCCTGGTTCAGCAGTCAGCCTTACTCCTAATGACATTCTGTTAAATGGACAAATTCCTCTGAAGCCTTGTCCTTCTTTGAAATCCAATTTTGCAGGAAGCCAAATCTGATTGGGGGTAGCCATGGAAACCACACTGAGGAGTCTTGGAGGAGGTAGAGAGAGGCAAGGCAAAACATGATAGTCAAGAGTCTTTTACTGCTCTGTCAGAAATATCAAAGGGATCTGGAGAGGTTGGCAGCAGACGAGTCCCTGCCCGGGTCCTGTTCTGTGTGGCTGGGTACCATGTGGCTGTCATGGGAGTAAGCAGCCAGCTGTCTCCACATGCAGGCAGGGGGATGGAGCAGAATACACAAGTCCCAGGTCGGTCTGCCTCCCTCTTTTTCCCCTCCCCCCAGCCCCAATTCCAGCAAGATCCTAGCATCCCCTGCTTAGCTGTCTCCCCTTTAAAGGCAAACAACAAAAGAATGACAAGGTTAAAATACAAGGTCCTCACAGATAAGAGGTCCTTTGGAGCAGAGGCCATGAAATTAATCTGAAATTCCTTGTAATTAGATAAGATAAAGGTATCTAAAGAGATGCAGAGCAGCCAGGAATGGAGTCCACAGCACGATATGCAGAGAGGATACCACCTGGTCCACAGGGGCCCCTCACACACTGTCAGGAGACAGAAGACAGAGAAAACAGGGCCCATGCCAGCCTCTGGGCTGCTTGGAGATGCCGTCTACATGTTCTCATGCCAGGTGGGCGCTCACTGAATATGCATCCATGGGGTGTCCAGAGGGCTCAAAAGCATCTGGCACCCAGAATGGCATGGGTAGGAACAACTGCAAGCAAAGCAGGAGCTGGCTGGCACTGCTCCGCCCTAGGTGAAATGGGCCTGGAGAGGAGACTGCAGAGGGCAGCTCTTGGGCTTTATTCTGAGCTGGTTATTGATCCCTGGATGCTGGGTCACGACACACAGTGGAGCTGACGTCTGCCCTGTGGATGTGCGGCCGCTGCATCTCAGCCCCTGGGTCCCAACCCCATCAACTGGGCTTATTGACTCTTTTATTGACGATGCTGGGGCCTAATGGGGACAAGAGCTGCACACTTCATTAAGGACTGTGGAAGGAGAGATGACGCATCCAGCCTGTGCCAAGAACCAGGCTCGCTGCATGCTTGGTCAGACCCCGGAAACCAAGCCTTATTGCACCCTTGAGGCAGAGGAGCTGGACACAAGATGCTCGCTTGGGCACATCGCTCAGCGGCCTTAAGATGCAGGGTTTCCACAGCTTGCCAGAAGCCTTGCTTTTACTAATTAGCGAATCTTTCCATTTAGGTGGGTCTTATTATACACACACTCACACAAATGCACTTCGATGGCCTCCCCTGCCAGCTCACACTTCCAGGTTCTCGTATCGTATCAGGGAACATTCCCAAAGCAGGTTCTCAGTGAGGCACAGACTCAGAATAGAATGAGGGACTATTAAAACTCAAGAGTCTTCAAGGTGATTCAAATTTAAGATAAGGAACTGACCTAGTGCTCTGCACAGGGCCATCCACCTCAGCAGGGGCTGTGCTGGCATTAGAATCCTGGTTCTCTAGTGCTGGTCCAAAGAGCTCTTACAGAACTGAACATCTGAGATGGATAATTACAGCCCAGGGATCGCTAAGCAGCTCTGTGAAACAATCAGAGTTGGTCTCCCTCCATCTAAATAGTAACATTTCTTTCTTTGTTCTTTATCTCATATTTCTATCACTCCCCTTATTATTTTTCCCTAATATTTCCCACTTATTTTTTTGTATCTTCTTTGCCTATCCCTTAGACCGCATTAGACATCCCCCAGGGGCACTGCTGAGTCGAACAGAGGCCCTAAAGACCAACGAGGTTGATGACTCTGACATTCTCTGTCTTTGATTGGTTCTCTTGGGAGTCTGAAGTGTGTGTGGGGGGGGGGGGTGCGGGGCATGCGGAAAGTGTCAGCTGCAGCCAGATGAGGCTGTGCACTCTCTGAGTGAGACATGCAGGCAGTCTGTGGGGTTAATCTGCATGAGAGGCAGGTGGGGTCAAGGCTAATTTTATAGGCTAGGTATTTGCAGACATGATAAATTTGGAAAACTATGGAAGGAGTAACCCTTTCTTTTAGGGGTGATTAGGGAGATTAAAAGTAAATAATAGAAGGGAAGCAACCTTACAAAGGCAGAACTGGCTTTCTTTGATTTCCTTTCATTTATTATTTCAAAAGGCAAAAGTTTAAGCTCGTAAGCCCCTTCCTTTATTTCTTCCCTTTCTTCTCCCTCACTTTACTACAGGTGTTAGAATTCAGGGTTGGGGCAGGGGGATTCAAGGTGAGAGAAGAGGCAATTATTTAGAATCTGATAGAAAACTCTGGTCTGCACCGCACAGGTGCACACATGCTTGGAGGAATATGCACACTAAGAGGAACTGATGTAATCTGGCCAGACTCACCAATATTTACAACTACCAACAGAAACACTGCCTGGAGTCAGAAAAAACACCAGCAATGGCTGATTATTTCAATGCAAGAAAGTGGGTGAAAATACCCTTCCCCTAGTGGACATCCTGTGTGTAATGACCTTTAGGTCCCCGAAATACATTCTTTCCTTTCCTGCAGAATTGTGTCAGTGTCCATTTTGATTTTTCCCTTTCTAGATGTCTAATCCTAAACATCCTTGTCCTAAATGTCCTAAACATCCTTGGACTTCCTCTCTAGCAGCATTTTCTACCAATGTAAACCATGCTCTTTCATATACAAGACAGCACTCTCGGTCCTCGTTGCACTGATTTTTAGACTTTACTTTGAATTGAAAAGTAATTCAATTCAGTGAATTGTCCCTCCTCCTATCTTTTCACAGAATTCATGATCCACCCCCCCCATCTCCTACCACCTTTTAGATCTTCAATCTCACTGTCTTTTTCATCTTCAGTCTTCCCCTCTGTCTGCTAACATCCTTGGTCTCCTCTATCCTAAAAACAAAACAAAACAAACAAAAACATTCCTTCAACCCCGCTACCTTCTCCAATCTCATCCTTTCTTCTCCTTCCTTTCCCCCATCAGATCTCATGTCCTTTGCCTGTCTTTGCACCGTGAAGTGGCTCTCCTGAGGGCATCGATGCCCTCCTTCCTTCTCACCTCTGCTTAGTCTTTACCAACCTCTCTCTGCAGCACTGGGTGGCATCGGCCACTTGCTCTTGCTTTGGGCACCCAGCTTCCTTGGCACTGCCCTATCCGGTCCTCTTCCTATCTTTCCTATTATTTCTCTGCTTCCTTCTTTGGCTCTCTTCATTTCACCTTCTAGTCGCAGGTAATCACCAGAGTTTCACACTTGCCTTTCTCCTCTTCCTCTCCTTTCTCTCTTTGTTCTCTGAGTCCCCAGTGGTTTCGTTCTCCCACCACCACAAATTTCCCCTTCATGCAGATGACTCTTCTAATTTATACCTTTGTTGTGCATTTCCACCCGGATATCTGAACAGTTCCACCAATTTATTATTTCCTCTCCCCTTAATCCTTGTAATGGCAACAAAGTTCAGTGAAAGTGGCATGAGCTTATGAGTCTCAAAGATGTGAGTCCCAATGCTGGCTCAACCACCTGGCAGCTCTAAGCCTCTGGAAAGAGCTCTACTAGCCTCAGTTTCCTCATCTGTAAATTGGATATCATAATTCCTACCTTACAGGGTAATTATGAAGCTTAAGTAAGATGGCATTTGTAAGCATATATGGTATAGGCTCAACAAATTGTAACTGTTATAAAGAAATTGCTCTTGTCCAGTAATCCAAACTCAAAATGTAGGACTCATCTTGGACCCTTCCTCATTCCCATTCCAAATATCCACCAACCCTGCCAATCTTACCTCTCCACAATGTCCTTTGAATCCCTCCTTTGTTTTTTGTTTGTTTGTTTGTTTGTTACGGTACGTGGGCCTCTCACTGCTGTGGCCTCTCCCGTTGCGGAGCACGGACGGGACGCGCAGGCTCAGCGGCCATGGCTCACGGGCCTAGCCGCTCCGCGGCATGTGGGATCTTCCCAGACCGGGGCACGAACCCGTGTCCCCTGCATCGGCAGGCGGACTCTCAACCACTGCGCCACCAGGGAAGCCCTGAATCCCTCCTTTGAATCCTGAGTGTCACCACTCTGGGTTGGGTTCTTATTATCTTTATTGAGATGTGATACTGAAATGGCTTTTAATCCAACCCTCAGCATCCAATCTCCCCATTATCACAGGCCACTCTTCATCCATATTCAGAATACACATCCCAAAGCACAATCCTGACCCCACCAAAGAGGTGAGAGAGTATAGTGGCCCTGAAGTCAGGCAGTTCTCTGCTCAAATCTGCCACTTGCCTACTATGACCTTGGTCAAGCTACTTATCCTCTCCATACCTCAATTTCCCTATCTGTAAAATGGCAACACTATTAGTACTTTCAAGGTGGTTGTGAGGATTCAAAGAGCTAATATATATTGTGTTTATAACTGCCTGCAAATGGTAGATGAGTCACCTATGTTAGCAATTATTATGATCTCTGCATTCATTCCCCACAACAGCCAGCCCTGGGAGGTGCTTAATGCCTATATAGATACTGAATCATCCATAATCTCTCATTTGAACCTCCTTGCTCACTAAAGATATATTTGAGGAGTGACTGGCTGAGATATGTGTGTCATTGGTCTCCAAGGATGAGAGCTTTTCCTCTTTATGAAGCAAACTTGCCTTTAAAAAGATGGAAAGAGTGGCCTTGGCTTCCTTAGCACCGGGCTGTAATGAATTGGGATAATCAGCCTGCAGATTCTCCCTGCCTACCTCCAAAGGTTTCCTCCCTGCGCTATCTATTCTAGAAAACTTGCAGTGCTTCTGAATCGCATGGGGAAAACCTTCGTCTGGAAGGCATGAGATATTAACTCCTCTTTTCACTCACTGTGGCAGAAACCAAGTTTCCACTATAAATACAGACCCCAGAAAGAACCAATCAGAAGGCAGATTATATCCCAGGAGTCGGTAGCCTCTTTAGTCTATAGGGCTGAGCTCTACAGAAAGCAGTGTAGCAGGGGAGGGTAGGAGGGGGTGTTTGACAGGGAGGGGTGATGGACTAGGGATAAAACAAGCAAGCAAGAAAAATGGAAACAAAGAAAGTGAATGAGAAACTGGATGAAAAAGTAAAGAAATTGAGAAATAGAAAGAAAATGTAAGAGAAAATAAAGAGGAAATTAAATCAAATAGATTCACTCCATTTCCCTAGTTGTAATTTCAGGATATACCATGTTCCACCCACAAGGACATTGAGAAGCTTCAGGGAGTGGCTGTAAATTCCTAAAGAAAACTACCTTGTGGAGACTCAAGCTGTTATTATCCACTGCTGTACTTTTTAGCATATGCACTATCAATACAATGACATGTCTTACTGAGTAATATGTGATATTCCACATCGTGAGACTATTGATGCAGAACTTCCTTTCTCAGAGCTCAATATTCCAATCAAAGCCTGTTGCATCACATCACTGAGGCCATCCACTTAATGACAAGTTGTAAGATGCATATTGCAGAATATTCATGTTCATTTTATGCTCACGGTGCTTAAAATCTCCTCTAAACAGCCTCTGCTCCCAGCCTATTAAGGTGCTGGTGTTATCTACACTCCATTCAATGGTGTGGAAATAATTGTCTTGAGACTAAAGAAAAAATTGATGGTCACAAGCCGAGTCAGCACTTGTGTTCTTTTTTTACTCTGTTGAATCAGGTGTTATTTACCTCTTCCAACACCTGGGACTCCTGATAAGTCACTCCCCTGGTAGCTTTTTCCAGGACAGTGCTGTGGGGTCTTTGGAAGAAGCAGGGATCCTTCATAAATGGTATTGTTATCAGCACAATTCACACAGCTACCAGATGTGCAAAATCGAAACCACCAAGGGCACTCAGGCAGAGGGGCCTTCCCCAGCTCCATCTGGCTGCTCTGAAATGTGCTCACGACTTGGAAGTTATTAGAGAAAGAAGGGCTCTACTTAACAGTGGGCTCATGTGCCTGTGAGAAGATGCTTGTATTCTGACAAAGTCGGCATGCTTTCTGGTTCCCCCACAACTGCTATACCAGCACCGCCATCCCAGAGCCCCCTCCCTGCAAACCTGGCTCTACTGGAGGCCTGCCTGTTGGAGACAGGTGGGCCCTTTTCCCCATCTCTTCCTCTTATCTCTTGGATGAAGCACCAGGACTCAGGCTGGTGAAGGAGAGCGATTGCCCCTGGCATCTGATAGCTGGGCAATGGGGCCTGTGACTTTGCCTTTAAATATCAACCACACACACAGACAACACTGGCAGCATGAGAGGTTTCCATGGTGACAGAATGCAGGCCATGACCTCTGTAAATGTAATCAGAGCACTGGGATTGGTATGTGAGACAGGTTTAATTTCTCCTCCGATGGAAGCTCTGTGGTCTGGGCCATACACAGGCTTCGTACATGACAGACAACCTGTTATCTTCACCGGGGCAGCTCTGCATATGGCAGCCCCCGCTGCTCCAGAGCTGCTTCCTCCACAGTCTGAGCAGGCTTCAGGATGTAAAAGGTCACTGGGAACTGGAACGGCAGTCACATCAATACCTGGCATCCCTGCCCAGTGTCCTCAGGAGGTGCGACTGTCCCTTTTACAAGGAGCAGGTGTGGCATGGTCCCATAAGAGCCAGAATAAGGACTTGGAAGATCGGCTGAGGTTTTCATCTCTGCTCTGCCACCAACAGTGTGATTTTGGGCAAGTCATTTAACCTCCAACTTTCAACATCTTACCCCCGGGAGAAAATGCCTGAGGAAGAGAAGGCTGAGGGCTTCCAGAGTCCCCAGGAGAAGATGGTACCCAATTATGCTTAATAGGGTAGGCTTAATAGTTCTCACTCTACAATCCCCAGTGGAACCCTGCCCCAGGAAGTGAGTTTTCCATCTCACCAGTGCTAGTTACTAGGGCTTCTAACCCTAATTCTATGGTTAAAAACAGAGAGTGTGATGATCACCATTGGAGAGCCTCAACAGGACGTCCTCACCTCTATACTGATTTGGAAACAAAACCAGGATACAATTCCTTCCAAGCTGGCCCAGAGTAGGAGACCAGTTCATGCTAAACTGATGGAAAACAGAGGCTTGGAGAGGAATGTAGCAGTATCAAAGGAGGAGCCCACAGCCTCTTCCCTTGACCACCACTCAGCCTTGGCAAAGAGCTGCTCTGACCACTTTGACGCTGGCATCCTCTGAGTCCATTTACCAAATCATATGAGACACTGGCAGACACTGCCAGTCTTCCTGCTTTTCTGATTTCTTTCATGGTTTCAGTATAGTGCTCTGAAACAAAACAAGCTTTGGGCTAATAAGAGATTCATAGGGCTGTATGACACATTTTTCTTTCCAAAAGGAGCTGGTTCATAAAATTCTCCTTTCAGAACCTCATCAAAGAATCTTAGATTTCAGAGCTAGAAGGGACTTGAGAAACCCTGCAGCTTATAGTGAAAAACTGAGGTCCAGACTGGAGAAGGGATGTACCTGAGTTACAGCAAATTAACGAACAGCTGAACCACAAGGGTGTCGGGGCCCCATTCTGCTCAGCTGAGTACTAATTTGCTTCCTGGAGGCTTTTGAACCTCAAACTGAAGCAGAGAGGAAGTGAGGGGAGGATTCAAAAGTGGTTGTTGAACATTGGAATCAGGAAATGGTGATTTGGCTGAATCTACAGATAATAGCATTACCACTTCCTGTGTTAGCTGATGCCAAACGAGGGAAGATTCTAGATAAGAAAATAGTTAAGTGACAGGACCATGGGCTTCCAAACAATTATCCCCACCCAATCCACACTGTTTCTCTCAGGCCACTGAGAGGAGCATGAGTCTGATTGTTCAGAGAGTTTATAGGTTAGTGTCCAAAACAGAGTCATGAAGCCAAAGAATAATGGAGTTTATAGGAATTCCAAGAGAATATCTGGTTTGGCATCGTGTCTTCTGGTAACTAAATCATCTAGGACAGGTAATTTGATTATCTTTTCTTTTTATTAAAGGACCCACTTCCTCAATGGTACATGAGGAAATAAGGTTCCTTTCAGCTCTAACATCCAGAATTCCATGATTTCTTTTTCAGACTCTTTTCCCTTATAGGTTATTAACAGTACTTGAAATTCTTACCATGAGGGAGAGCCTTAACTTTGAGTAAGAGATTGCCTCCAGAAAAGAAGCATACTCCATCTCTTTCATTTAAGCAGACATGAACTGAATACCTGGTGTGTTCCAGGAACAGTGTCAGGTAGTAAGAATTCGTAAATAAATAAGGTATGAATTACCTGGCAGGGCTAATATGCTGCTCCATTCTCACTCCTTATCCCATTAGAACACATCAGTTGATCAGATTAGCAGCTGTCTTCAGGGGCTGATACAGGATACAGGCAGGTAAATTTTGACAGGACATGAAAGCAAGAAATATCTGGGACGCTCAGCATTACCCAAGAGAAGAGAAATCAGGCCTGGGTGAATATTAAAAATTAAGTATTAATATTAAAATCAACTTGAGGGATTGGGTACCAAGGAAGGATGGAGAACGAAAGGGATCTGAAGGCAAGCAATGCTTATCTCAGAACTTTTTTCCCTAGGAGCTTTGATCATTGACCTCTGGAATCTTCCATCTTTGGTCAACTTTACTAAACTCCTGGCTCAGATCTGGTCTTCCTCAGTGGCTGTTCTTTGTACTAATAAGTTTTAATGTGGGTTCCCAGGTACTACCAGGTGAGATCACTTTAACAATTTGTCCCTAAGACCACTGGATCATAGCCCCCATCTCTCAGATGTGATGATCTCAGTCTGTCTTCCTCCTTTCTTGTGTCTTTTTTTTTTTTTTTTTTTGCGGTACGCGGGCCTCTCACTGTTGTGGCCCCTTCCGTTGTGGAGCACAGGCTCCGGACGCGCAGGCTCAGCGGCCATGGCTCACGGGCCCAGCCGCTCCGCAGCATGTGGGATCTTCCTGGACCGGGGCTCGAACCCGTGTCCCCTGCATCGGCAGGCGGACTCTCAACCACTGCACCACCAGGGAAGCCCTCTTGTGTCTTTTTGATATTTCCAGGGTTATTTCACAGATTTGCATCACTTCTGCCTCTGTCAACCCATTGGTTCTTATTTGTCCCTTGGCTTTTATTGAAAAGTGCCTACTTTTGCTATGCTGCCCATAAGGTGTGGCCTTGCTTACCCTTCACCTGACAAGAGACTTCAGTACCTGCCAGGGCTGGGTCAGGAGGGCTTAAGAATAACCATATGCTGCCTTCCACTCAAAGTTTGTCACTGAGTGTGGCCCATCTGCCGACTCCATCCTTACTTTTGTGATTTTCCTCCTCTCAGCAGTCGCCTCTTCTTTCCAACAACCTTCTTTTAAGAGTCCCATGGATGATTGATTGGATGAGACAGAAACCCAAATCAAACAGCCTTAGGCAAAAAAAAAAAAAAGAAATTAATTGTCACCAAGATTCCAAGGAAGCCTTGAATAACTGAACATGGAAGGCAGGCCTTAAATGCAGCTTGTCTTTGGGCCCCTGGATTCCATTGTTTCTTAGGCCATAGAACGGCTCTCATTGGCCCAACCCAGGTCAGTTGTGGTCATGGGGGCAGTGTTATGTAAGAACATAGCACTTCCTACAGAAACCACATGAGTGGAAATGAGGGAGAAGAAATTCCTAGACAACACAGATCGCTGTTTCTAAAGGTGGGTAGAGTTGTTGAACAGGTAAAGCAATCTATCCGTCACAGCTCCCTACAGAGCTGCCTGAATATGACTAAATCACAATAGAAAAGGTTCAAATTCTCTCTTACAGGACTTCTGGACCCTTGAAAATCAGGGGTGTGGTCAGACAGGGGTTTAGATCCTTACTCTGTTCACTCACTGGAGCCTTAGTTCCAGCCTGTCTGGGACCCTGCTTTACTAGGTGTTATATTTTTTGGTTGTGATATGTTCAGGGTGGACCCAGATTTCACAAAGATAACCACTGGCCCCTTCTTAGCCAACTCTCCCTCACCTCCCATCTTCCCCACGTCAGTAAATGGTACTGTGGATAATCCAATTGCCCAATCTAGAAACCTGGGGGTCATTCATTCCTCTTTCTCCCTCTGCCAATTCCACCTGCTAAATATCTTTCAAACTCTCCACTTCTCTCCAGCCCTGCTGCCTTCTCTCCTCTTCCAAGCCACCATCACCTCTCATCTTGCAGCCCCTTAGTCTTATACCCTGTCAACCTATTTTCCACATTATAGCCAGTGATCTCTTTTTAAAAAAATCTGCTTATGTCCCTCACTAATTAAAACTTTAGTAGCCTCCCAATATTATGCTTCCAAACCCCTCAATATGGCTAGTATGTCCCCATCCCCCCGACCATGCTTGACCTCTTGCTTATCTCCTCTGCCAAATGGTCCTCTTACTCTCTGTTATCTTCAGTAGCAGACTTCTTGCAGTTTCTCATTGAGACACACCCACTCCCACTTTCATTTTTCCACATGTGCTGTTCCCTCCCTCTGCAACACTCTTCCCCGCTACCCTTCATTCAGCTGACCCTTCCTCATGCTTCAAGTCTCAACTTAAACATCATTTCCTCTGGTAACCATCCTTGGCTCTCCAGGCTGGCTTGTTTCCTTCTCATACGTTCCTGTAGCACTAAGACCTACCATTCAAAATTCAAGTCCCATCTGTAACTACCTGTCTACCACCTGTCTTCCCTCCCAACCCTCCCTGAGGGTCCAGACCTTTCCTATCATGTTCACCACTGTATCCTCAGCACTTACTGTGCCTGGTGCATCATCGTAGGTTCTAAACAAACGCGTATTGAGGAAGTGCTGAAGGTAAGTCTCTTGGTTTTTTTTTAATACTTTTTATTTTGAATTAATTTCAAACTTACAGAAAAGTTTAGGTACCCCAGTACTAGAATTCTTGTATACCATTTACCTAGATTCATCAATTGTTAGCTTTTGTCACGTTTGCTTTATTGTTTTCCATTTATGTAAATTTACATATTTTTTCCAAACCATCTGAGAGTAAATTTCAGATATCATGTTCCTTTTCCCGTGACTACTTCAGTAGTATTTCCTAAGAATGAGGATATTTCCTTAGATGACACCAGTTATCAAAATGAGGAAAGTTAACAAAGATACATGAGCTCTAATTCTTTTTTTTTTTTTAAGGGAAGTAGAAAGTACTGGGGAAGGAGGACAGTCCAGGATTAAGTGTGTGCATCACAGGGTCACCTCCCTTTCTCCTTCCTCTCTCTCTCTGCCCTTGTTCAGGAGTTTCCTCAAAAGCCGAGGCCCTGGTGGGGAAGGCAGTGTCCTGCTGAGTGTATCTGTTTTCCCTCCATGCCCCCACTGGCAGCAGCAACTTCTCCACACCCATGTCCATACCTCACCTTGCCCTCAGTCCTCTGTCAGGAAGCTGGAAGCCCTCTGAACAGGATGGCTTTGTTCTACAATACAAGGTCCCGAAGGGAGGAGGAAACCCAGTCCGCCGGAAGTGGAAGTTGGAAGGAAAGGTGAGGCCTAGGAAGCGGGAAGATGGCTCCTGGGACGCGCAATCATGTACCGGCATTTCGTGCGTGCATGAAGAGGGGAAGAAGACAAGCTGCGGGGCTAGAGTAAGATTTGCACACCTTGGGTCCTGGGACCGTCCTGCTCAGCTGAGTGGAATACCAAACGAGGGTGTCTTGGAGCTGCACTTCACTTCAGCCAGGCAGTCGACAGGAGAAGCAGCGAGCGAGACCGACAGACTGTCACTGGCAAAATGAACTGTCACCTCCCATTTTTCAGAGGCACGGGGGATGAATTGCAGCCTTGAACCGTGCGGCCCGCTGCTGATTGAGTTCCGCTGTCTTAGAACCCCTTCGAACAAGGCGAGTTCATTTCAGACTGACGTCCCACCGCTCATCAATTTAAGAGCCAGTAAAATTAACCACTTCGGAGCTGACTTGCTCCCTCCCCCTGCTTGGATTCCGCATCCTGAAAGGTCACCAAATAAATCTCTCTGGGTCCTACTAGCATAATATGCAGCTTGGAGACAGGGTCTCAGAAGAGGAGACCGAGCCAGAGATAGCCCAGGCCTGAAAGGTTGCCGAGGCCCCGTCACAGCCGTCGGTCCATGGCGGTGGTGTGACAAGACAGGCCTTTGCTAGCTCTGCTCCCACCCAATCAGCTTCTGCTCCCAAGAGATCTAGGGTTGGGTAGAGTTGGGTGGCTGAGAATGGAGGTGCTACAGAAGACCCCCTAGTCTTGTGGCAGAGACCTCTGTGCACTGCTAGTCTCCCATCTGCTGTGGACTGAATGTTTGTGCCCCACACCCATTCATATGTTGGAACCCTAATCCCCAATATAATGGTATTCGGAAGTGGACATTTGGGAGGTAATCAGGGTTAAGTTAGGTCACGGGGGTGGGGGCCCCAATGTTGGGATATAATGCCTTTATAAAATGGAAGAGAAGCTGAAACCTTTTTTTCTTGGCCATGTGAGGAGGATACAGCAAGGAGACAGCAGCCATCTGTAAACCAGGAAGAGGACTCACCAGGAACGTCACTATGCTGGCACTCTGATCTTGGACTTCCAGTCTCCAGAACCGTAAGAAACAAATGTCTATTGTTTATGCTGCCTAGTTTATGGTATTATGTTATAGCGGCCCAAACTAACTCAACATCCTCAGGGCCTTACACATGGTAGGTGCCCGTCAAATGTCTATTAAACCAAATAAGACTTAATTGCTTTAGCATCAATCAGTAGTTTGCATGGACAGGAAAAAGGGATGTTTGCACAAGGACAACTTTACTGTCAGAGCTATTTATTGGGCCCCAGCCCATGCTAGAAACCCACTAGCAAGTTGAAATGCAGCAGAGCAGAGTCCTCTGTCTCCAGAAGAAAAAGTGCCTTATGCTGCCTCCCCGCCACACACACTTACCCCTCTTCTCTCACAAAGGCCTGTCCAGTTAGCAGTCTAGTTAGCAAATCTTAGGGCTTCTCCTCTCCTCTATATCTAGGGCACAAATGGTTTCATCAATACTCCTTTTTTGTTGTTGTTAATACTTATGTATTTATTTTGGCTGAGCCAGGTCTTAGCTGCTGCACTCGGGATCTTTAGTTGCGGCATCCGGGATCTTTTAGTTGCAGTATGCAGACTTCTTAGTTGTGACACACGGATTCTTAGTTGCAGCATGCATGCGGAATCTAGTTCCCTGACCAGGGATCGAACCCGGGCCCCCTGCATGGGGAACGTGGAGTCTTACCCACTGGACCACCAGGGAAGTCCCTCATCAATATGCTTTTGAACCTCTTCTCACCACAGGAGACTGTGGCAGTGGTTGTTTCTGGGGATACAACTGAATCGCTCTCAGGATGATTTTAAGGTATTAAGGTGATTTTAAGGTGAAGGCCAGATGATGTCTATGCCCCAGTTTATATCCACCAATAGGCCAGATTAGTGGTCTCTGCTGCCCAAAGAGAACATGTTCACATTCCTGTTCTTATCCTAATGCTTTATTTCTGTATTTTCATTGGGGACTTTCGGCCCTACACCTGGAGTGAGAAGACCTAGTTTTCAAATCTGGCTCTACCTTCCCTAACTAAATGACTTGAGCAAATTACTTAACTTATCTAAACCTCATATTCCTCATCTGTAAACCCACATGAGTTGTTAAAAAGTTCAAGTAACATCATGTTTGTGAAAGCCCTGGTAAACTACAAAGTTATGTATGGACGCCGGGGTTTATTCATTTTAGTCTCAGCAGCAAAAGAAAAACCTGAGAATAGGTACCATAGAGCATGTCAAAATTTGATCCAGCAATTCCACTTCTAGGAATTTGTCCCACAAAAATGCTGTGTTCTGCAAAAGGATGTTTGTGTGAGGAATTTCACTGCAGCTTGTTGAAAAGTTGGAGATAACCTAAATGTTGTCAATAGAGGATTGGGTAAATAAATTATGATGCATATATACCATGCAACACTGTGCAATAGTAAATGTAATAAGATAAAGTAAATAAAAACCTCTTACAGTTGTTAGAGTCATGCACCAGTGTCAACTTATATAAACTAACAGGTGTGGTCGTCACATCATTAGATACTTGAATGTTCATTAGATACTTGAGTCATGTGTGACAGAAAAATACATTCAGCTACCTTAGAGAAATAACCTAAGCTTTAAACAAAATGGGATCATCCCACATATAATACTTGCATTTCCATTTGCTATATCCTGGATATCTACTTATGTCAGTCCATTTTTACTTTTATAATTTTTAAAAATTTACGTAATAAAATATAGGCCTTTGATTATTAAGATGGTTCTCTGGATTAACTGTTGAGAAAAGAAAGGGATCTGTAGGTAGCTTACGTGTGTTTTCAGGAATACAAATCTATAAGATTCTACTAGTGTAAGAGCAGCCTCTTGTTAGAAGTTGCAACGGCCTTAATCCAAGAATCAGGTGTCTAGCACTCTTGTCCCAGCTCTGCTATTAACTTACAGCATGACATCAACCGAATCACTTCTCTGGGCCCCAGTTTCCACATCCAGAAAATGAGAAAGTACACATTCTCTAAGGTCCCTTCGAGCTGAAAATTCAGTGGTTCTATGAAATCACTTTTCAAAGATTTAATAAAGGGTGTTTATATATAATAATGGTTTCTGTTCATTTCTGCCACTAACAGGAAGACTTTAACAAGACCTTAAATACTCCATTTACATGCAGAGCAATACACGAAGAATTTTTTTTTAATTTAAACAAAGAGGTTCTTGCCCTCAAGGAACCTATAATTTAAAAAAGAAAATAAGACAGTTGAATTAACAGAGATACAGGAGTATCAAGTTTTACGAAAGGAATGTACAGAGTAAGATGGCCGTGGTAGATCAGTGGAACTCAAATTTATGTTCCTAGAAGCCCTAGGGTTCCTTGGAGGGATTCCGAAGCTGCTTCTGGGATAGAGCAAGAGGCTAAGGGAGTGAGCGCTGCCTCTTCCCCATCCCTGGTTTAACCGAGTTAATTCTGCCTTCCTCTGCATCATGCAGCTAGGAAATCTAAGACAGACTTCTAAAGGAACAGCGCTGCTAATGGTTCTGAAGAACCTAGGGGCAGGACAGGAATAAAGACGCAGACGTAGAAAATAAACTTGAGGACACGGGGAGGGGGAAGGGTAAGCTGGGACTAAGTGAGAGAGCAGCATGGACATATATACACTACCAAATGTAAAACAGATAGCTAGTGGGAAGCAGCCATATAGCACAGGGAGATCAGCTCGGTGCTTTGTGACCACCTAGAGGGGTGGGATAGGGAGGGTGGGAGGGAGACGCAAGAGGGAGGGGATATGGGGATATAAGTATGCATATAGCTGATTCACTTTGTTATACAGCAGAAACTAACACACCTTTGTAAAGCAATTATACTCCAATAAAGATGTTTAAAAAAATAAAGAAAGAAATAGGGCTGCTACAATAAAATTATGAAAACCGCTGGCCTAGATAGTTTCAAAGGTCAGTTCTATCTAAGGTTTCACAATTTTATGATTCTAAGCTGTGTGTAAAGTTTTTATATTCTGCATTCAGTTTTGCACGTACACAGGAAATTAACTTTGTAAAGGTTAATTCTCTTGTAAAACAAATAATTATTTTGTAATATGAATAATGAACCCTAGGTGTATCTGTTAAACACACTCAGATTTTCCTGTCCTGAATTTTCTGAACATGAGGCATGGTTATAATTACAAAAGAATTGGATGGGAAAAGAATTGGATGAGGCAGGCAAAAGGGTTATAAAAAAAGATTCACAAGATCCCTGGGACACCATGGGGAAACCGTTGCTTTCATCAGTGAGACCAAAGATTCTGAACTGGAGCTAGAATTCCTGGGCTCTGCCATTGAATCAGGTCATTTCTGTTTCATAGAACACATCTCAGAAACTACCTGGTAATTGACACAATTGCTGAGTGCTTTCTATGCATATTTCATTTAATCCTCCCAACTCCATGAGATGGGTATGATTTTTCTCCCCATTTTACAAACAAGAAAACTGGAACCAGGGGTGGTAAGTCCTTCGTTCAAGGTCACAGAGCCAGGGTTCAAACCCAGGGTGTGACAGCCAAGCCCACACTCTCAGCCACCACAAACTCTACTCCATGTTGCTGTTGGTGACCCACAGGCACTGGGCAAGCAGCTTGCCTTCCAGCTGCCGAAGGAATCAAATGGGACGCTGCCTCCAATACCTCTATAAATTTATTTTGCCTCATTATCCAATCACAAGGAAAGTCTTTCATTTCCTTTATCAAGGCTGGCCCTAGTTAAGAAGTTTCGAGGTAGCTGCAGTTTGTTTCCCCTCCCTCCTCCTCTAGTGGCTCCTTCTTCACACCAGGAAGGAAAGCAATCCTAACTCCATGAAATTTGTTCTGGAGATGAAGGCGCAGATGCGTGGTCTGCCTTGTTTAAGAGTATGATAAAGGTCTAAACGCTGTGAAGTCAGTTGGCAAGATGGGGTGGAGGAATCAGATCCCAGATGACAGGAGTCTGCTGTTCAGGAAGACATTTATAGTCACATCACAAGTTAACAAAACACGTCTAAATGGCCTTGATCTTCTTTTATACTTCCTGCCTAGGTAGGAGGATGTGGTCTCAGTAGCTAGCACTGCAGATATGAATAAAAGGCTTTAGCTGCTTAAGGAAGTAATATATAAAGTAGCAGCTGCATTTAGGTCCCTAGCTGTTATTATAGATATTTAATTATGTCTTATGTGTTACCAAATATATTTACTGCAATTAGGCAGATTCTCTAAATAGCTTACCCAATACTCACCCTTCTTTATTTCTAGCAGAGCTGCCTCTCATGATAAAGGCTGAAAGTACCAGACTCTTGCTTTCCCAGGTTCACTTGAAGCTAAAGACAGCCACAGGAGCCAGTTCTGGCCAATGAGAAGTAAGAGGAAGACCATACTGGGAGATGTCTGGGGACATTTTTCTTCTAGTTAAAAGGATGAGCATGCATGAGGCCCCTGCACTTTTTTCCTTCATGGCTGTGAACACAGTTGTATGAAAACATGATCTTCAACTATGGCAACCATGCAACAGCAAGTCTAAAGACCAAGAGCCAATGCTGAGAGTAAAGAAATAAAAGGATGAAAGGAGTCTGCTCAGTTGTATTTTTCAGCTGATGAACCAAAGTAGGACCTCTAGACTTCTTTTGTGAGACAGTGAAAACTGCTCTTGAGGCTTTTTGTTAAGTGTTCTTGTTACCTGCCTCTGAAAGCATTTTGATACATTGAAAATGCAGAATGATACAGAAACTGGAATTGTAAGTATATAAAGTATGTTAGTATCGGGATAAAGACCAGATGGTATAATGACTGATACCAGGATATTCTATAGAGAGGTGGGAAAAGGAGGCCCAGGGCTCAGACTTGGACATTCTGATTTAATTGGCCTGGGTAGGACCCAAACATTGGTATTTTTTTTAAAAAATGTCTTCCAGGTGATTCTAGTATGTACAGGTTTGAGAACCTGTGACCTAGTCCAGCTCTTTATTTTACCTTTGGGGAAGCCGAGAATCAGGTAATACGACTGGTAGAAACCATACTACGCAAAGGTAAGCCAAGAGAGGATTGTGCAAAAGTCTTCAGGGTCACTTCTTCCTCTTACCTCGGGCCCACTGGATATGCAGTGTCTCCTAAGTCCTGTCTACACTGAGCCCTGAAATATTGCACCCTGCAGGGCAAGGCCCTGTGTCCTTTCCTAGGCCCCTATCCTGGTCAAAACTCTCATTCCCTTAGGGATCTGCTGGGCAACTAGCAAACTAATCTTAAATGAATTCTAGCCAAGTTGTTAATGACAGATAATGGCTTAATGCATTACTCCTCCCAGATAACATTTCCATTTTAATAAAAGCCTTTAATGCCTAACCCAAAGGAAACAGTGCAGAGACTGAAAAGTGCAGAGACTGCAAGTACCTGAAACCTCTGCCCCCTCTCTGTCCCTAGAAGACATCTCCAAACTGTAACCGAGGCTTTCTGAGAGGTCCACAGGGCTCTGGACAGCCCCTACCAACCAGTGATGGGAGTTACCTCGTAAGATGAAATCTATGTGCCAACCCTATTGTCAAACAAATATTTGTCTGGGAGTAAGGAGAATTGAATCCTACTTTGAGGCTTTGACATTACCTGGATATATGGCCTTAAACAAACTATTAAACATTTCCGGGTCTCAGTTTCCTTATCCACAAAATGGCATTAGGATTGGTCTTCTCCAATGAGTAATTCATGATCTGCCAGAGACTCTCAAGCCTGAACTGATGGGTCTCCAAGCTGGTTGCTGCTACCAAGTACCTCTTCCCTTTACTCCGCACCAGGGAAGGAAATTCACCCGAAACAGGGACATCAACTTTCTAGCTCTGTTTGGGGACTTTCCTGTCCCTAAAAGGCCCTGGAGGAAATAACGTAAACCGGCATTTGGGGCGACTGCTAAGAGGCTAAATCTTGTGACACTGGGAGCCCAATGGCGTGGTTCAAGGAGCCCAAGAGTGGCCCAGTGGAGAGTGTTCTATCAGCCAGAGGGGCAGAGCCTCTGTGTGAGGTGTGTCAGGAATGGGTGTGACCGCACCAGAAGACACATCAAGTGGGGAAAATCAGGTGTGCAGATAACATTTTGTAAATGCCTTTCTAATTCTCAGTGCTCCACGAAGGAATCTCAGAGATTAAATTAAGCTGTTAACCCTCTAGGCACTCCTGTCGTTTATTGTTAAGGAATTAATAGGAATGTGGGAATGCAGATGGCCTGGCTGTCAGCTCGGGGAGGCGATTTTTCTGATCTCCACGGACGTTTCCAGCATCTTTCATTAAGCGCTCATGTACCAATTTGTCATTTTAACCGAGCAGGAAAGAAACTCACTGAACTCCCTGGCTCAGGTGCTGGGAGTTAAATCCTCCCACGACAAGGCCTACAGGGTTGCATCCGCAGGGGAAGCTCCGGCTCCTGGAGATGGTGAGTGGCCTCTGATGGAGGTGGGGTGGAGTGAAGCCATTTCAGGAAGGAAGTCGGGATCCCCAAACCTGTCTGTCCTGAGCACAGGTTTCAGAGGATTGCAGGAGAATCCTTTCTAGAAATACTAAACAGAGCAGAGATGGAAAGAAACTTCAACTTCCTCCTCAAACGCTCCAGGACGCTGATAGCCTGCTCAACGAGGGGAGGCGCCACCTACAGGAGACAGGAAGACCTGCAACCTGGTCTGGAGACTTCAACAGTTTGATGGCAGGGATTAACCCGGCCCCACCCTTCCTTCTCCTCGTTGCAGCCCCTAACGTTTATCGAATGCTTTTCTCGTGCCAGACATTGTCCTAAGCGCTTGACATGTATTAACTCTTTTAAACTTGACGATAACCCTATGAGGTAGGTGTTATTGTCGTCCCTGTTCTATAGGCTAGAAAGCTACAGCTCCGAGAGAGTAACTTGCCCAAAGTCACGCCGTTAAGCGGGAGGCAGGGATCCCCACCCTGAGAGTCTAGCTCAGAGCCTGGATGCTCAACAAGCATTACCTTAAGGGGCGTGTGGTGGAATAGAGTCGGTCCTAACTCTCCCCATGATTCACAGTGTAACTCAGGGCCAAGGATTTAACTCAGTGGGCCTTCGGTTCTGCACTTCGCCGTTCCTATATTTTTGAGACACCCTTACGCGTCTGGAGAGAAAATTGTTGCTAAGGTAATCGTAATCTTGCGTAATAAAACAAGTGGGGGTGGGGGCTTCCCTGGTGGCGCTGTGGTTGAGAGTCCGCCTGCCGATGCAGGGGACACGGGTTCGTGCCCCGGTTCGGGAAGGTCCCACATGGCTTGGAGCGGCTGGGCCCGTGAGCCATGGCCGCTGAGCCTGCGCATCCGGAGCCTGTGCTCCGCAACAGGAGAGGCCGCAACAGTGAGAGGCCCGCGTACCGCAAAAAAAAAAAAAAAAGTGTGGGATGGGGGGAGAGTAAGGGTGGTAGAGATTGTGTAGCTCTCATCTTCTTCAGTTTATAGATGAGAATTAGAGAGATAAGGACCCAGCCGTGATTCCATTCTCAGTGACAGGGCAAGAACTAGAATCCAGGTCTTCTGCTTCCAGTCCTGTGCTTTCCCCCCATACAACACTCCCTCTTTAATCATTCATAGCCAGGATGGGATCTAGATACGGAAGAAAGCTAATCACACACATTGTGGCTTCACAGGCTCCAAGTCCAACCTCTGACCAGAATATGCTTTTTGGTTTTCTAGCCTGGTGGCTCTTATCTGAAATCCCACCATTACTGACTCATGTCTTTCACGAAGACTTTGATCCTATACTCTCAGGACCAGTAAGGCTTTTACTGTTGGCTGTCATTTCATGTGTACGTGATTGACTTCTAAAGCAGTGCCACTGGAAGTGTGGTCCACAGATGGCAGCATCCACGTCGTCTGCATGTTGTTAGAACTGCAAGTCATGGGTTCCACCCTAGACCTACTGAGTCAGACCTACCTTGATTCTCAAACTTCAGTGAATGTGCTTAAGTTGTCACCTGAAAAGCTTAGTAAAACAGAATTTCATGGGACAACCCCTCCCCACCCCATCCCCAAAGATTCTGATTCCGCAAGCCTGGGGGAGGGGCTCAATAATTTGCATTTCTAACAAGTTCTCAGATGATGCCTCTGCTGATGGTCTGGAGACTATACCTTGAGTAGCACTGAAAAAGTTCCTGATAGCAGATATTCAGAGGGGAGAAGAGGGAGAATAAGCACCCTGGGGTAAAAAGAGAGATAAAGGTTATTGTCGAGGGTGAAAAGGGTACAGAATATGAAAACTTGAAGTGAAAAACTGCTGAGGATATGGGTTCACAACTGTTCCTCCGTATTTCCATTTGAGTATGTTCAAATATGAAAACCATTAAGTGATTTAATACAATGTATAAATGTGGGTAAACTGAATGTGTCTAGCCATGGTAAAGTCTATTCTTGCCTCGCCTTTTGCTGAGCCCTGCCTCTCTCAGTTACAAATAGAAATCTTCCCAGTCTCCTCTGACCATCAGTTAGCTCTCCAATTTCATTCCAGGGTTAACTGCACTGCAGCGGCAGACAAAGCTGGCCTGATGGCAGGAATACTGTTCCCCGATGGTATCAGAACCTCTTCTGTATTTCTGTTTGCTGTGCGACTGTCACTTGTATACAATCACTTAGAGACTCTGATATTAAGACTTGGGCTGCAAATCACCCCCATGGCACAGCTCCGGTGGAAAAGGAAAAGGGGCTTCAGTGGCAACCAGATATCAAACACGAATTACATTGCCCCCGTACCAAAATAGGCATCTTTAAGAAATCATGTCTTCTGGTCCTCCTCTGCTACACTTCAGGTAATATGGTACCCAGAGGAACCCAGATAGATAACAATCTCTTCTATTTGTAAAGACCACTTGTGAAGGAAACTCCATAACCTCCTGGCGGTGGAGTGTATTATTGTTCAGCAAATATTCACTCTCCTCTATGCCCTTCCATGGGGGGAGAAAACTTCCCCACTCCACGGATGATGGATTTAGCCACGTGACTTGCTTTGGCCAATGAAATGTAAGCAGAGATTTTAACTCTACTTGCTTGGCTTGGCTTGGCTTTTCCATTTCTATCCTTGGCCATGAGAAGAGCAGGCCCCTGTCACTTTGGCCTGGGTCCCAGAATGAGAAGGTACACGGACCTGAACAAGATCCACAACATGGAACAGAGGCACTGCAGACAATCTGCAAACCCGTAAGCAAGAAATAAGTTTTGTAACCTCTGAGATTTTAGGTTATTTGTCATACAGCACTATTTAGTAAAGTCGACTGATACACTCCCTCAGGCACCTTTTCCACTGAAGTTTTGCCAGCAAGTTTTTCACCATGTCTAACCTGAGTCCCTCATACATTAAGGTAAAGATCCATTCCATTTGCAGTCCAAACAAGGAGTCACTAGATTACATTCTTGATTCTAAATGTCCAAGAAATGTAGCTTGATTTATTTACTATCTATTTGGGCTACAAAAATAGAGATGCCCTTGGGGAATTATTTGTTTTACAAATAGTACTTATGCTTGTCCTTATTGGAGCTATTGAAGGTGGGTTCCCAAGAAGTGATCATATCCTTCAGGAACCAGAGAGGTAGTGATGGCAGAGGTGAGAGTTTAGAGACCTGATTAAAATATTGTAGCACTCCCTTATTCTCTCCCAGCTGTTTCTTAGCACTTATCACAGTTTGAAATTATTTTATCTATTTGCCTGTTTTCTCTCTTTATTTGTTTGTCTCCCCCACTAGAAAGTGTTTCCATATGGCCAGGGACAGTGTTTATCACGCTTACCACTTTATCATCCAGTTCTCAGCAGACTCTGCCATGTAGCGGTAGCGCCAGAAATATTTGTTGAATAAATACATGAATTCTAATTAGGCATGTCACTAGACCAGGTAAGGGGGAAACAATTTTAAAAAGCATGGGCTCTATAGTCTAAAAATCTGGCTCCAACATTATGTAATCTTAGGCGGTTCCACGGGCACCTAATTATGAAAAAGTTTGAATGACGATAATAATGATGTCGGTGGGGAGCCACAGAAGAATTCTGAGCTGGGGAAGGACATGATCAAGACAGCATCTTGAGGTAATGTATCTAATAGCTGTGTTCAGGGGTGGCTTTGCAGAGAGACCAGGTAGGAGGAAATTTCAGAGTAAGGTGATGAGGGCCTGGAGTACGGGCTGGCAGTGGAAGTTAAAAGGAGTGAGACTGGGATGGAAAATTCAATGACCCTCTCGCCAGATGGGAAAAGGAGGCAGCAGACAGAGAGTGTCTATATAGCTGAAAGAGCAGAAGCACACTTAACAGAGATACGGAAATTTGGAGAAGAGGCCAGCTGTGTTTGGATGAGATGATAGGTTCATTTAGACACATAGAATTTTAGGCAGTGGCTGGTTCTCAAGTGAAAACACCCAGCCTCTGGTTAGAAATTCAGGACCGCATCTGGAGAGAGAGGTCAGAGCTGGAAAACCGCACACGGACATTAGACGCATGGAGGTGACCGTGTAGGAAGAGAAAAGCCAGAGACTGAAGCCAGCCTTGAAGGTCGACTAGTTACAAGGAGTGGGAAGGTGAGGAGGGGCTGGTGAAAGGGCCAGAGCCAGCAGGATCAGCAAAGGGTCTCAGAAACCAAAGAAAGGGGGTAGACAGTATTTTGATGTCCAGCCCTCTCTCTTGAGGGACGGCATTGGCTGTCAGACTTTGCGAGGCCTCTTTTAGGAGCAGAGGGAAACATCCTTCAACTTGACTCCCTTGCCTCTAACCACCTGGGTGGCTGGGGGCCCCAAGGCTCTGTGAGCCTTTGAAGAAAAATCCAGGGAAAGGAAAATGGAGAAATATGATCAATAACAACAAGCCTTGTTTTTTTCCACTTCATATGCAGGAAGCGATCGAGGGCTGTAGCTGGTGCTATGATGGGTGTATTCTGCATGTTCAAAAGGTCATCTGGCATGGAGACAGGCTAAATTATGGCTGGAGTGTATGAATCTGAGGACGTTCTCCATTAACATTTATTAGGAATTGTCATCGCTTCAACCCGCATGGGCCCCAGATGTGGAAACCCCAGCTGCCCCGGACTTCTCTTCCGGGCTGCAATCTCTCCTCTGATTTATTGTTATTAAACATGACCAGATTTTGTAGAGGGGAAAATTGAAGAAAGCAACACACACATGGGGAACTGTTGGGTGGAGACTGCCAAGAGAAACAAACCATTTTATCCTATCTGGTGACAGTGGGAACACATGGAGACACAAACCGCTGTGCCTCTTTCCTAAATCAGAAACATGCAGGCCTGAGCCTCTGGGCATCTGTTCACAGGCCAAATGTCTTCACCCTGAGGGTGAGCGAGGGGCAGTTGAAGGTAATGAGAAATGCTAAGAATAGAATTCTAGAAGCCACGGCAGGGACCCTCTTCCTCAAAATATATTACCTTCCAGGGCAGATGACTTCCTGGGAGTCAGTCACACCCTCTGGATATCATTTTTCTTATCAGTAACATTTACTCTTCCACTGTGTAGTGATTGTGAGGGATCCCAAGAAGTCAAAGTTAGAGCCCCACCTTCTGGCCGCTTATAATTTATTTTGTTTATTCACTCATTCAGCATAATTTTATTAAGCACATACTATGTAGAGGGCATTATCATAGGTTTTGAGGAAATATTAGTAAAGCAGAGAGAGCAGGGCACCTACATATGTATGAGGGAACAATATCAGAAACTACCAAAACAGTAGCTAATAGACAAAGAAGTGTGTGAGAAGGAAGGCAGCATAAAGAAAGCATACTGCATTAGGAGTCAGGAAAACTGAATTCCCATCCTGGCTCTACTACCTAAGAGTCTTGTGCCCTTAGGTAAGTTATTTAACTTCTTGGAACCTCAGCTTCTTGTTCATAAAATGGCGATAAACCTACCTCACCTCACCTCACTGGTTTCTTGTAAAATATAAATGAGGTAATGTATTTGAAGAGTTCCTTGTAAACAGCAAATTGCACTATGGTGTCAGGGGTTTTTATGATCAGTGCCAAATAAATGATACGGTGAGTGTATGGGACAGTACGTTCCCGAGCCAGAAGTCTGGGGACTCATCCTCTTCCGCTTTGTCTTGGGAAAAGGAGCAAGCAGGATTATCCCCAGGCGCTGGACATGTGTCCCTTGGGGATTCTTTTACTCATGGAGTCTGGATATCTTGCTGATCTTACTAACAGACCAAACCTGGGAAATCCTCACTTCACTATGCCTTTTCCTAGACCTGTGCGTGGAAATTATCCTACGCAGGAGTTGTGGCGGGTGAACATAGGTAATGAGGAAAGTCTCAAAGGCGCTAGGTCCAATTACCTTTGTTTTTGCATTGTTCCTCCTTAAGATTATCTAGGTTCCAAGGAGAAGGAATGATGTTAATCCATTCCCTTGACCCATCTTTCAACTTTACATCCCTTGGCCACCGCAATGCACTTATAGCATATGTATAAGCTGGCACACACACCTGCATCATACCTGGAATTAGTGGGGATATCCCTAGGGCCAGACTTTCTTCTACCAGGGACTAAAGCCCCAGCTGCTTCCTCCTAACATGCAGCTAACCATGGGGTATCCTTCCTAAGCCTCACAAGCCCATGCATCCTTGACCTATAAAAAAAGAAGGCCTTTGTGGCGCAGTGTTTAAGAATCTGCCTTCCAATGCAGGGGATAGGGGTTTGATCCCTGGTCCAGGAAGATTCCACATGCCACGGAGCAACTAAGCCCATGCGCCACAACTACTGAGCCCACGTGCCACAACTACTGAAGCCCGCACACCTACAGCCTGTGCTCCGCAACAAGAGAAGCCACCGCAATTAGAAGCTCATGCACCGCAACGAAGAGAAGCCCCTGCTCGCTGCAACTAGAGAAAGCCCGCGTGCAGCAACGCAGCCAAAAATAAATAAATTTATTTAAAAAAAAAAAAGAAAGAAAGCAGGCTTAAGCTGCTACCTAGCACTCATCACTAGTTGAGTGAGGGTTCCCATTAATCCAAAAATGGGAGCATCTCTGGCTTATACATGTCCAGGAATGGGAGTACCACCCAAGATTTTTCTCCTGGTGGCCATCCTTCCCACACACAAACACAAGCACATTTGTTTATTCAATATTTAGAGTCTATGAACAGTTTCCAGAGCTGTGACTTCAAAAGGGCTTGCCTTAGGTGCCAGGGATGGAGCAGGGGCCTGAATTATAGCCAGGGGCCATCAGTAATAACACCCCGGCAGCACCAAAAGTGCACTGGCCATTGGGTCGTTATTCTACCCAGGGGAAAATTCTAGTGGGGAGTGAGAGCATTTTCCCCCCGTCCCATCCCAGGACTTGGCTGAAACTTTTTTCCTTTTGGGAGGTCACTGGCTTTCTCAAGCAGCTTTGACTGTAGGGGTAAGGACAAGAAGAGGAAAGAAGCAGACAGAGGAGGTTGTGGGGAATTGTGAATATTCCCTAAGGGTTTCCTTCAGTGGAGAGGGCTGCCTTCAGCTGGGGGTCTGCAAACCCACCTCTTTGTAGCTTGACATTGGGAGAGGGGGATGACAGAGAACAGAATCTGGGGTTGTTGCTAGATAACTGAGTTACAACAGAGAGTATCTGGAGAGAAGGAAAGGAAGGGGAGGTAAGAAGTGAGAAGGGAATGACTAAGGGGGTTTTTACAGCTCTGGTTTTCCTTAGGTAGACAGACCCTGTGGCTTAGGGGTTGGGATGGGTATGGCTTAAGACCCTGTTACCCCAAGGGTGGTTCACAGGCCTCAACATCAGCCTCAGCTGGGATCTTAGGCCACAACCAAAACCTACTGAGTCAGAAATTGCCTTGTAATCCCTAAATGGTTAGTATGTCCATTGAAGTTTCAGAAGCATTAGCCTAGGATGCTAGGATGGGAATGACTTCCTGCAGTGAACCACCAAGGACCTGTGCTGGATGTTCTCTCTGCCTTTCCAAATCTCCTCTCCATCTTTTTACCTCCCCTGCTCTTGGTGCTGGTGCTGGAAGGTGACCTTTATGAATTGCTTCAACAGGCTCACTTGTCCTCTGACTTCTGGTTGGGTTCAGCCAATGGTCAATGCTCAAGAAACAGTGCCTCTACCTGAAGTTTTTAAAGAGGAAGGAGGACACGTTTATATCATGCAGCAAGTCACTGGAGAAGACTGAAGGTAGGGGGAGTGGGAGATGGGGGTCCTTATTCCGCCATGTCCCTGCCAGCTGGGCCTCAGGTTGGCAGTGGCTGTGTTCCTCAACTGAAGGCCACAGCTCCTGTGGGGCACTCTCTCCTACAGCTCTTTCCAGATTCTGGGGAATGTTCCTTCCCTAACCCTTCAGGCCTAGAGTGCTAATGGTTCCCCACTCTGGCTAACTTCACCACCCTGTGCATTTCTCTCAACCCTGCCCGTATGTTTATACATATGCCTTTATTAAACGCTTCTCACACAAACCCTGCTGGAGCGTGCCATACCTTTCCCAACAGGATCCCGATCAATACAGGACCCTGGAGAATGGACTCAGGAGTTCTTGCTCGTGGTTAGGGAAGGGGACTAGAGGAGCACCTCCAATTTAAGAGTCTTTGAGACTGAAGGAGCCATTTTCAACCCAGCATACTATTTGTTGTGCGATTCTTGTTTCTGGAATAGAAAAATATATTACAGGAGCACTTGGCACTTTCTCCGACACGCCTTGGCTTCTGTGCTACAGTCTGTTTTCGTGCGCACGTGCGAGGCACACAGAGGTAGACTGGATCTGCTTTGTGAGCACTGATTTTTAACTTTTCTAGAATTTTGCAAAACAGTTGTTTTAAAAAACTAAAATTAAATAAAGTTACAATTAAATAAGTTATATTTTTAAACAAAAATAATAAATACGAAAAACTCATCCCTTAATTATTTTGCTAAATTTTACTGTAACTTAACCTTTGGGGGTTATTTATGTCTGTTGTAGCTATATGGTAGAACTACTATATACTGGTGAGCTACTACACATCTCTTCCCAATTCTGCCCTCAATGATGTCATAATGACAGCTCGAAATTAGACATGGTGGGAGTATTTACACCAAGGAAATTGGCAAAGGCTACAGATCAGGACAGGACTTTTTTTTCTGGAAAGCTGTTTGCTAAACATTTTCTAGCCCATCACGGGGGTTAGTTAGTCCCTATCTTTGGAGGGGGCTGGAGAGATGAATGGGAGGAAGGGAATACTTGAGATGGTCATGGTGTTTGGACTTGGGCATTTTTAGGAGAGATCCATATGCTCAGTTTCTGTGGAGAGAGAAAGAAGTGGAACAGACTTGGCACTTGACAGGAAAGGATAAACAGAGGGGGGAAACGTCCTCTTCAGCTCCACAGGGTAGGGTGGATTAAGCAGGCCTTTTAGTATGTGAGATGTGGTATTAATAATGGCTTACTTTCACAATGGGGTTGTTTGTTTAAAAGCTCTCAAAGTACTTTACATCTATTACCTCTTTCATCTATCAAGTATTTGAGTGAGCAAGGGAGAAGCAATAGAGACATTTCTTCTTAAAGATAGAACAACTGGGGCTCAGGGCAGTTAAGTGACCTTTCTAACCTCAGAAAACTGGGGCCCAGGGGGCAACAGGGTCCAATACCCAGAGCTGGACACGGATCAAAATCCCTCCCCTACCAGCTGCCACTCGTGTGACCTTGAGCAAGTTGTCCAAGTTTTCTGACCCTCAGTTTCTTGATCTGTGGCAAGTTACTGGAGAATAAATGAAAGAATGTGTATTAATCACCAGATGTATGTGGTCGGTGCTCCAAAAATGGTGAGTTTAATAGATGTACACCCAATGACTTTGTAGGGGCGCAAGAGGAAGAGCGTAGAGTACACAGCACAAACAGCTTAGATGGCAGAATGGGCCTCAGTGTTCTTAAAGCACGCACAGATCATTCCAACCAGTATGGAATTTCACTCACCTCTTCACCACACCTGGTCTCTCTCTATCCTGTTGGAGCCTCACTCCCCTTCCTCTCTTTTCTCCTTCTTCCTCTCTCTCATCAGAGCAATCCTCTCTCTTCTCTAAAGTTGTGGTAACATTTGCCATGTGACAAGCACATATAAAGGTATTTTCTAAGCAGAGTTTCTTTCCTAAGAGAAATTCTGTCAATGAAATGATTTACAGTGTGATTATGTATTCCATATACATTTTATTCCATTATACATATAGAATTCTTTGCAGAGGGTTTTCCCACCCACTTTTTCTTTGAACCTCAGAACCACCCTGTGGCAAGAATTACAATTATAACCACTTTACATTGGGGGAAACTGAGGCCTGGGGAATTGCCCAGGGTCTTGACTTGTAAGTGGCTGAGTCAGGACTTGAACCTGGCATTGTACACTGCACAACAACCATGCTGGGTATGAGTCTTATTTCCTCAGCGCGGGCATGCTCTAGTCTGCCTCCTACAGGAAACTTCTAATTCTGCTCTCTCTGCCATTCAGTGAAGCCATCTACTGAGAGCCTGTAGGGGGTAGATTCCTGAGCTAGATACCAGGTCTTGGATGAGAAGTTAGGAGACCCAGGTTGGAGCTCTGATTCCTTTCCTAACTTGCTATACGGCCTTGCACAAGCAGCAGAGTTGAGAGGCAGGAAGGTACCATGTTGTAACCGATGCTCAGGCAACTTTACATCGTTTCTTCATGTAGTCTTCACTACCGCTCTGTGAGACAGTATCACTATTTTAATTTTCAAGATGGGGAAGCTGAGCCTCAAAGAGCTTGAGAAACTTGTTCATGGTCATCTAGGTGGTAAGTAATAGAGATGGGGTTTGAACCTGTGTCTCTCTGACTCTAAATTCCACCTTCACTTCCCATACCACCCTCTAGGTCCCTGTTTTCTGAGGCAAATCCAGGCCCCTAACCTCTATGGGTCACAGCTCATACTTCCCTCAGCTGCTGGATTACGTTCCTAATCTGGCAGGGGGCGCAGGGCTGGGAAATTTTCATGCCATCATCAATCTTCTCCCCAGTTCAGAGGTTAGGGGTTCTGATTACCCCAGCCCCCCTCCTCCACTTCTGAGATGATGCCGCATTTCACTTGGGGTCAGCAGACACACCTCTCTACTTCTACAGCATTCTTCAGGGTGTGGGTTCCTCACCCACAGCTCATACCTACCCTGGGGCAGACTGATCATTAAGGGGCAGGCAGGGCGGAGGCTAACCAAGATAGAACAGAGATCCATCATGGTGCCGAGCTGACAGGTGCATGCACTTGCTTCCAGCCAGAGGAGAACCTGACTCATAGGAGAGGACTTTGGAAAGGGAAGGGAGGATGAAAAAAAGGGAGAGAGAGAGGGAGGGAGAGAGAGATCAGATCACTCTAATTATACGGCTCTAAATCACCGGGAACCTTGGCTCAAACATCCAAGTGATGGAGGATAGATTTTTCATCTTGACTCCTGCTAATTTTCATTGATTTATGTGGCTTGAAAGCCTTTATTTTCTACTTAGAGGCAGCCTGCTCCTGCTAAGGAGGTGCGGGACTCCCCTAAATGCTCTCACCATGGAGAGGCAGGAGGCAGGGGTGGCCTTCGGGGCAAGGGCTGAGTTTCCTGCTTGGTTTCAGTTGCCGCCTGAGAGCCACAGTGCTGAATGGGAGCCGCTGGCCTGCCATAGCCGCCTCCCGACTCCCATCCCCAGAGCCCGCCTGCTTCTGGTCACAGCTCCTTGAGTTTAACACTCCTGGCAGCTTAGTACTCTGGCTTTTATGTGCTAGGCCATAATATTTGGTGAGCTGTGAGATGAGGTGGGAACATCTGCAACTAGCACTTCCCTTCCGGCCCTGCCCTGCGATTCGGGCCAGTGGTGTGACAAAGTGAGGCCAGCCCTCCTCCCCACTCTGGCTCCCACCTGTGGCTATTTGGCGCCATGTCCTTCCTTCGTTTTTCTCCTCTCCCCCACGATCCCATGTCGGCTAGACTCCCATAGCTCTTGGCTTTCGAAAGAGGGTATTCAATCCGCACATTCTAAATCATGAGCTCAGTTAAACATTTTAAAGAGCAATTCTTAGTCTGCCCAGGAGCACATTCCAAAAGGGGAGGGGTGTGTGTCAGGAGGAAGGCTTTCTAAATGTCATAGGCTATGTAAAAACCTTGACTGATGATGACAAACCAAAGAGGAAGCCAGTGAGTCAGCCAGCGACGGTCAAGTTTTCTTGGGGATTAGAACCATAAGAGAGCAGTGTGCAGACTTTGAGAATTCCTCTTCCTCTATCAGAGGCCCAGGGGGAGTCATTTGGGCACCTCTGGTCCATTTCTCCCAGTCTGTGGTCCTTGAGCTCTCCCTGCCCCTTCACCTGGCCCAGGTGAACCCACAGTTCAGATTCCTGTGGGTCCCTCTAGGCATCCTCCATCTACAGTTGTCTTATTTTCTGCTTCATCTTCCCCCTACCTTGGCCTTCTACTTGCAGCTACTTTCCAGGAATAGAGTAAGTTTTGTTATGGCAGCATGGTACAAGGAAATGGAGATGATTGTTTCTTAAGGGGTGTTGGTTTTGAGTATATATGGGTCAAAAGTTCTTTAATAAAGTTATTACCAGAAGATGACTCTGATCTAGATGCAGAGCCAGCCTTCAGATACAACAGGAACAGTGGAATCTTCTAATGTGTCTTACACATTTGATGCTGTGGCCTAGACATAGTGGGATGAATAAGGAAATTTCTGGATTCCTGGGGAAGAAGCAAATAATCAGGATGAAAGATTAAACTCTTATAATAAAGATGTCCTGGGCTTCCCTGGTGGCACAGTGGTTAAGAATCTGCCTGCCAATGCAGGGGACACGGGTTCAAGCCCTGGTCTGGGAAGATCCCACATGCCGCGGAGCAACTAAGCCTGTGCGCCACAACTCCTGAGCCTGCGCTCTACAGCCTGCGAACCACAACTACTGAGCCCAGGTGCCACAACTACTGAAGCCCGCACACCTAGAGCCCGTGCTCCGCAACAAGAGAAGCCACCACAGTGAGAAGCCCGCTCACCACAACAGAGAGTAGCCCCTGCTCGCCGCAACCAGAGAAAGCCCGCACACAGCAACAAAGACCCAACACCGCCAAAAATAAATAAATAAATAAATAAAATTTATTTAAAAAAAATAAAGATGACCCAAAATACAATAACTCAACAAGAGAGAAGTTTATTTTTCTCTCTCAGAACAGTCTGAGTTCCAGGTTGGCAGGAAGCTCTCCTCCATGCTGTCATTCAAGGACCCAGGTTCCTTCATTCTTGCTTTTCCACCATGCCCTAGGGTGGTCTTTGTCTGGTTTGAGGGTACACACAAGTTCTGGGTCTCAGGAAGAAATGAAAAGTGTACAAGAGGCATACCCATTTGTTAAGGTCCCAGCCCATAAGTGGTCCACATCACTTTGCTTCTATTCTTCTACCAAGAACTTAGTCACATGGCCATCCTAACTGCCAAGAAGACTGGAAAATACACACACAGACACACACACACCCCCATATGCCCAACAGTTCAATTATTTTAGAAAAAAGGAAAGAATGGATTTTTTTATAGTGTCACTACATCAACTATATGTGACCCAAACACCACCAAATAGAGAATCTTCATTTATTATAAGCAATTAGGTCAGAGTTTTTGTTAAAGAAGGAAACCAAAAAAGTGCGATTCATAGAAGACATAAAGAGACAGGGTCCCTTTGAGCAATGAAGCAGGTCCCAGCGACTTGAAAAGACTCTGTTTGATTTGCCTTTCCAGATAGGAGACTTGGGGGCAGTCAGCAGCAAGCAAGGGTGACTGATATCCAAAACGTTGCTTATAAAATGCTTTATATTTGAATAATGATTTCCATCTTATGAGGATCATTTATACACATTATCTAATTGGATGTGAAAATATTCCTGATTCAGGAAAGCAAGGTTCAGAAAGGTGAAGACTCTTGCATGAAGTCACTCAACTCACAAGTTGCAAAGGTGGGATCAGAACCCAAATCTTCCAAGTTCAAGTCCAGTGCCTTTGACACAACAAAATGGTGCCTATTCATATTACATCCCATGAGGGTGACTAGTTGGACATCTTGTGGGGAATCAGGGCTATATTTTTTTACTGGACTTTACTTTTTCAGTCTCCATGTGATTTAGGTGCCATTATTAAGATATCAAGAGTCATCTGAATAATAATAGTACTGGCTCTTACTTGTCAACCATAAATCTTATCTACTCCTCATGATGGCCCAGGAAGGGAGACATTATTATCTCTATCTTACACAGGAGGAAACTGAAGCGGTTAGGTAACTTTTCCCAACACACGGCTAATAAGTGGTTGAGCCAGGGCGTAAGCACAAATTGATCTATGTCTTTTCTCTCTGTTCTGGGTTGAAAGATGAAAGGCATTTGCTGCTTAGGCCTCAGGAAAGGACACACCAGCAAAGCTTGGTAATTGCAAGCCTGAGTTAGACCAAATTATTTATTTATTTTTTTAAAAAAGAAGAAAAGATTTTATTTATATTCACCACACACTGCCTTATATGACTTAATAACAATATTTGTAGTTTTTGTTAATGTCATAGAATTTTTCATCATTTTAAGGCAGTTGCACATATTCTTAATCTTTTCAAAAATTAATTTTCCTTACATTTAAATGTTTATATTTAAATTCAGTAGAAGTTCTTTTTCGAGAATATAATTACACCTCCAACATGTAGCTGAACTATGTAGCTGACTTGTTCATTCCGTTTTAAAAAAAAAACAAATTTAGACCAAATTATTTAAGCTTATCCCAAACTCCTGACCTCCCATTGAGTATCTTAGAAATTGAACCTGTAGTCGGGTCTTCGCTGGCCAAGACCTCCAGATGCCCTTGTCCACGGGGCTCATAGACGTTTATGGTGTCAGAACTGGAAGGAAACAAAGTTCCTCTAATCCAGCATGTCCTTTTTACAGATGGTGAAACAGACCCAGAAGGAAAAACATAATTTGCCAGTGGTGTCAGGGCTAATTCCTAGCAAAACCAGCACATTCATTTGACTTTTTAGGCTCCAGGCCCATGATGACTCCTGGACTAAGCACTGGCCTTGCCTACCACCTGTCAGAGCTTTCCTCAAGCGAGTAAACAGAGAGGCAGAACTCACTGGGCTCCACGCAGCAGCGTCTAGAGCTGCCCCTTCTCCCTACTCCATCCCCACCCAGCTGGGCGAGCTTGCCGTTTTTTCCAAGGCAGGGCCAGCCTGTCCCGAGCTGCAAGATGTATTAATCAATTTGATGAGGATGTTAAAGCTTTCTCTTTGCAACTAATTATGGCCTGATTTATAGGCCTGGCCTTGGTTTGATAGAGCTCTCTTCCTGACAGGGATAAATGCGATACTGGCATGGACCCCTTCATCTCTTCCATTTCTCTCTCTTCCTCCCTCCTCCCTCCCTCCCACGTCTCCTGCCTCCTGACTCTGCTCTTGGTTCCCACAGGAACACCCTAATGACATGTTGACAAGCTGGTGAAGCATAGCTCCCTCTCTGTTGCATCTGCCTCTGGCACCACCATTCCTAGTGTATTCTCGACATGGGCAGATGGAGGCCCTGGCAGGCTCCAGCCACCACTCAGGTGCTGAGCTAGAAGAAACTCTGTACACCCCTTCCTTCTGGAAACAGAATAATAAAACTATTTTGGGTTGACACAGCATCTTCCTTCCCAAACACTTCAAGAGCTTGTTGAAATGAACTTCATCCCCAATTGAACTGGATTGAATGGAGGGTTTCAGATAAGTTTTACTCTGGTTATTTTACAGATGGGAAAACTAAGGCAGGGAGATGAACTTGCCTGTGAGTCCACACACAGTAGGACAGTAGAGGTGAGAATGGATTGCTGTCCTGACTTCTAGCTCCAAGATCTTTCCACTGCGGGGGTCTTTGAGTCACCTGGCTGTACTGTTCCTAGGAACCCCTGCCTCCAGGTTGGCTTCGTGGTACCCACAACAATTTGACAGAAGGGGAGCCCTCGCGTATACGTTGGTTTCCCAACCTTAGGCATGAGGGGTTTTGTGACTGTGGTATGCAAATAGCATATGAAATAAGATGTAAATCAGCACTTGGCACAGCTTACATACACTCATACACACGTACACACACCCGTACACACACCCATACATACGTACCTACACCCGTACACACGTACATACACCCATACACACGTACACATGGGCCAGTTTCCAGCAATCTTTATGTCACACAGAGAAATAAGGCACAACCCCAAATAATCCCCTGCCTCAGACTTGAAGGCCACAGATTCAGCAGGGCTCTGTGGGAAGCTCCCCAGCGTGGGGTAGTTCCTTGTATTCTGTCCCCTGAGGGCTAAGACCGCTTCTCAAAAGTGCCAATGGAGAGACACTAAATGCACTGTATAATATTTCTACAAAACATTGGTCTCTGCAAGGTGCTCACCTGAAAATAACCAAAGTAAAATTTCAAACCTAACCTGAACCTGAGCCTTAACCTTACCCCTAACCCTAAATCTAAATAACTTCCCAACCTTCACGCTAAACTAACCCTAATCTAAACTCAAACCCAACGCAAGATCTAAACATAACCTGATCCCAGACCACAATCCTAACTCTAAAGTCATCCTAACATTAACCACAATCCTTATCGTCACTCAGTGGTTCTCAACCCGAGGTGATTTTATCCCCTCCCTCAAAGAACATTTGACAAGGTCCAGAGATATTTTCGGTTCGTACCCTGGGGGCGGGAGCAGGTACCACTGGAATCGGGTGGGTAGAGGCCAGGGTTGCTGTTAAACGTCCTCACAAGCACAGGGCAGCCGCCACAACAGAATTCCCCAGCCTCAAATGTCAGTAGTGCCATGACTGAGAAACCCTGCCCTCACCTTAACCTAACCATAATTCTAAATTAAACTAATACTAACCCTAAACTTAAACCTAATTTCCCAACCCTAAATTCACTCTAACCTAAACTTGAATCCGAACTCAAAATCTGAACTTCACTGAAACCGCAACCCATAGTCCTAACCTAGATTCTAGGTATGAATCAAGCCCAATCCGAACGCTAACCCTAATGGCACCCAGATGGGTGCTAGGATGAGAAGCGCGAACCTAGAGCCTGTCCTGCCGCTATTTCCCTTGTTTTTCTTCACATTCCATGAGTGATTGTTCAGACCGTTCTGGATTGTTTAGGTTCTCTATTTCTCCTGAGCTCCATTATGTCTCCTGACCTGCGTTATGGCACTGCTCATCAGCTCTCTCTCCCCGGAAGAGAAGATATTAAAGGAGATGAAATTCACACTTGGTTGAGCAGTTAGCTGTCTCAGAGGACACTGGCAAAGGAGGGTCATTTTAAAATATATGTCTTATATAATATATAATACGATTTGGGGGGAAATCCTAATAGTGATGCTGTTTAGTGGCAATATTCTTTTTTTAAATATTCTTTTAAATTAAGAAAAGTTTATTTATTTATTTATTTATGGCCATGCCGCACAGCTTGCGGGATCTCCGTTCCCTGACCAGACACTGAACCTGGGCCACAGCTATGAAAGCCCAGAATCCTAACCACTAGGCCACCAGGGAATTCCCAAGGAAAGTTTAAAACTGCTCTCCCACTTGATCTTTAAATTACCTTAAATGTTGATGAGTCAGGCTGTATTATCCTCACCTGATAAATAAGACACTAAAGTACAGAGGTGTTAAAGGCTTTGCCCAAGACTGCACAGCAAGATAGCAGGAGAGCTTAGCCAGATGGCTTGATTCATCATCTAGTTTCTACTTTTTTACCCTGCCTGTGACCTCAACTACTATTATCTCCCATTTCCTTACATTTAGTGCAGATATCCAAGAATCCTAAACGTTTTTTTTAGAATTTGGCATAACATCAGGAGTGTGTTCAGGGTTTGAGAAGGGGAAGCAGAGCCAGTAATGAGTGTGGAATGAAGAGTATTAATCCAAATGACCAAGTGTTCAATGACAAACACTTTTAAAAGCTCCAGCTTGAATTGGGGGAGGGGTTACGTGGAGAGACGGTAACCAGGAAGGCAGGAACAGGTGAAAGCCCTGGAGGATGGGACTTGGTGTCAGGTTGAAGAGCTGACGGTATACAATGAGAGGAACCTGTTCAGAACCTCAGGGAGAACTAAGGACAGCCCTGATTTCCCTACATTTTTCCTTCTAGAAGGTCAATGCTACCTTTTGGGGCAAAAACTTTCCCAGGACTCTCCTTCACGTGGAACCTGGAGCCTTACATCCACAACTGCATGAGCATTACAGAGGCTTGTGACAGAGCAGAGTTTGCTCAGATGGACATTAAAAAAGACAGCAGTGAACAGCGAGGAGTGAGGGGAAACCAGGCCAAAAAGGATGTGACTGACGAGCTAGTTGGGAGGAGCAAAGTTGGCGAGTCCTGGTGAGTCGTGCTGAGTCATGCAGTCCTAGAATGTAGGGCAAACCGGACATCTAGAAATTAAATGTAGAGGAAAGGGCCCTGGGCTGAGGCCAGGAGACCTATATTTGAATCTCATCTCTGATGATGCAGACCTTAGACAAGCCACTTCTCACAATTTCTCCATTTGGAAAATAAGAGGGTTGGACTAGAACTTAAAGTCCTTTTTAACTTTGACATTCTAGAATTCCTGACTTCCAAATCAAAACCACACTGTGACATGGAAACAACCTAAATGTCCATCGACAGATGAATGGATACAGAAGGTGTGGTACATACAAGCAGTGGAATACTATTCAGCCATGAAAAAATGAAACAGTGCCATTTGCAGCAACATGGATGGACCTAGAGATTAGGATACCAAGTGAAGTAAGTCAGAAAGAGAAAGACAAATACCATATGATATCACTTATACGTGGAATCTAAAATATGACACAAATGAACTTATCTGTGAAACAGACACACAGACAGAGAACAGACTTGTGGTTGTCAGGGGGAAAGTGGGTGGGGGAGGGATGGCTTGGGAGTTTGGGATTAGCAGATGCAAACTATTATATATAAAATAGATAAACAACAAGGTCCTACTGTATAGCACAGGGAACTCTATTCAATATCCTGTGATGAACCATAATGGAAAAGAATATAAAAAGTAATATATATATATATATATATATGTATAAAACTGAATCACTTTGCTGTACAGCAGAAATTAACACAACGTTGTAAATCAACTATAGTTCAATAAAAACAAACAAACAAAAAACCAGCCTGTGCACATCTTTTTCTAATTCTGTCTTCCCTCTGCACTCCCCACTGGACACTTATTGGATTTGTTTTCTGGTGGGTAGAAGTCCCTGGTTTCTCCCGTTAGACACAAGCCTCTGAAAGACGAGGACCATCTGGAACTCCTAGCCCTTGGAGCCTCCAGGATAGTGCTTTGCTGGCAAAAGAGGCTCCATGAGGTCCACAAGCACAGATGCCTGACTTGTCACGTGGCCTCCCCTGTGTTCCCGAAGTTACCGTGCCCTGGCCCCAGGCCTCAGGGCTGCCTGGCCAGGAGTAGAGGATGCCAGGAGACCTCCACAACTGTCCATTAATCCTGCTGGAGTTGGAGGCCCCTCCACCCTGAGGAGCTGGTGTTTCTTGATGAGGAGCCTGGCTGCCCTGAGTAGATGAAAAGCCACCTTCACAGTGAAGTGAATTCCCTCAGACCCAAAGCAACTGTTCCTCGATGTCTCCCAAAACAAAATCCTCATGAATAAATAATAGGGGAGAAATGAGTTTTCCCAAGAACAAAAGCAGAGTTGAAGAAGTTATCAAAAGAAGTTGGGATCTTTCATCTCATGAGACACATCGCTTATGTGTCGCCCCAGACGCCCCTCGCCAACCCCCCTCCCATTCCACTGATCCGGAGCCACATCCTGCTTCTCCCTCACATGGAAACAGGCAGCACCTAGGAGATCATCTGCTCAGACTTTCCTTCAGAGGAAAAGAAAAACCACAAACAGCTGCCCTACAAGCCCTCCTGCCAAATTCCAGCTTAGACTGGGGATCTTGGTGACCTCATTGGTATCTGAGCTGGAACTCACTTCTCCAGAGACAGAGGGGCTGCCAGCATTGCTACAGAGTCCCTGGAAAAAGCAGAGGATACATGGTGGGTTTGTACCTGGGCCACCCGTGGAGAGGTGTGCCGAGAGCTGCACCCAAGGGCTGAGCCCTGGACCAGGCCCTGCCTTGCCAGTTGGGAGGTGGAGTGAGTCCCTTCCCCTGGCTCCACCCTACGCCTTCAAAAGCTCTTTCCTTCTGCAATCAAAAGAAATCCAAGTTAGGGCCTCATTCCCTCTCATCTGGATCCCAGTGGAAATGCAAATACCCTTGGGAGAAAATGTACCTCTGTGTGAATGAACATATCAGAACCTGTCCAGAGTAGTTTTGTTTTGTTTTGTTTTGTTTGCGGTACGCGGGCCTCTCACTGTTGTGGCCTCTCCCGTTGCGGAGCACGGGCTCCGGACGCGCAGGCTCAGCGGCCATGGCTCATGGGCCCAGCCACCCCGCGACATGTGGGATCTTCTCGGACCGGGGCACGAACCCGTGTCCCCTGCATCGGCAGGCGGACTCTCAACCACTGCGCCACCAGGGAAGCTCCAGGGTAGTTTTGCCGAAAGAGAAGGTATGACAGAGCAGGAGGACCCTGGTGAGGCAGCGGAGTGAAGGCGTCAGGGGTACAAAGTTCCTACAGGGTCAACACTGCAGGAGGCACCTCAGACACCACGTAGAACAAACCCCTCGTGTGGCAGGTGAGGAAACCAAGGCCCAGAGAAGAAGACTGTCTCTCCAGTGTCACACAGCAAGTTAGTAGCAGGAGCTACAACTCAAGTCTCCTGACTCTTAGCCCTGTGCCAGCCGCAGAAAAGGAAAGCCCAAGGCCTGAAAGATAAATTTTGCCTGCTTCGCAGGTTTGCCAGGGGCTACCCTTTCCACACCTCCACCTTAGTAAAACTTGGTTCCACTAGGAGTGACCTCTATTCTTGGCTGGGAGCAGTTGCAAAGCAGCATGCGTGGTTAGAAGAGGGTGGATGAGACTGGGGAAAGGGGCTTGAAGATCTTCCTGAACAAAGGTTTTGAGAGAAGTCTGAATCTTCCACTGCATCAGACTCTGTAAACGATGTTAAACCCTGACTTGGAGTGGGGCTACTGGCTAGCGCTCCTTTCTGGCCCCAACTGCCCAAAGAAAAATAGTAATGCCATCATCTTTGGGTGCAAAGGATGACACACTAATAAATTATTCCTTCTGTGGATTCCTCTAAGAACACATTCCTTTCCTCCTTATCTTATAGTTGTTTCTATAATGGAAGAAAAATAGAACCTTAGAATCAGACCTGGATATGTGGCTTAAACTTTTTTTTTTAATGTTTTAGTGTGGGAAATATACATAACATAAAATCTACCATCTTTAAAAAAGATTTTTATTGAAGTATAGTTGATTTACCATATTGTGTTAGTTTCAGGTATACAGTAAAGTGATTCGGTTACACATATATATGTATATATCTACCTTCTTTTTTTATATTCTTTTCCATTATAATTTATTACAAGCTATTGAGTATAGTTCCCTGTGCTACACAGTAAATCTTTGTTGTTAAAATTTACCATCTTAGGGAGTTCCCTGGTGGTCCAGCGGTTAGGACTTGGTGCTCTCACTGCTGTGGCCCCAGGTTCAGTCCCTCATCTGGGAACTAAGGTCCTGCAAGCCGCATGGCACGGCCAAAACCAAAAAACACATTTACCATCTTAATCATTTTTTAAGAGTATAGTTCACTAGTGTTAAGTACACCTACATTGGTGTACAACCAATCTTCAGATCTGCTTTCATCTTGAAAACCTGAAACTCTGTACCCATTAAACAACCACCCCCATGCCCCCCTTCCCTCGGTCCCTGGCAACCACCATTCCATTGTCTGTCTCTATGAATTTGACTACTCTGGGTACCTCATATAAGAGGAATCATACAGTATTTGTCTTTTTGTGGCTGGCTTGTTTCATTTAGCATAATGTCCCATGCCCCCCTTCCCTCGGTCCCTGGCAACCACCATTCCATTGTCTGTCTCTATGAATTTGACTACTCTGGGTACCTCATATAAGAGGAATCATACAGTATTTGTCTTTTTGTGACTGGCTTGTTTCATTTAGCATAATGTCCCTAAGGTTCATCCATGTTGTAGCATAGGAAACGCAGAATTTCCTTCCTTTTTAGGGCTGAATAATATTCCATTGTATGTGTATACCACATTTTCTTTATTCATTCATCTGTTGGTAGACCCTTGAGTTGCCTCTGCCTTTTAGCAATTGTGAATAGTGCTGCTATGAACATGGGTGGATGCATATCTCTTTGAGACCCTGCATTTTTATACCCAGAAGTGGAATTGCTGGATCATATGGTCATCCTATTTTTCATTTTTGAGGAAATTCCATACAATTGGCTTAAACTTTGGAGGCCTTTGGTTTTCTTCATCTATAAGATAGGCTCAAGGTTGTTATGAGTATTGTAAAAATAATGTACATAAAGATCTTGGCTTGAGGCTTGGTACGTGGTAGGAATTTAAGAGATGGTTGTTCTGCATGGACTCTTGAGGGGCTGTGTTTTTTTCCGTATCCCAAGTATTTAGCACCGTGCCAGACACATAGCAGGTGTTTGATGCATGACTGTTAGTGAATGAATAAATAATCAATAAACACATCCTTGTAACTCCTGGAGTACTTAGAATAATTCTGTACATTGTAAGTGCTCAATAAATGTTAGTTGAATGAATGCATGTAGTATTTCTTATAGACGCCTATTTTTCCCGTATCCCACATGAGAAAAGGAATTTGCTCACGTCTAAAGTTCCTGGTAGGACAGGGGACTTCCCTGGTGGTCCAGTGGTAAAGAATCCGCCTTCCAATGCAGGGAATACAGGTTCATCCCTGGTGAGGGAACCAAGGTTCCATATGCCGCGGGGCAACTAAGTCCACGCACCACAACTACTGAGCCTGTGCACACCGCAAAGAGGGAGAAGCTCACGTGCTGCAAACTACAGAGCCTACGCACTCTGGAGCCCGTGAGCCACAATGAAAGATCCCGCATGCCTCAACGAAGATCCTGTGTGCTGCAACTAAGACCTGATGCAGACTAAAAAACTAAATAAATAAATATTTTTTAAAAAGATAGATAGTTTAAAAAATAGTATAAAATAAAGTTCCTGGCAGGAAAATTCAGAATCAAGAATTTGGCCTACTGCCACTTACGCCAATGCTGACAAGAACTCCCACCTTCCAAGGTCCCTCCCTTCCCTTTACCCACAGCAAGTGAATTCCATTGCACGAGGAGGGTAAAGGAGGAAGATCTCCACCTGAAAGTAACCAGAGCACTTCCAGGCTGCACTGGGCTTGCTAGGGTTTCTCTCTTCCTATCATGTTCATAGAACACTTACCATGGGTTCCAAGGCATATTGCAAAGCCTTGTCCGTGTTGAATATGTTAGTCTATGCAACTCAGAGAATTTCAGTCACCAGGCCCAAGTCCAACAGCAATGACCAGGTCTCACCTCACAGCAGCATCTCTGTTCTGTGGCCGCCTGCTTGACCCAGGGGCTTACCTGCTTCTTACAATGGAAACCGAATCTTTTTTTTCCCCACAAGTTTGGCTTCTACTTTTCTAAGCACTGCCCACAATACATCCAACATTGTAACTACTCAGCTCCCTAGACCTCTGTATACTGCCTTCTCTTTTTCTGAAATGTCCTTCCCATTCATAAGTATATTAGTCAAAACTTGCCCACAGTGGCGACTGGAAGCAAGATCAAGAGGAAGGGAAACTCCCTCCCAGGTGTATGGATTGGGAACTCCCTTAAGACATCCTTAGCACCTTACACAAGACCTGTCACACAGGAAGAGCTCAATAAATCCATGCCGAGTGGATAAATATTGGTTTAATGCACCATATTCCTAGATGGTTTTGTTTAGACTATAAAATCCCCGAGCATGGGGTTAAGAAACATGTCTCTCCTCTCAGACAGGATGCCTCCTAACCCAGAGGCAAATATTTCCCTACTATATGGGAGTCTTCTGGGTCCAAACTCTTGCCACTTCCAAGCTCTATGAGCCCCAAAACTTCACCAAGGACCTCGCTTATGATGATGACGTAAACCAGGGCTTCTCGACCTCAGCATTATTGGCTCTCTGCGCAGATAATTCTTTGATGGGGGGGGGGGCATCCAGTGCACTGTAGGGTGGTTAGCAGCGTCCCTGGCCTCCACTCACTAGATGCCAATAGTAACCCCTTCTCAGTTTTGACAACTGAAAATATCTCCAAACAATACCAAATATCTCTTGTGGTTTTTCTGGGGCTGGGGGGTGGGGGAGAAGAAAAACCACTGGCTTAGACTGAAGCAGAAGAAGAAGCAATTTCTCTACTTTTTATTGCGTTGTGGGAATGGAAAATATTTTTCTTGTAGAGTAAGAGTTACATATTTATTAAATTGAGAACTGATGAGTGATGTACTTCCAACCTCGGGGTTTCTCAGGATTGAAACTGGGAGTACCCCAGGTGAGATAATCCCTGCCTGGGACAAAATTTCCATGTCAGGTCACTGGGGAATGAAATGACAGAAAAGGGAAGCAGAAAAGTGTGAGGGCATGCCCCACCAGAAGTTACTGGAAATAGCAGTTACTCTCTACTCCTCAGATAGGACCTGCCAGTACCCTAAACCTGGGGTCACATACATAAAGGCCCATTCTGGTTGGATTGTACCTGCCTGCAGAAACTGGAGCTCAGAGAGACTGAACGACTTTTCTGATGTTGCACAGCACATCAGAGACAAAACCAGGACTTGAACTCTCTTTGACATTGGATGTCTGATAGACAGGGGGACATGAGCGCCCTCAGCTGCCCAAGGTCCTTTCTTTTGTCTGCCCGAATCTGACTGTAGAAGCACAGACTAGGCCAGAGAGAAGTATCTACACGCGATCTTGGCTTGGGGATGGGGGTGCTCTTGGGGGACAGGACTGTTCACAACAGCAGGCCGTTTCCCGAGATGCTCTGGGGTAGCTGAGCCCACTATCTCACGTTCTTGTTGCTGCGTGGAGATAAGCTATCGGCTCCTGCACAGAATCAACTGAGGAAGTCAGGAGGGAGGGGAGGCCTTGGCAGCTGGCAGGAAAGAGCTGGCAGCAAAAAAAAGCAAAGCGTCCTGGGGACAAAACTGCTGACTGGACTGTTATGAAGGAAAGAAGGAGGGAAGAAAAGGCAAGGGGAGAAAATAGGGAGGGAAAAGCAGAGAAAGGCAGAGAGACCCACAAAAACTAGTGAGACTCAGCAAAACAGAACACCACAAAAGAGTGCTTCTGCTCTTTCTATTAAAAATCTATTTTCTCACCAAGCTGCAGACATGCCACTTTAAAATGTGCTTTTCTTCTGTCTTGACCTTCAAAGAGTTAATGCAAACCAAATATCCTTTTTCTTTTTTTTTTTTTGCATTTCTTTTTCTTAAAAATTGAAGTATAGTTGATTTACAATGTTGCGTTAGTTTCAGGTGTACAGCAAAGTGATTCAGTTATACAGATACATATATTTTTTAAATTCAGATTCTCTTCCCTTATAGGTTATTACAGAATATGGAGTAGAGTTCCCTGTGCAATACAGTAGGTCCTTGCTGGTTATCTATTTTATATAGAGTAGTATGTATATGTTAATCCCAAACTCCTAATTTATCCCTCCCCCGCAAAACAAATATTCTTAAAACTTATTTGTGATCCAATAAGGAATCAAGTCTTCAATAGTAATTTACTGTGTGACTTCAGAAAATTCAGTCAACTGTTCTGAGGCTTTCCGCTCCCCTCTTATTAAAAAAATGCAGAGATTACCCCACCTGCTATAAGGAGAGGCCTCATTGTCTAACTCACTAGAAGCGCTGAAGAGCTGTTCTTTCATCTGGAACTACCCAGGGAGAGATTTTCTTACCATGGGCTTTTGCATCCTCATTCATTTGAATTGGTGCTCTGGGAGCCAGGCAGGGAACAGGTATTTTTATGTTAGTTTAATGGATAAGCAGTGGTACCACTAGTAAAAAATGGATGTCTCCTTTGTTACACTCCTCTGCGTACTATGAAAAAGGCCCCGACTTTCTGCTTTGAGCAGGATTCTGAGGCTTGGCGGAGCAGACTAGATTTGGGGGAGCAGGGGTTCCTACTCTCTGGGGAGGGGAGGGACCCACAGACTAGTGGAGAGGCTGCTGGTGTCATCAAAAAACTTAAACCAAGAGCCCCTCTTCTGAACCCAACTGGCAGAGTCCCTCACAGTCATGTGGGTCCACGGTATTGGCTGCTCTGGCTTGGCTTCAACTCTGGGACTAAAACAGCGGGGGACCGCATTCCATAACCCTCTGATAGAACAAGTCAGGGTTGAGTTAGGAAGCCAAATTCAAAATTAAAAATACCCGGGTCTGTACTCTTAGTGAACAAACAGAGTTACTTCCTCTTCTTGTTCTGTCTTATAAGCTCACTCCCAGTTTCTCTTTCCTCAAGGTTTCCTCTCTATTCCCACCCAACTGGTAGGTGGCAGCCCTTTCTTTACTTATACCCTTTTCCAAAGCCTACATCCTCCAGGAGGTCTACTCAGATTACACCTTCCCTTGAAGAATCCTTCCTTCACTTTGTTATTAGATCTCCAAATTTGTCTACAAGAACAAGACACTGCACACACAGAAAGACAACAGTAAATTAGGGATGAGTTATATGTCTAGTGTAATGTATATGCTAGCGTGTAAGTTAATACCACACGGATGAAATCCAAAACTGTCCCTGGTGAGGCACTGCCTTGGGCTCTGAAATTCCCATTTTTAGGGAACTGGTTTCTGCAGAATTGAAGGGATGATGATTCCATTAGTCATGGGGCTGGTTCCCCTTGGTTGTTAGAATAACTGCATTCTTTTTCTATGTCAAACACAGCCCTGGCCCTAAGTCCCACCTCCCCAGGACCAAGTTGGAGAGGGTACCCCACTGGATGAGGGCTTCATCCAGAACCACCCTATGATATAACTGTCCTGGCCTATCTGCTTTGAGATCCAGGACAGAAGAGTCTCCAAAAACAGAAGGCCTTCCACATGCCAAAGAGGAAGGGGAGTTTTAAGTTCAAGTCCAAGAACAGCAATAGAGAGAGGAAAGTTCATCTAGCAGGAGAACCTTTCCCTCCTCCCTGGGAGGACACAAAAACACCAAGGAGCAAAAAGATTTTCCTTCTTTCTCTACCCTAAGTGATACCCAAGACCCTCCCCAGCCCCTCTGCCTTTCCTGATCTGGTCAACCACAGAGAGAGTTCCCTTGACCTTGTAGGAGTCCCCTGGACCAGGCTGGATCAAGCCACTACAACCTTAGGAAGCTTCCAGGACAGGGAAAGAGTGGGAACATCCAGGCCAAGGGTCCTCTCCAGCCCCTGCTGCAGCTGAATTGAAGCAGCAGTGCTGTTTCCTGGCAGGATGAAGATGGTGCCTCTGCTCTTGACAAATTATTTTCAGGGACGTGCACTCGTGGGTGCATGAATGAGGGTGAGAAAGAGGGAAACGGGAGGGAGAGAAGGAGGGAGGGAAATGAGGAGGGCGTTTGGAGAGAGGCAGGGCGAGGCGGGCCGGCTGAGGTCCGCAGCCTCCGGCCGACCGGCGCAGAGGCAGCCGCTAGGGTGCAGCTGTGGGCTAATACGGGCGCGGGGCCGCGGGCGGAGTGGGCAGGAGATGGGCTGGCAGCGATGGCGATGAGGTTCGGGTGTTGTGTTTCCACTGTAACTATCATTAGGCGGATTCTGTGTTTATTTAGGCTGAGAGCGGTAAGATAAATGACAGCTTCGAAGATGCTTTTCAGCACTTCATAAATCACCCACCGGCCCGGGTAGTTTGCTTCTGCCACGTCTGGGTTCTTCCTCGCGCCCTCCCCCCCGCGCCCGCACTCACCGGGGAGAGGACACACCCGGGCCGGCACAGGCGCTCCCGCCACAAAGGGCAGAAGAGCAAAGGGGAAAGGGTGTCCGTCCTTCCAAAAGCTGGCCGGCACCGGGCAGCTGCCGGGAAAGCTGTCAGGAGCGATGCTTCCTCCCAAGGTGGTCCCCGCGGCTCTGGGGGGCTCGCTTGATGGGCAGGCTTGCCCTCCTCCGGGAGAATATGGTCTCTAATCGGCTCTAATTCAAGCTCTCTTCCCTGTGCCTTGCTGACACATCTGGAGATTTACAGGAAACATCTGAGAAGTATTTACAGTGCGGGGGACTTCTCTTCCCCCTCCCGTGACTGTCCGCGCCTCTCCTGGGGACGCGGGGCAAAAGGTTCCTGTCCTTTCCCCTGGGGAGAAAGGGGTTGTGGACAGCAGGCCGTCTCCCCATGGGAGCTTGGAACTCCTTGGCTATTAAGAAGGGGAAAGACCTGGATGGTGAGGCACCCTGCCTAGTCAGGCCTGGGTCAGGTTAGTTCCCTCAGCCGGAAGAGGGAGTGGATGTGGGGGTCAGACATTGGGCCTATGGAGCTTTGACTAGAAGCGTGCAAACAGCACGACCAGGTGATACCTTTGCACGCAGAGGTTTCAAGTCAAAGCAGACACTGCAATATCTCAGGTCAGACATCAGGCCCACTGGCATGAACCCTTCTCCCAGTTTGAAAACATGGATCTGGGGAAATTGGCCTTGTGTCAAAACAGCAGGTTAGCCTTTGGTAGGCAACAAGCCCCAATAATCTTATGAGACCCATTCTGCCAAGCCCAGGTCATTCACAGTTTGGGAAAGTCCAGCCAAGCCACCAAGGAGAGGCAGGAATTCCTGGCTCCAGACACCAAAGTAGTGAGGGGGGTGCCCTGCGACCACTCCTCTCTTCCACCGGCATAGCTCTCCCCTAATAAGGGGCCTGCGTTACACTGGAGAACAAAGGCAGCTTCCCATGTGGAACACTTTACCTACAGATATGCCAGGCACCGCAGCCCCTGGTTTTTAGAGCCCATCCTCACTAGGAGGGCCCTACGTGGACTGCCAGAATGCACCCAGCAAAGGAGTAACTGGGCCAGCCACTAGGCTTCAGAGATTGGAAGATTAGCTACTGACATTTCTGTTCTGTAGGGCATGAAAGAAGCTGTTCTTTCTCTGACAAGGAAACCAAATGGAAAGGAGAGATGTGGTGGGTCAGGTCCCCAACTCAGGGGCTCTGAGTAGTTATACTAGTGCCGGATAACCCTGTGAGCTCTATCAGAGCTCTGTTCAGCACTTATTAGGTACCTTCTCTGTGCCAGGCACTGTACTAGGTGGTGGAAATAAAAAGGTGAAGGACACAGCCCCTTCGCCTTCTACTCCAGTGGAAGAGATGGACATAAAAACAAAGCATTACAAACAGATGTGTACAAAACAGGATGGAGACTGGTACTTAACTGATGAGACTGATTCCTTTTTCAGCAAGGGCACTCAGTTCTCCACAGTGGGATAGTGCTTAAATCTGAGTAAAGCTATGAAAATACTATGATTGAGTGCATGGACTCTGCTGTGGGACATATTGAGTTGAAATTCCAGCTCTGCCACTTACTAATTGTATGATCTTGGGCAAGTGCCTGTTCTATAAAATGGGAAAAATGATTACTGTGATTATTATTTTATTGGGCTTACCTCATAGGGTTATAGTGAAGATTAAGTGAGAGGATGCCAAATTGCCTGGAACATAGTAAGTGCTCAGTAACTGTTAGCAATGATGGGGCGGGGAAAGAAAGTTGGGGAAAATGCTCAGGTCCCCTGAATAAGAGAGAAGTAACTCTTGCACAGCCACTTCCATCTTCTCCATAGTTTTAAAGCATTGTATGATGAATTAGAAGACTTTGGTTCTAATCCCAGCTCTTCCATTAGCTGGTGATGTGTTCTTGCTGTCTCTGAGCTTCAATTCCTCACTTGTCAAAAGAAGGAGGAGAACTTCCTCCTACAATCTTTTCACCTTTGACATTTTCTGGTTCTGTTTAAGAATGCACACCAAAAAATGAACATTAATACGTATATCGATAATTTTACAAATCAATTAACAAAATTTATTGTTGCAACAGTCTCTAAGCAATGCTCAATCACTGATAAATGTCCTTTGTGGCACTCAAAATGATATATTAAAAGCTGTCCTCAGTCCCGACAAATATCTTTGTAACACTGTCAACAGCACAGCAACCACACTGAAGCTGTAGCAATATCAAGGTTGAAGAGATCAAATCTCTAATCCCAGAATCATTTTGGAAGTTGACTCCAGGCCCAGGCTACTCGGAAGAACTTAGATTTGCTATTTTTCTTTCTGAGACCTGGATCTCTCCGACTGATTCATCTTTATCTTTTCAACTCGCCTTGTTCATTCAGTTTAATCAACTCTACTGAATATTTTCCATGTGCCAGACACCTTGGCTAGATGGTTAGGATAAAGACAAATGCAACTCCTTCCCTCAAGATGTTCATTGTCTTTTAAGGGGAGATACATGAAAACATATCAAATAAATGTAGTAAAATGCTGTAAGTGCTGTGACAGAAGCCTGAGTATGGGACACTGGGGATGGCAAAGAGGAAGTGGTCTATGCTGTCCCATGCCTACACAGTGCTCTGCACATCTGTACTTGTTGGTTGAATGAATCAACCAGCAAAGAGTCTGGAGTAGAAGATTTCAGTGAGGGGAATAACAGGAAGGGAAAGAAAGCTACCTGCCTCCCAACAATGCTATGAGACACACAAACCAATAAATTAAAGGAAGCAGTTATGGGGTTACACATCTCAGAGAACAACTCCTTGAAGCTAGAAATAGATATACCCTGAAGCTGGTACTGTCTTTCTTTCTGATCTAGCTCCTAGAAAATCCCAAGGTTGCAGATTTCCTAGCCAAAACAAGTTGAGCAGGTTAAGGACAAAGGGAGGGGGTGCTTTCTTCCCCCACATACCAGAAGAGCTGAATATCCTCCTCCCCAGATTGTTATGTAGAAGCAAAATAGTCATGATGCTGGGTACTAAGGAAGTTGGACAAAGATGAGCCAAGCCTCTCTAATTTTCATGTGATCAAAGGCCACATGGTATCTTGTTGCACCTGGGACTCACTGGCTCTGTAGCTAAGGATCTGATGTACTCAAAGGAAGACAAAGTTATAGGTTTATCTGTCTTATGGCCCACCAGACACCAAGAAGGCTGGGTGAGAACACGTGGACAAGGCAGCACAACCAGCCATACCCAGGTAGCAGAACCCCCGAATACATGCCCTGCTCCTAGAGGGGGAGGATTGACTGCTTCCTTGGAAAACACAGTATATTCCTTTCATTTATGTTTTGGTGGGAGGTGCTAAAGTGCAGGGAGGAGTGGCACAGCTGTCAGGTTTACTACTGGGATCCATCTTCATAGCCCAGATCTTCAGAAAACGTTTTACAATATAATAATTCAGCCCTTCTCAGAGCTTTGCTTCATTTCTGCTCTCTCGGGGAAGCAAGCAAATAAAACTGGGCATTTCCTGCTCAGCCTGTGTCGGTTTAGATGCACTGAAATGCCCTGTGTGGTTAACTTTAGGTTTTTCCCATTGTCAACAATCTCAGAGAAAGCCTCAAATACTAGCCAATGTTTACAAGCAGATCCCAGTTACTGTCACCCAGTAATCTCTTTCTGCTGACCTCTGGCTTCAAACTTGGCTCTTCCAATGCTCTTGACTTTTCCCACACTCTCCAAACTTCCAGTCAAAGGAAATGCAGCAGAGCCTGTTTTCCAGTGTAAGCAAGCAAATTCCGCATTCATCAACTCCAGGCATTCGCAGCTCCTGGCTTGGGCCCTACTCAGGAGAGAGATAGGCACAGACAATGGAATTTCTTTTTAAAATCTGCCATTCAAGTTGCGAAGGTGGTGTCCCTAATTCCCGTCAGGAGGACCTGTAATTTGAATGTTTCTCTAAGACTAGAAAGAGGAGTCACAAAGACCCAGAACACTCCTTCACCAGCGCACCTTGGTGATCAACAGCTGAGAGCTTGCACTAATGCTGGGTAATTCTATTTGGCTCAACAAACATTTGCTGAGTGCCTACTAAACGCCAGGCGCTATGACAGGTGCTGACAATTATTGCTAAGAGCCTGCACTTGTGAAGCAGTTGGCCGGGGTTAGAGATGCTCTTAGGTGACTGGGGAAAAAAAGACTGAAGGGAGGGAGAACTGAGCTCAACATCGTAGCACTCCCTCTTTCAGAGAGAATCTTACATGTGAGAAAAACAGAAGCACAAAGGGATCAATCTCAGGATACTTCATTTGCATTGAGTCAGCTGCTTGTCTCTCCTTCTTCTGAATTCTGGCCTAGTAGACACAGATGGGATGTGGAATCGAAAGACCCGGGTCCAAATTCCAAGTCCTGCATTTAGTTGTATAAGCCTGGGCAAGTTACTTGACCTCTGAGTCTCAGTTTCCATTGATGTGAAATGGAAATAAAAATAGTTGCCTGGGCTTCCCTGGTGGCTCAGTGGTTAAGAATCCGCCTGCCAATGCAGGGGACACGGGTTCGAGCCCTGGTCCGGGAAGATCCCACATGCCTCGGGGCAACTGGGCCCGTGCATCACAACTACTGAGCCTGCGCTCAAGAGCCTGTGAGCCACAACTACTGAGCCTGCGCGTCTGGAGCCTGTGCTCCCCAACAAGAGAGGCCACGACAGTGAGAGGCCCACGCACCGCGATGAAGGGTGACCCCCGCTTGCCGCAACTAGAGAAAGCCCTTGCACAGAAACGAAGACCCAACACAGCCATAAATAAATAAATTTTTTTTAAAAATCGACTTAAAAAAAAAAATAGTTGCCCTGCCTACCTCATAGGTAGAAGAGAATATCAGATGAGATCATGTCATACGGACCAGGGCTTCTCAAACTTTAATGTGCATGTGATTCATCTGGGGAATCTTGTTAAATTGCAGGCTCAGAGTCAGTAGATCCGGGTGGGCCTGAAATTCTGCACTTCTAACAGTCTCCCAGGTGATGCTGATGAGGCTGTTCCAAGGGTCACACCTTGGGTAAAAAGCTCTGGACTGTTTACTAATCAAATGGAAAGGATGATGGTACTGAAGGGAATCGCCAGCTAAGTAAACATCCAAAACTCATTCCGAATTCAACAGAGCCTTACTAGGGCTGTTGTAGACAGCCACTGTGTGGCCAAGAGAAGAAATCTGTGACATGTCTTTGCTTATTTAGGTGAAACCCTTGGAGGATAATACCACTCCATCCAAGCTCAGCAGCTGGGTCAGGAAAAAAGTGGAATTCTCCTCTCTCCTTCAGTTAAAAACATTAACCCTGGATGTAAAACATTGATATAAAAATCAGAAGGTCCTTCATCCTCCTAAATCATACCCTGCACATTGTAACTATCTCCTTCCAAATTCCCGTGGAATCTTAAAACTCTTGGAACAGATATGCTTGAGGTTAAAGACCTCATATCCTCCCCAGTCCTGGGCTTGGGTCTTATCCTGGTGTTCAGAGACCCTTTTGAGATCATCTCAACCTGCTTCCAGACACTGACATTGTCCAGATGAAAAACATCTTCCTCTTGTATCACCTCACACCAGTCAGAATGGCCATCATCAAAAAGTCTACAAGTAATACAAACTGGAGAGGGTGTAGAGAAAAGGGAATCCTCCTACACCATTGGTGGGAATGTAAATTGGTGCAGCCACTATGGAAAACAGTATAGAGGTTCCTTAAAAAACTAAAAAACAGACTTACCATATGATCCAGCAATCCCACTCCTGGGCATATATCCAGAAAAGACAAAAACTCTTACCTCGCAAAGATACCTGCACCACAATGTTCATTGCTACGCTATTTACGAGAGTCAAGACATGGAAGCAACCTAAATGTCCATCGATAGATGAATGGATAAAGAAGATGTGGTATATATATACAATGGAATATTACTCAGCTATAGAAAAAAAAGAATGAAATAATGCCATTTGCAGCAACATGGATGGACCTAGAGATTATCATACAAAGTGAAGTAAGTCAGAGAAGGACAAATCACAAGATATCACTTATATGTGGAATCTAAAAATCATACAAATGAACTTACTTACAAAACAGAAACAGACTCACAGACATAGAAAAAACTTATGGTTACCAAAGGGGAAAGGGGGGGAGGGATAAATTGGGAGTTGGGGATTAACAGATACCCACTACTACATATGAAACAGATACACAACAAGGATCTACTGTATAACACAGGGAACTATATTCAATATCTTGTAATAACCTATAATGGAAAAGAATCTGAATCACTTTGCTGTATACCTGAAACTAACATAACATTGTAAATCAACTATACTTCAATAAACAAAGAAGAGAAACATCTACCTCTCTTTCAAATGCCTTCAGAAAAATGCTTCTCCATTTCCCTAATAAGAATGATCATTTGCTCACACCCTTAAGGATATTAATATTTAGTTAACATTTGTATAGCTCCTGTGAGCTCATAGTGTGTATGGTTAGGCCATTCAAGATGGCTGTTCTCTTGCTCTTTGTGCATCCCCCACCCCCCCCACCCCCCCCCCCCCCCCCCCCGCTTCACTCACATGACTATCCAATCCTCTTAATTACAGGGCTTAATTAGCCCCTGGTAACTGATGAGCCCAGCTGGTGTTGATTCCCCCTATAAATGGTAGCCTCCTTCTACCCTATAAACGGTAGCCTCCTACCCTAGTAGCTCGCCATCGGTCGCACCTGGTGGCGTGTCGCTCCAGGACCCTTTGCGTAAGATCCCCCTGTGCGATAAACCATTGATGTTTCTGTCGCTGTCCCCAGACTCTTTCTTTGGCCTCAAGGCTGGGCAACTACAAGGGGTGCAGCCCAGCTTGGGGTTATCCTAGCAGCGTGCTACATAGAAGAAATGAGGTTGAGTCTGCTTGTCCCAGTTACCTACAAAGAGATGATCCATTTCTCAGCATCTGCATGGGCAGATCTTCGAGGGCCAAAACAAAGCATAAAATTGGGGCAATTGTTGAGATAAATAGGAGGAGAAAATATTATAATGAAATATTCCTGGTGAGAAGCAAGACTCCCAGATTTTAGTCTTATCTTTGCCACTGCCCTGCTGATCTGGGATGGGGCTCCCAACATCACTAAACAGAATTTACCTGCTTGTAATGTACAATGTACCTCTTCTGTGGCTAGAAAGAATTGATGATTCAAAGGAGAAATGAAAGGAAGAGAGTGGTAAAAAATAAGAAAGCAAAACACATTGTTTTTTTGCTTGAACAACAGAAATTTATTTTCTTACAATTCTGGAGACTGGAAGTCCAAGATCAAGGTGTTGGCAGGGTTGGTTTCTTCTAAAGTCTCTCTTCTTGGCTTGTAGAAGCTGTCATCTCCTTGTGTCTTCACATGGTCTTCCCTCAGTAGGTCTATGTGTCCTAATCTCCTCTTCACATAAAGACACTAGCCATATTGGATTGGGGTCCACTTTAATGGCCTCATTTTACCTTAATTACCTCTTTAAAGAACATATCTGCAAATACAGTCATACTCTTGAGGTCCTGGGGAACACTTTTTTTAAATTAACATTGCCCCAGTGGTTTTTACCTGTTATTTTTCCAACAGTTGCTAATTTCCTGCTTCTCTTTGGGCCTGGAGAGTTGGGTTCAGCTGGACCTAAGGGAAATCAAACACAGGTCTAATTAGAGTTCCCAAGAGTCTCCATTCCCTCCAGAACTTCCCTGGAGAGCAACAGGCAGTAGGGTCCCAGTTCCCGCTCCAAGCCCACTGCTGATACAAAGCGGGAAGTGTTTCCTGGAGAAGGGAGGGCTGGGAGGAGTGAGTGGCGACAGTTTATCTGAAGCTGGCGCTGGGTTCATTAAGAGGCCTGGTGCAGTTTATCTGCTTCTTGTCCACAAGGCTCAGCTGCTCTGAACGCTGAGTCCAGGGCCTGTCACCATCCCAGTCCTGGCGGCGTCAGGTTGGAAGAGAAGGAAACAGAGCATCCCCTCCCTACCCCACCCCAATCTCCCCTTGTCTCCAAGTGTCTGTCCTCAAGGGGTCAGATAGGAGCTGCAATGGTAGGAATGAAGCTTGAAGCCTTCGATCGATGCTTTCTGCCCCCAGACAGTGAGTTCCTGGGAGATGATTTGGCTGCTCCAATAGAGGAGAAGCCCAGACCTCGGCCACAGGAGGTACAGGAAGAACAGAGACATGGGCTTACCTTGATCAGCCACCTTGCCTTGAATATAGGTGACACTTATTTTAAGTGGTCCCACTTGCCCTTGTCCTTGTCACATTCTAACAACAGAGAATGGGACAGACTTCCCTGTTCCAGAAGAGAAGGTTCAGAGATGTGGAGCCTCTTTCTTAATGTCCCATAGCAGCTCAGTGGTGGAACAAAAAATGGAACAGAGACCTCCTGAGTCCTGGACCAGCCCTTCCTGGGACTGAGGCCCTGAGGTAAGGGGCCTCAGTCCTTCTTCTCCACTCAGCTGTGAATATTACAATCAGCTTTGAAAGTAAAGATGCACCAGACCCCTCAACAGAATTGTCTGATAGCCGGGGACTGTCACACTGCACCATCCACACCCTCTTCCCTGGTTCTCCAAGGTCGTCAGCACAAGCGCGTCTGTGGGGACTTAAAGGCCCAGTCCGTGAACAGGAAGATCCTTTCTCTGGCCAGACCCAATGTTCCTCCAGTGTCGGGGAGGGTGCTGACTTATCCAAACAACTGCAAATGCCTGTCCCGGAAGGGAGGCAACACCTTCCTAGAGGGTCAGTACATTATTCAACTATTTGAAATAGATTCAGAAACTGAGGTTATTAACTTCTGGCTCTATCCAAAGAGAACCACCACTGCATCTACTATTGGAATCCATGTCCAAAGGTTACTGACTTTTCCCAGGAAGGTGGAAGGCAGCAAATGGATTCATCGAAGTCAAAGGGAAGCGGTTGTTCTAATGGAAATCTGCCTCTTCAAAACCCCCAAAGCTGTCAGGAGCCCCGTGGTCCCCTGCCTCTCTCCAAATTCTGCTTCCTTGAGGGACCAATTCACACTTACCCTTTGCTACCTGTGTCCTCTAACCCACCACCTAGATTTGCTTCTTCACTCCAGGTTCAAGTACCAGGGTTGTCACCCAGTAAAACCGGGCACCCACATTCCTAAACCCATGTCAGTGGCCATGTAACTGCAGCCTCTCACTCAGCCGCCCGTAGCGTGTCTCTCAACTGCAGCATGGTCATTGAGAGCTTGGGGCCCTGGAACCAACTATACTATGTTTAAATCTCAGCATTTCTTACAGGCTGTATACTTAATCTCTCTAAGCCTCTATTTCCTCCTATGTTAAATGAATGTAATAAGAGTATTTACCTCTTGGGATTTAAATGAGATCAAGTGCTTAGCACAGGGCTTGGGCGCATGGTAAACACCCCATAAATGTTAGTTATTATCATGAATGTCTCTCTATCTTTAGGGTCTTTTAGGGAGGAGGCTTCTGCACTCTTCACACTCAACTCCATCCTTTCTGAATGCTGTGTTTGTCCCAGTGGGCCTTTCTCTACCTTGTCTGTCCCCATCCTTCATATAACAAAGTCGTCCCTGAAGTTCCTTGCCCAGCAGATGTCCTTGCTCTCTTATTCTCCTGAGGTAAAAAGGGCAGATAGATTATTTGGCTACCTATTTCCAAAATCTGTAAATAGAAAAAGAGCAAAATGCCCTGCCACCAGATAGCTGGAATCAAGGCCCACTTGACCTTCTATATAAACCCCCAGAATCCCCTGCTCCATCCAGCCCTGCTGCCCCTTGGACTGGGATGGGGGTCTTGAGAGAGGTATGTAAGGCTTGTAAGTGGCTCTCCCCGCCTCCTCAGAAGGCTGCTTATCAGGGAGTGAAACACCGACCCAAGCTTGCCGTGACAGCAGGAGCTGCCTGAGAAGAGAGGCTGAGATAAATGAAGGATCCTTCATCCCCGTCAGCGTGGGCCAGACAGAAACCAGGTGCAAGGCAGTGAGCCTTCAACTTTTGTAAACAATCTTCCATCGACCACTGCAGCAGCTTGAGCCTGAGATGGGGATTAGAAGAACAGCTTCTGCAGGCCTGGGGCCTCTCAGCTGGACAGCCAGTTAAAGGGCACAGAAGATAACTGGCTGCTGGGAAAGATGCTTGAGGAAACACAGCCATTCGTCAACAGGGGTTCGCCTGACCTGGCAGGAGAGAATCTGATATCTAAACAGTTCCCTGTGTCCCTGAAGCGCTCTGAATGTTCTCCAGCTAAATATTTGATACCATACCAGATAATAGCCGAAGGCTCTTCTCACCAGTGGGAGAAGGCTGCTGCTAGAGAGGAGAGAGGCCTAGCCATCCCTGGATTTGGCTGAAATCAGGCAGGACTTGAGATGGGGGCATCCTGGCTATACTGATTTTGGTGTCCTTTAACCTTGGCCAGTCCAACCAGGGTCAAAGACCTTGCCTGCCAACAGCTGGTCCTCTGTGAATCCACGAAGAGACATGGAACCTAAACCTCTTTTGAAGGCAATTGTCCCCTCTCCACCTGCCTCCCCACTTGTTTGATAGAAGTTTCAGGTGCAGGAACTGAAAAAATAACCGTGACCCCCGTGCTCAGATGGTAGATGCCAGCTTCATCCACCTGAGATTTCAAAACAAAGTTAGGTGCTTGAATCCCCTCAGGGAGGTGGGGACGGACAGGTCTGGCTGAATGAAAGAGAATTTTCTGTTTACAAGTCCTATTTTTCCAGCAGGGGGAATGAGAAGGTCAATAATTCCATGTTCAGAGTTTCTTGTAAAATGCTGAAAAGGAAAGTGCATTTCAAATAGTATTGCCTCAAGAGAAGGATGTTCCCCCTCTGGTTATAAGGTAGGAAATAAGAGTTAAAAATAGAGCTCTCAGGTCGGAGAAACCTGAGTTCATGTCTCAGCTCTAGTATTTACTCCAGTGGTTGTTGTGATCTTGGCAAGTTATGTGACCTCTCTAAGCTTCAGTTTCCTCATCTGCAAAATGGGGATAGTAGTAACTAGTCATAGGGTGGTTGTGAGGATTAAACAGTAAGACTTGTAGAGAAAGCACTTAGAGTGATACCATGTAACACTCAGTAAATGGCAGCCACTATCAGTAATGCGATCTCAGCCACTGAAAGAAAACTTAGAGACAGGAAAAAGAAAATTATCTAAGAAGAGTTTGGAAGGGGCGGGATTTGAGCACAGAACACAGGTTTGGTTTTTTTTTTGCGGTATGCGGGCCTCTCACTGTTGTGGCCTCTCCCGTTGCGGAGCACAGGCTCCGGACACACAGGCTCAGTGGCCACGGCTCACGGGCCCAGCCGCTCCGCGGCATGTGGGATCTTCCCGGACCGGGGCACGAATCCGTGTCCCCTGAATCAGCAGGCGGACTCTCAACCACTGCGCCACCAGGGAAGCCCAGGTTTATCCTTTTAAAAACCCCTTTTTATTATAAAAATTTCAAACATATACATAAATAAAAGAATATAATGGATTCGCATATACCCAACAATACACAGCCTCACAACTAACAAACAAGGCCGATCTTCTATCATCCATACTCCCTGCATAGGTATAGTCTGTTTTAAGTTAGCTATTTTGGCCACAAGTGTAGGTTATTTTCTTATAGGAGAGGGAATATGGGATTTAGAGTCTAAAAACATGTTCCATCCTTGATTAGCTGTATGACCTTGGGCAGGTCGCTCTCAGTTTCTTCATCAGTCAAATGAAGTTGATAATAATACTACTTGCCATGCGTATTTCACAGAGCTCTTACAGAGAGGAAATAAGATATCTGTTAAAGGGCCTTGTAAAAGGAAGTGCTATGCCAATAGTATTGGTTGTTATAGCCCCACCCACCTCTCACTGTGGGTGGCACCAAGTATGTGCTCAGCAAACATTTATTGAGGTCTTGCGAAGCGCTGGGTCAGGCCAACGACCTGCTCTGCAGTCTTAGGTGGCACCCCTGAGTCTAGCTGGTCACATTGCAAATGCTGTCACTAAGGCAACACCGATCACTTAGCGTGTCCCAGCCCCACCCTCAGAGAAGTATATCCCTCAGTCTGCACATCCTGTTGGACCCAGAGTCACTTCTTATACCACTTGTCCTTGTTCAATGTCAAGGTCTGGAAAATGTCACGTCCTGTCCACAGTCTCCAGTGCTATATCTCCGTTAAGGTTCAGAATGAGAATTACAGAGACAGTGGGTAAGACCTCAAAATTACATTTTGAAAAAGAAGCTGTCAGGAACAAATCACCCTTTCAAAAACTATATGGGGATAGATCTTAGATCCAGAATTTAAAGCTGCAATGGGAAACCAGAGGGTGACTCAAAGGGTGACCTTAAAGTTATTTAAGCTATAGCTGGAGAGATGCTATTTCTCTCTCATTTTTCTTCCCTTAGAGAGCAGAGAATTTCAGAATTTCATCCTTGCCACAACCTCTGCATCCTGGGGCCCTGCTCAGCAGGGCAAAACCTCTTATTTCCTGATGTCCTTTTCCCATCTCCTAGCTCCACACTGAAGTCCCTGCTGTAGACAGATTTCTCTAGCAAGTTATTTTCTCACCACTGAGCCCCAGCTGTTTTGCATCCCTGGAGTGTGTCAGGGCCAGAGCAGAAATGAAAGGACTGAGGCAGTGTCAGTTAGTGGGGCGTAGGTCACTAGTGATCAGATTTTTTAATGAACCTGAGGGCCAGGGACTTGAAAGGAAGGTCAGGGTTCACAGAAGGGTGATAGCAATATGCGTCTAGATTATTAAATCCTGAATGTGTAGACATCGATGTTCTTCTAATACCCACTCCTCTCAGGAGCTCCATGCTGCACTGAGCAGTCAAGCCTTTGACTTCATGCTGTCAGAGGAGCATGAAGGACCTTTGACAGTTGGGTTATATCCTAAGACTTTGGTTCCTACTCTGACTCTCCAGGTGGCTGATTTCTCCTTTCTCCCAGAAAGAATCCTCCAAGGCCAAGTTTTCAAAGTAGTTCAGGAGAAAGAGGTGGCCTACAGATCGGAAGTTTTGCTCAGCAGTCCCCTCTGGCCTGTCCCTAATGCAACTGTTTCCCTCACTCCCATTTGATTACACCTTTGAGTGTTGGAGATCTTGATTTCTTGGTTCCAAGAATGAGAACTTTCTTAGCATCATAATCCTAAGCATCATTGGAAGGAACACATTTCTGTTTTTTTTTTTTTTTTTTTGGTTGCGTCAGGTCTTTGTTGCTGTTCGCGGGCTTTCTCTAGTTGTGGCGAGTGGGGGCTACTCTTCGTTGTAGTGCGTGGGCGTCTCATTGTGGTGGCTTCTCGTTACGGAGCACGGGCTCTAGGCGCCCGGGCTTCTATAGTTGCAGTACATCGGCTCGGTAGTTGCAGTGCACGGGCTTAGTTGCTCTGCGGCATGTGGGATCTTCCTGGACCAGGGCTCGAACTCATGTCCCCTGAATTGGCAGGCGGATTCTTAACCACTGCACCACCAGGGAAGTCCCCGGAACACATTTATTGATGGGAATCGATCTTTATTTCTTTCATGTCAGAGTTGTTTTCTTTATTTGCTTCTAGGAGCAACATACAATCCAGTCCTCCATAAAGAGGTGATGCCCATCTTCAGTAGTGGTTGTGGTTAGGCCAGTGCCATGCAAATGTTCACAGGAGATATGGGGGAAGACCCAAAGGGAATCTTAGAGTCATTGAGAGATCTCAGGGTCACGTGGTCTAGGCTCCCACCCAAGAACTTTCCCTTCAGTATCCCTGACAGATGGCCATGTACTGATGCTTTAACACCTCAAGTGATAGGGAGCTGATTAAGAAGCCCAGTTCAATTTTGGACAGCTTTTATAATCAAAAAGTTCTTCCTAATTTCACTCATAAAAGCAAAACAAGATGAATGGAAGCCCTTTCAAGAACCCCATGCGACATTCCTTCAGATCTTTGAAAATATCTACAATATCTGCCCTAAGTCTTTTCTACTCCAAGCTAAGCATTTCCAGTTACTTCAACAATACCTCCACAGGAAAAGAACAATGAATTGGGAGTGAAAAGACCTGGGTTCAAGTCCTAGCTCCACCAGTTATCAGCTGTGTGGCATTAGGAAAGTCATCTAACTTAAGTTCACTTTCTTCCTCTGTAAAATGGAGATTAAATATATATACCTTACTTACTGTTATGAGGATTGAATAAGATAATATAATACCACAGAAATACAAAGATCATAAGAGACTACTATGAACAATTATATGCCAACAAATTGGATAACCTTTAAGAAATGGATAAATTCCTAGAAACATACAACCTACCAAGACTGAATCATGAAGAAAAAGAAAATCTGAACATAGTCAGGAGATTGAATCAGTAATCAAAAGAAAAGCCCAGGGGGCTTGCCTGGTGGCACAGTGGTTAAGAATCCGCCTGCCAGTGCAGGGGACATGGGTTCCATCCCTGGTCCAGAAGATCCCACATGCCACAGAGCAACTAAGCCCGTGCGCCACAACTACTGAGCCTGCACTCTAGAGCCCACGAGCCAAAACTACCGAAGCCTGCACGCTGCAACTACTGAGGCCTGTGCTCCGCAACAAGAGAAGCCATCGCAATGAGAAGCCCGCCCACCGCAATGAAGAGTAGCCCCTGCTCGCTGCAACTAAAGAAAGCCCGTGCACAGCAACAAAGACCCAATGCAGCCAAAAATAAATAAATAAATAATAAATTTTTTAAAAAAAAGAAAGAAAGAAAGGCCCAGGACCAGTTGGCTTCACTGGTAAATCTACCAAACATTTAAAGAAAACCTAATGCCAATCCTTCTCAAACTCTTGCAAAAAATTGAAGAGGAAAGAATACTTCCAAACTCATTTTACAAGGCCAGCATTACCCTGATACCAAAGCCAGACAAGGACACTACAAGAAAAGAAAACTTCAGCCAATATCCCTAATGAACATAGATGCAAGAATCCTCAACAGAATATTAGCAAACCAATTCAACAGCACATTAAACGGATCATGCACCATGATCAAGTAGGATTTTTCCCCGGGATGCAAGGATGATTTAACATTTGCAAATTAGTAAGTGTGATATACTGCATTAACAGAATAAAAGATAAAAACCATATAATCATCTTAATAGATGCAGAGAAAGCATTTAACAAAATTCAACATCCTTTCATTATTCAAAACTCTCCATAAATTAGGTATAGAAGAAATGTACCTCAACATATGAAGGCCATATATCACAAACCCACAGCTAATATCATACTCAATGGAGAAAAGTTGAAAGCTTTTCCTCTAAGATCAAAAACATGACAAGGATGCCCACTCTCATCACTGCTGTTCAACATTGTACTGGAAGATCTAGCCAGAACAATCAGGCAAGTAAAAGAAGTAAAAGGCATCCACACCAGAAAAGAAGTTAAATTCTCTCTAGTTGCAGATGACAGGATCTTATATATAGAAAACCCTAAAGACACCACCAAAACACTGTTAGTACTAATGAAAGAATTCAGTATAGTTGCAAGACATAAATTGAACATACAAAAATCATTTGCATTTCTATACACTAACAATGAACTATTGAAAAGGAAATTAAGAAAACAATCCCACTTACAACAGCGTCAGAAAGAATAAAATACAAGCAGGTGAAAGCTCTGTATACTGAAAACTATTAGGCACTGATGAAAGAAATTGAAGACGATGCAAATAAATGGAAAGATATCACATGTTCATGAATTGGAAGACTTAATATTGTTAAAATGCTCATACTGCCCAACATGATCTACAGATTTAATGCAATTCCTATCAAAATTTCCAAGGCATTTTTCACAGAAATAGAAAAAAAATCCCAAAATTCATACGGAACCACAAAAGACCTTGACTAGCGAAAGCAATCTTGAGAAAGAAGAACAAACCCAGAGGCATAACAATTCTTCACTTCAAACCACATTGTAAAGCTTTAGTAATAATAACAGTATAATACTGGCATAAAAACAGTCATATTGACCAATGGAACAGAATACAGAGCCTAGAAATAAACCCACACACACATGGTCAACTAGTCTTTGACAAGGGCACCAAGAATACACAACGTTAAGAGGTTAGTCTCTTCAATAAACAGTGTTGGGAAAATTGGATATCCACATGCAACAGAATGAATTGGAACCTATCTTATACCATACACAAAAAATAACTCAAAATGGATTTAAGTGTAAAACCTGGAACCATATAACTGCTAGAAGAAAACATAGGGAGAAAGCTCCTTGACATTGGTCTTGGCAATAATTTTTTGGATATGACACCAAAAGCACAGGCAACAAAAGCAAAAATAAATAAACGGGACTACATCAAACTAAAAATCTTCTGTACAGCAAAGTGGACCATCAACAAAATAAAAAGGCAAACTGTGGAATAGGAGAAAATATTTGCAAACCATATCCAAAATATACAAAGAACTCATACAACTCAATGAACAAAAAAATAAAAATAACGATTAAAAATGGACAAAGGTCAGCTCGGTGCTTTGCAATGACCTAGAGGGGTGGGATAGGGAGGATGGGAGGGAGGCTCAAGAGGGAGGGGATATGGGGACATGTGTATGCATATGGCTGATTCACTTTGTTGTGCAACAGAAACTAACACGGTATTGTGAAGCAATTATACTCCAATAAAGATCTATGAAAAAAATGGACAAAGAGCCTGAATAGACATTTTTTCAAAGAAGACATACAAATGGCCAACAGATACATGAATACTTGCTCACATGACTAATCATCAGGGAAATGCAAATCAAAACCACAATGAAATATCACCTCACATCTGTTAGGATGGCTAGGATGGCTATTATCAAAAAGATAGAGGGGGCTTCCCTGGTGGCGCAGTGGTTGGGAGTCTGCCTGCCAATGCAGGGGACAGGGGTTCAAGCCCTGGACCGGGAAGTTCCCACATGCAGTGGTGCGGCTGAGCCCGTGTGCCACAACTACTGAGCCTGCATGCCACAACTCCTGAAGCCCGCATGCCTAGAGCCCGTGCTCCGCAACAAGAGAAGCCACCACAATGAGAAGCCCGCGCACTGCAATGAAGAGTAGCCTTCACTCACTGCAACAAGAGAAAGCCCGCGCGTGGCAACAAAGACCCAACGCAGCCAAAAATAAATAAATAAATAAATTTATTTTAAAAAAAAAAGACAGAGATAACAAGTGTTGGTGAGGATGTGGAGAAAGGAACCATTGTACACTGTTGATGGGAATGCAAATTTGGACAACCATTATGGAAAAAAGTATTGGGGCTTCTCAAGAAATTAAAAATGGAATTATCATACGATTCAGTAATCCCTCTCCTGGGTATATATCCAAAGGAAATAGAATCAGTATCTTGAAGAGATATCTGCATTCTCATGTTTGTTGCAGCATTATTTACAATAACCAAGATATGGAAACAACCTCAGTATCAATCCATTGACCAATGAATGGATAAAGAAAATGTGATACACACACACACACACACACACACACACACACACACACACACAGAAATATTATTCGGCCATAAAAAAAGAAAGATATCATGCCATTTGCATCAACATGGATGAACCTGAAGGACATTAAGTGAAATAAGCCAGCCACAGAAGACAAATGTTGTGTGATCTCACTTATATGTGGAATCTAGAAACGTTGAACTCACAGAACCAAAGAGTAGAATGGTGGTTGCCAGGCACTGAGATGTAGGGGATATGGGGAGATGTAGGGGATATGGGGAGATGTTGGTCAAAGGGTACAAACTTTCAGTTATAAGATGAATAAGTTCTGGGGAACTAATGTACAGCATGGTGATTATAATTAATAATAGTGTATTGTATACTCTGTATTTGCTAAGAGTAGATCTTAAGAGTTCTCACCACAAAAACCAAAAACAAATAAACAAACAAACAAAACTATGTGAGGTGAGGGAATTCCCTGGTGGTCCAATGGTTAGGACTCCGTGCTTTCACGGCTGAGGACACAGGTTCAATCCCTGATCAGGGAACTAAGATCCCGCAAGCTGTGTGGAGTGGCCAAAAAAAAAAAAAAAAAACTATGTGTATATTAAATCATCACATTGTACACCTTTTAAAAATCACATTGTATAACCTAAATACATACAAATTTTTTTTGTCAATAATACCTCAACAGGGCTTCCCTGGTGGCGCAGTGGTTGGGAGTCCACCTGCTGATGCAGGGGACACGGGTTCGTGCCCCGGTCCGGGAGGATCCCACATGCCGCGGAGTGGCTGGGCCCGTGAGCCATGGCCGCTGAGCCTGCGTGTCCGGAGCCTGTGCTCCTCAGCGGGACAGGCCACAACAGTGAGAGGCCCATGTACAGCAAAAAAAAAAATAATAATAATACCTCAACAAAGCTGGGGGGAATGAAATAATATATGCTTACATTATTTGATGATTATAAAACGTACACATGCTTTGTAGTCATCATTCCTTTCCTCCCTTTTTGTTGACTTCCTCTGATCTCTCTAGTTCAGAATGTTCAGCTAAATATAACGTTTGCTAATTCAATAGGAATTTATGAGCCACTGTTCTAGGCACTGGGAAAACAAAGACTAACAAGGTGGTCTCTGCCTTCAAGGTAATCAGAGGATTATAATGCACTGGACTAAAAGCCATGACAGAGGCACCTTCAGAGAGCACTCTAGGAATACAGGAGTAAGGCTTCTAACTCATAGGAGTGGAGGAAGTGACAACTGGGCTGAGTCTTGGAAGATGCATAAGAGTTATCCAAACAGAGGAAGGTAGAGGGATATTCTAGGCAGAGATGAAAACTTGCAAAGCCATGAAATTTAGTTGGGATAAAGGTAAGCTATTTTGAATTCAAAACGTCACTGTTGCAACAAAGGACACAATCAACACAGTGAAAGGCAACCCTCGCAATGGGAGAAAATATTTACAAATCACATATCTGATAAGGGGTTAATACCCAGAAAATCTAAAAAATTCTTACACTTCAACAGCAAAAAACAAACAACTCTATCAAAAATGGGCAGGGACTTCCCTGGTGGCACAGTGGTTAAGAATCCGCCTGCCAATGCAGGGGACAAGGATTTGAACCCTGGTCCTGGAAGATCCCACATGCTGCGGAACAGCTGGGCCCGTGCACCACAACTACTGAGCCTTTACTCTAGAGCCTGAGAGCCACAACTATTGAGGCCCACGTGCCTAGAGCCCGTGCTCCAAAACAAGAGAGGCCATGGCAATGAGAAGCCCTCCTACCACAACGAAGAGTAGCCCCCGCTCACTGCAACCAGAGAAAGCCTGCGCACAGCAACAAAGACCCAATGCAGCCAAAAATTAATTAATTAATTAATTAATTAATTTTTAAAAAGGACAGAGGACTTGAATAGACATTTCTCCAAAAAAGATATACAAATGGCCAATAAGCACATGAAAGGGTGCACAGCATCACTAATCATTACAGTAAAGTAAATCAAAACCACAATGACATACCACCTCACACCCATTAGGATAGCTACCATAAAATAAAAAGGAAAGAAAGAAAAGAAAAGAACAAGCATTGGCAAGGATGTGAAGAAATTAGAACCTCATACACTGTTGGTGAGAATGTAAGATGGTCCAGCTGCTGTGGAAAACAGTATGGAGGGTCCTCAAAAAAACATTCTATGAATTATCATATAATCCAGCAATTCCACTACTGGGTATATAACAAAAAGAAATCAGATCAGGGTCTTAAAGAGATATTTATGCATGCATGTTCACAGCAGCACTATTTACAACAGCCTAAAGGTGAAAGCAACTCAAGTGTCCATCAACAAATGAATAAATAAATAAAATGTGATATATACATACAATGGAACATATTCAGCCTTAAAAAGGAAAGAAATTCTACATTTCCCATGCTACAATGTGGATGAAACTGGATATTATGCTAAGTGAAATAAGCCACTCACAACAAGACAAACGTATGATTTCACGTACATGAGGTACCCAGAGTAGTCACATTCACAGAGACAAACAATGGAATGGTGGTTGTCAGGGGCTGGGGGAGAAGGGAATGAGGAGTGGTTGTTAAACAATTATAGAGTTTCAGTTTTTCAACATGAAAAGAGTTCTGGAGGGACCTCCCTGGTGGTCCAGTGGTAAAGAATCCACCTTCCAGTGCAGGGGACTTGGGTTCAATCCCTGGTCGGGGAACTAAGATCCCACACGCCACAGGGCAACTGAGCCCGCGTGCCACAACTACTGAGTTCACACGCCTCAACTAGAGCCCATGTGTCGCAACTAAGACCCGTCGCAACCAAATAAATAAATAAATATTTTTAAAAAAAGAAAAAAGTTCTGCAGTTGGTTGCACACCAGTGTGAATGTACTTAACCCTAGGGCTCTGTACGCTTAAAAATTATTAAAATGGTAAATTTTATGTGACATGTATTTTAAGATATTTTGGGAAAGTTAGAGAAGTTTGTAATGATCTGGGTATTATTGCTACATTTTTAAAAATACATTTATTTTTATTCATTTATTTTTGGCTGCATTGGGTCTTCGTTGCTGCAGGGGCTTTCTCTAGTTGCAGCGAGCTGGGGCTACTCTTCGTTGCAGTGCGAGTGCTTCTCCCTGCGGTGGCTTCTCTTGTTGCAGAGCACGGGCTCTAGAACGCAGTCTCAGTAGTTGGTGGCACACCGGCTTAGCTGCTCCGCAGCATGTGGGATCTTCCCGGACCAGCGATTGAACCTGTGTCCCCTGCATTGGCAGGCAGACTCTTTTTTTTTTCTTTTTTTTAAAATTAATTAATTAATTTTTTTATACAGCAGGTTCTTATTAGTTATCCACTTTATATATATTAGTGTATATATGTCAATCCCAACCTCCCAATTCATCACACCACCACCATCCCCCTGCCACTTTCCCCCCTTGATGTCCATAGGTTTGTTCTCTGCATCTGTGTCTCTCTTTCTTAGCAGGCAGACTCTTAACCACTGCACCACCAGGGAAGTCCCACTAATTTCTTTTAGGTGTGACAACTGGTTATATAGGACAATGTCCTTTATTCTTAGGAGATGCACACAAAAAAATTTAAAGGTGAAGTGCAACCTATTTTGAAATGCGTTGATGGAAGGATGGATGCATAAATAAAAAGTTATATGAAACCAACCTGACAAAATGGTAACCACTGAATTCAGGTGGTAGATGTACAGTGCTCATTGTACTATTCTTTTAATATTTTCTCAATATTTGACATTTTTCATAATAAAAATTTGGGAATAAAAACCTTTTAAATCACTGTATGAATCCAGGTGGAGAAAATAAAACCAAGCCACCATATATGCAAAAAATAATTAGATGTTTCAGTATGAGTTACCTCTGGGTATGACTGCCAAAAAAAAAGTCAACAAAGCAAAAAATAACCACGAGCTGTATTAATAGAAACACAGTATTTGTAGCGTGACTCCGTTCAATGTATTTATCCTCTATAAGTCTCAGTTCCATTGTGTGCAAAATGGGAAAAGAATTAAAGGAGACAATGTGTGTAAAGGGCTTGAAACAAAAGCCAATGTTCAACAAGTCTCCATAAGTAGCTGGTAGGACTACAAGAATGAGGAAAATGTTATAGTCTTAATGGATTTCTATGCTGGTACACCATGCAGAACAGTTTACATTTTGCTCCGGGCATTGTCAGAGGATATTCCTCTGGTTCCTTGTGTGACACTGTCGTGTCATATAATGAGTTGCTGAAGGATAACAGGGTTTCACCTGGAGTGGGAAAGACTGAGGCAAGGAAGGCGTTATGAATGTCTTCTGGTAGCTGAGGGAATAGCAATAAGAGCAAAGGGGGAAAGTTTCAGTAAAACAAATTTCATCTTAAATGAGGAAAAGGAGTCAGAGTGGTTTGAAGAGAAAATTGACTGTCTCAGGAAGTTGTGAGCTCCCTGGATCTGGTGATGGGTGGGTTGCAATCAGAGGCTGGACAACCACTTGATGAAAACATTGTCATAAAAAAGGAGATTGGGCCAGATAATCTTTACAGTCCCTTCCAATCTAGGGAGTCTAAGATGCTCTTAAAATATGGCACCTGGGGGCTTCCCTGGTGACGCAATGGTTGAGAGTCTGCCTGCCGATGCAGGGGACACGGGTTCGTGTCCCGGTCCGGGAAGATCCCACGTGCCGCGGAGCGGCTGGGCCCGTGAGCCATGGGCACTGAGCCTGCGCATCCAGGGCCTGTGCTCCGCAACGGGAGAGGCCACAACAGTGAGAGGCCCGCGAACCGCAAAAAAAAAAAAAAAAAAAAAAAAAAAATGGCACCTGGAACTGAATGTGATGCTGTAGATATGACTTAGTGAGCCAAATACCCGCCTTAATAAAGTTATTGTTATTTCAATCTTGAAGATCTTTATGTTAGCAGGAAGAAGATAGAAAACCAAAAACTAAATACATTTGCTATATCTATCAGCTATTAATATCATGCCACCTATGCCAAATGTTGCATCTGTCTCATGTTTACTCTTGTATTCATTCATCTTTTCAATATTCCGTATATATTTACAAGATATGTCTTTTCCCCTAGGTACTAAAGATACAAAAATGAACAGACATATAAACAAGTGATACATGCAACATAAGGGCCCAGTGGTGGAATTAAGGAGACATGGACTCCAATAAAAATTAATAAAATTTTTTTAAAAAGGAGACATGGGTAGAGCAACAAGGATAGAGATTCACTCTGTCTAGGGATGGTGGGAAGGCTTCCTTGAGGAAGTGATGTTTCAGCTGCATCTTGGGAAACAAATAAGGTTTTCCAGGCATAGAATGAGTAGAAAATCTTTCAGAAAAATGGAAGAGCTTATTAGGAGTCAAAATAGAAAGAGTGTGCCATGTTTTGGAGGGGAAATTAACCAGGTAAGACCGGGTCTCAAGGATATATGAAAGGCCAAGAACGTTAGGAACATGTATCATAATTCTAACAGGAGAGAGAGAAGGAGAGAGAGAGAGAGACTTAAACACCCAGCCTTCTCTTTCTTCTCACTTTTAGAGATCTCCCTCCTAAAACCTGGTGTATTTTCATTCTTTAAGCTGGTGACCCCATTCACACTATGTTTATCCTTCCAGTTATCCTTCAAGAGAATTTGCAGCTATAGCAATCTGGAATTAATCTTTCTCGTTGTACATTTCAGATTATTGAAACTTCGAAGTACACCCCACCTCCTTACTCTACCTTTCGATGGGCTTGTCTTGGATTTCCCATCAGAACCCCCTCTGCAAGCTTGTCATGTGTGGGGCACTCTCGGGTTCCTCCAATATTGCCTCCAATTAATTGAAATTTCTTGTTCCTCCATTTCTTTAGCTAACAAGCAGGGCTGATGATGGGAAGGATGAAAGAGTGGAAGAGACTCATGAAGCCTTAATTTTTTTTTAACATCTTTATTGGAGTATAATTGCTTTACAATGGCATGTTAGTTTCTGCTTTATAACAAAGTGATGAAGCCTTAATTTGACCTATAAAAAGAACTTTAATTCCTGGCCCCTCATCACTGCTATTTAATAATTTTTACTGATTCTCAGCAAAAATTGATATTCCCTTTGGTCAGGGGGCTGAGTGACTATCTGCAAAGTAAGTGAAGTATGGCGTGCTTGGAGTCCCTTAGCTTGTGAAATTACCAAGACCCATTATTTCAGCATGGTTGTCTCCAGGCTGGCTCCAACACAAGAAAAAAGGACTGGTAAGATGCCTGGCTCCTGCCTTCCCATCAACTATTTAATTTGTTTGACACATCTTACTGGTAAAAGCTCAGGTGAAGGGATACTGAAGCCGGATGAGGGCTGGGATCTCTAAATATGTTGAAAATGTTATCTGTTCTTTCTCAAATATGTCTCTCCCCTTCAGGTATTTGCTCTGTGATAGCCTTTTCCCTTGGCAGTCGTTGAGTCTCTGTGCCTTGTATTTCAAAACCGATAAGGAAAGGCGAGATCCTCCTGCATTGCGGGGCACCTGGGGAAGAGAGACCATGTGTGACTTGGGCTGCGTAGCCTCACAACCAGCGCTCACCCACCTCCCCCTTGCTGTGCATGCCTTGCTCGGCTAGAGAGCAGAAGGTAACAGAAAAGGAGAAAATAAATGGGCTTTCTCTGAGGGACTCACACATGCATTCTCTCTAGTGATCTCCTTATCTGCAGACTTTGCAAATTCTTTACAACATCTGATCAAGGAAGGGCTTTTTTGATGTTTCTGCATGTTCTCGATTTACTGCCCTGCTGCTGGGATATGATGAGATGCCCTTATCAGGAGCCCCTTCAGAGCTTTCCAGACGGGTTGCAAAATCTGTGTATTTTTAAATAAACAGCAAACTAGTCCCGGAATGTGGCTTCTTTGGAGCTAAAGCAACATTTGCATAAAGCAGAAGGGTAGATGCCAGACACAAGTGATCTACTACCCCTAATCTGACTCTGTGTCCCTCCTCTCCCCTCTTCTTGTCTCTCCCTAGACTCCCCATCATGTTAATTCTGCTGTCAGGACCACTCTATAAGTCCCCAGGACCTGGACTGAGTTACAGGATGGGAAGCCGCTCGTGGCCTTCAGGCTTCTACCTTGCATCTGCCTTGTGCCTGGCTCTGCCGACCAGTCCTGGGAAGGTCACAGGTGGAAGGGGTTGGAGACTTGGACTTTCTGATCTGCTTATTCCTCAAAGTCTTCAAAGCTCTGATCTATATGTCTACCGTGATTAGGATCTCCAACGAAGTGGTGGGGTGGGGGAGATATAGGGGGAGGCTGATTCATGTGAGAGCGGGCGCATGAGGAAAAAAGCTGAAAGCCCCCAATTCTTTTTTTTAATTAATTAATTTTTATTGGGCTATAGTTGTTTTACAATGTTGTGTTAGTTGCTACTGTACAGTGGAGTTCCCCCTGTGCTATACAGCAGGTTCTCATTAGTTATCTATTTTATACATATTAGTGTATATATATATATATACACTATATATATGTATATATATGTATATGTGTATATATAATATGCATATATGTATAATATATATGTAGATATAATATGTATATATGTATATATATACATATGTATGTATATATATGTATATGTATATATATATATGTCAATTCCATTCTCCCAATTCATCCCACCACCCCCCTTTTCCCCCTTGGTGTCCATATGTTTGTTCTCTACATCTGTGTCTCATTTCTGCCTTGCAAACCAGTTCATCTCTACCATTTTTCTAGATTCCACATATATGCGTTAATATATGATCTTTGTTTTTCTCTTTCTGACTTACTTCACTCCATATGACAGTCTCTAGGTCCATCCATGTTTCTACAAGTGACCCAATTTCGTTCCTTTTTATGAAAGTTCCCACTTCTTATCCATCCCTGTATCATGACTCCCAGTACCTAGGAAGTCATAGCATTTGCATACCCATCATAAGCATTTGGAAAGATGTGTCCTCAAGGAGAACCCCTTCCCAAATTCACGTTAATAGCCCCCTTCCCATTGCCCCCAGGGTTGCCAAACCTGAACCCTTTCAACATCCAGAACCCTTTCAACATCCAGATCCATCATGTCCAGAGTGCCTCCATCTTTCCAAACTTGGAGAAGACCCCCCACTTCAAGTGGAAGGTCTCTAAAGCAAGACCTCCCATAATGGCCAAACCCTGACCGTTAGAGGTTTCCACAGAATCTGCGAGTCAACCAATATCTGAATTGGACACTATTTGTAGGAATTCTCAGTCTTTAAGGGTTATAAAGACAGAGAGAGAGATCCCCTAGTTAAACCTGGTAATCTTGAATATTGGGGTAGTCTGCTTGATTTCTTTCCTCCAAAAGGAAAAAAGCAGTCACCTCAGACTCTAAACAACGCCTGGTGGTCTGATAGCTAAGGCAGAGAGAAGAGGAGAATGAGGTGGAAGAGAGGCTGACATCCTAAATGCATTACCTAGTCCAGATATGTGGGCTTATATATAAATCCTAGAGGGCCAGAGGCACAGAAAGAAAAATGATATGTTGCTTTTCAGGTATGTGATCTTGGGTACCTTATTTATTTTCTCTGAGCCTCGGGCTCCTCAAATGTGAGAATAATGATCATACGAACCTCCCAGAGATGTGATGAGAAGTAAAGGCTAATAGCAAAGTTCTATATAAATGTCAATAACAACAACAATGATAACAAACATAATAACAGCTGACACCAAGAAGGGAAGTGGAACAAGCATTGTGAGAGAAGTAGAGTTACCTGGGCAGCAATGATAAGCAGCAGAAGTGGAGTAGCTGCCTTAGCCTAGGTAAATCGGCACTTCCTTCCCTTGAGATAACGGGGCCACTCCTTCTCACCTTTCACATTGCTTCTCTACTCGAATGCTCCTTTCCCTTCTCACAAATTAAACAGGCTCTGCTCAGCAAATGTTTGTTCCCCATAACGGCTGCCAATCTGGCAGCTCCCTCACAGAGCTTGGGGATTTGTGGCTCATGGTCTCAGTGACTAATGCAGCCCTAGAGGTCAAGTAGATGGACACAGTCTGAAAGAGAGAAAGGATTCCTCCCATTCATCAGCAGCCACCAGCCTGCCCCATTGCCCTTTCCTGCCCAAGCCATCCTGCCTGTATCAACAGAAATATCGTGCCCAGATCGAGGGATATAATATTTCCACTCTACTTAGAACTGATCCAGTCACACTTTATATTTTCTGTTCAGTTTTGGACACTTTGTTTTGTACAAAATATTGACTAAGGAAGAAAGAACAGGATGGGGAAAGAGCTGGAAATCAGGTCTTAGGAGAAACAAATTAAGGAATTGGGAATGTATATTACTCTAGGGACACACACGACAGCTGTCTTCAGATATTTGGAGGGGTAGCATGTGGGAAAGGAATTGAGTCATTCGATTGGCTCCAGAAGGTAGCAAAGAAGTAAGATCAATGGGTGCAAGTCCCAAGAAGACGAACTCATATTCCTTATAAAGAAGTATTTTCTAGCATTTAGAGCAGTCCAACATCGGGAGAATCTCCCTTATAAATAGCAATCTTCCCATTGCTAGAGGTGTCCAAGCCCAGGATATTGTAGTAAAGATTGGGTGAAGGTATAAAGGGTAAAGTCTCTACGTTCCTTCCATATCCAAGCTTTCAGTTGTCGTTTTGCTTTGATTTGTGCCACTTTCATTCTCCTAAGTCTATCTCAGGCGGGCACTAGTAAGGTTGAGAAAAGCAAGGAATTCCCAGCAGATGTCAGCTTCAGCCCTGATATGTCTTGGGAAACTCACTCACCTAAGGAGAAATAAAAAAGCTCCTGGGTTATGTTCAGGAGGTATATGGGGAAAGAGAGAAAGGAACCAAAAAGAGTTCAGCGATGCAGATTCCTCACCTCTCTCTATGAGCTAAGAAGCAGCTAGATGGCCATCAAAATATCCAAATGCAATGTTGATTTGAAATCTGGATCAGTAGTTAATGGTATCTCATTCTTGGGCAGGATTTTCTCTACATCTGCCAAAGTTCTGAAGAAAACACCTCTCCGTGTTGCCTGGAAGCAGATTTACAAGTAACTCCCTCCTCCTCTGTCTCCATTCCCTTAAACAGTAAAATTCCTTCATTAAGCTTGCAGGGTGATTGGGGGTGTGTGTGTGTGTGTGTGTTTGTGTTGGGAGGAGAGGAAAGTCCTTTCTCTCCAGGTTCGCCTACATAGAAAGACCTGCTCTTCACACCTATCAGGGACCCATGAGCTTTTCTCTCTCCTCTCCCAATCAAGGGCTTCAGACCTCAACAGAGAATGGACCCTGTGACTAAGGAGGCTGCTCTCAATTCCATGCTGAAGTGGGAAGGGGCTCTAAGGGTGCTGAGTGAGACCCTCTCTGACTCCAAAAAAACTATCTACATCTGGAGCCCTGCCTCAGTTGAAAGGAGAGGATGGAAGAGGGCTCCTGACCCCAGAGAAGAATCTGAGTTATGTCTCAGCAACTGAGCAAACATTTACACTTGTCACCAAAAATAAAACTGAAAACTAAACTTTAAAGTTCTGGGGAGGGAAAAAAAAGAGAGAGAGAGAATCCGGTCTTCTCTTGTTTTCCAAGGGGAAATCTAAGATTGGGAGCAGCTTAGCACCTGGCCAATGCAAAAGACATAAAAGCAAGAAGTTTTTGTACTGATTAAATTAAATTCAAACCCAGGACCCCCTTTTTTCCAGAGAACTGTGTGCAAGAGGGCTGGAGGAAGAGAGAGAGTAAAGCAAAATTTTTTCCGGTTTCCACATCCCTTTGACTTAGAAAGAGTAGAGACAGAAGGAAGACTGCTGCAGATAAACCCCTTTCTTATTCAAAGAGAGGAATTTAAAAAAAAAAACATTTTTTTTCTCTAGTGAAATAGAGGGAGTTTTTCATAAAGGGAGGATTTTGGAACACACTCAGATTATTTTTGGTAGATTATTTTAACACACTTTCGAAACTTTGTTTTTTCTTTTTCTTTTTTTTTTCCAAAATAGGCTGTTGAAGAACCCAAAGTTAGTATTGGTATTGGGCACTAACTGGGTGCTACTTTTCCTTTATTTTTGTATCTGTCCCTCTGTTCTTCATCATTAAATTCTAGGGATGAGCACAAGCTCTTTTTTCTTTTTCCTACTTAAGGTGGGAAGACTCAGGTAAAGCTTACTAAACTCTGGGTCCAAACACCCAAATGAAAACCAGGGAAAAAATCAGCTTTCCAGATCTTTGGTATTCTGTGAAGGAAAAGTAGGAAATTAGTCACGTTTGGGATTTTTTTTTGTTTGTTTCGTTTTCTCTTAATTTTTGCTTTCCCTCTGAGCGCGCAGCCACACACCACCCAACACAGAGAGAGAACTCATTACTCGCCTCCTTCCTTTTCATTTCCATTCTGGGAATTCTGTAGAGATGAGATTGAAGCATTTTTAGCAAAAGGCCCTCTTCCTTTTCACCTCTATGCGGGGAACTCTTCTATTTTCCACTCACACTTCTCAGGAACTTCATTTGGTACCACTTAACAGTCAAAACGTAAACTCCAACGAGTGGAGAGAAACAGAACCTTTCCACGCAGGTAACAATACCTGTCTCCCCAGCCCGCTTTCTCTGGCTGTTGCAGCCACGTGTGCAGAGCTGTGTACGAGGTCAGTTTATTTGCCGGTCTGAGGCACAAGTAACAACGCTTGTTTACAGACAGGTCTGCGAACGTGTGAGGGAGGTTGGCGTGTCTCTTCGGGAATGTGTCAAGGTGTGGATTTCAATGGGTTTTGAAATGTGCCGCTTGGTAAGGCGGGAGCCTGCAAGCATGCAGACTCTTTCAAAGGTGTCCTTGCAAGGCCCCATCCAATGCACCCAAATCACTGAATTTGAATTGCTGAATACAGACCCCCTGCTGGATTAGGAATTGCCCCACCACCCCACCCATCCTCCAAGGAAGGAGCTGCCCTCTTGCCTACCTCTAACTCTGGGTAGTGTCCCTCCTGCCAGGCTCCGAAAGGTGGGGATTGAAAATTGAGTTCCGGAAAATGACTGAGTGTAAATTGGAGAGACAGTGGAGTAACTGGAGGTGGTGGACGGTGGAAAGAAAGCTCAGGGCTGGAGAGGAGCGTGGGACAGCTCTTTCCACCAGCTGCCAGCCTATTTCCTCACATACACCTCAAAGGCTTTTCTTCTGCACATCTTGTTATCCAGATTTTGCCTCTTCAGACTCCCCATCCCCAAAAACAACAGCTCCCAGCAAAGGTGTGTCTGAAATGGGGGATCATAGAACTCTGGCCAAATTGTCAGAGCCATGCCCAGAAGCCTTGAACCTTTGAGTTTTTTCAGGTCACTGATGAGGAATTCCATTCCTCAACTCCGTTCTTCCTAGGGGGCCCTTGATCTGGAAATCTAACGCCAGGGAGGAACAGGAGGTGGAGGTGACTTTTCCTTTTCCTTGACACTTTTCCCTTCCCTTTTCTTGCTTTAAATCAGGTTTCCTGTTCTGTGATCAGGATCCACGTGTGTAGGTCTATGGTGCGAGTGTGCAAGAGGATGTCATCAATTCCCAACAATTTCCAAAAATGGTAACTGACCACACCAGAATGGGTGATCTTCTCAAGCGTTCTGAGAAACTTCCAACAGGTGACCATCTTTGCCCTCGAGTTCCATTAAGCATTAAAAGTAACGCTTCCCCTTGCTGTCCCCTTTCAGACCCAAACGAACCTAAGTGAATTCACTTTATTGGGCCTAGAAGGGGAAGACTTCCCAAAGGTTTTTAGAAACGGAAAACCTGGTCCATTGGCGTATAAAGGACACTGCACCCTGTGGGGCTGCATTGGGTGATGGAGAGGAGAAAGGAAGGCTTGTCTGCAGCGGCTGCACCTGCCTGGATCTCTCAACAGAAGGGTTGGCTTCTCTGTCTATTTTCTACCAACATTTCTACCAACCTAAACATCCAGTTGGGCCTTCAAATCCTTTACATTTCTAAAGTTGAGTCTTTTCTTCAGTTTATGCTTGCTGAAGTAAAGGAAGTTCAAACAAAACAAACAAACAAAAACTCTATGGGTGAACCCTCCTGGGGAGCAGACTCGCCCTGAAGCTATAAAAGAAACTCTGTCATTTGCCTGAGATAAATACCTTTAACGAATGAACGGAGAGTCAGAGAATAAGATGCCTCCCAAGTCCCATTCCATCACTTGTCCTACTTTCATTATTTTCATATGAATACACTGATCAGGTAACACTCTTGGACTAATCAAATGTCTAAAACTGATGTCATTTCAGAAGACCATTTTGGGGGGGGGTGACTGACTTCTAGCCAAGAGAAATTTGCTTCAATGTTCACTTGTCCAACAAATATTTACTGAGCATCTACTACATGCCAGGCATTGTTCAAGGCACTAGAAATGCAGCAATGAACAAAACAGAAATCTCAGCCTTCATGGATCTTATATCCTAGAAAGTTAGGAGGTTAGAGACTATTTTTCATATATGGTTGCTGAGAACATGCGTGTCACTTCTTTATCATATTAGCCCTTTAGTGTCTTTGGAAAGGGAGTCCAAACTATTACAAGTTTACCAAATTTCTCTCCCATTAGACATAGTTTATGACACTAATAACATGCAGATATGTGGCCCTTTGCAGTCCTGGATGATGTTCCCAACCTGACAGTCCCATTTTAGCCAATCTCCCTACACCCCTTCCCCAAAAACCACAATCATTTCCTGAGTCGTCTCTCCTCTAGGAGGCTCAGGCACTGGTCCAGCAAGAGTGGAGAGACCAGGGCATGACCCCACGACCGGGACCCTTCCCCTGCCCTTTGGCCTCAGCAATCCCCTGGACAGGCAGCTCCTCCAGGGCTGGGGGTTGGGGGGCTGTAAGCCATTTCAGGGCTGAACTCTCCATGAACCAGGAAGGGAAGGGGGTGGGGGCTGCAGAGCAGAGCCAGCAGGAGCTGGCTGGGAGGCAAGGCTTCTGGGCAAACCTCTCCGGCTGAGTAAATACTGAGCTGCCTCATCTCCAAGGTGGGGTAGAAACGGAGCTGTCAGGCCAGAGTAAACTGAAGGGAGCTTCGGGCCTCTCAGGAGCAGAGGGCGCATGCGTTTTGGGGCATCCTCCCTCCTAGGTTCTCCCTTCAGGCAGAAAGGGCTACAGGGGTCAGAATTGCCTGGACCCAGGCCAGTGATCTTGAGAGCATGGAGGAAATTGACTGGGGGGTGTGTGGAGAAACAGTCATTTTAATTAGCTCCAACTTGGCCAGTAGACTATGTGGGACATGATGCTTCCCCCATCCCACCCTACCACCCCCCATCCCAGACCAAGTTTAACATTCTTTCTTACTTACAACTTCTATCATCAGAGGGAAGGATGAGGAAAGCTGCAGTGAGATAATGCAGCTTATATTAAAGACTGGGAAAGCAGGCCCAGAGTGGTTAAGTGATTGATTCAAGGACACACAGGAGGCCCTTGGTAGAGGAAGCTCTGGTCTCCTGACTTCCTACAAAATTCTTTCTTCTCTGAAGTACCTGATCCACTTATTTCCCGATGAAGAGAATGACAGTGGCCAAGAGGTCTTACTCTGAGCTGCAGTTAATAGCTGCTTAAGCCTATCTGTTCTCCCAGAAATGGGCATTAAATATTTGGCATCTCCGACTCCTGTTCCACCCAGGACCCACTCTGAGGATATAAAGCATTTAGAGAGCCTGGGAAATAGCAAAAGTTAAAGCATCTGGAATATTGTGGTTGAGTCATGTAAAGGAGGCCATGCAAGGAAGTTCTTAGAGCTAGGACTGAGCCATCAGGAAAAAATCTGGTACAACTCCAGGGGGTGCCAACCACATGGACCACAGTGAGAACATGCTCCCAGAGTTATGCAATGAGACTGTCCTGCCAAAATCATGTCTCATTACGATGCTGCACTTACTATGAACTAGTATTCTGTGGAACTACCCTGAAGCTTTTCATTCATAATTATTTTATTCCCTGGCAGCAAATTCCATGGTTACGGTACTAGATGGGTCTGCAGGTACAGTGCTGGAGGATGAAGGCTAGCGAATGTCTGCTTCCGTCACACCAAGGCCAAGAAAAACTCAGTACAAGAAAGTAATAAAAAAATGTCTTGTATGAATATATAAAACAGAAAATCTCTATTGAACACTGCCAGGCAGTGTTTTAAGCATGTCTCATATATCTCACTTATTCAACTTCCCTCATTTTACATCTGAAGAAATGGAAGCACAGGGAAATTGAATAACTGGCATGAGCTCACTCACCCAGCTGATAAGAGAGGAACCACATTGAAAGCTAAGTTACCCTTCAGAACCCTTGCCCTCCACCACTCTAAATCAGGAACTCAGACTGTCTGCGTTTAGGACTTCTGAGCCTTCCTGCCAATGGAGAAGGGAGGGAGAGTGCAAGAGGCCCAGGACAACTCTCCTCTTCTACAGTTGAGTGGGCTGAGACCTGACGGTAAGGAAAGGGTCTCAGCCAACCCACCTGGGTGTTCTCAGCTGCTAAGAAGGGAATCCCCTCTACCTGTCCTTAGCCCCAGAACCTGTCTCTAGTATCATATACCTATCAGGGATCAAACAAGATATGAATGTGAGAAGTGAAGAGTGTGTGTGTACCCCAAAGGGTCAAGATGTGCCCTGGAATCAATGAGGGACTGTAGGTAGGGGAGAAGGCATGTCCCCTTTAATAATGATAAGTATTATTATAGCTCATATTTATTTATTAGAGACTGCTCTCGAATATTTTACACATATAAACTTATTTATTAACATCCACCCTATGAAATAAGTATGATTATGATGCCCATTTTGGAGAAAATGGCCACAAGGCTGTGAGAGGCAGGGCTGGAAGGATTTGAACCCACATATCTTGGCCTTCCTCTCAGTTTCATCTGGATCTGCGTGCTCCCCGGTCATCTGGAGATGCCCCCAGCCTCCCCATCTCCACCCTCTTCTACTCCCCACCCCACCAACTCCCTTCCAGCAGCCCAGTGGTATTGCTGCAAAGAATGTTCATAACAAAGAAACCCACATTAAAAGTAAGAAGAACTTTAGGGTTTTTTAAATCTTTTTTCCTTGTCTCTCTTGTCCTGGAGATCAAAGGGCCTCACGTTGGGAGAACAAATGCTGAAGAAGAAAGCAAATGAAAGAGGAAAAGTTCACACTTGGGGCTGAGAAACAGATGGTGCAGAGTGTTGGGTAGAGCGGAGCCTCCGTGGTGGAGGAGGGGCCGGGAGATACTCCTCAGAAACCTTGACAAACTTTCAACCCGAGAAGAATTCTCCCCCCACCCCAATAAAGAATCAATGGGGAAAAAAATCTCTATTTTAAGATTTTTATTTTCAAAATAGGAGACTTTTTGGAGATTTGGTAAATGGAGGTGTTGGAGTGGAGGGCTTTAAATCTTGCAGAAAATGTACTTTCAGATCTTCTGGTAAATATGATTCCCTTTGCCCCCTCAGGGGCTGTGAAAAACCCACCTATCTGAAAGGAGTCTAAGAGGGAAGCAGTTTGTCATCTATTCTGGAAAGTTTAACAATGTGTTTTTGTTTGTTTGATTGTTTGTTTGTTTTTACCAACCTCTCCTTTGTCATTTATGATAGAAAATACAGTGACCTTCTGTTTCTGCAAATCAATGCTTTCTGTGTAGACCAGTCTGAGGCCTCAGATAAGTGGGATTTTAGGAGAGCACAAGGTGGGGAAGGGGTTAGGATCAAAGGAGATGGGGGGGCTCAGACGTATTGCAGATTCTTTTGAGCCTGCCCCTCTGTTAACAGAGAATTGATTTGCCCCTCATCCCTCCCTGGGGGAATCTGATAGTTCCTTCTGCTGTGGCCAAAATCCAAATAGACCAGCCTCCCCCAGGACCTGTCAGCCCCAGTCTGAGGTCCAGCTTCACCATCCTTGGGGTCCTGCTCTAACCAAAGCTCCTTCCTCTTCCCTGATTTTCTGCCCACGGGTCCAAAGTTTGCAGGATCCAGAAATATCCCAACCAGAAGGCTCTACCAGCTTACACTGAATGGCTCCAAGCAAGAGTTTTGTTTCCACAGACACTGCTCTGTCTCCTCTGTCAAGGTGACCCCCTTGGGAAAGCCAACCTTGGTGGCAATTTTAATTAAATGCAGAGAAGCAGTTAATAGATTTTTTTTTTTTAAGACAAAGGCCAAGGCATCAAGCTCTGGGAAAGCTGAGCTTCCTCTTGCAACACACTTCTCTTCCCCTCCAGCTGGACTGTGCCATTATTGATAACTTGGCCTCTCCTATAATAGCACCAATTTCATTAGGAAGCAAACGCTCGGCTTTTCTTGCACACACTCCTAGTCCTTTTTGCTTCTTGTCTTCCTCTGAAAGGTCGAGAATTCAGTAGATGGGGTGGGGTAAGACGCCCCCCTTGGTCTTGCTGCCCGACCCCAGCTGTCTTGACTCCAGGGCATTGGGGGGTCCCCGGAATCAATAAACCGGTCGGGAGCCCGCAGGCCCGCGTCCTCTGGACGGCACTGCAGGGCGAGAGCGCTGGCGGTTAGGCGGCCGTCGCGGCGCTGCCCGAGCCAGGCCCGCCTCCGCCGCCCCCAGCCTCCGCCGACCAAAGGGTTGTCAGTGGGACCCGCCAGGAGACAATAGCTGCCCCCGCGGGCGCGCCGTCGGCTTGTTTGGAAAGCCCGGGGGCGCTTCGAGGTAAAAAGGTCAGCGCGGGACCGGGGTTTACCTCGGCCTCCTTCGCCCACCCCAGGCCTTCGGGACTACAACCTGCCGCTCCCGCCGCAGCCCTCCCTTCCCCGCCTCCCCCTCGGCCCTTTCGCCTCGCCTCCGCTGCTGTCCAGCGCCGGAGACCCGGGAGTCACCGGGAGCCGGGTGGACGGCACTTCGGAGGCGGGCGGCTGCGGCCAGAGTCTCTCAGCCTCCCCGGCTCCTGAGCCCCGAGGTTCCGGTTGGGTGGAAGGGCGCCAGGCTGGGAGCGGGAGTGGAGGGGTAACCTGTGTGTCAATCTGAAGTTTATCGAGGGACCTGTCCTCTGACTTTCTCTGAGCAAGAATTGGCGGGGAGGGGGACGATGCACAGCCTCCGCAGCACATATTAATATTTACCGAGGCACACTCTATGCCAGGCCTCGCTCTGGACGTGGGGGACGCAGAAGGGAGAAGGGGTAGTGGGCCCTTTGCCTCCCCCCGAACTTTCTCCTCTTTTCAAACCCTTTTCTGTTCTCTCCAAACAGATCCGTTTTTCTTCTTTCCTGCCTTCCTTTCAGGACCCTCTCTGAACTGTATCCTCCCCACCACCTTTTCCCTCCAGGTCTTCCCACATTCCTCCAACGACCTGAGGGCTGACGGCTGTCAGATCTGGAAACCTAGGGTGCTGTTCTGCTTAGGCCCCACCCAGTAAGTCCTTCTCTTTATCCAGCTGAGCTCTTAAAGCTCAGCTCCTTCCAGCCCAACCAGCCTGCACCTACTCTTTCCTCATCTCTCCCCCTGGGCTCTTGGAGAGAGCCTCCTTTACCCCTGGGTGGAGGAGTAGAAGAGGCGGGAAGAGGGGAAAACACACTTTATTGAAATGAGGTAGTTGGAAGTACAGAGAGAACCCGATGGCTTGGGGCTCAGGTTTCCAGAAAGAGTGGTACCTCCACTGTCTCCAAGGTTCAGAGAAATGTTTGCTGCTGGTAGGAGCTCTCCCTGCACCTGGGCCTCCCTGGGCTGCACCAGGGGTCGGGGTGGAGATGAGGAGGGTCCTGGCTTTTCCAGGAGGCAATAAATAGGGGAGGAACTAGTGGGGGCGTGCCTGCGCCTTCCTGGTAGAGGCTTGCTGGGGTCCAGCCTCAAACAAAATTCCAGAAGTCTCCGAAGTACCAAGTTCCAAAACACTTTGGTAGCTTAGAGATGAGGTCGCTGGTGGGAGGGGAGGCAGGTCTCAGAAAACAACCTCTGGAGGCTGCTAGTGCAATACAAATGTGCCAGGTGGGGGTTAATAGGCTTAGATTGGCGGGGGGGGGGTGCTTTTTGGTCTGTCACAAGGCAGCTGGTGCTATTGTAAGGTCTGTGGCGACTAGAAAGATTAAGCATTGGTAATATGCCTGCACCCAAACACCTCCCACACAAGAAACCTCAAGGCCTTCTCTCTGTCCTGGGCCTAGAAGGGGGAGTTAGGATATGAGTGCATGAGGAGAGTCCTCGAAGCTCAAAGGCACTGGACTGAACAAATTGAAGTTGGAAGGGAAAGGAGAATCCAGGAGGTTGGGACTTGCTTCCACCCCGCCCACGTGCTGATCCCCAGATTAAAGACCGAGGGAAGCCCTTCCCTTCACTCTTGACAGGTTGGGTGTCTCCCATGCCTCTGGTCCTCCGGTAGGCTCCCTAGCCATCAGCACCTTGCCCAGACCGGAGAAAAGGGGTCCCCCATTCCCCCCCAGAGCAGCTGTAAACTGGCGCCCCAGCCTTGGTGAGGATCGCCTGAGTAGTAAAGCCGAGGCCCAGGGTTAGAGAGAGCAGAGGAGAGGGCTGGACGGCGGCGCTCGGGTGCCGCGGAGCCCCGTCGGTTGGGAAGTTTAGTTCAGGAGGTGACGGAGCTGGGCGAAGCTTCCGGCGAGGTGCACGTGGACTGGTCGGAGGCGTCTCCAGCTGCCTCCTTGGGACAGCCTGAAGGGGCTGGGGGCACCCGGCCTCCCTCCCGTTCGCGCTTCTTCTGCTTCATGCGCCGGTTCTGGAACCAAATCTTGACCTGCGTCTCGTTGAGCTCCAGGGTGGCGGCGATCTCCACCCTCCGGGCCCGGCTCAGGTACTTGTTGAAATGGAACTCCTTCTCCAGCTCGGTCAGCTGCCGCGTGGTGAAGTTGGTTCGGAGGCCACCGGGCGCGCCCAGGCCCAGCTCCGACACCTTCGCTAGGGGCGGGGCGAGAGAAAGGCCACGTCAGTTCTCTCACCTCTTTCTCCTTCCCCTCCCCTCCCCCCCTGGCCAGCTCTGCACCCCCATTCACCACGCTGTCCCGCTTCAGCTCTTGAAGCACCAAGCACCCCTCCAGGTGACCTGGATCAGCCTCCCCACGCTCCCATCCCCCATCCCTCCGCAGGACACCGGGTCCTGGGCCTGAGCTGGGCACACAGATCCGGAAGTGCGGGTATGTGTGGAGACTTACTCTTAATGGGAACCGGGCACTCACTGGGTGGGGAGAGCCCACCTGACCTGAGACCGGGCAGAGTGCTCTTACCTGCCTCTACCCGGCGGCGCAGAGACAGGAACCCAGCCCAGGACACCTCAGTGCAGAAGCAGCAGAGCCGCTCTGAGCCCCAGAGAGGGGGTAGCCACCTCTGAGCCCTACCTGTCTTGGGTGGGTTCCTCTTAACCTTCATCCAGTCAAAGGTCCGGGCTGTGGGGAGGCTGGTTTCTGACGGGCAGGGCGACTCCTTGTCCTCGGAGAGGAGCTCAGCATAGGCCGGTGCAAAGTTCCCTGTCTGCTCGTTCCCGTAAGGGGGCTGCGGCGGAGGGTATGGCCCCGGGCCCGTCCCAGCAGTTCCATAGCCGTCGGACAAGGCCCCTAGCTGGGCCCCATAGCTTGAAGGATGAAAATAGCCTCCATCTCCTTCCGGCTGGCCCAGAGGGTAGTACTGAGAAGGCCCGTAGCTGGGGCTGCAGGCAGTCGGGGCGTACCCCGAGGTCCCGGAGCTGGGGAAGGGCACCCCTAACGCCGAGGGCGGGTGCTGGGCCGGATAGCCTGAGTTCTGCTGGAGCGCGGGGCTGGGCAGCCCCCCACCATAGCGGGTCTCGCCTGCATAGCTGTCAACAGAGGGAGCCGAGCTGGGGGGGAAAGAGGTAGGGGCGCTGTAGGCGCTGGGTGCCCGGTTACAGAGTGGGTACTCTAAGAAGGAGTTCATCCTATTATAGTCCATGCGTCGAGGCCGCAGGAGGGTCGGCCCGTTTGGGGGAGACACCCTCTTGCCCTACAACCTTTCCGCAGTATGTCACAGCGCCGAAGCTTGCATCCATGGCCTAACCCAGCTCGCCTGGGCCAGGGCTCCCCCAGGAAGGGGGTAGGGAGTGGGGGTGGAGGGGCGCATGTGATCTCTCCCAGACCAATGGGCGCAGCGGGCCAGAGTTTGGCAGCCCCAGCGCCCATCCATCACCCCCCGAGCATTAGCATGACAAAGACACTTCAATCACCCGCAGCCCATCCATCTGAGGGTGACGTGGAAGCGTCAAAAACATCTTTCTTCAAAGACTTTTGGAAAGAAGGGACCAGAGGGAGAGGGGGGAAAAGTTAGAGGAATATTCAGGACTTTCCTCCCCTCCCAACCCCCAAGGCCTTCAATAGCCTCCTAGGTTATTAGATTTGGACAAATTCAACCCAGCTGCCCTTCATTCTTCCCACCCCCCCCACCCAAAGGAGCCTTCCCCCCTCACCAAGTCTGTAGACCAGGAGATGGGGAATCCAGGCTTCTTTGCCCAGAACTCCCGCTCTGAGTTTCTTTCTCCCAATTTGGGGTGATGGGCTAGGACAGCCGAGTGAGGTATGTTATTTTGGGCCAAATGGATGACTGTGAAAGAAGAGGGTGGAAAAACACCTAAGGGTGTGAGGCAGGGCCTAGACTCTAGAGGAAGAGTTAAGTGAGGGGTGGGAAACTGGCATATCAAGGAGCAAGACAAGATGACAGAAATGTGGAGAGGATGAGAAATGCCCCGCTCCTCTCTCCATCTCTTCACATAACCACTCTCTCCTCATTCACACATGCATTTCTCTCCCTCGGCTTCTTTTTGTATTCTCTCTGTCTCAATCCATCTCTCTGTTCGTCCATCTCTCTCCATATTTATATTCGTTCCCTACCTATCCATCAACTCATTTCTCTGGATGTATTTATCCTCTCTCTAGCCATCCATAGCTGTAGCTGGCTCACTCACTCAGACTCAGATAACCCCCTGTATCTCTCCAGAGATCCACAAGGAGCACAGAGCTAGGTAATGTTTACTTACAGGTGAAGAGGAGGGAATTTTTATTCTCTTTCTGAAGTGATTAAAACTAGCGTAGTGCATTCTTCTGGTTCCTTCCTACCCCACAGCACACACACCCCCCGCAAACCTCAAATCCATAAATTCAATACCAATTACATCTTAAAGATGACTCAAGTTTCTGAGGACTTTCTAGAATAGGTCAAAGGAGTTTGCTTAGAGGATGGGAGCTCCGGGCTCAGGAGCGGAGTCTCACGCCTTTCTGCTCCGTGTGTCTGTTGGGTTAGGGCTGGGGGAGGGGAGGAGAACAGGAAGTGGTTCCTTCACTCTATTCAGACACGGATGGAACTGGAAGGGAAGCTCTTAGGTAGAGCCCATTGATTCTCCTCCTCCAGACTCCGAGGACAAGAGCTTGGCGCAATCTAACACCCACGCTCATTTGTAACCTGTCAGGGTGTCTGCCTGGCCGGAGGCCTGGGGCCGGGGCTAGGGCAAGTCCAGGAGGGCAAGAGTTCAGGGGAGGATCTCTGTAAACAATTGAGCTGAGGAGAGGAAGGGGAAGCAGGTGGGACAGGTCCAGAGAGGACCCTCAAAACTTCTCAGGTTTCCCTACCCCAAAAAGGGCAGGGTGAGTACTCATCCCTCCGCAAGGAGGCCCAAAGTTGTCCCTCTCAGTCACTGTGTCGCTCCCTCTCTCTGTTTCCCAGTCCCCTCATTTTGCCTGTCCTCTCCTACTTTGTGTCTCTATCACCAGAATCACAGTGCCTTTCTCTTTTCTTAATAACTGTAAGCCTTGCTTAGCCCTCAGCTATGAAAGAGCTTAGAGCATTTCACAGGACCCCTGCCCCCCTCCCTCCTCACGGGTACTCTGCTTCAGACCCTGCCTCAGAGCAGGACAAGTTGGGGGGAGGGGACCAGCTGGCAACTCCTTTAAGAGAGATGCAATGGGGGAGGGTGAGAGAATGTTCAGTGCAAAGGGATGAGGGCGGACAAAGGAAAGGAGAATTGAGGTGGGGGTGGGGGCGGCCTACAGAGGGATTGAAGAGAAAAGGAGTGTTGAGGTGAGAACAAGATTTCTTTCTATTTCCCCTTTTGGGTTTGTAGATGCTCCCAACAGTTTCCTCTCACTTTAAGATGTTCTCCACAGAGGCATTTGGAGAAGAGGGAAGTAGGGAACCAGGGTTTCTCTTCAAACCCCAAATCTGAGCTAGGTCTATATCTGACCTGGCTGTCCTGCTTCTGGGAGACTTGGGACTCCACTTTCCACCTTTCCCTCAACCCAGGGAGAACCTCCTCCCCTCATCCCTCGCCCTCCTAATTAAGGGAACAATTTGAGGTCTAAAGGGGGAAGTAAACTCCAAATCAGTTTAATAAAAGAGTAGAAATCATTCTGGGAGTTGGGGAAATGCAGTCTCCCTAGTAACAGCTGAAGTCACCAATAGTCTATTATAAAGACTAGAAGGAAGGGGGCGGAGAAAATGTGCCTCAAGTTATATTGTCAAGTGCAGTGGTTGCTTTGGTCTCAGCTCTCCCAATTCACTCTGCTCTCCAATTCATCCCTGAGCCTTGCTACCTTCTCTTGTGTAGCAGAAAGATAAAAACTTTTCAGATTTCCTGGTGGCTCTCCCAGCCCCAGCAGAAAAGACTGGGAGAAAAAGCAACATGGGCCCATAGGTTCCCAAGTCTCTTCCTCCTTAAAAGAAACTCCACTGGCCTCTGGCCTGCGGAGAAACCCTATGGAGCCCGGATTCCTCGCTAAGCCCATAGCTGAGTGTAACACAAAACAAACAAACAAACAATGTAATCCACATCTGGAGTAGTCTATGGCCTATAGGATTATCTGGTTGACCAAATTAAAGTCACCAGAGATGGTCTGGGTAGACCCAACACCAAAGTGAAATATAGTTGATTTCCTCTTTTCTATAATCTATTTAGACATATAGGAGAGCAAGGAAAACACAGGCATGTTTAGTACTGAAATGATCTTTGAGAGATGCTGACCCCTGTACCACTAAGGCAGGGAGACCATTCTAATCAGAATGGGGAAGTGTTAGAAGTTTGCACCTACTTCTGGCCTTTTCTATGGAGGAAGCTGCTTTAGCTGGGGGTTGGCAGAATCAATCTAACAGTTCTTTCATTAGGCCCTTAAGTGCCTCTCTGCCTGCTCTCCCCAGCCCAGATCTTGAAGACCAAAGTCCAAGATCAAAGATTGGAACTTAAGAATTTAAAAGATATTCAGGGTTATAATTTTTTTCTCCATAAGAAATGGTTTCTTGTTGCTGTTTTGGGGGAGGATGCAATCTGAATTCAGTGCTGTTTGTTTTACTACAAGCTCATTAAAATGTCACAAATCTGGTTGAGAACCATAGGCTATGAGTGGTGCATAATGTACTGGGAAGACTATTAGTTTTGGGGCCAGAATACTTGGGTTCAAATCCTTGCTTGGCCATTCCTTAGCATTATGATCCTGGACAAGTTCCCCGGTTTCTCTGAATCTCAGCCTCAGAGAAGAAGAATGGGTTTAATACTGCTTACTTCACTGCATTGTTAGTAGGATTAAAGCAAACAAGAAAATATAAACCATAGAGAACTCTGTAAGTGTATGATATTGGCATTCCATGCACAGTCTGAAATAGTGAGTCAGTCTTCAGTTTTTTAATATAACTAGCATATTAAAATATGGAAATATGTGATAGGGAAATAGCACATGTGCTATGTATTTATGTAACATATCACCATATATTGTACAATATGTACTTTATCATATGCAAATTTCATTGAGAATCAGAAGGCTGGCTCCGTTTAGGCAAAGGATTTTCGTCCAAACTGAAGAGTTTTTTTGAAAAGTAAAGCCTACTATTGTATCATCTGTAACACATCTAAATGATTAAAACCGCAGCAGAAAGATTTCAGGTTGGGTATTAGCCAGAACTTCCTAACCTTCCAAATTTTGGAGAAAAGTTTTCTAGATGTTTTCTCTCTTCCCTTGAAGGGTTTAGCTTAGAAACTGTCCTTCCCAAGGTAGCGGTTGAACCTGACTTCTGTGATGTCAGAATAGGATATAAACTTTCACCTGGAGGGAAAAGTAAGTCAGAGAGTCGGGATGTTTCTAAAAGGAAAGATTAGAGAAACATGAAGAATTGAAATAACTTTCTACTTAATTGGGTCTATCCAGGTATGGTGGTTGCAGCTAGACTACCCACGGTGGAGAACTTACTGAACACCCATCAAGGTGAATTTATATCTGAATGACTGTCCAGACTGTGATTTTTCTGTGGTGGTTGGGAATTAGAGAAGGTTTTAGGAAGGCACTTTTACTGTTGACTCTCCTCAGAGGAGGAAGCAGTTTGTTAGATCTCCTTCAGGCACCAGATATCTGCCTCACCACTGAGTGTGGAGAGGGATGGGGGTGGGGGAGCAGAAGGGCCGAGCCGGGCTGGAGAGGTCAGTGGAGGATTTGGGCCACACCAGCCATAGCAGGTGAAAGGAATGATGTAGGGCCCGAGAGTCTCCTTTCTGCAAACTGAGGACATGTACTTGATAGACCATATTTCAGGAAGATGTACAGTGGGGCCAGCGAGTGTTTGTCAGAGACCTGGAGGAAAGGTGGGCAGGGGGTTCAGCAGAGCTCTTTAGGGAGACCCAGAATTTGTACCTATGCTCTGATACCCTAGCAACCAGATAAAACCTGACTACAGGGGACTTTTAAAGTCTAGTGCACTGGGAATTCCCCGGAGGCCCAGCGGTTAGGACTCCATACTTCTGCTACAGAGGGCAGGGGATCGATCCCTGGTCCTGGTCCGGAAACTAAGATCCCACGTGCCTCGTGGAGTGCCCAAAATAAATAAATAAACATTTTAAAAAATAAATAAAGTCTAATACACCATGGCAAAGAAGTTTGGTGCCTCTTTTTGTATAAAACGTCCTACTCTTTTTCAAACAAGAGTAAACATAACCAAATGCTGGGGAAGGTGGCAGAGAATGAAAGCCAGGGGAAAACTTGGCTAGGACACTTTTTTTGGTTTTGTTTTGTTTCCATTTATTTTTATTTTTTTAATTAACTGTTTTTAAAAAGAAAAGTTTAATTAAAGACCAAGTTTAGTTCAGAAACAATGTTCATCAGGCAATAAATTAAGCACCCTGTGTAGTGGACCAGAAATTCTATTTCTCTGCTGCCTTTACAGGAGTAGCATCACAAAGGTGAAACTGGTAGCATGTGATGCTCAAGTACTTGGTTCACACCTTCCTGAGTGTCGTGTCTCCTGTACCCAGCTCAGGGCACATAGTGGATGCTCATTAAACACCAGGAGGAAGCGACTCTGGGGTCTTGATGGAGGAGTGAGAGTCAGCCTGCAGGATCCCGAGACTTAAAAGGGCCGACCCTTGAAATAAAGAACACTGTCTAGCTACAGATGGTTCAGAGCTCCCTGTATGATGCTTATTCTCCTCTCTTAGCCCATCGAAATTTGCATTCTTGGTCCTCCTACTGTGGGAAAATCCAGCATCGCTGAAGTGTTGTCCAAATACTACAAACTGCATCACATTCAATTGAAGAATGTCATTTCTGAAGCCACAGCAAAACTGGTAACACTTTTAACTACTTTATTGGGAATTTTTAGGACACTTCTTAATACTCATATTCATTGAATACCTGGCACCTGGCACACAGCACTATACAACCAGTTACATGCTTGTTGAAAAGATTTCTCTCCCTGCTTTTAAACAGTGATCGGGGCATGACTGTTTGTGTAAAGATACAAATTAAAATTTGTTAAAATGGCTGTACCAGATACTTGGGAGGTGTGTTATCCTCAAACATCAACAGTCACCACCTCCATTTAAAAGCACATGATACCAGCCATGATAAATATTTGATACATTGTTTGTGAAGACTAATGAATATACTTTTGGCATATACTGATGCAGAGAACATTAGAGGCATTTAGTTCTTCCATTTATTTTATAGTTGGAGAAACTGAGGTCCGGAAAGGGGAAGGGACTTACCCAGGCGTAAGTTAAAAAAAAAAAATTAATGACTCATGGTTATCATGATTGCAAATAATTCCTCAATCTAACGGTCTTTTGCTTTCACCATAATATTAATGGGCCATTCTTCTTAAAAGAATGACTCACCAAGAGCAGGGCAGACTGACCAGCAGCTTTCAGGACTGCACTGAAGCCTTCCCACTCCAACCACAGCCAGTTTATAACCAGTCTGTGCTACATACCACTCAAGAGGAGTCCTGCCCCATCAGGTTAGGATAAGTGAGTACAGCCACCTGGCACTGCCCTCTAACCTGCCATCACTGGGGGGTCTGCTGCCTTATCTGGGAAACCATCCTCTTCTCCTTCCTTCTCCATAGCCAGCCTGGAAAACTCAGGTTAAAGGGGATGACCCTAGAGATGAAACAAGGAAAAGGAGCTAATTTGGAACACAGGCATCCTGAATCCTGGCCCCTTATGAATCCTGGATTGCCAGGCATTCCTTTGAATTTAAAATTGGTTGGGATAGAAAAGAGGAGTCATTTCCTTTTGGAAATACCTTGCCTCTTTGTTCTGCTCTGGTGGCATCAGAGATGGTGAGTTTCGTGAAACATGGGACAGAAGAAAGAGAGAGAGGCTGTGTGTTGCCTGTGAAAAGAGTTCTAACTCCTCTCTAATGATCAGTCAAGGGAAATGCTGGATCTCCTGATTCCCTGACTTGGTTGCTTCTCACCCCCAGGACACACAAAGTACCTAGATCTAAACAGGTAGATCGAGCCTTTCGTTGGGCCCTCCACTCACTTTGGCAGGGAGGATCAGGGAATGATGCAGCCTCAGGCAGGAGCTGAAATTCAGTGCCCTTTGGGCCACTGGTTTAGGTTGGGGTAGATTGCAAGGCAGTGGCCAGATAAAGTGGGTCAAAAATTCCTAAGCATGGGAGGAAGGCAGGAAGAAAGGTGGCATTATGATCCAGCAGTACTTAAACTTTCATGTGCATATAGATTACTTGGGAATCTGCTGAATTGAGATTTTGATTCAGAAGATTTGGAGTGGGGCCTAAGATTCTGCATTTCTAACTATCCCACAGATACTGCTGATGCTGCTGGTCCATCAAGTCTCTTAGAGAACCAGAACCTCAGAGGCCCCTGAGTACTGCAGACCAAGCCGTGAATCCTCTCCAGCGGAGCAGACCCTGCATTTTTGGCATTGATCAAGGGTGCTCTCCTTTTGACCAAAGAAAGCTGGAAGGTGGGCAATCAGCAAGGTCCTTCTGATATTCTTGCTCTTTGCTACAGCTGAAAGAGCATTTTTAACTAGACCAAATTATCTAGTTTGGCTGTCCACAGAAATCAAAACCCCAGCTGAAATGTCTTTATTTTGTTGGCGTAGAGATAGCCATGTGCTGTGATTTTAAAGATGTTAAACACTGTCCATGGGCATATTTTATGGAGGAATAAACACACAGCTCAATGAGATGTATAGTGTGGTTTTAATATATTATATGTTCACTTATTTATGGGGAAAATAAACACACAAGCCAATAAGCTGTGTATTATTACTTTAATATATTGAATTTATTTCATACCTATATATTTTACGAGGGAAAATAAACTAATAAGATACATGATATCATTATTAATAACACATCTAATTGTTCTATATTAATTTACTTATGAAAGAAATAAGTGCAATTTAATGTGACATAACATTATTTAATGCAGGAGATGAATTCTATATTAAGACAGTTTAAGGGATTAAATTCCAGAGGAATAAGATGTGTGTGCTTCCCACACTGAGGGACCAGGTTAAAAAAATATGCAAGGGCCTGTCTAGTCCTATATGTCACGACCTATGTCGGCTCCTGGCTTTTCCTGACAGTTGTTGCCTCTCGGTGCCTGGTACTCCAAGTCCCCGTCCTGCTGGTTCAGGGGAAAGTCTGGGAGGCCTGGGAAATAAACTGCTTTTCAAGAACGGCAGCATCTGCTGGGGAGGTAGCCCTGCGGTGTCTGTTTCTGAGCCCGAGAAATATTAAATAAACCTAAGGAGGATGGATGGCTTTCCAGGGCCCTTTAAATCTCCACGTTCCCCGGAACAAACCAGGAGGCAGATGGGGCGATCGATCCTTGCTTCCCGCTTACCGGGTTTGCAAGAAGCCTGGCAAGGTGCGGTGGGGGGTAGGCGATAGTGTTGAGATGGCAAATGAACTTGTGGGCAAAGACAGGTACGTCTGCACTTGGAGAAAGCTCTGGCCGGGCATCAAATCCCAGAGCGAAGGATCAAAAGTCAGATTCGGCTACGCAGACCCGGGCCAACAAGATCCGTCGTTCGCCCCCTCCCACTCCCACCCCCTCGCGGACCCTCCGTCCATCTCGCGTCCTTAGCATCCGTTGGGCTGATTTTTTTAAACAATACAAAAACCAAAAGGAGGCTCCCTGGCTTCTTTTCTTCACTGGCATCTGGACGATCCGGACAGGCGAAGGTGGGTGCGGGGACAGTCCCCGGGGCTGGCCCCGCGCATCCCGAGGCGGCTGTCATGGCGGCCACAATCTCTTCCCTCGCCCTCCCTGCCGCCCGGCCCCAGCGCCATTTTGAGCATCTTCCTTGCTTTCCTGTCTCCCTCCCGCGTTCCTCGCTCCTCCTTCGCTGCCAGCAGGCCAAGCGCCTCCCAACGCAGCCCGGGCTTCCCGGGGCTTGTCGCCCGGCAGCTCTTCGGACGCTCCTCCCAACTCCAGGTGCCTTAGGGTGACTGAGGGGCCCGAAGAGCATTGGTGCCCGGCCCCCGCTACATTTTCCACCCGGTCTCCTTTCTTGTCCACTTGGAGGTCAGTTACCATCCCTGGGCACAGGCCCTGCTTCCCAAGAAAACTCCCGACCGGACTCCACTACTTGGCCCTGGCCACGACCCCAGGAGTCGGGTCCCCAGGCGTCCTGGGAAAAGCTCCTCCACCCCGCTTGGGGCAGAGGCGAGAAGCCTAGGAAACCCTAGGACCCCTCCCAATCTAGCTGAACCTCTGCGCCTCCCACCGCGACCCCGAAGCCTCTTCTCTTGGCACCCACTTCAGTCGGCAGCGCACCCTCTCCCCCTACCTTTATTTTTAAGCAGAGCCAAAGGCTATCTGTTACGGGGTGGCAACAAACGCCCACTCTCGTCAGAGCTGCGGGCGGCCAAATAGGACCCCTTTTGTACCATCCGGGCTTAGTCGGCCCAGGGCCAGACAAACCTGGCGCTGGTCCTGAGGGAGTGAGGGCCGGCCTAGGGGGTGCGGGGAGGAAAGGGGCTGGGTCCAAACACAAACACTCGTTTTCGTATCATAAAGACATTTATTTAATCTATGAAAATAATGTACAATAAATACTTTTCCCTTTTCCTATTATTAAAGAATTTTAATAAATAATCTACGATCTAAAACTTAAAAAAAAAGAGGAAAATAGGTTCCTCTAGTTCCTTTTAAGAAAGCACCCCTCCGCCCCCGCGCCAGAGTTTAATTATTCCTGAGATTTCGTTGGAAGGACTCTACCAAACGGATTTTTTCTGTGTGATTTTTAAAAGACGCCCGAGTGCCCAATATTTTAAAGAGAGAAGAAAGGAAGTGGATTAAACGGTAATTCAATAATACCTGAATTTTAGCAAAACACATAAAGAAGTCTACACGGCTTGGGGAGGGGATCCTCGGCAGCCGAGGGGGGCGGGGGTCGAGGGCCGGGAGGAGGAAGCGGCTTATTAGGAGAACTGCAGGTCGATGGCACAGAGGGTGCTGGTGAAGAAGTCCAGCTCTTCTTCGGAAAAGGGAACCGGTATGTCAAGCGAGCCCTGGAGGCTGGGGGAGAGGCCTCCGGACAGCTGGAGACAGGAGTCGGCCGCGAAGAAGCTGAGGTCGGGCAGGAAAGGTGAATCCTGTCGCTCCGGGAAGACGTCTTCTGGCAACGGCTCCGACCCCAGCCCTCCCGCCCCGCGCAGCGCGCCGCCCGGCCTCCGCGCGCCCGCGTCCTCCACGCGAGCTGCCAAAGGCCGGGGTCCCGAGGCGCTAGGAGGCCCCGGCGCGACCTCGGGCGGGTGACAGCAGGCTTCCCGAACCGCCTGCGAGGCGGTGGGGCGGCCCGGGCTGGCCACGGGCTCCTCGGCGGGCTCGCCGGTGTCCTTCGGCGCGCCGGCGCAGGCTGGCTCCCCGTCGGACGGCTCTCGGTGCTGCGTCTGCCGCTTGTGCTTCATGCGCCTATTCTGGAACCACACTTTGACCTGCCTCTCGGTGAGGTCCAGCAAGGCCGCTATCTCCACGCGGCGCGGTCGGCACAGGTACTTGTTAAAGTGGAATTCCTTCTCCAGCTCCAGCAGCTGCGTGTTGGTGTAAGCAGTGCGCAGCCTGCGCGCCCCGCCGCCCGCGGCCTCCTGCAGTCCCGGCCCATCTGCAGGGAAAGCGGGCTGGGCGTCAACGCTGGCCGTGTGCTTAGCCCAACCTCGACTTGGTTGAAATAAAAACCACCCCATCAGCCCAAAACAATAGCAGCAGCACCCCCGCCCTTACCGCTTACCAAAGCGGCTAGCTCCCAAGGCTCTGGCCTTCTTTCCCGTCCCTCTCTCGCCTCCAGACTCGGCCCGGGTCAGGGCAAAGCATTCAGAGAGCCGCCCACGAGCCACGCATGGGGTAGGAAGCTGTTCCCTTTCTCCCCCAGAACCTCAGAGCCCCCTCCCAGGTCCTCTGAATGGACCCCTAATTTCGGCACTTTCCAACTCAGCCTGGGGAGAGGGTTCATAAAGAAAGATTGTTCCTCACCTCCTTTCCTCCCTAGCTCCCTAGGTCTCAAATTCCCCCTCTTCTCCTACAGCTGGGGTAGATGGGACCGAATCTTTTCCTGCCTCCAGATTCGACCCCAGCCAACAACACTCCACACAGATAAAGGTGAAACCTCAATCAAATCCCTTTCTTCTAGCAGAAAAAAAATGCTCTTCCCCAACCAGCTTCCAAAATCTGCTGTAGAAAGAAAAAAAAAAAAAGTGCAGGCAGCGGCCAGGCCTGAACCCCAGCGGTCTTTTCTGCTTCCTCGTCCCTGGAATCGACGGGGGCAAGGAACCCCAACAGGCTCGCCAGCTTTTCTACCTCCCCCATCGCTCCTTCTCCCCTTTCTTTCTAGCTGCCCCTCACCCCATCCCTACCGCGCTTACCGACCTGCGGGCGATCCGACCCCGGAGGCCGGGACGGAGGAGGCGGCCGGGGGAGACGTGGCGGATTGGCTGGGTTTCTTGGCGGATTTCTTCTCTTTCATCCAGGGGAACTCAGGAGCCAGGGGGGCAGCGGGGAACGGCGGCGGCGGCAGAGCGGGCCCATCTTCAGCTCGCTTTTGGCTCCCGGGTCTCTGAAGGGTGGAGGCGCCGGGCTGGAGGCTGGGGAAGGTTTGCTCGAAAGGAGGAGGAGGAGGAATTAATGTCGACTCCTTGATTGATGAAGTTTGAAATGTCTCCAAGACAGCGGGGAAGGAAGTCAGACACTCGGCGAGCGATGGCTGGCTGTTTATAAACCCAATCTCCCTCTCAAATTCAAAATTCATGGCTTTCAATGGTGGGGGAGGGGGCCTGCTGGGGGGGCGTCAGGAGGGAGGATCGGAAGGGACCCCCCCTCCTGCCCCCCCCCAGGTCTGTGTGATGGAGCGATTTTGGGAGGGGAAGATTTTGCTTTTTTTTTTTTTTAAATTTTGGGCCTTTATAATTGTATATTGCTGATAAATACAAGCGTATGGGGACTCTCTCTATTAAACCCAGGACTCCGGCGAAATTGCAGGGAATTCATGGTCACGGGACCGGCCTTGGCCAATCGCTTGTCTGGGCCTGGTGGAAAACAGAGAGCGTTATTTGCTTTAATTGATTCAAAAACTGTAGAGGACCATGACCTGGACACCATGAGCCCCCCAGTCCTACACTCCCTCTCCGCATGACTCACTTTCTCCAGAAAAGCTGAAGGAACCTTTTCCTCATCCCCTTCAGAGGATGGGAGGTTCTGGAATCCCAGGAAACAAGAGAACCTAAGGGAGAAATCGTCCTCTTCTGCAAATATTTTTAATAGAGAAAATTAAAGCTTTCTTTACAAGGCCAGCAGCATTCTCTTCCCTTCCCCTCCCCCCAAAAGGAACCTGAGTGAGGATCTCAATGTGAGAGGAAGAGGTAGTAAAAAGAGGCTTTCGCCTTTGGGAAAGGTCGGTGTTACCGTGCAGCAAGGAAGAGATTTGCAAGCATCAGCAGCGCTATCCCCAACCCACCCCCCAAAACAACAGATAAATCTTGGGAAATCGACAAGCACTCCTAGGCTGACACAGAGGGGTGAGAGAGATAGTGAGGGGCCCTTTTGCACCTCTGGCCTACATAGCTGTGTGGTCTCAGTTGCCTTCTCTGCCCAGCGTTTGCAGCACTACCCCTGCCCCTATGTCTACCTGCCTCCTCACCTGGAGGCATCTGCACTCCTATATGACACCCCCAACAGACAGGATCTAAGATGCATATGCACCCACCCACTCAAGCCTCAAGCCTGTATCTGCATCTATATCCAGCAACAGGAACAAGAACCAAGGTAGCCACCGATTCAACTTAGAGAACTCTCAAAACCTCAGGTCAATGTATGGGGTGGAGGTGGGGCTTTTCCCTCAAGGAATCCCCCTGCCATTTTTGCCATTGTATTAATTAATATCCCTGACAAGGTAGAATTCCCTAAACATGGAGGGGGTGAAAAAATAATGACTACTGAGACGATATTCCATTTCTGGCCCCTGGGGGGAATTGTTGTTGTTTATTTCTTTTCAGAGGATCAAGATAGTGTGAACTTTAGGGAGTGCTGTAATTTACAGGAGGGAAGGGATACAAGACTCAGGGCCCCAAGCAATCGGTGGGAAACTAGATCTCAAAACAGAAAATGAAAAGTCGATCTGGGGTAAGATTTTTAAATAAGTGGGTCAGAGGGACCGAGAGGAGATGAGGTGATCAATCTTAGCCCCCTGACAGCTCCCTCGGATGGCATCAAAGAATTTGGCTCTTTGGGAAAGCAGAGGGAACAGCCGAAATTCCACATCCCTTTAAAAGGCCTGGGGATGGGGGGTGCTAGCAAAAGAGAAGGGTGATTCTGGGAGAGCAGGGAAACAGATGGGAAATGGGGACAGAGGAAGGGCGCTGGGTTGGGTGGAAAGTTTGTCTGGAGAACTCCCACGGCTCTGGCCTCCCCTCCCCCTCCTTGCTCGCTGCCTCCTAGCAAGAAGGAGAAGGCTGGTTAGCAGAGAAATGGCATCTCGGCCGGGAGCTGGAACTAGAAACTTTCTGTCAATGTAACAGACGCGTGGGTGGTGGTGAGTATTCATCCGCGTGGGTGGTGGGTGAGTAAAAAAAGACAGAGAAATCTGAGGAAAAGGGTGGGGTGGAGGAGAGCCAGGAGGAAAAAAGGGGAGCTGGAGGCAACGGCTGCAGGGCAGGGGGCGGCAAGCTCTGGAGGGTTCAGATCCAAGAGAGCTGCTCTGAAAAACTGGGCAAACTCGCCAGAGACGGTTAGTTGTGTCCAGCTCAGCTCCAAATAAAGTAATTTTTGCTACTTGGAGGAGGGGATGGGGGTGGGAGTGGGGAGTAGGCAGAGAAGAATCTGAAGAGTAGTTGTCTGGAAGTTGTGCAGTGAGGCCTGGGAGGGTTCTTCCTCCGGCCACCCCCTTGAAAAGCCCTGCAAGTTTTTCACAGCCTCTCTGGCTGGCTGCAGGGTTGAGCGCTTCTCTCCGCAACAACTCCGGCTGCCCCTGCAGGAAATACGGCTCTCTCTAACCCTGCTGACAGATTTTATGGCCAGATTAGAGAACAGCAGAACACTTGGGTGTTAAAAGGGACCAAGAGAACCTTCCTTCCCCGAGACACTGCTTCCCTGCCCCCTTGCTGTGCTGTGAATCTTACAGCGCAGATATTTCCCCCTTCCCCAGATATTTTCCCCTTCCCCCTGCTTAGCTAGGGCCTGAAATCCCTCAGAAGGAAGGGTAGGGGACACCAAGCCAAGGCAGCCCTTATTTTTCTTGTTTGCAATGACAATTTCAAGCCAAGGCTCAGTTTTTCAAACTTGAGCTAAACTCTCTGACTTGGCCTGCCTTTCTCCTGCTAGATAAATAATCTATCCACTCAACCCCCAGAGCCAAACGCGGCGCTTCACCTAGTTACATCATTCAGAAGATGTTACTCAGGGAAGAGGAAGAGAGAGAGAAAGACAGAAAGAAAGAAAAACCCTTGAGCGTTATTTGATCCCAATCAAACTTTGCACGCTCTTATGCCTTTAAATTATAGCCTGACCCAATGCTAAATTGCTTGCTGGTTAGGTGAGCCTAGTCCAGTTAAAATCCTACTTGGTGGGGGGGGGGGAGTGTAGAATTCAGGTTGCTTTTTTATTGTTATTTATTGTTGCATAAAGACTGTAATTACTAACCTTGGACTGCCAGGATGCAACATAAAAATGAAAATCAGCTCTCGCTTTAAGGCTGAGGGCCTGGAACGATTCTCACCGACACGCCCCCCCCCATCACTATCAACAAATATATGCTCCTAATTAAGCAATGCGGGCGCATCGCTTACAATCAGAATTATGCAACTCTTCAGCAAGCAGCCATCGCCTCTCTTTCAACGAATTAGCTCCATATTTCAGCCGCCCTGTCTCCTCGCTCTTATCGGCTCCAGCGACGCGGCAGTGACATTTCATCTTTGACAGACTCTCTCTATCCTCGCTCCAATGTGATAAAAGTTTTATGGAACCACGACTAAGAAATGAAGTTTTCCCAAGGATCGTGGAAACAGAGCAGCACATTAGCCTGGGGACCATTTTATTTACGCTTGGATCCAACAGCTTCTCCTACCCTCCTCCTCTCCCCTTTCCCTGGCAGTGGAAATCAAACACGCCTCCTCTCCCTCCGCCCTGAGTTTTATTTAGTGATTTAATTTCACTTTAGTTTTAAGGTTTGACCTGAGAAGTCTAGGCCTCAGATTTTTTTTTTAGATTAATCATTTTCCTTTGTTTTCATTTTAGACCCAATGGTGGTTGGGCTTCGGGTCACGTGACGACTTCTTTGTCGCTCCGGAAGAGAACTGTGAAGTTTAGGTTGCGTGTAAGAAGCAGTAATGGGCCAGGTTTTTGTTGTTGTCCATAGGGTGGGGTGGGGTGGAGGGGGTGGGGGGGCGGTGAGGAAGTTGTGGCCAAAGAAGCAAAAAGACAAAAGACCAATCAATGAGAAAAACTGAGAGGCAAAGAAGCCAAACAGAAAGATGGAGAGGGAGCGCCCAAGTCTCCTGTCCCCCCAAACTTGTTACTTAAATCTTAGCTAAAGAACTTGGCAGAATGTTCCAAGCTTGTGTGAGAAAAACCAAATAAACCTGAGACACAGATGGGGGAGGTAGGGGCCTGAGCAGGGGAATAAAAAGGCCAGGATAGGGTCTTCACCATTCTTCCCTTGGGGGAAATCTGGCAGTCAGCAGCCTGCTGCTCTGCTATCTAAATTGGACCACCAGGACAAGATAAAATTGATAACAGAAAGTTTATTCAAGAATTGTTTGACAGACAACCCTTTTAAGTAAGGAAAAAAGTAACTACAGAAGAACAAAGAAAGTTCCAAGAGGGAATTAACTCTAATTCTACAAATTCAGGACTATACAGTGACAATTAGGAGCTGAGTTCATGCCTTTTAGAACTAATTACAATTGCTCATAAGTACAAGTTTAACATAAATCTACAGCTCTTTCCTAGAGTACAATATAACTAAAATAGCTGGTTTTACGTGACAGGGAACACAACATCCTTTATAACAAGTAAATACTAAAAAAAGTACAATTTTTTCCTTTTTCCTCATATAAATACATAATGTAGGGGGATAAATAATACAAAAAAGGAAAATATTTTAACAGGCTATAACCAATAAATATATATGAAAATGTTCACTAGAACACACACTTTTTGAGCAATGCTGGACTCCTGCAGGCCCAGGCATCTCTCACAGTTGGTTTTATATCCATTAAAATGTAAACTCTAAGTGCAACAAAAGTGTCCTGTCCCGGTTGAGCAAGGCACACAGGCCCAGCTGCAGACCCCGCCTGGGACAGACAGTTTGTTAAAATATACCCTGTTTTCACGTTAAGTCAAGAGAGCAACGGAAGAAAAGAAAAGTGTAGAACCTCGTGTCACCGACTGCTTTCTGTGGAGAGAGGGGGATGGACCTGGAGCTGAGATGCGAAGCAGCAGAATGGGCAAACCTTCAGTCCTGACAACTTGCCTGCCCTCACCTCCCAGCTTTGCCATAAAAGAAAATATATATATATATATTTATAATATAGACAGCTCTGACTTTCAGGATCTCTCACCATCCCTGAGCCCTCTGTAGACTGTAATTGATGGGGGCGGGGTATAGATATTAATGTCCTAGAGCAGGAAAAGTGTGGGACTAGAAATGGAGGGAGTGCCCAATCAACCTCAAATCGACTGACAGAAATTTGAGGATTCAGGGAAGTGGGAGGGGTACGTGCTTTGTGCCCTTGGTTTTGAAATGTGTTTTAATTTTTTTTTTTAAAAAAGGAGAATTGCCAGGAAAAAAAAAAAAATCAAGATTTGGGGGAATTACCCACATAGATGTAAGGTAAGTTGGTTGGTTGGCTGGTGATGGCCTAGCCATCTTGTCTGTTTTTTAAAATGTGCTTCTCTGCGTTGTTTCCCTATCTCCTCTTTCTCTACCCCACTGTCGAGGGTGAAATTCCAACTGGGTATTGCTGGAGGCCTAGGATTGATAGGGTCATCTCCAATCTGCTGTAGATTCCTTTCCAATGGGTGGGCAGGCGGACTTAACAAGAGCTGCAGGACTTAAAAAAGCAACTTCTCAGGCCAGGAGAATGGGAAGGAACTCCAGGCCCTTTCTTCCCGGGAAGCCTGGCTGCCACCTCCCTGCCTCCTCTTTCAGACCTCCAGGCTGTCCCGCAGAACTCCACAGCCCCCGCCCTTCCTGGGTCTCCCCCACCCCAGGACCTGCCCCTCAGCCCTCCCTCTTCCATCACAGGTGTGTTAACTTGGGCGCTTCTTGGATTCTACCCTGAGGAGGAGGCGCATGGTGAGAGGAGAGGTCTGTGTAGGTGGGGTGGGGGTCGCAGGGTCCGTGATGCTGGCTGGGGGCCATAGGAGGCGCCCCGTTGTAGTCCAGGTTCCCCGAGGGGTGGTGGGAAAGGTGGTTGAGGCCGTAGAGGGAGGGGCCGGCAGAGGGCGGCAGCGGATCCGCGTAGCCGCCCCCGCCCACGTACACCGGGCTGCCCTGCATGGTGGGCGTCCCGTAGGCGCCTCCGTTGGCTTGGAGGACATGAGGCTCATAATCGGGCGCCGGGGTCGGGGGGTACTTCTGAGGGGCGCCGCAGCCTTTGAGGGGGGGCTGGTAGTTGGAGGGCAGCGCATAGGCATTCTGGTGGGCTTTGCCGAAGGCGGGCGGGGACGGGCTCTCGTAGCTGGGGGTCATGGAATGCAAGGCGTTCATGAAGCCGGCCGTGGACTGCATGGGCTGCGGGGGGCTGCCAGCGGGGGAGGGGCCCCCCGAAGACGAGGCCAGGCCCTTGGCCTTCTGGTCCTTCTTGTACTTCATGCGCCTGTTCTGGAACCAGATCTTGATTTGCCGCTCGCTGAGGTTCAGCAGGTTGGCCATCTCCACGCGGCGCGGCCGGCACAGGTAGCGGTTGAAGTGGAACTCCTTCTCCAGCTCCACCAGCTGCGCGCTAGTGTACGCCGTCCGCGCCCGTTTGGACGCCGCCGAACCCGGGGGGCTCTTGTCCCCTCCCCCGCCGCCGCCCCCGCCACCGCCACTGCCTCCGCCGCCGCCGCCGCCGCCGCAGCCCTCTGCTGGATCCGAGGGGGAGGGGTGGGAAGGGGAGAAAATGAAATAAAAGATAATTACTGAACACGCCGAAATTGAATGCATCGTTTCTTAATAAATCCAGGCCTGGACTCGGAGCACCCGCCGCCCTCCCCTTCGCGTCCCCGCCTCCTCCTCTCCACTGCCCCCCCACCCGCCCGTCGCATTAGCGGACACTCTATAATAGTGGCATTTATTAAGAGACCTGTTCGCCTCTCGCTGCCCCAGCTTATGAAAATTTGATCATGTCACGCAGACAGAGCCGCATGGCCATTTATTTAGGCCTGGATTTTCTCGCGCACACTTCCTCCCCCTTATTCCCAGTTCCAGGTGTGGAAGACACTCCTCCCACCCCCACCCCCACCCCCACCCCGCCCGGTCCTGTGGACCCGGCAGGTGCCTGAGGAGAATCCGGGGGGGGGGGGGGGAGTCTGGACATTCTGGGCAGGGCGCGGAAATGTGGGGCGAAGAGGCTGTAGTGCCTGGAGGCTGGGACCCCGGGCCGCCCGAGCGAGTGATTAATGCCCACAGTAATCATCCTTAATAATAATCAATCGTTGACGACTCTGCGTCTACTGGCAGCGTCTGACTCTGCGGCCTTGCGAATGGCTGAGGCCGAGCACCTGGACTTCTGGACCTCTCAGAAGCTCAGGTGGAGGGGGCTGGAGGGAGAGGGTGTTGGCGGGGTCAGGGGTCATCAGGTGGTGGGGGGTACGGGGAAATGCGCCGCTAACGCCGCCACCTGATATTGTTCCCAGGCCGCCGCCTGGGCGCCTAGGGGCTGGGTGCCAGAATAACAGTGACATTCCTGGCCTGGACAGACGCTGACGACGAGGAAGCCAGAGAGCCGGTACCTGTGCCAGGGGAGATGTTTTTCAGCTTGGACGTTTGCCTCGACTCTTTCATCCAGGGGAATATCTGTTTGGTGAGGGTGGAGTTGGAGCCGGGACCGCACTTGGGGGGGCCGCCTTTGCTGGGGCCGCCCCCGTTACTGCTGTTGCTAGTGGTACTGGTAGGTGCAGCGCTGGGCGGGGGTGAGCCGGGCGGGGCGGGCAGGGGCTCGGGGGCCAGGCCGGGCCTCATGCAGCTGCCGTTGAGCTCCTTGCTCTTGGCGTGCGGGGCGGCGTTGCCCAGGGACTGCAGCGAGCACGCTGAGCGCTGGTAGTCACCCTCCAGGTGCGTGGCGGCCTGGAAGGGGGGTTGAGGGGGACCGTCGTAGCCGAAGCCATTGCTGCCAGGGTACGAGGAGTAGCCTCCGAAGAGTGCGGCCGCAGCGTTGTCGTAGTAGGTGGCTTTCTGCATCGCTGGGCGAGGCCCGGGCGGTGGGTGGCAACTTGCAAGGGCCTGATACCCTCACGACCGGACATTGGCACCCCTGGGGTCACGTGGCTCGTCGGACCCCCCCCCTCCCCTTTCTGCCCCCCTCCTCCCGGGGTCTGTTCGTAGCGGTTGACCTGCGGGGTGAGAGAAGAGACACAGGGGGAGAAGAGGACTGGGGCTCGAATCCATCTTAGGAACTGAAAAGGGAACTGACATCAATAGGGTTTTTCTACTCCCCCACCCAACATCTTCACAGCAGATGCTGAGGCCACTTCCTTGACCTGAAATGGATTTTTCTTATTGCAACGCTTTAATTTTAAAAGAAAAAGCCTACCAGTTTTCATTTCCACTCAAAAAATAAGGACTCTACTCCTTTGGGGACTGCCTAGATATAGAATCTTACTATTGCAAGGGACATTGCTTCTCTCCTGCCTGAACACTAGCCCCTGACCTCTCCTCTTCCCTCCTTCTACACCGCCCCCCCCCAATCTGGGATAGGTGTGTGTGGGGGGGTTGCAGACTCCAAAATAAAAGCATCATCAACACCGTCCTCTGAGCTGAGAGGCCTCCTGCCTCTGCCTCCATCTAGGTTCCTTTCATCCAGGGTCTAGCCTGGAGAAAACACTGAGTATCTCTGAAAGAGGCAGGAGGGAGAAGCAAGTTGAGCAGGGAACCTTCTGGTGTGAGGGATACTCTCCTTCCCCTCCCACCTCACGAAGACTGCAGCCTGACCTAGAAACTTCCTGAAGATTTTTAACCTGCAGAGCCAGTGGCACTGAGCCTCCTCCATGGCCTTGCTGCAGGTACCAACACCTCCAGTCTGAGTCTTTTCTAGCCAAGTCTGGGACCCCACAGCCAGCAGCCCCCATGGGGCCCCCAAATGGAACAGGATTGTTTTCCTGGCGGGGCTGGTTGGTGCTGTGACCATTTGGCCCAGGTCTCCCCCCACCCTCTGTTTTTTTTTTCATCAGGCTTAATTTTTTCCCCACCCTTTTCTTGACAGTCTGTTTCCTTTGATTTTTCTAAAGAAGAAAAGAAGAAAGAAATTGGATAACTGCTGGACTTCTACTGAGAGATGGGAAAGTGCTTTCTAAAACAGAAAATTTTTCCCTAGGAAAAAAGGAAGTAAACAAAGCAACTTGAACAATATTATCCTCTGGGTTGGAAACTGGGTGCCCCTGTTTACTGAAGTTCTCTGAGGCCAAAAAAAAAATGATTATTTTAATGCAGGCTTTTAAAAGTGTGCTGGAAAAATAAAGGTTCAAACTGTCACAGGATCTTGTGTATTTCTTCTGAAACTTCTGACTGCATCCCCCCATCTATCTTACCAACCCCTCACCATCACTTTTCATAAAATCTTCAGACTGACCCTCTCTTCTGACATATGAGTTTGGACTACTTAAATCTCATTCAGCCCAGCTGGTCAACTCCAAAGAAAACTAAAAATAGGAAAATAAAACAAAAAGGAGTGCAGGTGAAGGAAATCCCTCCCACACATAAACCCCCTTCTTAATGGCACAGATTTATACTCAAAAGGGAGCCGGGTAGCCCTGAGTTCTGATTGGGTTCTGGGAAGAATTTGTTTCTGGGAAACACGCATGGGTCTGCAAAGCAGCAGGTCCTTCCAGGGAGGAGAACTGGAGTTCAATTGACCAGGCTGACCCAATCCCTTTATTATTATTACCATTAGCCTCTGATGATTTAACCAAAATTAGCTTCGGAGCAGCCCTGGCTGAAGGGGGAATTAATTAACAGGCATCAGTTGAGTTTGTTATTAATAGATAGGAGAATGAAATAAAACTGTTGGAGGGGGTTGGCTGGCTGGGCCCTGGCTTTATTTAGTCTAAATGATTGTTACAGCAGTGATGATGATGATGATGATGATGATAAAACAATAATTTGACTAGACGCCTGGGGCTGAAATTCCTGTCGCTCCCCCTGCAATAAACTCGCAAACCATCGCAGGACCGAGGCCAGGAGAGTGTGGGAAGCAAGAAGCCAGAGACGTGATAGGAAAGAATGGAGACTCCGCTGGCGGCGAGAAAGGGCCGGGAAGGTTTGCGGACCGAGTTAGCCCCTGGCTGCCGCCGCCGGGCTGTCTCGGCTGCTGCTGCCGCGGTGGCTGGCGATGAGCTATGTTGTCCCAAGGAGGCGAAGAGAAAGCGTTCAGGACATGGAAACGGTTAGCAGCGGCAGGTTCCAAGCACACCCGGCCGAGGGCCGAGCCCTAGGGCAGCAGCAAGTTTGGGCGCTGGAGGTAACCGAATTAAAAGGCATCTTAGCAACTCCGCACCGGGACTTTGCCAGGCCACACTCGGCTGGAGGGCGCAGAGGCCTGGCTGATGGGACAGTGAAAAGAGGGAAAGGTGCCGAGGGGATCCGAGATCTGGGGATCCAGGAAAAGGGGGGGTGGGGAGCAGCTCTACCAAGCCAAACATGTCTATTTCCCTTGCCTCCATGTTGGAAAAATCCAGGCTCCATATGGCTTCTCGGGAGAAAGGGAGGGAGGGAAGGAGACGTGGCTCCCGGCTTCCCCCCAGGGTCTCGCTGAAGAAGGGCGGTGAGCCACCCCAAGAAACCCACCTTTCCAGGCACACCCCGAAATCCTGGGAGAGTAACAATAGCTGGGAAGCCCTGGGAGAGGGGATAGGCCACCTTCCAGGACTTAAAAAAAAAAAAAAAATAGAAGGAAGAAAAAAAAGGAAGAAAAATAAAACAACAAAAAAGGAAAAGAGAAAAAGATGAGGCTCTTCTTAGCAGCGGGGCAAAAATTCAGCCCTGATCTGACTGCTTAAAGAAAAGAGAAGAGAAAAGGAGAGAAGCAGGAAGAGAGAGGGAGAGGGAGAGAGGGAGGGAGGGAGAGAGAGAGAGGGAGAGGGAGAGAGAGAGAGAGGGAGAGGGAGAGGGAGAGGGAGAGAGGGAGAGGGAGAGGGAGAGAGAGACAGAGAGAGAGAGAGAGAGAGAGAGAGAGAGAGTCGCTGCGTGGAAGGAAGCTTAAAGCTTGTGAACTCTTCTTGAACCGAGATTGGAGTCATATGGGCCATAAATCATTGAGACATACTCTCCGCCATTCACAAACTGATAGCCTATTTCAGTCCAGCTTACCTTAGCCACCGATGAGGGGAGAACAGGCAGACATAATATATATTCACATCGAGCCCCAGCGCGAGCGGCAGGCGAGAAATCTCCCCTCCTTGAAGGCAAAGGAAAAAAAGACCACTGTTTAAAGCGGCGTCGCCCCCCTCCCCAATAGCCACCCCGGCTGGGGAGTCTGAGGGGCAGACCGGCCGGAGGAGCCGCGCGGCGTCCGCTTCAATTCACTCGGCTTAGGAGCGGGGGTGCGCAGGAGGGAGGGGGTGGGGGAGCGGGAAAAAAATAGAAGAAGACCAAAAGGTGCTCGGGCGGCTCAGCTCGCTGAGAATCCAGCTCCGGGCTCCGGCACGGCCAAGCCGCCACAGTGTGGTTGCCCTATAAGACTGGTACGCCCTACTCTCCGTAACAATGGCCTCTGCTTTTGCACAGGGAAAAAAACCACACAGACACACACACTCACACACTCACTCACTCACACACACACAAGCTCACACACACACCCACCTCTCCCCCTTTAGCAAGCTTAGATGCCTGATAAGGAAGGAAGGTGATGGTGGTGATGGGAGAGGGGGAACATTTTGAACCCCCCCCCCTCAATTTTAAAAAAAAAAAGAGTGAGAAAGGAAAGGAGGTAGAGGTTTTGAGTTTTGTTTTCGTTTTTTAAGGACAGGTAAATTTTTAAATTCAGATTTTGGCGGGGGAGGAAGACGAGCGCAAAGATAAGGCAAAGCCCGTGGAGTTCACAGCTCCCCCCAGCACCACTAGTAAACCCTTCCTCTAATTGGAGAAGTAGCTTGGGAGGCCCTGGGGGGGAGCGTTTCCTGGGTGCCCCTCTGCATTCATTCGCAGTGGGAACACTGGGACTTTTTTTTTTTTTTTTTAAGTAGTTTCACTCTTGCGGGACTGGTGGCTGCGTCTCTGGCCCTCTGGCTCTGTCTCCCTCCTTCCGAGTCTCCCATAGTCTCCCAGTCTCTGTTTCTTCTCTCCCCCACACCCTCTCTATTCCTCCTCTCTCCCGGCAAATCTCCTGGCCCAGTTTCCAACCTGTAGGGGGGGGTGGGGAGCCAGACCTCTCTTTTCTTTTTAACAGACCCCCCCCCCCAATTTGAGAGCAGACAACAAGCGGTGAGTGATTATTTTAAAAATCCAGACCATCTTGTAGGGGGAGGGGGGTTGAGGAGAGGGTGACAAAAGGAGGACCTTGTGTTTAGCTTGAGTTCCAGACACGGCTGCCAATAGAGAGGCTGTAAGAACTGCATGAAGAAGTTTCTGTTGAGATTCTCACCTCTGGATAGGCAGAAGGGGCTAAGAGGTGATAAGGGCATTTGTACTTCTAAGAAGATGAGAAGAACCCGCAAAATGGCTTAATTTTAAATGCACTGGCAGAAGAGATGGAGGATAGTTATTTATATTATTATTATTCAGAACAAACCTGTTAATTTCTCTTAGCTCTACAAGATTTAGGACTCTTGGAACAGGTGAGGAAGACTACAAAAGCTCAACTTTTCTTCGAGTGTGTTTTACAAGGGCAGGAAAAGGCGAGGAGGCCTGTAGGAGGAAGACAGGAGGCAAGAATGTAGGTGTCTGCAGATTTGGGGTGGGGGTGGGGAAGAGCCGTTCCTGGAGGAGGAAAAAGACAAAAAGAGCACCAGGACTTTTCCAAAAGCAGGAGTGTCTGCAACTCTGCCGAACTGCTGACTCGGGCTTAGAGGATAAAATAGAAGGCCGACAGTGTCTCTATTCTACAAAGGCAGCTTGGAAAACTTGTTCTCTTAACTTCTCCGTAGACAGAGCCAGCCACTACCTTGTGACATCCTGGTTAGAATCCTTGGCTTTTGCCTTCTCCCATCTGGATGCACCAGGAGAGAAGGGACTGGGAGAACAAAGGTGAGAGATGGTTTCCAGCTATTGTCTCCCCTCCAGGAGAGGGTGGCTGTGTCTGGCAAAGCTTCCCTCACACCCCATAGCTCCCCACTCACAGGCTTTTCTTTGGGCTGAGAAAGGGTCCTACTATCTACTCTCCTACTCTCGTAGGGGCTGGTCCCTGGCTTCCTCCGGCCCCCACTTCTTTCAGGCCCACTAAATCAGGCCTCGTGGGCTGCAGCAGCCAGTTTCCTGGGGCCCTGCTGAATGGGGGTGGAGGGGGGGACCCATGGTCTCTCTACCCTCCAGCAAGGAACTGCATGAAGAGTCTCCCACTGTGATGTCCTGAGGATCCTGCCGCCTGCCTAGAGAGTTGGTGGCTGAGGGAAGTGTGGTGGGGAGGTGAAGACGGAAGGTGGAAGCCATTTTCTGTATTTATTAATAGTATCAAGGAAAGAAAATGCCCAAGCCAGACCCAGTTCTGGTGCTTAAGCCAGGACCCTCAGAGAAAGCAGTCAGGGCTACAAAGAATCTGTCCTGAGATCTCTGGACCCTGGTTAGAGACCTGCTGGATTGGACCTTATGTAGCTTTGGGCCTGGTGGGTCAGGGACTCGCCCATGGCGGCTTCTAGAGGCTTTTAGAGAACAGCACCTTTGGGTCTTTTCCTCCCCAAATTAAGAAGTCAAGAGTGTACCTCAGACCCTCCAACTCTCCTAGCTGTTTCTACCACTAGCTAGAGAAGGTCATTGGGAAATTAAGAGAAGAGGAGGACCTGTTCACTTGTGGGACTGCACAGCTTTGCCCCAAGGAATAAAGAGAGCCCGGGGGCACACAACTAGCTGCGGGCCTGCAGGAGGATCGGCCTGAAGCTGAGCTGAGGGGAGAGGACTTTTCCAGAGACAGCAGCGGACCCCTCCCCACTCGGAGCTTCAACTCATGTGGTCCCCTCTGGCTACACAAGGAGGTGGGGTGCAGTGGGGTAGGAGCAAAAAGGAGGGCTGGGAGCAAGAGAGCTAACCTGGAGAAGATTTGCAGAGCACACATACCCCCAACTGTGGTAGGAAATGGGGTGGGGGCTTCTTAAGGAATTCTGAGAGCAGAGCCCATTCGAAATGCTTGCGACGCAATTAGATCCCCGTTCGGTTTCTTTCCTGCCTTTTTTATCCCTTTCTCGGAGATTTCTGGCTGGCCAATTGCCCCTGTTTGGGGCTGGGAAGGTGGCGGGTGGATGGTAGAACTGGCAGCCCCAGGACACCCATTTTGTTTGCGGTGTTGCTGCAGGCTAGGGACCTTCCAAACTTCAGGGGATAGGGCAGGGGCAGTAAGGAGCCTGGGCAGGGACCTTGGGGTGGGAAACACCAGAGGGGTCTGAGGGAAGACTTTGAGGTCTGGAAAAAGGAGGAGAGAGGGATTTATCACCCCTGACAGTGAAGTCATGATTCAGGCACAGACTGGAGAGAGAAGAGGGAACGATCTCTTCCTGGATTCAAGGAAGGAAACTTGAGCACCTTACCATGTGTGAAAGACAGAGAGGGAGAGAAAATGAAAAATTGAGAGAAAGATTAAGACACAGATAACTTACTGTAATCTAATAAGGGCAGAAATTAATAATAAAGGCAAAAATCAGAGAAAATGTCCCCCTTCATAGACATTCTTTCCTCTCAGATTCAGTTTCCCCAGAGCTGGACCACTCGCTCCCGCACTCCCCTCCCCCACTCCTAATCTGTACCCAGTACCAGGGGACGGGCCCTTAAAACCCCCTTGAGGGATCACTGGGTGCCCATCCTTCAAGGCCTTGGGGGATCATGTCTCTCCCCCAAAAAACCATCAAAGAGCAAACGAAAATTCTCCTCTCACTAAGCACAAACTGGCTGGCTCCCTTAAAATCGATTTCTGATATCAGCCTTTGGGATGACCAAGGATTCCCCCCTCCCCCAAGCCCCCAGCTCAGCAAGCCTCAAATTCGCCTGGCCCGCTGGGCTCCCTGAGAAGCCAGGACCTGGGAGTCGGGGAGGGGGTGGCGGCAAGGCTTTTAGCGATCTCTTTCTTTCTGGTCCTGTCTGGGTTCCCGGTCCCACACTCTTCAGCTTCACTGCCCAACTTTGTGGCCGCGGCAGAGTCGTGAAAAGTTCACACACACACACCCGAATCTCCACCGCTTTTAAATATTAATAAAGATTTCCAAGCTGGGTGTTGTAAAATGGGAATTGCTACTGCAAATCGCTCTTGGTATTTGGATCCCCAACTCCCACCTCTCTAAGATGCCCGAGCGGGAGGGAACAAAGGGGCTGAGGAAAGAGAAGATTCCGCGCCTGGGCGGAGGCCCGTGTAGACCCGGCTCAGTAGAAGCTGAGATTGAAAGAAGAAAACGGCCGCTAAGATTGGAGAAGAAAAATCCGAGCTGCACTCTCCCCTCACACCAGGCGTGGGAGCGCGAAAAGGAGGCAGGACAAAACAGGGCAGCCACGAGGGTTTGCAAAGTCTGCTCAGTGACCAAGGAGGCCGCGCCAGGGGCTGATGGTGCTTAAGGCCAAGTCGGGAGTTGGGAGCTGGCGGCGCCTGGATGGGAATGAGCCCGACTGAATTGGGGGTCCCGCCTCATCTAGAAGCTCTGTCCTGCCCTGGCAAACCCCACCCCGGGCGGATGTCGAGACAAAGGTGGGCAGAGTGGAGAAGGCAAGAAGGAGAGGGGAGAATCTTGGACAGCTTGGGGAGGGGTAGGAGTGGGGGTGGGGGTGGGGTTTGCTAGGGAAGGAACAGAGAAGCAGACAAGAGAGGAACAGGACGCAGCCCGCTGCGAGGGACTGCGCAGGTCTCTCCTGACAGATTGGATGTCTCTCCCAGTGACCTCTGTTTAGCAGACAATAACTCACCGGATTAATGACCAATCAGCAGAAGGCCTTCCGAATTGCCTCCGAATATAAAAAGTCAGAATGGGATAGGGCCAGAATCTGGGCCTGCCGGCCCTTTTGGTTTTTTCTTTCTCTCTCTCAAGTAGGGTTTGGGGTGAGGCTCTAAGAAATGGATTATCTGGCCAGAGACTCTGATTTCCAGAACCCCGAAGATGAATTTGTTTCTTATCTCTTCCAACTTCCTCCACCAGAATTCATATCCTTGACCACACTTCCCAAGGCAACCTGGAAGCCTCTCCTCCTCTGCTGGCCTCCTCATATCCCTGATCCTACAAGAAATCTCCCTTCTCACAACCATGCAACTTCTGAGAAGCCCCCATCTCTTTTGAATCTTATTTTATTTTTTCCCAGTTAGGAGAAGAGATGGAAAATAAGAGCAAGAATAGGACAGGGGTCATCCACCTTGCAGGCTTTCTGTCCTGGCTGCCCTGGGAGGAGACCTGGTATAGTGCTGTGGTAGCCTGCGTGTGTCCTCTCCCAAGAAGAGGGGACCCAAAGGCCCAGGGATCAGGATCAGGCTGGAAGTAGTGGTGGTGCTGGCCTGCTGTCATAGAATCTAAATTCTGAAACCACAAATCAGTCCCTGGGCTATACTGCCAACAACTCCAGCCTCAGCTCCCATGCCTGGCGGGGAAAGTGCCTTGCTCTGAGAGGCTGAGCCCCTCCTTCCTTAGCACCCCCTCCAAATGCCAATCCCGGCCCAACCCACCCAGCTAGCCCCTCCCACTGCCTTCCATCTCCACTGCTCTAGGCCTGGGCTTCTCCTCTGCTGAGAATAAGGACACCTTCAGGAGGAGGAATGGTTCAGATTGCAGTGGATTTCTTAGAGCCAGTCTGAGTAACCATGCACTGCTCTGGGCATATGCAAACTCCCTGTATATTGCAAATATGCATGCAGTGACCTATACTCAGATGCCCACAGAACTCCAGGACACAAAAGGGAGCTGCTCCCAAGCACTAGAGAGTTACTCAAGGTCAGAACTGGAAAGAACTCAGGGAGTGTCCTGTCCAACCATGCCATTGTCAACGATAGAGAAACTGAGGTCCAGAGCCAGGAAGTGGTTTGTCTAAAGTCATACTTGGGATAGGCTTGGAAGTCAGGAGGCTTGGATTCTAGGTGGTCCAGATTGGCTGTGTGCTCTGAAGCAGAGAATTCATTGGGCCTCACTTGTCCCCTTCTGTAAAGCCAGATCCTGTGTGGAGGGGAGGGCTTGGGCTAAATGATCTTCCAAGGTCCATTTTTTGGGCTGACAGTTTGTGGTTCTCTGTGTACTGATGTAAAAGTGTGACAATAAGCAGTAATAAACTGAGTTCAGACAATAATGGGCACCATCTTGGCCAAAGGCAGACTATTTCCTCTCGGGAGTTCAATGCTTACACCCTCGCAACTGAGTACCAGCCACACTCCTGGTCCTCCTTGTCCCCTCAGAGGCTGGTGCACTGGTTTTTACTGCTCTTCTGTGTCAGGGTATTTTTGGACACAGCAACCTGAGCAGTAAATAATTAATTTGTGTAATTAGAAGAGGAAGGCTTAAAGCTGACAATTTTTAACCAGGAATCAATGCACCCATTGTACCAGCCTGGCCTTCTCACCCGACCAACCCCCAACACTGCCCACACACCTACCAGCTTCCCCAACTGCCTCCCTCAACTGGGAGACCAGCATTCCCAAGACTGCCAGCAGGGTTCATGGAATCAGACTCTGCTCCTTCCCCAACAAAGTTCCATTCTCTGCCTTCTCCCCTACAGAAATTGGTCTGCCTGCAGCTGCCCCTCACAGCTTGCTTTCCTGACCCCCTAAAGCTGTGCTGGGCTCCAGGTCCAGGCTCTCTGCTCTTGGGACACATGTAATCTACCTCCCCTGCTCAAGATGCCCCAACAATTCAGGGAGTTTGCATTTCAAGAAACTCCCATTAATATCAATTTACTTCACTGAAACCTCAGGTTCTTCATCAAGTTGATGATTTATGATAAAATCAATTAAATTACAGCCACTTAGGGCCCAGCCGCTTCCTCTCAGATTTCATTGGTGCGGGGCCCAAGTGTCTGGTGGAAAAATGCAAGTTTAGCTGGAGGCGAGGAAAGATAATTCTGCGGCTGAGAAAATTTAATGCAAAACAATTTCCAGGCAAAGCCGGGCGTCTGGACAGAAATGCAAGAGCCACCAGTTGGCCTGCGGAAATAACTATCTGGGGGTCAAAATATTTTTCTCCCCACCTCCATCATCGTGCATGGCTACTTTGCTCTGTTCCCCTTTGTGCTCACCCATCCCCTCCCAAACAGAGACTTTGGGGGAGTTTGAGCAGTACTGGTGGAACCCAAGCCAGCCTCAAACCAACATCCCCTACCACTGCAGGCCTTTTTCTCCCCTCCCCCTCCCCTCCCCTCCCCCTCCCCTCCCCCTCCCCCCCCTCCCCTCCCCCTCCCCCCTCCCTCCCCCCTCCCTCCCCCTCCCTCCCCTCCCTCCCTCCCCTCCCCCCTCCCCCCCTCCCCCCTCCCCTCCCCCCACCTCCCTCCCTCCCCCCTCCCCTCCCTCCACCTCCCCTCCTCCCTCCCCTCCTCCCTCCCCTCCTCCCTCCCCTCCTCCCCTTCTCCTCCTCCTCCTCCTCCTCCTCCCCACCCAGCTGTGCTCACTAATTCCTCAGTCTCCCATGGCAAAGTTAAACGTTCAAAGTGAGTATCGGGCAGCATGGGCAGATGGCACGCAGGGGCCAGGGACCAGGCCGGGTGGGCGCTGTTGCGCGTGGCTGTGGGAGGAAAGAAAGCACAGGCTGAAGGAGCACTACTCCATGGCGAGGGCACAAGGCGGCAAAGTGTGTCCAGAGCTACCCCTTGCCAGGGTACCAAGACCTGAGAACACCGAGTCCCCCCTCGGGCTCCCTGTGTGCTCACTTGTAAAGCGATGCTGTACCCAACAAACCCCAACCCGAACACAATGTGCACTCACACAATACACAAAACACATCTACGTGTGTGTGCTTTCACACTCTCCTTATACCTCACATTCTGTCCCGGCAAAGGGACAGTTCCCACCATCTCCCCACATCTGGGAAAATAAATCCCAGCGAATCAACCTGGCATTGCCTTCCACTCCAAGGAGAGAGGCTTCTCCCGCCTCTGCTCTCTTTGGTTTTTGGTTTCCAGAGCAGGCAGGGAGTGAACACATCTTCTCTGAAGCCATAAATCACCCCCTCTCCTACCTTCTCAGTTTAACACCCGGCCTCAGCGCAACCCCTTGTAGTTTCAGCTTCAAATAACCCGCGAGGTGCTATTAGGTTCTGGCCATAGGTGGCGACTGGACTGCGGGAGCAGGGCCCAGCCAGCCCCCACCCCAGCAGATACCCCTCACATTTGCTGCACAACCCCAAGCTCCCAACTCCAGCGGAAAACCGTCTGCAGCCTCCAACCGTCTGCAGCCCTTCCTTAGCGAGAGCGCTCCCCAGGCCCTAACCGGGTCCTGTCCACACCCCACATTCCTCCACGCCTCCCCGCACCCTCCGCCCGCACCGCCTCTTTAACTCGCCCCCATCTCTGTCTTCCAGTGTTGCGATCCTCCTCCTTCCCGACCCGGGGGCGGGGGTTTCAGGCACCCCCCGCTCTCCACCCGGAGCCCGGCCCGGCGCCCGCTCGGCACCGACACCTACCTGTGCGGCTCCGCTAGGGCGCGGGCAGCGGCGGGGGGCCGGCCGGGCCCGGATCCCGGGGCGCCAGCGGGGGCTGGGCGGCCGGCCGCATCTCAGTCCCACCGGCCGGCGCGGGGAGAGGCCCGGAAGCGCGCCCCCAGTCCTCCTCCTCCGCCGCCGCCGCCGCCGCCGCTTTGTTCGGCCCTCGAAGCGGCGCGCGGCCGGCCCGCGTGGGGCTGCGGGAGGCGGACGGGCCCGGCTCGGAGCTGGGTCGCGGTTTCGCTGCGCGAGCGGGCCGAGCGGCCGGGCGGGAGGAGCCGCGTCTGCCGGGGGCACCGCGAGGCGAGGCGCGGGGAGCCGGGGGCGCCATGGCGGAAGGCGGGCGCGCAGCGGCTTTTCAATGTCACCGGCGAAATGGGTTCCATATGTCCGGCTCGGCGGAGGAGGGAGGGGAAGGGAGAGCGTTGTGGGCAGGACGGGACAGGAGGATGGGGGGCGCGATGGAGGGAGCCCAGCGGCGGCCAGGGGGTGATGGGAGGATTGGAGAGGCGAGAAAGGTTTGCGTTTTCCATTTTCCCTGGAGTTGTCTAAAGCTGCTTAGGCTGGTGGGAACTTTCTCTTTTCTTTCCAGAAAGATTGGGGAGGGAGGAGATAAGCGAGGGTAGCATCCGTTTGTTCAGACGGGGGTGGGGGTGGGGTTCAAGAGAGGAGATGCGGATTGGAGGTGAAAGGGAAAGTTCTCAGGCTGCTGGAAGATCAACTTCTTCTCCCTGTCCCCGAAGAGGGAAAGAAGAGACCAAACCCAGGAGCAGCAGAGAGGCCAAGGAAGGATTCCCTGGGTCTGGGTGTGAGAGACCGACACCAACCACCAGCCCACCCACCCAACCCCACCCCACCCCAGGGATTCAGTTTTGGGAGATTCCAACCTTTAAGTTACTGAAGATGGTGGTGGAAGAGGAGTTTGAAGTGCCCAAGACATCTTGGCCATTCCAGACACTTCAGTTCCTGCCCCAGCTGCATCACACCTGATTTAGCACCCCCAGGGCCTACTCTAGTCCCCTTGTTTCTGGGATGGCCTCGGCTTTGGGCAGCTGCTGGTAAGAAAGCACAGAGTCTGGAGGAACTTCCAGACCCTACAGCCCTCTCCTCAGTCTGTGCCCGCCCGCCCCCCCCTCCAAGGGGATGGGTCTTTCTCTGCATTTCTGTCTCTATTTGTTTTTCTCTCTTCTCTTTTCCCTTCCCTTCCTTTCCTTTCCCTTTCTCTCTCTCTCTCTCTGCCTTTTCTAACCTTCTCTGTGGTCTCTGTCCCTTTCTCACAGTCCCTTTGTCTTCTCACACTCTGCTTCTTTGTCTTAAGTGAATTTGAATTGTGCCTTGCTAAGGACTTAGGAGTGTCTCCGGAAGTCACTTCTGGCCTCACTTATTAGGCTGCCCCTCTGAGCAGTGTGGAGCCCTTGGCCTCAGAACCCTGTCCTTTTGGCGAGGGTGGGGAACCCGTCCTTCTGCCGTGGAGACATCTTCTTCTACAAAGAAGGGGGCAAAGTGAGTGGTTTCCTTTCCACCTCCCTTCTCACTTAACTCTGGTTTTGTGAGTGTGTTTGTGTACCCATCCAAGTTGTGGGATGTCTTCTGCCAGGACAGCCTCCCTGCCTCTCTGAGTGGCCTTTGTCTCCATTCTCTCTGTCATCCTTTCCTTGGCCTCTGCCTTGACTTCCCACCTCAGAAAAGGATCCTGCTGCTTGCTCTCTCTCTGGGCCCTCTCTTTTTACTTCAACCTCTCTCTCCTCATCTTTCTATCTAACTCCTGTGCTCATTAAAGCATTAACAGCCCAGTTTCTTAAAGGCATGGGGATAAACACTATAATTATATACAGAAAGTGGACACCAGCAGCGTCTGGGGAGAAGACAGAGTCAGCGGCTTTCCTAAAGCCCCTTTCATCAAATACATTCTATCCCATCTCCTGCACAGCAGAAAAGCAAATGGGGTGCCTGTGTGTGTGCAGAACTGGTAAGAAGCAGGGTGATTCGTAGCTAAATGAACCAAATGCATATATTTTAAAAAAAAACAACAAACTTGCTGATTTGAAGGGTAGGCCTATATGCCTGGATGGAGGGCATCAGGCCTCACACAGGGAAGTTTAGCAAGGGGCCAGCGATTGACTAAAAGATAATGGTGGAGAGGGATGGTTTCTCTGCTTTTGTCTCCTGGGCAGAGTCTGAGTGTGAGTTGGGGAAAGGGAAGAGGAGGGGGTATCCGGAGGGCCAGAAGAGACAAAGACCTGACCGGGCTGAGAGAACGGAGAGGAAAAGCGGGGAGACCAGGCCTCCACGTCACAGGCAGAGGCAGCAGAAGGAGGGGAGACGGAGAAGGGGGAAGGAGTTGGAATCACAGGGGCCGGGGCCTGTGAGATTGGCTCCCAGCTCTCCCCACTGGCTCCGGCCTGTCCCAAGGAGCACATCCTTCAGCCTTCTCCTGCTATTCCCCATCCTCCAAACCAGGTTGAATTCAGAAGCTACTAACACCCACCATTCCACCCTTCATGTCCCTTTTCCTCTCCGAGGAAGAGTTAATCCTTTCCCCCTCTCTCCGGCATTCTAAGACTTTGGCCTACATTCTGGAGCACTGGATTGGGGGTGAACTCACCCTCTCCACATTTACCCCCCTTCACTTTCCAGGTGAGTGAGAAGGAAATCCTTGCTTCCCACACTGAGTGTGTGTGGTATTCTTCAACACCCAAGGATGGGGGGCCTGAAGGGTATGGAGCCTGCTATCCCTCAGGTCTCTCTGCTGCCTCCTCTGACCCTTCCCACCTGCCCCGTGAGCTCCAGCCCTGTCAAAGCTGCCCCTGAATCCAGACTCTCCCCAGGCCCTTTTAGCGAGGCCAGGTAATGTCCCCACCCATCCCAGCCTAGGATCTTGGACTTTTCCTTCTCTTTCTCCCTAAACCCTTTTCAACCCAGACTCCCAAATTAGGAGGCCTCACCTACCAGCCACCCTAAAAGCTGCCCGTTAACAAGAAGAGGGCTCAGCGCCCACTTGGAGCAGAGCGTGGGAGTGAGCTCCTGGACGCCAGCACTGGGGCCTAAGCCACCACTCCAGGACGCAGCTGATGCCATGAATAATTAACACCTGGGCGCGGCATCACTAATTCTCCTGCTCAAAGGTTTACACTAGCAGGCAGAGTTAAGTATCACAGTAATAGTGGCTATAAAGTCAGTTGGCCAGGCTCCAACCAGGGAAGGAGAAGCTAGCAGCCCCGACTGAACTTGGCAAAGGCTCTGTCCCTCATCCATAACAACTTTGGGGCGCAGCGCATAATATCCCCAAAAGCCGCCTCTGGCTTTGCTCTCTACCAGCAGACCCTTCCCTACTGGGGAGGTACTGAGACCTCCATATGAAATCAGAGGGGAAAGTTACCAGCTCTCCCCCTCCCAATCTGTACCCCATTTGCTCCCTTTTTGGATGGAGGTTTAGTGAGAGGAACACACCCCATGTCCTGAAACACTCTCCAACTTTCTGAGACCACCTGATTCCTGGAACATTTCTTTTCTAGAACAACTTAGAGAACTTCTCCCTCCTTTAGCCCCAGACACATATAGTCCCTCACTGCTGAGGAAACTTTCTTTGTTTCAGGAGGTCGAAGGAAGGCTACCGGGGTGTGAATTCACTTCCTTGTTTTGTTAGACAGGAGGGTGGGAAGCCAGAGCTTTCAGCTTCCCTCCCTGCCCTTCAGCCTCTGCCTCCATTGTCTCCCCCAGTTTGGGTAGCTCCTTCCCCACCCTCAGCTCCCTGTCATATATTCAATACATCAGTCCTACAGGTTAAGCTTTAATACTATAAGTGAATCCCTCCAGCCCCCTCCAGTTGCAAAGGATCCACTTGGTCCCCCTCGACTACAAAAATCTTTGCCTTCAACTTCAGTAATTTTTTCCCCTGCCTCCACCTCTCTTGCCCCCAGGTTCCTTCTGCCTTCAGAGTTGGGTTCTTTACCCCCAGCCGGCGTCAGAGCAACCAGACTCCTGGAGGGGAACCGCTGAAAAATGAAGCTCTGTCTGCTGCTGCAGGAATGTTGGCTCTATCAGGCTCACAAGCATAATTTTTATATTAGATCGTGGTCTTTGACTGGGTTTATATGCCAATGAGGCATTTCTGGTTTACCAAATTTATACAGATCTCACCTTAACTGATAATCACAGATACTGCAATTTAAGACCTCCAGCTATAGAGCTTTCATATTAACTGCTGATATATTACTGAAAATCGTCTGAAATAACCAACTTCTGGGAACAGAGCAGAAAGAGAGGAAGTGCCTCCGAGAGTGACTCTTTCCCGGCCACAGAAATAGCCCAGCTTCCATATCATTTTCTGTGAGAAATGATTTATCGAAGACATGGCGATAAACAACGCAACTCACTCACAAACACACGCAGATGCGCGCGCGCATAGGCGCGCGCACGCACACACACACACACACACACACACACACACACACACACACACAATGGCTGGCATGCCGGCCGAGAAGCTGACACCCATATTGCTATAAATCAAGAAAAAGGTTGGAGGAGAGGGACAGGGAGAGAGATAGAGAAGAGGAATATTCCTAAAATCTCTATGCAATGCCTCAATGGGTATAAACACACAGAGGACCATGTGAAGAGAAATGGCAGGAAATGAAGATGGCTATTTGTCACATTCTACGACAATAACATTAATAACAAACAATAAATTTACATGGACATATAAGACGCAGTAGGTAGTGAGAAATCCCTTCTACTTACAATACCCCAGCCCGCGGTGTGGCTCCGGCTGCGGGGCTGTTTTATTGCTGCCTCCCTCTCTTTTTCTCTCTCTCCCTCTCTCTCCCCCTCTCTCTTTTTTTTCTCGGGGTACAGGCTTGTTTTTCAAAGGACAGTTGAATTGCACGTCAGAAACAGGGAGACCGAGCCTGCGATTTTCCTGACGAATACATATCTATTCTGCAACCTCGGCATTAATTATTTAATGAATCACGTGACCAGGAGGGGGAAGGGGGTCTTTCGATTTCAGGCTCAAAGGACCACTATGACCTTCCCCTTCAGGAGGAGAAATTTTCCTGCAAAATAGGTTCCCCCCAACCCACAAATGGAATAGCAGCTAGTTCTCTCTCCCACATTCACATCTGTATCTGCTGTATCTGCATTCCCTAACCAGCCCCCCCAGAACACACACTTACCCACAGCCCACCTCTCCTCTCTCCCTTCTCCTCCTGCTCTGCTTAGTTCGTGGAGGTGCAGAAATAGTCTGCAGGGGCTTCTGGGGGGTGGGGTGGGATGGGCGCAGAGTCCTTCTCCAAGCCCCTGCATTTCTCAGCAACCAGTTCCTCTCTCTGCATCCCCCAACTCTATTCTCTCCCTCACTCCTAGGGTATTTTAGTGGGACCCACTCCCCCTCTTCCTTAAATAACCAACAAAATTTCTAAAGAGACCAGCTTCAAAAGAAGCATTTCATAAGTCCAGATTGTATATGTGTAAAGAATGGGGCTTCTGGCTTTAATTCTCTTTTTAAAAAGATATTTTGTGGTACCTTTTGAAAGGGCAGAAAAGGGACAGGGTGAAGAGATGACTCGGGAGCTTCCAGAGTTGAGAGTAACCACAAGGGGGACTTGTTTTCGTTGTGTTGTTACTATTATAGGGAACCAAAGTCTACTGACTGACTGAGAATATGCTCTAGAGACAAAAGACCTGGACTAAGTTTCCTACACAAAAGAAGTGGACACTCAGTCTCTCTGTACCTATGTACACTCAGTCTCTCTGTACCCATCCTGTCTCACCCCTCCCCACCCCCCAACACACCAGTGAAGACAGCTGGAGATTTGAACTGGAGGGGAGGAGAGGGAAAGGGAAGAAAGAGGCTTTGAAGTTGGCCTGACAGCCCTGTCCCCATTTCCCAGGTGTTAGTACCCCTTGCTTCCAAACAGCAGACAATGGAGACAGATCAATAGGAAAAAGATGGGGGGATTGCATATTAAAGTGTTAAAACACTGGTGATGATAGGAGAAATCCAGTCCCTTGGCCTAGAGAGAGAAATGTACGCAGAATTCTTCATCTCAGATATGAACAAAACAAAACAAAACAAAACAAAACATGCCCCCAAACCTTCACATACAGCTTGGCGCCAGAAGAAGCAGACCAGTTACGACCAGAATCCCAGAACCGGAGTATTTGGCCACGGTGCGGGATGGGGTTGCAAAGGGAAGCAGGGAAGACATTCCTGAAGGAGCCCCTCGCTCACACTCCCAGCCTTATCTTCAGCAGCTCTGGGGCAGCGGCAGCGGCTGGTGGACTGGGAAGAACAGACGTGTTTTGGGGAGGGGGGCATGGGGCCCAGGGGCCGTCAGCGGTTTGTTTGGAGGGGTCTGAACCAAAAGCAACTGGATGGGGAGAAGGTTGAGGACCCAGGTGCCCTGACCACCCCCAAAGAAACCGCCACCCCCGGGTGGTGTCCGGTCCAGCGGGTAGTGGCAGCGCAGCCCCTGCCTCGGGCACTGGGCCGGCCTGGTCCCTTCGGAATCCCTCTCCCAGCCCTCGGGTGGGGGCGCCGGCGGGCCTGGGCTCTGTAGGGGGGTGGTCGGCTTTGATTGTGCAGATACAAAACCCAGGCTGGTATTGAATTCAGCCCCGCGCCTGGCTCCCATGAGGGCAACTCCCTGCATGGTCCTGGCCAGAAATCCATTAAAACTGGTCCCCCAAAGAAAAGCAGTCCACTAAAGTCTAAAAGAAAAATACTAGGGCATGGGGAGTGAGGGGGTGGGGGAGAGAAAAGAGGAGAGAGAATATGCTGGAGCATGGGAAGACAGCAATCTCTGAAACAGAGAAATTATTTTTAAGGACGAGCAAAAGAAAAGCCAGTGACACGAAGGCACGCCGGGCAGATTCTATTAAAATGCCCACACTCTTCGGATCCTGGGAATGTCCATGTTCAAATAAACAAGCGCCCGGGCGTGAGCAGAGTGCTTTCTTGCTGCCGATAAAGGGAACGTTTATACTGTGAGAAAGGCGAGATTGATTTACGAATCTGAACGTGCCTGTTTTATGGCCGATCACAAATCCGTCAGCGCTCAACTCACGCTGGGAAACTTCCCAACTCCGCTTTCCAACCAGACCCCCCCGCTCCCGGGCCGCCGCTTCCCAGGGAGACCCACCACGGGCGCTGGGGCTGCCCCGGCGGCGACAGGCTCTGGCAGGACCCGGCAGCCCTACTCCGCCCAGACCGGTGCAAGTAGGAGCGAGGGTGGTGAGGGCCCAGGAACTGGAGGAAGAGAGGTCCAAAGATTCGGAGGATAGAGGTGGCCGCTAGAATCGTAGAAGGTGAGCCCAAGGGGCTGGGGAGCGTGCCCGTAGCACTCAGCTCTGCAGAGGTTGGGGTCTGGGAGTGAGGGAGGGGGAGGTCCCTCAGTTCCCCACCTGTGGGGCTGAAACCCTCAAAGGAACCCCAACCTTCTCTTTCCATTGTTTTCCTCCTCTTTCCCTTTGGTGGACCTCTAATCGTCACATTGCAGAAAGCAGGTTGTAAAGACTCAGGTGACCAGATCTTTATCACCTGAGCCTATAGAGGGCTCACAACTGGTTATCTGCCCTTATGTGTTATGGGTGTACATCGCCCCAAATATTTTCATCCCAGGAGCAGTCCAGCTTGCCTTTCTGCTCGCTCTCATTTCTTACCAAGGCCTCCAGCTCTTGCATTTATTAAACCTCCCAGGGACAAAGGAGAGGATACCAACCAACACCAGTTATTTCTTGCCTGAGACAGTCCCCAAGACATAGGAGACAATTTACAAAACGCAAACCAACACCCCACATACATCCCAGCAAGTTTCTTTCTCTCCTAGTCTTAACTCAAGGGAACACTTCCTTCTTCCCAGCTGGAGTCTGTCTGTCTGTGTGTCTATCTGTCTCTCTCTTTGTCTCTCTCCCCTCCTAAGAGGATGGCTGCTGGTGTAGATTTTTAAGATACAGCAAGTAGAATACAGATTTGAAAAGGCTCTGTGTTCAGAGTTCACTTCTTAGCAAATCCTCCGCACATCTCTCGAAAGTTGCTGGAAACTTTGGTTAACATGGCACAGCTGTCCCTGGCGATGGTCAGAACCGCCTGCACTGAACTTTCTCCCATCTCTCTTGCTCCTCTGGTGGGGAGGTACTCCGTGGGCTCTGTGAGTAGCTGGGCTGGGATTGGGGAGTGGGGAAGGGGTGAGAGTGATTATAGAAATAGCTTCCTAAACAAAGGGACTTCAGAAAATGGGTTAAGATTTTGTGGATTTGGATAACAGACCTCGAGAGACAGTAACCACAATGGGGGCCCTGTGTCTCCTTAGGACCGAGGGGTTTGTCTCCCTAGCCCTCTGAAGCCCCTGGACCTCTCATATCTGCCTCCCTTTGTCTTTCTTCCCTCAGCTCCCTCCAACGAAACAGGAAAGAAGGAGGGATGAACTGGACATGGATGGCAGGGTGAGTCTGCCTGAGGGAAGGAGCTCTGCACAGAGAGAGACCAGCACCCTACTTCCCTCCCCCACACGAGCTAAAAAATTTTTTTGTTCCTTTTCTCCCCAATGGACAGTAACAGAAAAACAATCCAGCAATTTCAAGATAGCAAAGAAGGGGTTGTGGGGGCTGGTGGGGGGTGGAGAAGATGGGACATACAACAGCCCAAGGACCCCTCCCTGCGGAGGTGTGACTTTCCCTTCTGGGCAGGAGGCAAGAGCCAACACAATGTCCAGTCTCAGAGAGGTCAAGGGGCTTCCGAGGTCATTTTGTGGTTCTAATACTGAGCTAATCGCCTAGAAAACGTGGCCTCTCCATGAACTCTCTCTCCTGCCAGCCTCCTACTTCCAAAGCCTCAGTGAGCCCCAGGGAAAAAAGGCCAGCACATTCTGGTCTGAGGCAGAGCTCACCGGCTCCCTCACCTTCAGAAGCGGGGCCCCAGAGGGGAGAACAGAGCCCCCAGACCAAGAGAGCAAAAGGAAACCAAACTAAACTCTGAGCCTCCAGGAAGAAGGAAGGGAGCCGAGTGGAAGAAGAGGAAGATTCCGGCATCAACGAACCTTGCCTGTGAACAGAACAGTTTCCTGCTCCAGAGAGTTGCAAATATTTGTCTAGAATCCCAACCTAGACACAAAAAGAAAAACTGAAGACATCCACCTATACCCCGCTCTGAGGTTGGGGCATTCCATTTTTCCAGGAGGTGGCAGTGACAACTGCTCACTGGTAAACAGACCTGTAGGACACCAGCCCCCAGTGTAGACAAGCAGAGTCACGGAACCCATGGGCCACATGTGCACCTCACCTCGCTACACACACACACACACACACACACACACACACACACACATACACACACACATGCTGGGGCTCCCAAGGCCCTCCTGCATTTTCTAAAACCAGAAAGCGCTTCTGAGCTGCCTCATAAACAACCTTTTCTGGGGTTTTTCTGGTGCCTAACACCTCAGTCCCAATCAATTCAAACACTCTCCAGGTGTCAGTCCCTGACCCAAGCATCTGTCATCATAAAAGGCATCAAACCTGACCAACCGTCCACCATAAAAACCCCGCAAAGATAGTTGAAAAAGAAAAAGAAGGAGGCGAGAGAGTGTTTCTTCTTTCCCTAGTAAAAAGAGCTCATAAAACGATTAAAAAAAAAAAAAAAAGCCAGCCCAGGCGGGGGCTTTGTTACCTTTGAGCCTCTCGCCTCCTCTCGCCTGAACTCCGCGGATCCCATTCATGACGAACGGCTTCTTCCAAACTGAGAGAAAAAAGTTTTCAGCTTTATGGTTCCAAATTTTTTCCCCCTTGCAGATCCGGGAGTGGCGGCTAACACTTTTTTCCCCCAACAGCCGGTCTGCGGAGATTTGCTGTTGAATAATAACAAAGGAGAGAGGATACGTATTTAAAGAAGTGATTAATGGTTTTCTGTATAATTCTCACATTTTTCTTAGCTCTTGTCTACACAGAATGGCTGTGAACTTTAAGCTCCATAGAAATCTTTTTTATTCTATTCATACCTTCCTAAGAGCAGCTTTGATTTGGTTCTATAGAGACATGGGGGGGCATATGCTTTTTAAGAACTATTTTCCCCTCTAGAAGGGAAGGGCCGCCACACCCCTTGGCAGCTAAACATCACACCGCGATTCCACCGAAAACAAAGCTCGCCACTCTCAACCTCCAGGTCCGGGTGATTTGCTACGAGTCTCCCCGCAGCATTGAAACGAGCGGTTCAAACGCCCCTTCCCGCGCGGTGGACCCCGGTCCAGTCTCTCCCAGGCCCTACACAGCCTCAGACGCCCGGGAGCTGCACACCAGAAGAATGCAAAAGAAATAACAGTAAAACGCGCTGGTGGAATTGGTTATATTTATTTTCTGAAGGGAGATGGGACCGAAAAACGACTTTTAAATGCATCTGCTCTACCGAGCCCTGAGCTTGTGGGAGGCGAGATGGCTGTACCCGGAGCCACCACCGGACCAGAGCCCAGAGGCCGGAGCCCCCAGACCTTAGAACTTCTCTTGGGCTCAGCCCCAAAGCGGCCCAAGCCTGACAGCGCTTCTGAGGGTCACCTGCACCCCTCCCTTCCCCCACTCCATTCTAAGGGTGACTGGGACCTCAGAGACAGAAAGCTATTTGGTCCCCAGTCATACTTTCGATACTTTCTATGAGAAAGAAAATGAAAATTAATACAGGAGCAGGGCTTCACAAAAGAGGCCATTTGTCTTCTTGATTATCTATTTGCTTGTCAGAGTTTGAGCTATGGCACTGGCTAGCTCCTTTGTAATATAAAAATACTCTGAAAACCTGAAAACACCCAGAAACATCTGTGCAAAAAAATTAGACTCATTAAAGCCTTAAACACCTCAGAGGAAAACGATACCTTCTTACGCGGGAGGAAAGAGGCCGGCCGCTCAGAATCCTCTCTCGGAACTTTAATAAGCAAAGAGCCGTCTGTCTAGAAGGAGACAGCTTTAACCGCATTTTATTTGCTTATGACAAATAAATCACTATTTGAAAGCCTTTGTCATACTTAAGCCTCTTGTGTTCTACAATGAAACATTTTCCCCCCATTAGGGATTGGAGTCAGCCCTCCCAGTCCTTTCAATCCATTTTTGGACTAGAGGGGAAAAATTAAAAGCCCCAAACAAAACACACCCACCCCAAAAGGAAAACAAACCAGCCACCACAATTTGGAGTCCTCTGAGATACAAATTCCCATCGGATCCTTTGAAAAAATTCCTCAACCACATAAACGTGCCGTCGAATGGACTGGGTTGCCTACAATATACTCTGGGAGGCATTTATCTGCATCTTTACATCAAGGTTTCAACAAAAACACGCCGTGCTGGTCACAAGAAACCAAACATTTATTTCTATTGTCACTCTGTACAGGACAACATTTTCACGCCAACAAAGGATTCTAGACTCAGGCAGCCCCAGAACTAAGAAGGGTCCTGGTTTGGAATGTCAGAAAGAGCATAGGAGAGAGGACGCACATGACATAAAATAATTAATAATAATAATAATCAATGCAACAATGATAGACTATGGGAAAGGTCTCTGTCACCTCATCTCCCAGGTGGGAAGGGCATTTTATTTCCTAGTTTCACATTCACTTTCAGTCTAGAACAGGCCTCCACTGTACAACTCCAGATTGGCCAGAGGGCTGTGCCCGGCTCCCAGGACGCAACTGGCCCCTCACCCCTGCAGGCACGGCTTGACCTTCCAGAGGAAGGCCCTCCTGGTCTCTGGGTCCTCTCCTTCTCTTGGACTCAATTTCCCTGCCCTGCTTCTGCGTAGCCGAGGCACGCATCCCCCCGCCCGCCTCCACTGGTCCCCTTCCTGTGGTCCCTACCCCAGTCCCGCAGTGGAAGGGGGTGAGCCGCCAGCGTCCCCGTGAACGGGCACGGAGGGGGAGAGAGGTTGTGTGCGTGTGTTTGTTACCGTGGCCAAAACACTGCGCTATCTGGCAGTCAGAAGATGCTTTCGCTGGGTTTCAGGAATGGGGACAAAGAAAAAATATCCAGACTGTCTTCCAGCAGCGGCAGCAGCAGAGGCGGCGGCAGCCGAGCCGGGCCTCATTTGTTAGCGGGGTGTCGAGGTAATGGTCGCCACCGAGGCCCGTCCTCTCCTCGGCAGAGTAAACAAGACAGATGGGCCTGGGCCTGGCGTGATTAAAGATGAAACGTGGATCCATCTTCACCAAAGCTGAAAATGAGGAGTGCAGCCTCCTCCTATTTCTCTTTCTGTCTTTTTCTTTCTTCCTTCTTCTTTTTTTTAAGGAAGAAAGCAAGAGACTTGAACCTTGCTTCTGGGGGGCCTCGCCTGGCTCCATATTGTCATTTCTATAAATAAAGCTTCCCCTCCCCCCTCCTCTGCATTTATTCGTGTAAATAGACAAAGTGGGGGGAGAGCAGGTAGGCTTTTTCGGACCCAGGCCTCAGGGTCCCCTCCCGCGTCTCCCCCAACCGCTCCCCCCCGCACTCGCAACCCACCCCCGCCCCGAGGTTCGCGGCTCCCACGTGGGGGACACTAGAGCGCGGGGGGGCCTCCGTTGGTCCGGCCAGGGGGCCCTCCGGCTGCGCCTGCGGTGCCACCCGAGCGGATCTTGGTGTTGGGCAACTTGTGGTCTTTTTTCCACTTCATTCGCCGGTTCTGGAACCAAATCTTAATCTGGCGTTCAGAGAGGCAGAGAGCGTGGGCGATCTCCACCCTCCGGCGCCGCGTCAGGTAGCGGTTGTAGTGAAATTCTTTCTCCAGCTCCAAGACCTGCTGGCGAGTGTAGGCGGTCCGAGAGCGCTTGGGCTCCCCGCCGGCGTAATTGGGATTTACTGGACACACACAAAGAGAGGGAGAAAGAGAAAGTTTTATTGCCCCGAAAGGGAGGAGGGAGAGCCCTTTCTTCCAGCTAACACAGTATCTCCCTCCCTCCCTCTCCCGCCACCTCTTCTTCCTCCAGAGGGGGTGGGGATGAAAGAGAAAGCGGGACCCCAGGAAGAGAAAGAGACCTCTAAGTTTTGGAGGATTGTGTGGTCACGACGTTGTTGTTTGGGTGTCCGGGGGGAGTGAGGAATCTTCACAAGGTTTTAATCGCTCCTCTCTCCCCGCACGTGGCCTGGGGCCCGGGATGGGAGAATGAGGGGTGAAAGAGGGAGGGGGCTTCATTAAACCTTTCTTCTGTTAGTTCCCACCCTCTGTGCTCAGATTCCAAGCAGTGCCTGCCCCCAGTAAAAACTTTTGCCCACTTCTCAAGCCAAGGAGCCAGACTAGAGGAAAGAAAGGAAAAAAAAAAATACAGGGAGTTGACTCAACTCTCAGCTTAAATACAGATTACCTCCTCCCCCCTTCTCCTCCCCCCCTTACACCCCTCCCCAATTTCCAATTTCACTGAGACTGCATCTCCCTGGCGAAAAAGTCGCTGGTGAGAATGGCAAAGAGGATGGGGAACCGACTTCAAAGGCGCGGGGCCCACCAGGCCATAAAAATTTATGGGGGATGTAATTATGTGGCTCTGAAAACAGGCGACCGTAAATCTCCGGCAATGGCGAGTTTATAGCGGGGACAATTGGCTTCCCCTAGCTCCCCCCCCCCCCATGCCTCGAGGTCCCTTTGGTGTAAAGCGCCGGGGGTGGGAGGGGGAAGGGGTGCCCACGCACTCACCCGTGCTCACGTGAACTTTGCGCATCCAGGGGTAGACGATGGGCTCTTTGCACGCGGAGTGGGACGGGCTGGGGTGCAGGGGGTTCTGAGCGCAGGGAGGCGGCGGGGGGCTGCTGCTGACCGCCTCGCAGCGCTGGCCGGGCTCCGGGAGGAGGGCCCCAGAGGGCGGCGGAGCGGGAGCCCGAGGGGACAGCCCGGGCGGTGGCGGGGGCGGCGGGGGCGGCGGCGGAGGCGGCGGGGGCCCAGGGTCCCGGCAGGCCGCGTAGCGCTGCACGGTGCACGCGGAGCGCCGCCCGAAGCCCGCCTCCGGCTGGAAGCTGCTCTCTCGCCTCTGGCCGCCGGCGTAGTACCCCGGCGAGTGGTCGCTGGGTAGGTAATCGCTCTGTGAATATTCCTCGCACGGAGGGAACTTGGGGTCGACATAGTTTGAGTTGATCAAAAAAGAACTCATAGCCATTAATTTCTGGGAATTGTCCACAAAATATACTAAAATTTATTCCGACCCCTGACTCGTTTTCCTGTTTCCGAAAGCCCTCCTACTTACTGTCAAGTGAACAAAGTTAGGGGCCCACGTGATCCTCGGAGCCAATGGCCGCCCCGCCTGCGATTCCCGGATAAGGAAATCTGCTCACCCGGACCCTACTCCAGCCAAAGAGGTTTATTTCCCCTTCTTCTCTTCCCCCCCCTCCCCACCCAACACCAGGATTTACATAGGGCTCCTGCGGGGCGACCGCCTCCTCGCTTCTCCTCACCCGGATTGGGGAGAGGGAGGGAGGGAGATGGAGAGCGAGTGAGCAGGTTGCCACCCGAGGGCCTGTTGGGGCGCTGGGCGGAGCGCAATCCCTGGATCCCCTCAGAAGCTGGGGCTTCGGGTGTGGCCCCTCCTGTCCTGCCTCACCTCCCCCCAGGCCTTCCTTAGGGCCCCAGCCCCTCCTCACGACGTGGCGAGGGGGAGCCCCTTTACCCGGCGTCTGTGCGGGGGAGTTAAGTGAGGGACGGACTAGGGGCTCCGCCTGAGAGGGGAACCCACACGGGGGAGAGGCACTGAGCGTGGGCCTTTTCTCTGCAGCCGCACGGGGAGGGGTAGGGAGTGAGAGGGGAGGCATCGGAGCAACCAGGCGGGTGCACGGAGGGACTTGTCAGAGATGAATGGAACCGCGGGCGGATCGATAGTAAATTCATGCACTAATTCGGGGAGACCTCGCCTTCCAAATCGCATTTAGCTGCGCTATTAGTTTGGCTGTGTCAGTCAGTCCGTCTGTTTCCCTCTCCTATCCACTCCTCCCCGTACCCCACGCGGCCCAAGCCGGGAGAAACGACTTGGTTTCCCACACTAAACATGAGCACTAGAGTAAAAAACCTCCAACTTTTGAGAGCACGCTGAATAGAAATTTGCTAATTCCAAAAGCACCGGAGCAACGCTAACCGGGCGTCGAGACGTTGTAATTGCCGCTAATGCGGCCGCCCGCGCAGCGAGCAGAAATCTCACATCCTTGTGATGCTGAGGATAGGAGACAGGGGTGATCCCCGCACAATAACACCCCTTGGTAATCGTGTGTTTCCAGGGCATCTTGTTCTGAACCCAAACGGAAAGGCGACCTCTGCATCCGTTTGAAAAGCAAATTTCCTTTGCCTTCGCACACTGAAGACAAGTCATTTTTACCGGATTTTCAGTGAAGCCTCCCTAAGCCCAAAATAGGGAATAGGTGGGCTGGAGGGAGAGGATAAAATAAAAACATCAGCAACAATATTAACCTTTTAAGTGAAGTGAAAAAGGACCAAGGCTCCCAAGGGCAGGCAGGGGGAGATTTCAGGTAGATGATTCCTCCATCTCTAAGCAGTTGAGGGAGAAGAAGAAAGAGAAAGAAGAAGGAAGGAGTCTTCGTGTGGTCAGTCACTGGATGGTCCTCATTTAGGAAAAAAAAATATTTTTTTCTTCAGGAAGAAAAAAATGAGCGGAGTGTTTATGTCAACTACATATTCCCCTAGATACGAATTTGTGACCACAAAATTCCTTACACAAATTCGGATCTACAGGGTATATACAGAAGACAGATAGATCTTCTTGGCCCAGAAATTTTCCAGTTCTCCTACTTTCCACGCGTCCTTCTTTTGGGGTGTAGTTTGAGTGCTTCGATTTGATTTCGTTTTGTTCCAAGTTCTGAGGTCTGGGAGCAGGAAAAGTCACTGCGGTTCCATTCCTGGGATTACAAGGTTTTCAACTCTCTTCCTCTTCTATTAGAGAGAAATAGAAGCTGCCGGTCCCGCAAAGGGACGCGAACCTCGGGGCCGCTGCGCAACTCGGCGGCGCATGAATTATGAGATGTAAACATTAGCTAAGCACAAAAGGAGGAAGGGTCATCCTGAGGCTGCGGCGTAGTCAGAATCAGGCCCTTCTGGGTGCCCTCGCGCCCCTCCCCTCCCCCCGGGACTTTTTTTTTTTTTAAAAAAGAAACAAAACCCCAATCGGCAACTCCGTGCTCCTTGCAGCCTTTAGTTTTCGATCAAACGAATATCTAGATATTTTCCAAGGCGCCTCTCAGCAAAAGGAAGAGGGAGAGGCGGCTGGGTGTGAAGGGGGGGTCATAAAAGTTCTTTTAGAAAAATTCAATGGTAAAAAGAGAGAGAAACAGCTGTAAAGAAAAATGCTGGGAGACCAAGCAGATGGGGCCCGGGATATTTAATGATGGGCAATTCCGTTTACAACCTGAGAAAAAGATCAAAGGCGTTTCATTTCCGAATGAAGGGCAATGAGGAACCATAAAACATGCAGCCAGATGATATTCCGGCCCCTCCCAACCTCCCATACCTCCTGGGGCCAGAAAAGGGGGATAATAGGTAAAGTGTGAGGAGGAACCCCATTTCCCCCACCTCCCTAGCTCTGGGCAGGCTCTCTCAGTTTAAACTTGCTCATTCAGCCACCTGCTAGGCTTGCTGGCAGTGGAACCAAAATGGGGATCTGGGAAACCTGGGGGATCTGGAATTTCTGAAGGGACTTCCTGAGGCTGCCAGTAACCACTGAATTTACTAAGCTGGGAGACTGAGGATGGAGCTGAAGGGAACTGCGTCCTAGACTGTGAAAGCTGAGGGCCTTCACAGGGTGAGGAGAAGGGTTCACAGAAGCCTCTTCTGCACCCAGACTCCCCATTCATCTCTCTAGGTCTGAAGAATATTTGCATCCCTAGTGAACAAATCAGAATAATATCAATTTCTTTAACAAGTACATCAACAAAACAAAAAGCAACCCTCTAACCACCATGCTCTAAAGGTCTCTGCCCATCCCTAGTCCTGGGACCCTTGCAGGTGGATAGGAGGAGAGTTTCCACCTACCAGCAACTAAGCCCAGAGACCCTCTGATTTTCTATCCCAAATCTAGATTACCAAGGTTGGCTTCTGGGCCCGATTTCTAACTTTCTAACACCAACACTCTCTCAGCCAGGCTGGACTCACCTATATTTGAAAAATCACACACACACACACACACACACACACTAATATTGTAGTTATCTTTGCCAGGAGAGGGTCCAATAAGTAATCTCAGAACCCCATTTAGGCACCCAGGGAGACTGGCACCTGACCCTGGATCCACAGACAAAATGTGTGGATAGGACCCCCAACAGCCCCCCAGCGTCAAGCAGGGGCTTTTCCAAGTCTTGTCAAGGGCCACTTTAGTGAGGGGCTCCACGACCCCTTCCAGCTGGCCAGGCCCCTCCCCCACCCCATACCTCCTGTCCTTCTCAACTCGCCTCCCTGAAACCCGTCCAACTCGAACGCTTTTCGGAATTTGGGGAGGGCCAATGCGCTGGCCACCGGGGCCTCTCTGCTGCTCTACACTTTCTCAAGAGATGCGGTCCAGGTGCCCCAAGCACCCCAAAAGAGAGGGATGGGAAGCAGAGCCCGCGGGGCTGTGTGTGGCTGATTCTGGGGACAGAGCGCTGGGCGCTGAGAGCCGCCACCTGCCCATCCCACCGAGGCGCCGCACCCCCCACCCCAGCCAGTCCCACCGCGATGGGTGGAGGACTCGGTTTATCTGCGACTTCCAAGACGGGGTTCAGAGCAGGAAGCTGCCTCTCCCTCCACCCCCGAAGAGCACTAACATTGATACGCATAATAATAAGAACCAAGGCTCCACCCGCGTTCAGAGCCACCTCTCCGGCGCTCCCGGTGGCTCGCTGGCCCGCCGGCCGCCTTTTCCCTGCAGCTACAGGTTGCTGGAGTGACCTCTCGCTGCTCAGCCCCTCCGCGGTCCCGGGCGTGCCCAGCCCGCGCCGCATCGGCTACTTTTTGTCGGCGGGGAGGGAGGGACTGAGCGAGGGAGAGAGACCCTGAGGCCAGGAGGCCCGCACCGCCAGCGGCGCGGAGGAGCGCCAGGCCCGGAGGGGCGCGGGCGGGAGTACTCACCGGGCCGCTCCCCGCGCCCTCCAGGCCGCCAACCCGCCCGCGGGCCCGCGCGGCCCCCGACGAGCTCGCTCTCGTCCACTATTGTGTGTTCGGAAAACCGAACCGCTGCGGCGGGCAGAGGAGCTCCGGGCCCCCTTGGCGGCCGGAACAAGACTTTTTTTTTTTTTTTTGGTGTGTTTTTGTTTTTGAAGCGCAAGTTTTCGTATTAATCTCATACTTTGGCAGTCTTTGTTAAACAGCTAGGCGCGTCACCAGGCTCTCGAACATTTTAATAATTTTTAGACGCCGTGACCTGCGGTTCACCCCTCTCGGGCCTCCCCCACGAGCAGGCAGTTACTATAATACGCTCGCGCAGTTCGCTCGGTCATATTGAATTTTGCGCAGGTCATTACTTGGGAGAAAAATGACAGAGCAAGGAATTTGATTCAGCTCATCCTCTCCAGCTCTTTTCGCCAGAAACTTCTCTCCCCTTCCCCCCACCCCCACCCCCAAAAAGTCCCATTCGGATAGAACTCAGCCCGGCCCCGCCTCTTCTTTGATATTCCATCATTCCTATATTTTTTGTCAGCTCTCGTTCGGGGGCCAAGAGGGAAAGGGTAGAACTCCGCGGGGGTTCCCTTTGCGGCCTGTGATGGAGGCTGGCACCTGGAGAAGTGGAAATGTGGGGATCTGGGTCCCAGAGAGCAGGCCTCAGCCAGAGCCCCCTTCCCTCCTTCCTCCCCTATAAATGGCTGTACTGACAACGCCTGTATTCCCACCCAACTGCACACTGCATCTGCTTTGTTCTACCCCTCAATGCCAGAGAGACCCCCATTTCTGCCAAAACTTTAGAGGCTCCAGGGCCCCAGGAATGACCCCTCTACCTCCTGGTGCTGAGATTTGGTTCACAGGCCAGCATGTTTGGGGAAGATAGAATTCTGAGAGAAGGGCTGGACTGCACTGGTCAAAGCTGGGGCACTGGCTTTCAGAGGCTTTAGTTGTCCTTTAAAAATCAAACAGTATCCTCCCCATCTGCATTTTTATTTAAAACTACTTTTCATCTGTACAGTAACTCCTTTGCCTGCCCCCAGCACCACCACAAGGAGGTTGAGGAGGAAATCAGAGAGGTGTTAAAAATACTCAAGAGATTTTCTTTGGTTTGTCCCTCCAGGATCAGAAATAGGTGATGGGCCAGCAACACATTTCCCCCTTTCTCCAGCCTCCAAGGAACCAGCAGAAGTAGATCAGGTGACTCCCCTCCACCCAGTTCAAGTCTAGGGGGAGTGTCTGCAAGGGGGTATCTCCCTAGTGCGGGGAGGCCGGAAGAGAGCATCCCAAGGTACCCAGCTTGGCCTGGGATGGCAGAGGACTCCTCTTTCTCATTCTGAGGCCCCTCCAGCCCAGGACCTTGGGCTGCTCCAGTCTATTCCACAAAACTATCAACTTGCTAACATACTGTCCTGGAATGGAGGGAAAAGAGACTGAGGAGGAACAGAAAGAGATAGATTCTCCAGTTCAGGTTTTGACCTCTACCTCCTCCAGACCCTAGGAATTCCCTATGGCCTGACTCCCCAGAAAAACTTGCCTGAAGGCCAAGCAGAAATGAGGACCCACACCCAATTGGTTTAATTTTTTAAAAATATTGGGGTCAAATTGATTTGAAATTTGACATTAAACTGTGGTCTCTTCTGGCCATATTTCAAAATGCATCTTTATAAAAACTCCCAGGTCCTCTTTTTTTCTGGCGGACAAACACCCAGAGAGTACCTCCTATATTAAATGCTTAGAAGAGAATATGATGACATCTCATAAGGCAACAAACCGTCACGTAAAGACCCCAAATAAGCATATGCCCTGGTGTTATAATTAGTCTCTCTAAGCATTTTACTTATGAGCTAAGCTTAATGCACGGATTCAAGGTTCATTTAAGGTTGCCAGTTAAAAAGATCTCTGTGAGTCCATCCAGTATTTTTCCTTCTCATTTCCCCTCCCTCCTTGAAATAGGAAGAGAGGGATTCTGGAAGAACATACAAGTGTAGGTTTGGGAGAGAGTGAGAGAATTAACAAGCTAACCTTCTTTCAATATCCAAGTGCTTAAACCCAAGCAATTGGGAAAGAGGGATGGGAGTTTTTAAACTCCGTCCAGTCCTGGCCCATGGTTACTGGACTCCAACTGCCTGGACCCCGTCTGGGGGTAATCCCTGAAAAAAACAGGCCTGCCTGGAGGGAGGAGGAGCTGGGGGATCCAGCTGTTTGGCCCCTTTAGGGGAAGCCTAGTGGGGCTGATGTGGGTTGGAGTCAGGTCTTCACCTTGGAAGACTTCTTTGGCCCCACCAAACGTCCTGCAAGGACGTGTGGGTAATTGGATTTTTAAAATGTGTGCGGCTGGGTAGGTTTTAATTAAATTTTATATGGTGACTCAAAGGTTGTCTTTGGGAGAGAAAATTGCGCAGAGGATTGGCCATGCCCAGAGCGCTTTCTTTTGTGCAGCTCCCCACCCCACCAGAGCCAGTCTGGGGAGAAGGGTTTCTTCCTCCCTCAGTTTCTCCTTCCCCAGATCTGCCTCTTCCCTCTCCAGTTCCGCTCCCGCACTCCCCGAGCCCACAAGTCTTCCTTACCTCGAGCATCCCTTGCTCGCTTTCTTCTCTCTTCACACACACACACTGCCTCCTCCCCTCTTCCACCCCGCCCCAGCCGCTAGACGCCGCTGCGGCCGGCTCACGCACGCTGTAAACTTTTGACCCTCCAACTTCGCGACCCCTCGGGCAATAACACTGGCCTCACGGCCCAGGGTCTCATTCTGCTGCGCCGGCTGCAGAAACCCAAACGCAAAACGTCTTCCCTGCCCTTCCTCCCCCGCCCCCACTAAGGGCCTTAGGCCTGGAGAAGAGGAGTCAGTCTTTCGATTGTTCAATAACTCCTCCTCGGGAAAAGATGCTGACTCCACTTCCGGCTTTTTGCACCACTTCCCGTATTTTCACCGTTCTCTCATGTTTAGATGCCTGGAAGAGCTTTTGACGACCCACCCCTCTCGATTCTTGTCCCCCAGAATGGGGCCGCAGTTGCCGTTGACAGGAGTGGGGACATATGGGAAGCCATAGAATGGGCTGAACTGGAGAAGGGTGTTTCTGGGGTGAAAAGTGGAGAGAGCTTGGAGCAAGTGTTCCTTGGGAGAGGAGGGGGCCATAGGCCCCCAAAAGGCTGGAGAGAGAGCTCAGCGTCCAGGCTTTGCGAGGCCCAGCGGGCCCGGGGCCACCTTGCGCGGCCGCTCGCTGGCGCCTTGGAGGCTCCAGCCTGGCTGTGAACTTGGTCTAAGGCGGACTCTACTGGCAGCTCGGGGACGTTACAGCCTCAGCCTCTGCCTCTCGGCCAACGCAGCGGCCGCGCGGCGACCTGCGCTGTTTCGGTTTCCTTTGCTCCCAAATATCGCTTCCCAAGCCCCCACTTCTCATAGAGAAGGATTTTGTTCCTCCTTTCCTTGGGGCCCTTGGGGGTCGGAAAACAGAAAAGAGAGAGAGAGACACACAGAGAGAAAAAGAGACTGGAACAAGCAGAAGCTCCGATATACAGGGATTATGCTCCATCGTGTCTCCAAGCCCCAAAGAGGAGATGTTCCCACATGCAGGGACTTTCCCCCTTCCGCTCCCCTAAACGCTTCTTTTCAGGCTGAATCCCCTCCTCTCCACCTGGCCCTCCTGGGTCATGTCTTGGCTAGGCAAGCGGTGTTCGGGCCTGCGAAGTACCTTTCCTCTCTAGACACATTCGTCCCTACCCCACTGGGCTCCGAGGTCACGGATCGCCGCAGCCAAAGTCAGCCGCCGCGCTCAGAGGCTGCACCGAGGCCGCAGCTCTGGGGGCTCAGCCCGAATCCACTCGGAGAGAAAGACCAGAGCGTGGCTGTGCAGCTAGGGAGGAAAAGCTAGAAGATGCGAAGACGAGATTTAGGGAGAGAAAAGACAGGACAGAGGACACCTAAATCATAGAGAAAGGAGAAAGAAGGGGGAGAAAAAGGGATTAAAAGTTATAAAGGTGCTGATATTCGGGGTCCGACAGGTCCAGAACTGCCCGAAGTCCAATCCTCTCCAGTCTCCTAAATACCCCACTTCCTCTTGGAGCCCGAAATCTGGGTCTCAATCAATTCGCCAAAAGGAGGGGAAATCGGTCTAAACCTGTGGGCCTGCCCCCAGCCCGGCTGGGAGCGATGGAGGTGGCGGCGGTGCGGCCAGCGGCACGTAATGTATGCGGCAGCGGCTCGGAGCCCCAAGTAGGCCGGCGCTCCGGCCCTGTCTGCTGACCTCTGCGTGATCCCGGACTCTATGAATTATTGATGAGATATGAGCGTTGATTTCCCCTTTCAGGATGCAAACTCCATTATATTGTTAAAATGGCGATTTAATCGTTGAGAATAGCTTTTGGTGTGGGTTTTTTCCCCAAACTCATTTGCGCCTCCTTCCTTTTCATTTAACTCTCTTAATTAAATCCTTTAACAGATTTTAATCACTTTTTGGAGGGAGGGGTAGGAGGAAGGGGAAAGACATCACTACTATCACCAACAAACACTAAAAACAAGCCAGAAAACCATAAAAAGCTTCTACCTTGGGGAAGTTGAAAGGAAGGTGGGGAGGGGGTGTTAGCCCCTCTAGAAAGGTCGTGCTGGGAACAACCACCAGAGGATACATCCATCCGAGTGCTGGGGCAAACTAACTCTGACAAGGAAGTGTTGGGCCTGGGAGGTGTCTAATTCCACCCCGGAGGAGACTTGTGTGTGGAGTCCGACTGTGGAGAGTAAGTCAGGCTTACCCTTCTTGCTGAGAAGTCGAGGGACATGGAGCTTGGGGAAGACACGTGTTTCTTGAGGGGAGCGATTCTCCAATCTGAAACCCGGGGCACGGCTTACCGAGAAATGTCCATTCTCTTTAGGGCCCCCATTTCTCCCCTCCCCCACCCCAAGCAGCTCGGTTTCCAGGCGGTGTCTGGGTTAATTAATATGGATGTGTAACAGCGCTGCAGCAATCGATAAATCCCGCTGTGGGCAGATCCCAGCCTCGAAATCCGATTACTCTGAGAAACTCCAAAAAATGGAAACAGTGACCAGTGGGCTCTCCGCTAAAAGAGGGGAAAGGTTCTTGCTAAGCGCCATTCTCCTTGGTTGGCCGGGTTGGTCCCCAAGCTGGGAAACCCATGCAGGCAAGCGCCTTCTCTGCTCTGTCCCGAAAGGGACTGAGTCTGGGGGACTGTGCTGAACGGTTCACTTCTCCCTTGCTCTGAATCCTTGGCTTCCACCTCAGCATCCAAACCCCAAGGATAAAGGAACCAGCCCAAGAGAGGAGCTTCCACGTGGATCCTGCCCCCATACCCTGCCCCCCCAAACCCCAGAGAATACTTCTCACAGCCAGGGAAGAGTTAAGTGTCCCTGTTGCAGTTACCGAGAGGAAGCCGATGAAATATGGGCGCTTGGAACTCCAGGCCCGGCTGGCTTTCCTGTTTACATTTCTTTATACTTCCTCCTACCCCGAAGCCTCGGAGAAACAAAACAAAAAACCAAACCCAAAAAATAACCAAATAAAACAAAACAAAATTAAATTGTCCATTGAGTAGTGGTCAAGCTGGCCTCAGAGGGAAAAGGGAAATGTAGCCTTACCCTCCCGCTGCTGACCTCCTCTGCCCTGCCCGGGTGGAGGGTGCCGATGGATAGCATGAGGATTTGACTAGTGGGTTCTGGCCTGCAGCTCAGAGAGTTGGGGCCTGGACCCAGCTGGGGAGGGGAACCAGATGGGAGAGGAGAGAGAGAAACAGCTTTCCCTGAGAACGTCTTGAGGAAGACTGGAGAGGAGGACACAGGTCTGGGGCAGAGAGAGTTCCTTTGCACCAGAAACCATTGGAAAACTCTCATCCTCTCCCCCAACACGTCCTTGCTGGGGTTCAGGGGAGACAGTTGCCCAGAAAACCTGAAGTGGGGAAGAGGAAAGCCCAGCTAGGGTGGGGTCTTCTCCAGGTAGGATCTGCTCAGAGCCGGAGGAGACCCTTCAAGCGTTCTGGCTGTTGCAGCAGAAGTGGGCACCCCCGCCAGAGCTGCTCTTCACCACTCCGGAAAATCTCTCTAGATATGCTCAGCAGATGTCCCTGGGCCGCTGGGCCCAGATATTCTATATCAGAGTTTGCAGGACTGATGCGGGAGGGGGCCAGAAAATCTTTAGTGGCAGTCCTGGTGGTCTGGGGTTTCTGAGAGAGGGTGGCTGGCGGCATCAGAGTGAGACCAGGGGCACAATAGGAGTGGGGTTTCCCAGGAGACCCCAGGTCAGATTCTGTGCCCACTGCACTCTTCCTTTGCATCTCATTCAACTCATTTGCCTTGTCCAGAGTGGAAGCCTGTGGAAGTTATGCCTCCAAAATTTATTGGTATTTTAAATGGTGCTCGACATCCTTTGGGAACTGACCAGAGTCTCCTTTCCATGGGATACAAATGCCCCATCGTTTCGGGGGAGATGTGTCTTCACAGTAAGGCGAGGACCCCAAGCCCTCTGTCCTCTTTGCACTCAAAGCCTGTGAAAGGTCTCCCGTAAATCAGGCCTGGGCAGGGAATGCAGAGCTCAGGGAATAGAGAGCAGCTGCAGGAGAGAGAGGAAATTAGGAGAGAGTGCAGATGTTCTTTAATGTGAAATGGGGAGAATCTTGTCACCCTCTCCTTGTCCCAAAGATCAGAAACCCCTTAAGATGCCACAGGACCAATTCCAGGGACAATGGGAACTGACGAGCTAAATCCAGAGAGGGTGGGCTGGCAAAAGCAGGAGTGACAGGGTGGTTGACCCCCCCATGGGTCTTAAAATTGGGAGGTCAGTTTGGTGAGGAAGAGACCTCCAGTTTTTAGAAGGAGGGTGACTTATCCTTAGAAAATAATGGGCCCCAGGGAGTCAAATAATAAAATCCTTCTGGTTTGTGGTGCCACAAAACAAAGGGGCCTCTAGGCTCTGGTAGGGAGAGAAGAAGGAGGAAGGAGAGGAGAGGAGAGGAAACGAGCACCTTTCCAATTTTCTCTCCCAGCTCCTAAGTCCCTTTTTATTCTCCTGACAGTTGGGGCTGTGTGTTCTTCAGCAAGTTTTATTTTTGGAGGGATTTCCAGGGATCTACTTAAACACCTACATCCTCCAGATAAAAAAAGAAGCTCTCCCCTCCCCCCCACTCCTGGCCAGGAATTTGAGGGAAATTCACCCTCTGTCTGCTCCCTGCTTGGACCTCAGGACCCTACATAGAGCCAAGGCAGAAGGTTGGCCTGGGACCAAAAGGCTGAAGTTGGATGCAAAAGTGCCATGCTCCCCATCCCTGAATGCCCCAATGAGACCATAGAGAAGCAGGGGTACCCCCTTTCACGGGGTTCAAAGATCTAAAAGCCAGAGAGTGTCCCAGTGCAAGGCAGCCCACAGCAGCTGCGTTAGCCTTTCCCCGGACTTTTTCTCAGCTCAGATGTATGCAGATAAAAGTGCCCGGCGGCTCGCTCCCACACACCCCTGACAAATGAATGTCATAAAGTTCCTTTCCTGGGGGTGGGGAGATGTCTGTCTGAAGATACCCAGTAGTGAAGTGGCCCCCCCCCCACACATACGGGGCCCTCCCTTCAGCAGTAAACACCCCTCCTTCTTGCCCCCTAAATTTCCAAGGGCACTGAAGGAACCCACGCAAGCTTTTTCCCCACAAAGACTCAGACACTCCGGCAAATAAAACCAGGCACCCCGGACTGCAAAGGCCTTATTGAACGGAACTGAGTGCCCCTCTTCAGACACCCAGCTGGTCAGAACTTGGTGCAAAATCAGGCTAAATTTCCCCTACTTATCATCCCACAGTCCTGCCGGAGGCAAGGTTTCCTTCCCCCAGTTCCAAGCCCCACAATTGTGAGGGGAAAAGCAAAAACTGGAAGCGACTTACTGTGGGAGAGCTGGGCCTGGGCTGCTGCCACACCACCGCCTTCTGGGCTGGGAGAGCGCTCACCTACCTCTGCCCCCTTCCCCACCACTGCGAGCAGTTAAAGTGTCACTTAACATTCTGGAGAATGTGAAATATACCGCGCGGTGTCAACTCCCCAAAACCATAAAACTAACTTTATGGACCTCACGTGACTTTCTCGAGCCAGTGAGGGGTATCTGTCTGACTTCTCCGCGATTTTTACGATCTAACTTCAAGATAAAACCCCTATCCATTTGACATCTAAATGTCATAGCGACTTTTGGGATAGTTTGCTATGGGCAAAGGGGGACAAAGTCAAGGGGGAAGGGGGAAGGAAGGCCCAGTAGAGCCACCAAGACCCTCAGCTGCCTCCTCACCAGCTCCCCTCCCCCCACAAGTCCTGTAAGAAGTTGGGCCAAGCTGGAAGGGATTGACCGGGTAAGTGTCCAGACTTGACTTGTGCTCAGGGTGGAGGCTGACTTGGATGGAGGAGGACTGGCCCCTGGCCCTGAGCCAGTCCAGTTGATGGGGGAACCAAGGGTCTTCCAGGAGGGACCCGAGCTCCTAATCAAGAGGGCAGGTCAATTGGGCCCCTGGAGAGAGGAAGCCCTTGATAAGTGTAGAGAAGACTGAGGGTGAGAGGAAACCTTTGAAATTGAGCTGATTTTTTTTTGGTTTTTTTGGCCTTAGTGGGTGGCAGAGCTGAATTGGGATTTGGACCAGGGGACAGTGGCGCTGGGCAGGCCTGTTTCACCGCCAAAAGGCCAGGAGCCTCCTGCTCAGGACTTAGGCCCAGATTACTTTCCGCTAAGAGGTTTCCAGAGACTTTTTGGCCAGCTGGTGGAAGGCCAGGGTGGAGTCCAGCTCAGCAAAGGCTTGCTTTTCGCCCCAGCCTTGCCCCTTGCCCCTTGCCCCAGGCTCATGTGGGGTTCCTGGGTCTCTCAGTCCCCCAGGCATGAAAGCCTGTCCCCTGGCCCAAGTACCGCTGACCAAGCAGAGACATAGGTGGTTGAGAGGGGCTGCTGGTGAGCGTCCTGCTTTCCCTTCCCTACACCCCAGATCTATCAAGAATGGTCTAGGGTGTGCCCGGTGATGGGAGAGGCAGGCCCCAGAGAAAAGACAAGTGGAAGGGCAGTGGAGGAGGGGAAACATTTATTTGACTTCAAGGAAAGCTACAAACAAATACCAAAAGCGAATCACTGAGACAGGCCCGCCCGGCAAAGACAGATTTCACATGTAGCACAGCATCCACTCGCTCACTACAAATGGTCTTGGAAGTGAAATGGGTAGGGAGGAGAGGATAGGTCTGACCCAGACTATCCCCATATTTACAAGCTCTGGGCCCTCTATGCCAGACCCATGAATTCACAGAGAAATACACACGACATTTTACACTGAGGGTTATTTTTGTTTCCGGATGCTCTAGGACCAGGCCTTGTGGGGCCTACCCAGGCGGCAGGAACTTAAATCTCAGTATTTATCGGCCCTCTTCTCAACATCACCCTTTGGTCCTCCCCGGCCCCCTCCCACCCCAGGACCAAGTCTTGGGAGACTTGGGCCTGGGAGTGGGGAGGGAGGAGGAAGAGGAAGGTGGAATGAGACACAGTCATGGACTCCGGTCTCCGAGGCCAGCTCAGCTGGGCCCGGTGCTGCGGCACTATCCGACCTCAACTGCTGCCCCTTTTAGAGAAGTTTCTAGCTGAAACTCAAAATACAGCGATCATCCTTTTATAAATAAGTTAGAAGAACACAGATGGGGAGGGGAAAGTTCACATTAAACATGCGAGTTTCTTTTTGTCCTGGGGGAAGGAGTGCAACCACAGACACGAACGTTCAGGAACACTGGCGGATTTGGGGTGAGCAGAGGGGAGTGGGGAGCATGGTGGGAAAATAATAATTATCATTATTATTACAATAATAACAAGATTAACCAGTCCAAGAGAGAGGGAGCCACAGGAAGACTTAAGACCAAACGAAAAATCGTAGCACAAGGCCCGGGCGAGGCAGGCTCGTGGGAACCGGTCCCCAGCGGGCAGCGGCAGCGCGGGGAGGCTTGGAGGGGCCAGGGCTGGGAGCAGCACGGGCTCTTGGGCCGCCCGGGGCTCCTCCCGGCGGGCTCAGGGCTGGAAGGCGCTGCCGGCTGTAGCCAGGCTCATACTTTTCAGTTTGTTGTCTTTCTTCCACTTCATGCGCCGGTTCTGGAACCAGATCTTGATCTGGCGCTCGGACAGGCAGAGCGCGTGGGCGATCTCGATGCGCCGCCGCCGCGTCAGGTAGCGGTTGAAGTGGAACTCCTTCTCCAGCTCTAGGGTCTGGTAGCGGGTATAAGCGGTCCGGGCCCTTTTCCCGTCCGGCCCGGTCATATCTGGAGCAGACAGAGCAGCGAGGCAACGTTATTCCGGTTAAGGGAGGGGGCCCTGGGTGGGAGGGGGGCGTGGAGCAGGACCCAGGCGTCCCTGGCACCCAGCTCACCGCAGCTCCAATTCTCCCCACTCCAGATGCCCGCATCCGAGCTCGCTTTCTGCACCCCTTTCTCCTGCAGCCCCCACTTCTGCTGGCAGCGAGTGCGCCCGGCTTTGTCTCTTGCTCCCTCCCTGTGCCTCACCCTTCGCTGGGCTCAGGCGGTCGCTCACCCCGGGAGGGAGGAGAACGGTTGCACTTTTGCCCTGGAAGGCTCGTTTTACTGCTCGCCCCTCCTCTGCTAGAAACAGTCTCAAAATTTCGGGGGCAAAGCAGGATCCTTCCCCACGTTACATAAACCTCATCCTTCATCCTAAAGCTAGTTCAAGCTGGGCAAATAAAACCTAAGGCGAATCTGGGAACAAATTATTAAAAATACTCCTCCCCAAACCCCCAGCTAAAGACCTTCTTTGACTCTGTCCCCCCGAGCTGAGCTGTGAGGACCCTCTTAGAGACTTCTTCCCCTCTGGAGGAAAGAAATCTATATTTGAGGAAAAGCCAAGTTCTCCTCGCCGCCGCCCCCCCCTTCAAACGCGGAGAAGGAAAGCCGAGAAGACAAAAAGGGGAGCGAGAGCGAGAATTACCATGGCTGATGTGAAGCTTCCTCATCCAGGGGAATATCTGCGGAGTCTGCCCCTCGGGCGCGGCTGTGGAGGTGGCCATGGGCTCTGGCTGCGCCCGAGCTAGGCTTGGGCTGCTTAGCTGGCTCGCCGCTTCCTCGGGCTCCGAGGACACGCTGGCCTCGTCTATTTCGGTGAAATTGGCGCTGGAGCTGGCCGGGGTCGCCTGGTCGGAGGGGGACGAAGCAGAGGGCTTGGCGCCGTGGCTGTCGCCGTTGGTGCAGGGCAGGGACTCGGGCGAGGACAGGGAGCAGCTCGACGCCGCTTGCCTGAAGCGGGGCTCCTGGGAGGGCGCAGGGAAGGCGCGCGAGCTCTCGCCCACCGCCCCAAAGTGGCTGGAGGAGGCCGAGGAGCGGTTGACGCTGAGGTCCATCCCATTGTAATTGTAGCCGTAAGAGCCGGTGTGCATGGCAGCGGGATCCCTGTAAGAGCCGCTCAGAGAGCTGCCACTGCCATAATTTAGCAACTGATAGTCCGGGCCATTTGGATAACGCCCCGAGAAGGAGTTTACAAAGTACGAGCTCATTTGGGTGATTTTGGAGGGCTTGATTTGTGGATCGTGGTCGTTATAACCCTGTGCTTCACGATTTATGATGTATTAATGAATTATAGCGATGCACTGTACTTCGTTTTGCTATGTATGCGGCCAAATATGGGGGGGGTGGAAGGGGGATGGGGGGGCGTTAGGGAATCACGTGCTTTTGTTGACCAGTCGTAAATTCTCGCTGATGACCTCAAGAGGTAATTCATGCTCTATGGTTACAAATAATGACGATCCGAGAATCGTTAGGGCCGATTCAATGCGAGCCTCCGAGAGAGGGGGAAAAAGGAGAAGGGGGAGAAACAGGGAGAAGGTTGGCGGCGGCCTCTGAGCAGAGCGCGCCACCTCCCGGCGAACGGCGGGAGCGCGGGCCGCAGACAGCCATGGCGGCGACAGCTGCCTCCCTGCCGGCTCCGTGCAACCGCGGGGCTCGAAAGAAACCCGGCCTAGACTCACCCACAGGGTTGAATCTTTTAGAGGAGAAACCCGGTCGAGCCTTTACCCACTTTCTCGGGAGTGGAGTTCGTCTGTCCATCGGTCCTTCTCCCTGTCGTTTTTATTATTATTATTGTAACAACTCTGGATAAGATGACCCAAGATTGAGTTGCTCTTCCCTTACTCGGGCTTTGCAAGTCTCCGAGTTGGGGACGGAAATGGGGGAGAGGTTGGAAGATGTGTGTGAAAAACAATGATTGCAAAGGGTTTCCCCTGTGAGCTCAGCCTGGCCTGCTTCCTGACCGGGATGCAGTGGCCCGTCCACAGCATCCAAGCTGAGCCGGTGAGGCTAAGCTGAGGGTTCGAAGGAGAAGCCTTCGCTTCTCCTTGTTCCCTTGGAAGTTTGAAATCCTCTTTCTGACCTCTTCCTCATCCTTAGCCCAGGATGGAAGAAGGGCAGAGCAAGACAGAGACCCCAAAGGAAGAGGCCGGCTGGGGCTAAGTGGCCTAGTTGCGAGAAAAACGGTGGAGATGACCGTGTCGGGGCTGGGGTTTGGGTGTAAACATGGTCCTGAGAGTTTGGGACCAAGGCAGAATCCTTTCACCTTCTCACCAGATGCCCGCTACTGCCTTGGGATGCCCCACTTGAGACCCCTTGCTGGCGTCTGGGTAGTTTCAGAATTTGCCCAGCGGCCCACTCCTTCCCCGGAAAAGGGTTCCGAGGACCCGCGGCCCCTTGCTGAGCGCGCTGGGCGGCCAAAGACCGCCACAGCTGGGCCCCTTCTGCCAGGCGGCTATTTTCTTTAAAAATAAAAAAGGGAGAGAGAGGGAGGAGGAAGAAAGGAAAACAGTCTCCGCAGCTTGCCGCCTGGCTGAGGGTGAGGGTGAGGGTGAGGGTGAGGGTGGGGGTGGGGAGAGAATGGGTCGGTTTTTGTTGATGGGATGAGACCGAACTGCCCCATCACCTGGCCTCCTGCCCTCAGGTCTCCAAAGAGCAGGGGGAAAGTCTTGCCCTTCGCCCGGCGCCTGCCGGCGGCTTCACATTCCCCTACTTGTCGCTGAGCTACTACTTGAGGCAGGAAGGGGTGCCGGGAGTCTTCAGCTGAGGGCAAAGAGATAGATATCCGGTGGCCCCAATTTAGGCCAGGAGCCGAGGGCCAAGGCCGGCGGAGACCAGGCCATGTGGGCAGGCCAAAGACCACGGGCCTTGGCGATCCTGTGGAGAGAACAGCGCTGCTGAGGCACTGAGACCCGCCTGGCTCAGTCTCTGCAAGAGCTCCCGGCTGGAGGGCCTTGGTGGCGTCCCTCGTGCCACGGACAAACGAGGAAATGCTAGAGACTAAGAGGGAAACGGCCCTTCTCCGTCCCCCAATTCCGCACCAGGAGAGGCCGTTGTGAGCCTCAACACCGGCGAGGTGAAGCGCTGGAGCTTGGGCCGAACCGCTGCAGCCTTTATCGCAACTGTAACTTCCGAGCCCTCTGGGGCCGACCAGGGCTCCTGCCTTTGCTGTGGAGTTTCCGGCACGGGGACGCAGGGGTGGCGGTGGGGGTAGGGGAGTGGCAGGGGAGGAGCAGAGGTGACCCAGCAGCGAGGTTTTACGTCTTTATTATTATTATTATCATTATTAATAATATTAATATTATTACCGAAGTATTTCACGTCCAGAGCTAAAACAAGACTACAAACACAACACATAGAAAATTAATAAAATAGAACTTTGTTTTCTTCTGGGGCTCCTCTTCTTACTTCTAGGTAGTATGTGCTCCTTCCAGTGGCTTTGGGGAGGGGCTGGGAGAGAGGTCTGGGGTCAGGGAGTCTTCGAGGCCCCCGCTGAGGGGACTGCGAATCTACCATTGAACCGTGCACGGGGGACATGGACGAAATGAGACGCGACACGGACAAGAGCGTTTTGCTCTGCTTCCAGGAAACATCAAGTGAGTCCGGTCCTCAGTTCTCACGGGGGAGCCTCTTTGGGCTGAGGAGGTTCCACGGCGATGGAGGGGGCGCTGGGGTGCTGGCTGGGCTCAGGCAGCGCGGCCTCCCAGCGCCCAGCGAGAGCTTTGCGGGCGGGGGCATCCAGGAGAGCAGTGGCCCCGCCTGTCGCGCGCTGGAGAGCAGGTCCCCAGGCTCCCCCGCCCGCAGAGCCTTCTCGGGGCTCTCCGATGCCCTCGGCTCCCCGAAGGCCTCTCCCTTCGCGTCCCCCCGCCCCCTTCCAGCGCCTTCATTCGGCTGGTTTTTCTTCTTCCTCCTCGGCACTGAGCTGAGACGCGCTGAGCAGTTTGCTCTCCTTTTTCCACTTCATGCGCCGGTTCTGGAACCAGATCTTGATCTGCCTTTCCGTCAGGCACAGGGCGTGCGCTATCTCGATGCGCCGCCGCCGCGTCAGGTAGCGATTGTAGTGAAACTCCTTCTCCAGCTCCAGCGTCTGGTAGCGCGTGTAGGTCTGGCGGCCTCGCCGGCCACTGGGCCCAAAGGAGGAACCTGTTACGCAGAGAGGAGATGCTGAGGCCTGGGGTCACCAGGGCCAGAGCCCCCCTCCCCCACTCGACCCTCGAACGGGGACTCTAGCCTGTCCCGGGATGCCCTCCACTCTCCCTGTTTCCCTGACCCCCTTCCTTCCTCACTCCTCCAGCGCCCCCTCCAGATTCCCTCCAGGTCTCCTAGGCTTACGCCTTCTGTCTAGATTCTTGGTGGGGGGATGGGAGGAGCAGTTTTAAATCCCACCTGAGCCTAGGGGGAGGGGCTGGGAAAGCACTGGCCAGGTATGTCTCTTCCTAGCCGCATCTTTTCTTTCCAACCATCTGGCTCCCCCACCATCCTGTGATAGATTCCGGCCCTTAATCCGTAATGACGTAGATCGATCCGTAGTTGGCATTAAGGGCTCCTCACTTTCGTGTCCCTTTAATGGACATCAATTTGGGACTTAAGGCCGACAAATAATCCAACCTGAGATCCCAGCGCCTGCTTCTCCTTCTGTTCCCCTCCGCCTGCTCCCTCTCTTTCTTCTCCTTATTCTCCCTCCCTCCTCTGACTACCACCCCTTTCCTGGTGCCTCATCTTTCCCCAGCCCCCGACCCCCAGGGAAAACCAGTCCGGGACAGACTCAACCCTCCCTCGCCAGCGTCACGCCGCCCCTCTTCCCATGACGCACTCCGTTTTTAATGAACAGTCTTGGGGTGGGGGGATCGGACCAGAGCTGGGGGCGACAGGGAGAGCCCAGCCAGTGACTGCGGCCCCCTGCCCGCCTCCCTGACCCAGAATCCCGGCTGCGGCCTGGCGCTCCGGGAGAACACATTCCCCCTGACTCGGAGTGCATCTGGGACTTCGCAAACTTTGCAACTCCTGAGGGCGGGAGGGCAGCGCGGGAGACCGGTGCAGGCGCCCAATCTTCCCTAAGCTCCGACCCGAGACGCTCTCTCTGGAGGAGAAGGGGGTGCTCTCTAGCTCTGGCTCCGGGAGGGGGGCCCGTGGGGGTCGCGGCGGCCGCAGCAAGTCTCACTCACTGTTGCATGAATTCATCCGCTGCATCCAGGGGTAGACTGGGGTGGAGCACTTCTGCTCCTCCGCCTCGCCGAACACGCTCTTGTCCTGCGCGCAGTCGGACTTCCGCGGCTCCGGGTGGAACGGGGGCGGCTCGTCGGCACCCGAAAGCGCGCAGGCCGACTCCTTCTCGCGGTAGAAGGCCGGCGCCGGCCCGTAGTCGCAGGGCGCCGCCCGGCCGTAGCCGCTGCCGGCCGGCGGGTAATAGGAGGAAGCTGCAAAGCCCTTGTCCTGGCCGGGCCCGGGCCCGTAGGGCGTGGGGTAGTGCCTCAGCGGGTCCGCATAGCCCGACGAGTAGAGCGGGAGCTGGCCCAGGAAGGACTCCTGCCCGCTGGCCAGAGTGACGGGGAAGGTGGAGTTCACGAAATAGGAACTCATTGGGAGGGGAGGCGCGCGCGGCCGCTGCTGCTCCGCCGGGTTTATGATTTGTTGTGTTTTATAGTCCGAGCGCCGCGCCTATTAGTAGTATATCTGAGATTGGGTTTTAGCTGAGGGGGGATGGCGAGGTGCCAGTGAGGGCCAGAAGGAAATACAACCATCTGATCCAACACTGACCAATGGCAGAGGCAGGAATTGTCAAATAGCACCCAGGAGGAGCGCAGCCCGCGCTAGGGACCCGCGCACAAACCTATCAACCTTTTTTTTCCCCCTCCTTCTTCTCCTTCTGCTTTCTCTCTCTCTCTCCCCAACAGCACAACCCGTCCTGTTCCACCTACGTAGGGTCTGCGAAAGAGGCGTCTGTGCCTTTGAGGGAGGAGGGAGCACTTGGATTGATACCACCCCATCCCCCAGTGATCAAATAAATATATCCCTCCCCTCCCCACGCAGAAGAGGAAAAAGTTAATTGTGTTTTCAGAGAAGTTAACCCCTGCTTTGCTTGGGGTTAGGCAAGGCAGGGGTTATTCCCTCCAGGGAAGGTGGGTAAATGTCTCTGAATCTTGAATCTCAATCTCCTTAGAAGAGAGCTAAAGGAGGAGGCTGTTTTCTCGGGGTTTGTACTGGTAGAAGGGGAGAAGAGTTCTCCACTGATCAGCATTGTTTTCAGAAAGCGAGAAGCAAAGAAGAAACCCTCTCTTCCCAGGTTTTGAAAAACGTTTTTCCTGTTTCTCAGCTCTACTGCATCTCCTCCAAGCCTGGGTTTGTTATTCCTGCTTCTCTGCAACTCTTATGGTCTGAGAGACAGGCCAGAGCCTGCTGCCCAGAGGACCCAGAAGACTGGGAAATGGGAGCAGGGTCTGAGGCTAAGCTTCTCCCTCTGGTTGTGCAGCTAGGCTAGGAGCTTCTGGGAAGGCTACCGCTGCCGCTGCCCAAGACATCTTGCCTGGTTCTAGTGTGTACTGCTTGCTCTTGGCACAGGAAGGGGCATGGGGAAGAGGGGGATAGGGAGAGGAGGGGTGAAAGGCATCCTCCAACCTAGGTTGTCTGATCCCTATCCTGCCTGCAACCCTCCCTCCATCCCACCTCCTACCCCAAAAGACATTAGAATATACTGGGCTATAGATTCTTAGGAATCAAAGGTGTTTCAGTAAGTCTGGGTTCAGGGAAGAAATTGTTCCCTCCTCCAGGTCTGGGTCCTCAAACCCTCCTGATATTGGAGACAATCAGAGACCACTGGGAAGAGAGGAGCCCTTGCTCCTTTTCCAGGTCTCTCCAGAAGCTGGCAGTTCTCTTTAAAATTAATTCTTTCTCAAGACTTGGTTTTTGTTTAGTTTTATAAGGAGAGAGGGGGATTGGGTCCTCCTGGGGTTGCAGCAGGCAGCTTACAACTATCATTCCGTATCCCCTCTCCAGATGCTCACTACCCTTCTGTTTGTCTCTCAGCATCTCTACAATCCCTACCACGTCTCATGTCTGTATCACCCGCTTGCTACCTACAAGCTTTGGTGTGAGAGAGTGTGTACATCTCTGACTCTCTCTCTCTCTCTCTCTCATCTAAGGAAAATGAGCATTGGAGGCAGGCTGGAAGACTCAGCCATGGTGTATTTTCAACATTCTAATGTGCACGTGGAGGCTAGGCATAAAGGGTGACAACCTTTGGACCTGGGGCCAGGAAAGGGCCAGGGTGGGAGACAAAACCTGATGATGAAGGGGCCGGGCTGACCCTTCTCTGACTTGTTCTTTGGACTCCTTTTTATGGGACAGTTCTGCCCACTGAAGATGGCACAAGGCATTAGGAAAAGAGGTAGAGGGCTGAAGTTGGTGACCAAGGGTGGGAACTTGGTTGCTTGCAAAGTGGCCTCCAAGGCTCCCTGAACTCAGGACAACTTCTGGGCTGCAACTTCATGGCTAAGTGGCTATTCCCAGTTGTCCCATCCACCACTTCCTAGCCCAACTCTTTGGGGGGTTTTGTCAAGATTTAAGAAAATAAACTCAAGCCTCCTAATGATGGAGAGTCATAAGTGCTCTAATCCAGCTGTGGTCAGGCCCACTCCTGGAGAGGAATGGGGAGCATTTGGGCTGGAGGAGCAAGGTGGGGGGAGTGCCTCGTGTACCTCCCTCCTCCTTGCTCCTGAGGCGGGGCCTTCGGCCTCAGCCCTCTGTGCCTCCTCTCTGGCCACAATGTCCTCATACTAGGACTGGATGGTGTGGGCTTTTCCATGAAGCCTGGATAACATAAGATTTGGTGAGGGAGGAAGTCTTCCCCTGTGATAGAAACACAAGAATAATCGCCTTATCCTTAGAGTCACAGCCCCAAATTAACCTCACCTCTGCAGGTTGCCTGTCGTGAGATGGAGCCGCAAAGGCAGAGCCTGGGCGCCTGGAGTCCGGCATGAAAGGAAATAGCGCCTCATCGCTCTTATCTAAGCCCAGAGGTATTTATGAGCGTTTATTCGTCTGATCCGTTTGTTTGGGAGAAAGAGCAGGCAGGCAGGGCTGGGCCAGAGGCCGCCTGGCTTCTGGAGCCAGATCTCTATGAATCTGTCTGTGGTTCCGTCCACTGCCGTCTGTCTGTCTCCAAGGGGGAATATGTAAATACACAGTGGGCACAGCCATCGGCAGGTCTGGGGTGTCTCCCCCTGCTCAACGAGAAAGTGTGTGTATGGAGAGGCGGATATAAACGTGTACTAAGTCTTGAGTACACAACAGAAGGATTGCATAGAAATCCCACAGGCAGGATGTATAATTGTAATTTTCTGAGCTATGACCCTGTGGTCCTGTGGACGTACACACATTCCAGCTCCCAGGGAAAAGTCTAAGTTGTGCTCAGCTCTGGAGTAAAATTCTCCTGCACCGGTAATCTCAGGGAGGATATTTGCCAGTAGGTGTGTGGAGGGGAGGGGATTGAGACATTGTCCAGGCTTCCCACTTCCTCTCAGCTGCAAAGCTCCCCCCACCCCCAGCTCTTAGGACTGTGGGCACCTTCCCCCACCCCACTCCCAACTGTGATTGGGGTGGGGTGAATTCAAACATCTCAACCCAGTTCTTCCCCTAGACTCTGTGATTCTCTGGTTTTGGGGAACACAAATGTTCCCAGAGGGAGCAGTGTGGCCTCTCCCACTCTTGGAGAGTTGTCCAGAGAGAACATTGCCTTAAAATTGGCCAGTCCAAAGCACAGTACAAAGACATTTCCATTATGCAAATGAACGGCATCTTCTCTGATGGAGGGGGGAGCAGTGGCAGCTCAGCTCCCTCTCCCCAGGTCCTTGGGCACCCTAAGAGCCCTTCAGGGTTTCAATCCTCTATATCAGCCGCCTTACCCTCCCCATCTGTCCTTCGGATTGTCCACAAGAAAAAATCCTCCGAGGGGCCCAAGACCTTCGGAGAGCGCTCCATCGGGGCCTCCAGCCCTGGGCCGGGCCTTCTAGCCGCCAGAAAGTCACTCTCTGCTGAAGAGCTGAAAGGGCTGCTCCTGCGGCCCAGACTCGAGAGGCGCCAAAGACTCCGGGCCGCAGCCCCCGCGTTTGCCCCCAGTACCCCTGGGCCCCTCGACCTCGGCAGCTCCGGGCCAGACCCTAGTAACACCTCGGCCTGCCTGGCACCGCAAGCAATTTCCTGGAGCCCCCGCCCAGGAACTGGGGCCACAGCACCTTGAAAGGAGCGGCCAGAGCTTCCTCCTGCGGCTTGAAAGCCCGAGCTAATCAGTAACCCGTGAAACAGGGGCCAATATTCAAACTCGGCGGCAGCGGCGCGTACCCCCGCCCTCGCCACCCGCTTCTGGGAAAGCAGTCGGCTCAAGTGGGTATGAGGGGTTCGGCAGGAACGGAAATTACAAGGGTTAGGGTTCCTTACTGATTGATCCCCACTCCCACTCCCCGTTTTTTCCCAAAGCATATTTGTGTCGATTTCGCTTGAAATGATCGGGAATAGGGAAGGGGACGCACACTCACTTGCAAGACACCAACAGTTTCCAGAAAACTCGTCTCAATTCCTTCACCACAGACTCAAATGGCCAAGAAACTGGCAAGACCCACCACCCAACCCGGAGAAAACAGACTCGGTTTGTCTTTTGACAACCGAGTGGAACTGCCCGGGCCAGCGCCTCCCCTGCGGGACCCCTCCCTTAGCCGAAAAGAAAACCAAATAAACCTTGAACAGCCTTGGCCTCGGATCTCCCTAGCGGCCCTGGTGATCCCCTCTTGAGCTTGGAGGGGGATAGCGGGGAGAGGGCTCTCGACTCTGATCCCCCAATCCTTTGATTCAGGGCCCCTGCCCGCGGGCGGGATGAAGTATTAGTCCTTTTTAAATATGCCCTAGAAAAAGCCGCTTCCCTCAGCCAGCCGCCAGGTTTGGAGCTGGGATGAGGCTGACAAGGGGGAGGGGACGCTTGGTCTCCAATTCACACGCGGGCAGGCGGGAACCGAGATCCAGCGGAAAGCGTCAATCTGGGCCGACGTCCCCAGAAGCCCGCCGAACCAGAGCGGCGGGGGCTCCAGTCGTCGGGCACGGTTCAGGCAGTGTCGCGGGGCATTCGGCGCCGAAGCCGCATGTCTCCAAACGGACGGTAGATGGCAGCAAACCGCATAATTTGGGTCAGAGTAAACTGTCTGAGGGATGATTTATACCCCGCCAAGACTACAGGAGAAAAAGACCTTTAGTCTGGGTGGGTTTGGGGAATTTTTCCTTTGAGAATAGGCTCTTAGTGCCGTGGGTGCTGGCCGAGAACTTCTCTCGCTACGCAGCCGAGGAGTCCCTTCAGGCACCCATGCCGGGCCTGCTTCGAGGGCATCTACCTGTGCCTCCAGGGGCCCCCCTCCAGCGCCACAAGTGGCTGCTTCTCTCTTCTCAGCTCAGGATTGAGAGGGTCAATATCCCCCTACACACACCCAGACCCCCAAATCCCTGGGCAACCGGAGGCCCGAGGCTGAATGCTCTGCATCTGCTCTTTAAAAAGAGGAAAGCTATCACCTATTCCTGCAAACCAAACTAAATCACAGTCTCTCCTGCCCTCCGCGCCCTAAGTCCCTTATCTGTCGTCTGGCAGCTTCCCCAGAAGCCCTCTCTATTTTTAAGTCTTCACCCAGCGACTTGTGCCTTTTTCAACCCCACCAGCTACTTTAGGAATCTCGGCCTCCCGGCCTACGGTTCTTCTCCCCGCTACCCCCGCCCCCGGAGGTCTGGCTGGGGAATGAAATCAGGCGCCGGAGGGACAGGATTAGCTGTCTGAGCTCAGTGCCAGGCAGCTTTCTGGTCCGGGCACCATCAGGTCCCCTAATGGGATTTTCTTTTAATTTTATTCTTCTCTTTTTTTTGTTTTTCTCTTTTGTTTACATGCCTAAAACAACGTGTTAAACAGCTTCTTCACAATCACCACATTTGGATCTAGGAAAGTTTGAAATGTTTCCACATCAAGACACACACGGCAATTTCCTCCTCCACCGAAATCCATACCAATAAAACACAAGTAATAGAATCGATATTGCACAGAAATCAACACGCTGTAACCTACCGCGTTAAAAACCACAAAATTGTCTCCCTGCAGAGCGAGGCTCCCTCCTGCGGGAGTGGCGAACGACCTGGGCATTTTCAGGCATGCTTCCTGGGAGGTCTCCCTCGATTTGGGTACCTCCACCCACAGCCCTTTAATTTCAGAAATATCTCCGAAGGGAGATAATGAGTATTTCTCTGTGAATTGTTCTCTCTGTGTCTCTCTAGATGCCTCCTCGCCCTTGCTGGCCTCTGCGGAGATTCCAGGCCCTCCAGAGACCAGGACGTCCCTCAGCGCCACCGCCCCTGGTGCCAGTGCTGCCGGGAAACCACCGATACCCGATACCCGCACCGGGCAAGAGAACTGCGCGGGGGCAATTGGGGGAGGCCGGAACAAGGGAAGGATGGTGGAGGGGGAGGGGGCGCAAACCCACAGAGGCCGTCGCAACCGGCTTCTGCCGGCGTCCCGAAGCCCAGACATCCCCATCCTCTCTTTTGCAGCCCCCTCGCTTAAACCTCTCCTCCCAGCTTAAAAAGGCGACTTAGAGCTCGCCTCCATGGCCCCTTTCTGTTCCTCCTCCCGTCTCCCTGCCCTGCTCCCCCTCCAGGGAGCATCCACCCCTCTCTCGGCCACCGAATGTCCTGAGAAGCTTCTCCCTGCAGCGCCCAGAGGTGGGGTTCAACCCCGTCTTGGCCGGGGGGAAGAGAGAGACAAACCCAAGCCCCCACCCCCTGTAAAAATCGATGCAAAAGAATAAGAAGAAATTGTAGAATTTCTCTTACCTTTGCAGACCTTGGGATTTCTTTCCTCCGATTGAAGGGGGTGGAGAGAAAGGAAAGAAAAAAAAAAAAAGAGAGAGGGAGAGAGAGCGTTCGGTTTCTTCTTCATCTTCCAGATAATATTGTCCCAACCTGAGAGCCGTTGCTTCCCCTTCTCTGACTTGGGAAGAGAGGGTGTTCGCTTTTCTGATATTTGCATAGAAAATGGAGTAAGTTCTGGCTTTGAAAAATGGTATCAGGCTGCAGTCCTGGGCAGATTGTCCATTTACCCTCCATGATGACTAAAATCCCAGATCAACAAGCAAATTAACTTAGAAATTAAAATTATTTTTGGTTTTCTCTTTTGTGTAATTCCCACCCCTCCTTCCCCCCACCCTCTCTCTATCTCTCTCTCTCTCTCTCTTCTTTCCTCTCCCCCTTGCTTTTCCTCTCTCTCTTTTGCTTTATCGAGCTGATACTGAAGTATAAAAATATCAAGAGGCTGGAGCCCTGAAGGACGACAGTGCTCCGACCTAGGTGTGGTGTCCAAAAGAATGCTGCATTATAACCACCAGGGAAATGATAAAAAGTTCATGTTCACGATCGCCCGGCCACATGACCGGCGCTGGCCAATCGCTGGATTCAACCACTCATAAACTTCTATCACAAAGTTGTAAATTTTCATAAAACAACAAGGAATTTATTGCATTTCTTCATGGCTGCTCCACCAGCAACGCTTTTCTCAGTCGCCATCTTCTTTTCTTCTCCTTCTCGATTTTTGGGGAAACCCCAATCTGAGAAAGGGTGCGATTTGGGGTGTGGGGAATCAGGCGGAGGAGGCACAAGCATCCAGCTGGGAGGGGGGTTCTTTTTGGAAACTCCCTATTCTCACAGGAGTTCTGTCCCCTCTTCTAGTAAAAATTCACCCCAAAAACCTCCACACAGGGACCATTCTAAGGCAATCTGGGGGTGAGTTAGGAGCAGCAGCTAGTGTCCAGAGTTGCCACTTGCATCAGGGCAAAATGAAAGCTTCAGTGCCCCCTTTCCCACCTCTGAATGCCCCCCTCACTCCCAGCACTATAGATGGCGGGAACCCCACCTGTGAAGCTTGTAGCACTGCCGGTGTGGGGCCCTAGATCTCCTAGGGCCTACTTTTTGCCCCAAAGAGGCTAATGGGGGCCAAGGCAGACACTCTAGCCACTGGATGCTTGCCTCTGCACCCCAGAAATTGGAGGAGGGTAAAGCCGGACCCTTGACTCTCCCACCCAAATGCCCACACGCCCAGGTTCCTAGGGACAACTCCCTGTGCTCTGCTGGGGGGGGCGGGGGGGTCTGCGGTCATTAATGAGGGAACTGAAGGTTTAGGAGCCTTTTACTTACAAATTCAGATTAAACAGATTTTCCTAAAACACGCTTCCTTCCAACCCTCTTCCCCTTCTCTGTTCCGATGCCCGATCTTTAAATTTTAATAATTCAGGGTTTATAATCGAATAGATACTAAAAATCAACTCCGCAGGTCTAGCTACGTAGGCACCGTCCTCTGGGTATTTATCCCTCAATCAAGGGGGTGTTTTGGAGACAAACAACAGCCCAGATTCACCCCAGGTTTCCCAGGTCCCCTGAAATATGCCCGAATTTTGAATTGAGCTACCAGCGCCCAAATGCAGGAAAGGAAATAACCTCCCCCACACACAAATGCTTTTCTTTTTTCTCTTTCTCTGTACTCCGGAGAAGATTCCAGGTTGCCGGCAGCGCGGACAGCGGGCAGAAAGGCTCAGAGGCAGCCCGCGGAAGGCGGGCGGCCGGGCTCAGAGCAGCAGGGATGCGGCCACAGCAGCCGGGTAGTTCGCACCGCTCAGCTTCTCGCTATCGGCGCTCATTTTCTTCCCCCAATTTCAAGTTTTACTTGGGTCGCTGGGTCAATTTAGAATAAGATAAATTAAAATAAATGAAAGTAAAATAAATTTCAATAAAATAACCGAATAGCTCTTGTGGAAAATGTTTGCCGACCGAGCGGAAAGCCAGGAGCATCTTGATGTTGGAGGCCTGATTGGGCGGCCGGGAGGTTTTTGCTCGCCGGTCTGGCCTCTGCCCAACGCCGCCCGCCCGCCGGCGCGAGAAGGGGGAGTGGATTTGGGTGGTCACCTTCCCTTTCCTTCCGCTCCTTCTTCGCTTGAGGCCTAGCACTTGAGATTTCAGCTCTATATTTGTGCCTCGGCGGCGCCAAGCCACAGCCTGGTGTGAAGGCCTGAATGAGGAAGAGTTTGTGGAACTGTGGGGGGCTTGTTTTTTGTTTTGTTTTGTGAATGTGTGCGACTGGGCATGTGGACTCAAGGACGTGTTTACTTGGGGGCAAATGTGAATCTGTGTGTTTTATGAGCCGATGTGTGAGTGTACCCTGGTATGTATAAATATGTCTGTGAGTATGAACGTGGGTTTACTTGTGTGAGTGAATGTGAATACTATGTGTTCTGGGCAGGGTTTGGGATGTGTGAATGCCTGTCTGTTTATTTGTGAACATATGAATATGGACGTTTGTGACTGTGTGTGACAATGTATATATTTATTTATGTGCAGCGTTAGCCTGTAAATAGGTGTGGTTGGGTGCATCTGCGTGTCAATATGTGTAAAAAAATGTAAAGGGAATGTGTGTGTGTGGTATCCGAGGTTCACTAGTTGGCAGCCCCCAGAGCAAGGGGCACAAGAAAACAGAAGAGGCCCCAGCACAGAAAGAAATGGGCCAGCAGCAGAAGTTGGAGCAAAGGGGCGCTGGGATGCATGACTATCCCTCACCCCCTCCCAGCCTTAGGGAGACACAGAAAATAGGGGCTCTGTTTATTTTTAATTGCTTTTATTTCTCCATCCTTCAGATACACATAGAATGCAAAGAGGATCACAGGGGCTGGTGGGAGCAAGGAGCAGCGGGCAGACCAGGTGCACAGAGGGGACACTTGAGCTAGTTGGTGGGTCCTTAGGGCTCCCTAAGGCCCCTTCAGTGCCGCTACTGGGAAGGGGGGGTTGCTCAGGAAGCCGGGGAACCACACATGTTATTCCAGACCCACAGACCACACAGACAGCGTCAAAGATGGGGCTTACAAAACAGCAAGATTTTACCAAAGACCTTACAATTAGCAACATAGAAAAGGGGAGGCAAATTCCAGAAAGCTACAGAACAGGTAGATGATGTCCTTCCCATACTGTACAAAACAAACGTGATGGACTTTCCTATAGGTAGTATTTTTTTTCCAGTGTTAAGAAACCAAAATTTCACCTTCTCTCCTTAAAAAAAATTAACTGCTTTCCATTTAAATAGTTTTTTTTTTTCCTCCCTATTTGACTTGAGTTTCCTGGTTCAGTTCCCAGAGCTGGGTTTCTCTCTCTCTCTCTTTCCCTTTTTCGTCTCTCTTCCTCTGCCCTTTCTCTGTCCCTCACTCTTCCTCGTCCTCCTCCGCCTCGGCCTTGTCCTGCCTGGTGGCCCCGGTGCCCGCTGTCTTGTTCTCTTTTTTCCACTTCATGCGGCGGTTCTGGAACCAGATCTTGATCTGTCTTTCGGTGAGGCAGAGCGCGTGCGCGATCTCGATGCGCCGCCGCCGCGTCAGGTAGCGATTGTAGTGAAACTCCTTCTCCAGCTCCAGGGTCTGATAGCGGGTATAGGTCTGGCGACCTCGCTTGCGGTCGGTCCCTGCGCAGGTTATTTGCAGGAGAAAAATCAGTGAGTGAGGAACGAGCCATGAGAGTGCTCCCCTCCCTCTTGGACCCTGTATGCGGTTTGGCATCGGTGGTTGGAAGAGCTTCTTTCCCATTACATCAAATTGTCACTATCCATACCCCAGCCTATGCCTGCCATCTCTCCTCAACATGCAGACCTTTCTACAGGCCTCCCAAGGCAAACACTCCCATCTTCCACCCAGGAAGTCTTCTAGCCTAGGGCTTCTGAGGTCTAACCTCTAACAAGGTCTAACCTGCTGGCTCTTGAAGGCCCTGTGCCTAAAGGGGTGTGTATGTGGGATGAAAGGCAGTTAATCCTCCGGGACCAGGAACCCCAAGTCTCCCCTTTTGCATGCGGACTCTGATGGTCTTTGGGGGTACAGGACAACATAAACCATGCAAGTGACCCTGGAGTGGGACTCTAGGCCTGGCCTGAGGGCTTTTCCCAAAAAGAAAAGGAGACAAAGAGCCTCACAGGTCCAGTCTCCCCCCTCCCCCAGCCTGTTGTGGAATGAGGAGGAGGTGAGAATTTGCAGACTTCCTTGGAGCGTGGAGTCAGTTGGAGAGCAACTGCCTTCTGATGACTATTTTCCAGTGAGTGGCTGAGGTTCAGACAGGGCCAGGCTGTCCTGCCTGCCCACCTGCCCAGACAACCCAGCCCTCCAAAGCAATCTTTGGGCCTCCAGGAAGGCACAGAGGGAGAGGAGAGACAGCAGCCTGGGTTGGGGTAGAACATTCAGTATCTGGCTGGTGGGGGCTGAAGGGCAGGGAAGAGCTTCCCAGGTTAGGCCCCAAACCCTGAGGAGGCTTGGGGGAGGTGCTGGTGCCAGCCCTCCTAGGAAGGAGACAGTGGGAGGAGGGGCTAGGGGCCCTAATTTCAAGTCAGATAAAAGCCAAGCTGAAATGTTTATGAGCAGAAAAATTGGGGCTTTAATAAATCAGCTGGAAAGCCAGTTGAATTATGAAGCAGGTAATGGGGACTGTGACCACGAATACGGAAAGTGTAAGAGCTGGGCTCTCCTGGCCCTCAACCCTGGCCGGATTGGGAGCTTCCGACCACAAGTCATGGGTCTTCTGGACCTTGAGATTGGCCTCTGAGTCCAGGACAACATTATGAAGGTTGTCTGGGACAGGCTTGTCAGGAGACCCCACGGAGCCCCTGGTCTCTTGGGGTTCCTGCAGCAGCTTCCTCGGTGGCCTGCACTCTTTCTTGATTTGGCTTTTTGGAGTCCTAGTGTCTCCCCCAAGAGGACATCCACCCTTCTGGAACGACACTTGCAAACTAGTTGGCCAGTTCTCCAGGGGTGCTAGGAAGGGCACCTGAGGAAGCCAGCTGTACTCCCCTGAGGCCTCTGCCCCTTTCTCTAGTTTCTCTAGTTCTCCTGCCTCCCGCTTCCCAAGTTTACTGGGGGTCAGGAGCCTGCTCTCTCTTGGCTTCAGCCCCCCTCTCTACACCTGCCTCTCTGGCTCTGTGTCCCTGGCCGAATCCTCATCACCTCTCACACCCCCTCCTCCCACCAGGCCTCTAGAGCCCACCTCTAATTGTCCAGAAGGGAATAATGGGGGAGCGGGGTTGGCTGGGAAGAAAGAGGGAGGGGAGAACTGCTCAGCGCTGCAGCCCCCTCCCCTAGACCTTATCCAAGCTGAGGCTGGGGGACACACCCAGAGTTGAGATCCCCGGCTGGGGAAGGGAGAAGGGAGGGGGGAGATCCTAATGGCTATTCTCTGCAAACCCCAGTCTTCCTCCGCAAGACAAACGGCCTCCTCTCCAGCCCGTGCCGGCGCGGCTGATAAATATTTAAAGCTAAAAGGCCGGGAGGAAGGGTGGGGGTGGGTGGGTGGGCTGGGGGCTCAGAGCGCCGCGGCGTCCGCGGAGAGGGATCCGCTAGGGAAGCAGCGAGCGAGCCTGAGAGCACCAAGCAAAAACGGGAATGGGGGCGGCGCGCCGGCTCGCGGCTCGGGGTGGGGGGCCGCGTCCCCAGGGCCGACCTCCTACCAGGAGCACTCTGGACAAGGAGAGGGGCACTTGGCCGGGAAGGGGGCGCCTTCCGGGGAATGTGCCCGGGCCACTGCGGCTCGGGACCGCTCGGGACTGCTCGGTGCGCGGCGTTACCTGAGCTTCGCATCCAAGGGTAGATCCGGAAGTTACTCTCGGCCGCCAAGTCCGAGTCCCTCTGCTCCTTGGCGCCCGCCGCCTTGGCAGAGTCGCCGGGACACACCCCGGAGAGGTTCTGCTCAAAGGGTGCGCAGTGCATGTTGAAGGAACTCGGCTCGAGCCCGTAGCCGGCCGCGTAGACGCCGGCTGCACTCTGGCCCGCCATGCCCCCCCCGCCGGGGTACAAGCCCTGCATCGAGGCGGCGAAGGAAGCGCCCGAACCCGCTCCATAGCCCGGGCGCTGGGGGTTGGAAGCAAACGCACAAGAAGTTTGTTCGGGGAAGGCTCCGGTAGCGAAAACCGAACTTGCGGCTGGATATTTAGAAAATAAAGCATTCGCATAATACAATGAACTCATAATTTGGCCGGATGATTTGTAGTCAGGGACGTTTTAGTGTCGGTTTTACGAGATTCCTTGATATATTACAGAATTAGAGTCCAGATTTACACCAAAAAGGACCCCCTTTTTCCTCTCTGGACCACGTGACCCCGCCCACGTGACGTCCCCTCTGCCAATAGCCGGGCAGCCTCCCCACGGCTCCCGGTAATGTGGAAAAAATTGTGTGGCGTTGGATTTATAAAATATGATCAATAATGAATGAGAAAACCAGGCCCTGTGGATTAGGGCTGGGGGCTCAAGGGCCGCTGTCGACCCCCGTGGGCTGGAAGAAGCTTGCAGGCGAGATTTGGAGAAGAAGGGATTGAGTGGAAGGGAAAATAAATAACCTCCGAGAGCGATCCTTGTTGTCACCCCCTCCTCCCCAGCCCGTTACCCAGCCAGAAACAAACGCAGGGATTGCATACAACCGGGTGAGTGGGTGGGTGGGGGCAGGCCAGGTCTTTATTAATCCGGACCGCTTCAGCCTGGCTGGGCCTTTGGGGGAACTTAGTCCGGAATTGGTCCGTTTCTCCCGAGGTGAGGAGCGAGGTGAGCCTGGCCTCAAGGCTCGCTCTCTCTCTCTCTCTCTCTCTCTCTCTGCCCCAGACGGGCAGGGACGGAGTGAGGTTTCCTGGGTGCTCCCAGAGGCGCGGAATCCAGCCCACGGGCGTTGGATGCTGCGGTTTCTGGTGGCTAAAAAATAAAAAAAAAGGTTTGAAAATTAAAAAAGGAAGGGGGTGGGGTGGGTGGGAAGAGAAAGGAAGGGAGGAGGGTGGCCTGGTATGCTGCTCTCCTGGTTCCCGGAGGCGGATGCCTTAGTCGAGCGTGGCTGCTGGAGAAGCAGAGGGAGCGAAGGAAGGAAGGCGGCGAGCCACCACCTCGGAGCTGGGCGAAGGTGGCCAAGTCCCAGAAAGGGAGAGGCAGGGAAGAGCATCTCCCTTCTCCTGCTCCCCCCCCACGAGAGTACGAAAAAAATTAATTTTTTTTTTTATTTTTCAGCTTGTTCATCAGCTCCGCACTCCACCTCTACCCCCGCACACACACACACACAGGAGAGGGCACACAAAAACAAAGGGGGAGGTTGGGGGGGGTGGGGGGATAAAGCCACCAGCCCAGGCGCATCTCTCCAGCATGGCCTGGGCGCGGGGGTCTCCGGGGCCGGCAGCCTCGGAACGCGAAGGGAGGGGGAGGGGGTTTCTCTCGGCTCCCCTCCCTCGTTCGTCTCTCCTCCAATCACGCGCAGCCGCCTCCCTCATCCCCTGCGCCCCTGGGCCAAGGGACTCGCACCACCTGCCTCCAGCCCCCGCCCCCTCCGCTGCGCGGCCAGGCGGACGCAGGAGCCCGGTGACTGGCTCCCCCCCTCCGCAGCTCTGCAAGGCGCCGGGAGCAAATGAGGAGCGCGGGCCGGGCAAGTCTCAGGTTCTCGCTTGTAAACTTTATTGTAACTCTTCCGCCCTTTTCAGGCGCAGACAACAGAACAAAGTATAGAGGAACAACAAAATATATAATTAGCCCTCCCGCCCCCCAATAAAGCAATTCACGGATACAGGATACATTCTCTTCACAGTAAACCTAAGAACACTTTAAACAATTGCCCACAGCGCGCATGCTAACTAAAGTAACCTCTTTTGAGAAACACTTAAGACGAAATTGTCAAACCAAAGCGGGGGGCGGGGGGGGAGGAAAAGAGAGAAGCCAGAGAGAAAGCCAGCGAGCTAGAGAGGGCAGCGGGGAGGGGGGTGGGAGGGGAAATGAGTACGAGGCGAGAGAGAGAGAGAGAGAGAGAGAGAGAGGGAGAGGGAGGGAGACAGAAAGAATTACGGCGTGAATAGGCAGTTTCATGTTGTTGGGAGAACTTAGCAGAAATCGGTACCTCGGTCATTACAAAGAAGCACGTTCAAAGGAAAAAAGACCATTGCACAAGGAGGCTTTTTACACGGGGCAGGGACATGGGGGTGGGGCTCAGCCAGGCCGCAGCCGCTCACCCTAGCAGGGAGAGGGAGTCCTTGCTTAAAATCCTTTTCTTTCCCACCCCTCCGGCCCCCAAGAGATGGGAAGGAGATCCACGGTAGCTCACACACAGAAGCTATTACGAGAAACTACCACTAGCGGGGACTGGCGCGGCAGGGAAGCTGCGGTGGGAGGCCAGGCTCCGGGCCCCGCTCACGGGGCTAGAGCTGTCTCGGGCGGGGGCGAGCGACGGCAGCGCGGTCGGGTGACCCGCGGAGGCAGGGCGGCCGCGGCCCTGGCAGTCCCAGCTGGAGCCTACTTCTTGTCGCCCTTCTGCGCGTCGCCCTCGTCCGCCGCCTCCGGGGCCCGCTCCAGCTTCTGTTTCTCCAGCTCCTCCTGCTCGCATTTGCTGCTAGGGAACTTGTCTTTGTTGTTCTCTTTTTTCCACTTCATCCTCCGGTTCTGGAACCAGATTTTGACCTGTCTCTCTGTCAGTCCCAGCGCATGCGATACCTCGATCCTCCGCTTGCGAGTCAGATAGGGATTAAATAGGAACTCCTTCTCCAGCTCCAGGGTCTGGTAGCGGCTGTAGGTCTGTCGGCCTCGCCTGCGTCCGGCGGCTGCTGGGAATGGGGGAAAGGGCGAGACAGAGGGGAGGGGAGGGTGGGGGAGGGGGCAGAGACAGAGAAGGTTGGAAGATTCGTGAACCAGCCTAGGAGACCAGTATAATAAGGGCAGGGGACCTTCTACCCCGTGCAGGGGCGGGAGCGCTGGGAGGCCGCGGTCAGCCGAGGGGGGGCGGGTGAGGGGGAATCAGACACCACTGAATCTAAGGGAGCCAGAAAGGGGAGCCCCCTCCCCTGGTAACCAGCACCAGAGAGTTGGGCGGGGGTGGTTGAATCTATTAAAAGTGCCATAAACTTTAGAAGGAAGGATGTGAAGGAGGGGGAAAGTAAGAATAAAAAAGCCAGGATGGGGACGAATGGACCCACCTTGAAAAGCCCCCAGAGCCTCTGCCCCAGAAGAAAAGTTTCTTCAGGGTAATTAAACTATAAAGCAATTGAGAAGTGCAAAAGTTGAGCGCCCCATTCCCACCACCCTTTCTCCACTACCCCCCATAAAACAGTAAAAGGGGTAAAAAGGAGGGGAAGAAGAAAAAAAGTCAGGCAGGGTGAGGGGTTTATGGATTCAGGAAATGTCGCTTAGCGACCTCCTTCAAGGGAAACAAAAAAAGAAAGGAAAGGAAGGAAGGAAGGAAGGAAGGAAGGGAGGGAGGGAGGGAGGAAGGAAGGAAGGAAGGAAGGAAAGAAGGGGGAGCCTATCTGAACAGAACAAGCAAGTCTTCCAGGGGCTGGCGGAACCGCGCCTGGCCTGCCCGGCCCCCCGTGCCGGCCTGGGCCCCGGGTCTCCCTTCCCCCCGCCGGCCCCGACGCGAGCTCACCTTGCGGGCGCATCCAGGGGAAGAGCTGTGTGGGCGACGGGCTCTGCTCGGACCCCTCGGCCTCCTCCCCCAGGCCGCTGGCGGCGGCGAGCTTGCAGTCTGCGTACTGCACCAGGTCTGGATCCTGCGCACCGAACAGGCTCTGCCGCTGCAGCGGGTCGTAGCCGTAGAAGTTGCCCGGGTCCCCGTGGCACGCCACGGCGCACGGGTTCTGCTGATAGGGAGCCGTGGACAGCGACGACGGCCCGTGGTAGAACTCCTGGATTTGCGACGGGTGCTGGAAGCTGCCGCCGCTGCTGGGACCGTACACCACGGTGGGTCGGCCGCCCAGGTCCTGGGCGAAGCCGCAGTCATAATAATTGGGGCGCAGGGACTCCCCGGTTTTGTATTTGGAGAACAGTGAGTTGACGAAATAAGAGCTCATTTTATTGAATTTTGAGGCGGCGGCGGCGGCGGCGGCGGCGGCTGTAGTTGGGGGCTGTTGGGGAGGGGGTGGGGAGGGGGAAAGGGAGGGAGAGAGAGAGAAAAAAACGCGGATTCGCCGGCTCCTAGTCACCCTCGCCAGGAAAGGAGAGGAAAAGGAGGAGGGGGGAAAAAGAAAAGAAAGAAAAGGCGAAGAATATCTCGAAGCCACCACACTTTTTGTGATTTCCAGGAATAGAAAAGGACAGCGAAGCCTCCAAAAGTCTAAGCTTGCATGGCAGCCGCGGCTCGCTCGCCCTCCCCCACCCCCCACCCCCCCAAAAAATATACCGCCACTTAAAGAGGTCCTCGCTTTACATTTCGAAGAAGGGATGCCAGTTCATAAACAGTTTTCGGTGATTTACTTCCCTGCAAATGAGTTGTTTCATATTTTGCACTGTCTTTTCATGATCATTTGCATCCATTAGAGACCCCGCATCCTATTGGCTTCTCCGTACTCCTCCCGGACAGAACGCAGAGCTAGGGTGAGAGCGAGAGAGAGCGAGCAAGAGAGAGAGCTAGAGCGAGAGAGCGCCAGGGAGTGAGGAGAGAGCGGAAAAAAAAAAAAAGAGGGGAAGAAAAAAAAAAAACCCAGGGAGAGAGAGGGGGAGAGGGGGAGAGAGCGGGGAGGAGAGGGGGGAGAGAGCATGAATACGGATTAAATCTGTTTAACTACCTACATTAATGAGATATCTCTCGCCTCGCAACAAATCAAATACCCTCGCAGACCACCCCCAAAGACTGATGTGGGGCGCACGGAAAAAACCACGCACACACATACACAACGCGCCAGGCGTAGGCACGCTGTTAATTTGCGATTTTAACGAGGCAGTTGGAGTCTTTTTAAATGTCAGGGTCGCTTCGGAAAAATGTAAAAGAACACGGTTTAATTGCACCGAGTTTTAAAAGGTCCTATAAATGTAATTGGTATTTTAATACAAGTTATCAAATCATACAGCTTCCTCTCCTAAACATATTTTCAAACAAACGAGGTAGTCATATTTAAAGCTTTAATGATCAATTTCCTTATTATTGATAAAGGTTTAACTATCGTGTGGAGGGAATTGGCTGGGTAACCGGCCCCCAAAAACGGCTGTAAACTCTTTAACAAACTATAAAACGCAATAAAGCCGAGTCTGTTGTTGTTTATGCCGCAGCGCATAAAAGCTGTTAGCATTTTACGAGTTCTTTCCTCTACAGCTATAAAACTGCAGCTTCGATCGCCCCCGCCGCCCGACTGCAGCACGGTGGGGGTGACAAAGCCGAAATGAGAATGATTATGAGTTTTTTTTCGGCGCAAACGGTGACTTTTCAGAGATTTTCTGCCTCCTTCAGCTTTGAAGCACCTGCCCCCACTCCCTCTCCGGAGCCCCCAAACCACACTCTCTGCCCCACCCAGGCCACTCACCAACTTTCCAACAAACAAACAAGGCTTTTCTTTGGAGAAGGGATCCAGGAGAGCTTGAGGAGGCACCAGGAGGAAGAGCCGAAACTTTCTGGTTAATGGGCAGTGGTGAAGTCCTGACCAAAGCTCACCCTGTGACTGCGATTCTGCAGTTTTACACAACCTCGGGTGGCCTGGGAGGGGGTTGCTGGAATGGGGAGGGGGTCTCTAGAAGGTCCTGGAGCCCAGTCAGCAAGCCTTTGGAAGACCAAGTCTGTGTGATGGGAGAGGGGCCTGATGCCACCAGCAGGATAACATTCAGTTGGGCTGCCCCAGTCCTGCATCCAGGCCTCGGGACCCAGTAACCAAGCCCAACTGCTCCCAACCTTCCCAGGCCAGTCCTCCACACCTTCCGCATCACCCTCGGTTGAGAGGGCGGTTCCAGGCTCATCAGCACATCAGAGGGAGGGGAGAGCAATGGAGGCTGCTGCCCTGGTGCCTGGCCTTGGTGCCCACTGTCCTGTGCCCTCCTCTGCCCTGGACAGTGACTGCAGAGTGTATGAATGGGAGGGGCACCATTTAGCCTTCACCGTCCTTTGAGCCACTGTCACTACCTAGACTGACTTTGGGGTAGAAGGGATTTGGATGCAGCAAGGTCACCGAGTCCCCCACTTTCTCTCCTCTCCCCTTGGGAGCCTCTGGTTAAACCCTGCTCTCCCTCCAGACCTGAGGACCTAGGTCCTGAAACAGACTGCTGGACCCAGCTGACTGAATGCCACACTCTCTGGCCAGCTGCCTTTCCCAGCCTACTGGGCCTAGTGACAATGGTGGCCAGGCTTTAGAAGGCCCCAATCTGAGGGTCCAAACCAATGGCTTCCTGAAGTGGCTCACTCAGCGAGGAAAGAAGAGGAAAGGAAAGGAAAAGAAAGGAGAGGAAAGGAGAGGAAAGAAGGAAGGAAGGGAGAGAGAGAGAAAGAAATCTAGTAACAAAGGTGGAGCCTTTACAAATACATTCGATCCACTGTTGATCCATTGTTTATTCACGAGAGAGTGGCTTCCTTTTGGAGGGGTGCTTTTTGGGGATCCCACTCACCCCAACCTTTGTAAAAATGAAACTATCACCTTTTCCAAAGGGAAGGTACTGGTGGGGCCACTTGGTCCTTCAAAAGTGAATCTGGAGAATGGGAGAGGGGCTGAAAGGGAGAGAGAGAAAGGAGAAAAGGAGGGGAGAGGACCAGGGTCTTGAATTTTCAGCGCCAGGCTGAGGGGGCGGTGAGGCAGTGGAAGGCAGAGTTAAGTTGTTGCCAAAGCGAACATTTTAATCAAGTGCCGGGGATTTTATGGTCATGATTTGAGGACTCACCGGTGAGGTAGAAATTCAATGGCTTTGTCTAAATCATCCCTACACCGTGCCAGAAATTCCTGATGGAAGGAAAATGTTTCTATTATAAGAAAAAACAAGGAAGAGCGAGGAGGTAATTTATAAACACCCAACGGAGCGCAGATTTATTAGAGAAACTCAAGTTGAGAAACTCCGCTAGCCTCCGGGTCCTGGGGGAGGAGAGGAGAGGCTGCAGCGGGGCTAATCTTAAGAGGGGGCATCTATTTCTCGCACGCGTTTGTCTGGATGGAGGGCAAGGATCGGCCGGGCCGGGTCGAAATGGGAGATGTGGAATCTAAGGGGCTATGGGCAGGCTGACAGCGCTCAGGTCTCAGAGGGAGAAATGCCTGAAGTCCAGGCCTCCAGCTGCTAAGCTGAGAAGGGACCGGTGTTCCCTAGATCTGTCTGGGGCCGGGGCCGCGGGGCACGGAGCCCGAGCTCTCAACTGGAAGCCACGGGACGTGGGGAGAACCAAGCCCCTACTTCCCGCACTGCGCCTGTTCCCACGTCCATCCGGAAAACGTACTCTTTTTTGGCCGCCCAAATTGGAGCGCCCAGATCAACCGAGGAAATATCCGAGCCTTTCGCACCTCGCCGTTCTGGGAGCCCCTGCCCCGAGCCTGGGTCGCCCGGCGCCGCCCTGCCCAGCCCTGGCCACATACAAAGGCTCTAGAGCCTCGGTTCGTGCGGAGCCGCCCCGCCGGCTCTGGGCACCTCCGAATCCCCGCCAAAGCCACGGATCCGTTTTCCCCAAAGCGCTCCCACCCCTACCTCGGGCTGGCTCACCCGGTTCCCTCTCCCGCCGATTCCGCAGCAGGTTGGGGCGGCTTCCTCTATATCCGACCTTCTGCCGGCTCGCCCTTCTCACCTGACCAGCTCACCCGTATCCGCAGACATTCCTCTCGCACCCTTCCCCGGATAATCGCATTTTCCCGAACCAATCCTCCTCTTTTATTTGGATCCACTAGTCCTATTATTACTATTATTCCCCGTTTTCATGCATTTGTTGTCCCACCGAACGTAAACTGGGTGAGAAGCCCTGAGCCCTGCTCCTGGGGGAAATTCAGAAAATTGACCATTTGAGGAGAGGGGGTCAACACCACTATATCTGAAATCTACAAAATGGGGGAAATAGCCACAATGAACCCAATATTTTTATTCTGGGCAAATTATTCATGACTTGATAGCGCTCAATTCGTAGATTCAGGGCCCACCGAAGTGCGAGGTGCAGCCGCGGGCGCCGGCAGCCGCAGCACGGGGAATTTTCACGTGGAGCAAGGGTGCCATCTAGCGGCCACGCTGAGAAAAGGCGCCGCCGCCACCGTCTCCTCCAGCTTCTCAGAGAGCCAGCCAGTGCGGCGACAATGCGGAGAAACTTTCAGTATTAGCAGAAAAGGGCGAAGGAAACGAGAGCGGGCGAGAGAAAAGGCGTCGGAAATCAGGCAGTGGTTCATAAAATTGTGCAGATAAGCTAAAAAAAATTTTTTAACAAAACAAACAAACAAAAACAAACAAACACGGAGAGGGGATAAGGAACGAAAAAGAAACCAGAATCTTTTCTCTCTCGCCCCACCCCCCCACCTCAAGCCCCTAATTTCGGGCAGAGACCGCCGAGCAGTGCGCCGTTCATGGCCCGTAAAAGGGGGAGCCGGGCACATTTCAAACCCAACACGATTGTTTCAAATTCTGAGGGGAAACAATTGGGCTTTTTGTAGGGGGAGAGGAGGCCTGAGAGAGTGGGACGAGACTGTAAAAGGATCAAGAGGCTGCCAGCGCCCAGACGTCTGGCCCCGCCGGACCTGCGTGTGTGTGTGTGTGTGTGTGTGTGTGTGTGTGTGCGCGCGCGCGCGTGCAGGGATCTTCTCTTTATGACACCCGATTCTGGAAGGGGGTGCGTTTGCGAAGAACAAAGACGAGTCCCAGTTGCGTTCTGTGAAGCATTTGTGACAACAGAAGTGTTCTTCCTTCCCCCTCCCTCCTCGCCCCTCTTTTCCCCCCGGGGCCCCGGAAACCCCGCGCCCTGCATTTCGGGAGGGTGAGGGTGGGGGCGGCCCAGTCAGGCCCACCCATTCGCCCGCCAGACCCGGA